>NC_081414.1:245403097-246028097 GCF_030272615.1 Cryptomeria japonica
CCAAACTAGGTCGAAACCTAGTTCAAAGTTGTTAAGGTATAAAATTTACGACACTACAATATATATAAATATACATGATATTCTAATAGTTTTTAATTTTCTTAGTAATACTTGTTTATAAATCTCATTCATTCCCTCCATCATACCATAACCTTACCTATTATTCTATTCAAACATTTATTCATTAAAAAATATATTTCTTTTCTTATTATTTTTCTTTCAATTTTCTATAAAACATGTAATTAGTAAATTTCTCTTCTTGGTCAACTCCTGCCACTAGTTGGCTCAAGCTCAATTTTGATGGATCTTCCTATGGTAACTAGGGCATGCCGGAGGGAGTGGTCTTATTAGGGATCATAAAGGAAATTTAATATTTTCCTTTCCCATAACATAGGCACAACATAGGGGTGTACACATTGAATTATGTTGAGGTGGTGATGAAATACCA
Source organism: Cryptomeria japonica (assembly GCF_030272615.1). Classification (NCBI taxonomy): domain Eukaryota; kingdom Viridiplantae; phylum Streptophyta; class Pinopsida; order Cupressales; family Cupressaceae; genus Cryptomeria; species Cryptomeria japonica. The sequence goes on from NC_081414.1 coordinate 245,403,546, forward strand.
TTGGATTCTTATAACAAAGGATAAAGGCCTTGATAATACCATTTTTCAATGGTACTCCTTAAATATTGAAAACATGTTGATTGACAAGGCCTTGCCTAGCTGGTCATTCTAAGATATTATTACTATGTCTCACAATAAATTAATTTCTTTGTAGAATCAATAGGTTTCTCATGTGTTTAGAGAAGGTAATCATGTAGAAAATTTATTGGTGAAGTTGGCAACACATGTGAATACTCTCACCATTTGAGATGATGAGATATTGATTTAGCTCATCTGAATCAAATATTAAAATATGAAGCCAAATTATTTGGCCCATATGATTTGAATCCCTCGCCTACATTTTATTGATAATGCTTTTCTTCTCTCATACCAATTTTTTTCGTTAAGTTCTTCAAGGAAGCCTTTTATCATTCCTAGCTTGTTATTGCAATTTTAAGCTATCATTTTCTCTTAGCACTCTTTATTATTCTTTATTTTTTCTTAAATTGGGTTTTTTCATTAATCCTTATCTATCTAGTTGGTAGTACCCATGTTTCCAATATGGGTTGTGACCTTGTTTAGGTTGAGCATAAGGATTGTGAATGGCTCAAGAGTGATGGAGAAGCTTGGGTGATTCAAGATGTAGGCAGTTTTTCTCCCTATATTGAACCTATGAAATTTTTTGATAAGGTTCTCTTCATGGTGTTTTCTAATTCTTTGAAGGATAGTATGTTGATTGTGTCAAACATCTCCATCTAGGTTTTTATTAAAATTGTATACACCTAAAAATGGTCTGAAGATAGTTAATTAAATACGTAGTTATTTGATTAATCCCCCTTCCCAATTAATTGAATTCACAAGAAATTTGATTAATTTCTCTATTCATCTACTAGTAAATAAATCTACATGATTTATTTATATAGTTCATTTCATTTCCCTTTTGATTAATTAATCCCCCCCCATCTAAATAAATTCTTATAATCCCTAATTAAATTAACAAACTCAAGTTTGTTGAAATTAATTACCATTTTCCAATTATTTGAATTTCTAAATTCAAATGAGCACATGCTCCGATCTTTTAACCACCTAACCTAACCATCCCCTAACCTAACTCATTCTATCTAATCCTAGGGTCTAACTAACCCTATCCTATCTTGCACATGCTAACCTCCTTATCCTAACCTCATATGGTGTAGATATTCCCCCCTTGGGAGACATGGCACTTTTGCCACATGTCTCCTGCCTTGGACACTTTCCCTCTCATGAGAAAGGATCCTTGACACTTGTCACCACAGAGATGACAAGTGTCCCTTCCTCCAAACTCTTCTTCAACTTCCTCAATCTTGGCCGTTGATATCTATAGATCAGATCTGGACTGTCAATTCCTGCCACCTCATCTTTGGGCTTGGAATTCCTATTAATATCCCCCATTTTGGAGCAATAAGGATCCCTTGCATTCATAGTTTTAACATCATTACTATAAGTATTTTTATTTCAATCATCTAGTAATTAGGATTTTGGATTAATCATAGCATGTTAATCTAGTTTCTTATATCATGCATTTCATATCATTTGCATAATCAATCATGATCAAGTAGCTACTCAACTCTTGAGTTGCCACTTTGGAGGTCATTGCTTTGCTGAGAGCTAATCAATCCAACACCTTCAAGGTCCTCAAGAATAGAGGAAAGTGGGACATTTCAAGGAAGGCTTATGGTTTGCATCTTTAATTTATTATTCAATTAAGCTTTCCATTATGTTTTATTGTCTCATTATATGTGGATGGTGTTTTCAAATTTTTATTGATTTTTCAAATGTTGTATTTTGCATCTCTTATTTCAGCTTCTGGACTATCATTTTCCTGAACCTAATTTGCAGATTGTTGGTTTTGCAGTTACTCATTTTGCTATGAAAGACCAGAGGCATAAACCATTTCACTGTCAAAGAATGCAATATAAACTACTAACTTTGTTTGCAGCCGCATGATTTTGCACTTATATTTGTTAAATTAGGCACATAGACTAATTACAATGAAATGAATAAACATGTCTTATGTGTTTTGATGATAGGTGAGTATTCTCTCACCTTTCTTAGGTGATCAGAAAGCTAGACTCATCTTTTTGTTTCAATAGTGCATATCTTGAGCGGGCCTACCCTCTCGAGGAGCTTATAAAGCCAAAGCCATTAAGGCCAGTGAGAGGAGAACGACCCAAGTGGGAATGAATAATGCCAAGTACTCCAACCCATTATAAAATAAACATGATTTGATGAAAATCAAGTCAATGAAAGTGCTTAGGAATAGCTCTCCTCCATACCTTCGGGTATATCAAACCTTGGTTTTCAAGGATGAGAGACCTTTTAATTGAGTTTATATCCTGACACGCCGAACATAACCCTTAGTAGTTCCAATTAAAATTAGAAGCTACCTGGTTTACCTTCGAACATTATTAAATTCTTAGTGCATGAAGGGGGAAGAATCTCTCCTTAAGATACTCACCATATGTCCCTCTTGAGCATATGTGCGAACTCCCCTTTTGAGACCTTATTGCTAGGCTCATAATGGGACTCCACTAGCTCTCACAAAGGAGAAAACACAGGCGCCCTTTAGGGGGTACAAGGCTGTGTGAGCTGACAGGGTACCAAGTGTGGGCTAAGAACTAATAATGAAGCCAATCTCCTTAGGATAGACTTAATGATGTGTTTTGAATTGTTCAAAACTCGTGAAAACCTGGGCTTTCTTTAAAGCTTCTTGAACATACACTTTATGTGTCCTTTGGGATAAAAATACAATCTGAATTATGTGTTTGTAAGTGAAGTCAAGATATCATGCATTGAAATACAAAAAAAATTCCAAACTCAAACTTCAAATTGTCAAATTTACAAGTTTCACAACAAATTAGCTCTTTCAATCCAAATAGTAGCTCTTTCAGTCCAAACAGTTGCACTTTCATTCTAAACAGTAGCACTTACGGTCCAAACAGTCGCACTTTTAGTCCAAACAATAGCTCTTTTAGTCCAAACAATAGCTCTTTCAGTCTAAACAGTCACACTTTCGGTCCAAACGTCAGCTCTCTTGGTATGAATGTTAACTTTCTTATATTTCAACATTAACTCTCCAATGTTGAGCTTGCTAGGTATAAACATCAATTTTCTCAGTCTACACATTAACTCTTGGGGTCAAAATAACCATTGTCTAAGTTCTAGCACCACTATTTAAACTTCAGAGTTTTGGTGTAAACAATAGAGTTCTTGGTATAAACAACAGAGTTATTATTGTAAACAGTAGCTCTCTTGGTCTAAATGTCAGCTCCCTTGGTCTAATCAACTAACTCTTTTGGGTTGAATGTCAAGTTGCTCATGTTTCTGCACTAGATCTACGAACGACATGAGGATATTTTTGGTCACAAAAATGATAACACATCAATTCCTGATAACACAAGAACTAATGAGGAAACTTCCATTCCCAAAAAGGATGACGTAGAAATTTTCAACAAAGCTAAATCTAATGAGGATGCAAGAAAGTGTCGAGATGATACAAGAAGAGATCTAGATGATACTAGAACACACACTCATGGTTATAGAAAAACAAATCATGTGAATAATCCTCTCATAGCTCTTACACAATAAATACAAACATTGCAAACACAGATTCAAGATATGCAGAGAGGAACTGTTAGACGATATTCGCTTCAAGAAATTTGTCCTTAACCATTCAACAAAAATCTAAACATGACACCATTTCCTACAAGTTGTGAAACTCTGAGATATGATAAATATAATGGAAGCACTGATCCCCAAGATCATATACAAGAATTTTGCACGATGAGTATGGAGTTTTCAGATGAGGATACATACCTGATGAGATTATTTCCAAAGAGCTTACATGGACTAGCGATGGAATGGTTCTCCAAACTTCCACCTGGAATTAGATCATTCACAAAATTGGTGGATAAGTTTGTTTCACAATACTCTTACACCATTCAACATGAGGTCACAATGCTTGGCCTATGCAATACTAAACAAAAGAGTGGAGAACCTTTCATGACCTTTCTATAGAGATGGAGATGGTTAGCTTCACGATATCCTCATATAGTGCTAGAATGCAAGAAAATAGATATATTCATCGACAACCTAAATGATCAAATGAATGATAATCTGAAAATGCAATACCATCAAAATTTTGAAAAAATGATTGATAATAGAATCAGAATGGAGGAAGCTATGGTAAAGAAGGGTGAGTTGAAGCTATACAAAGAAGGAGTTCATCCTCCTAATAACAATAACAACAACAACAATGATAAGCCAAAATTTTAGAATAGAAATTGAAATGTTGTCAACTATGGGATAGTGGATAACAACAATGTAAAACCAAAGTAACCAGTTTTTAATTCATCCAATCACTCAGCAACAACTCACCAAATGACAATTTGGTAAATGTGATCGTAGTTAAAGTGAAACAACATCAAGAACCTGCTCATGCTATCACAAGAAGCAAAGCCAAAGTTGTTTTTTCGGGACCTACAACTAACACGCCATCCACTAAAAAACAATACAATCTAGTGGATCAACTACAGAAGACCCCCGCACAAATATCCATCTTAGAACTTTTATAGCTTTCACCTGCACACAAAGAAATTCTAGAAAGAGAATTAGTAGATACAACGGTATCCAAAGATCTTGATATAGATCAATTCCAAACCATGGTGGGACACCTCACAACCTCTCACTGCTTATCATTTACCAAAGAAGATGACATGTCCTTGCAACATCCCCATAATGCTCCATTGCATATTGAAGTCCTCATTCAAAAGACGTGTCCTATTAGATGGTGGAGCTGGCTTAAACAATTGCTCATTGAGTCTTGTTTGTGCTCTAGGTTATTCAGAAGATGCAATTAATCCCCCAAAAAAGATCACCATCAAAGCATATGATGAAGAAGAGCGTTCCTCTAAAGGAATTGTGATATTACCCATTAGAGTGGGACCTTTGCAAAAAGACATAGCATGCCAAGTTCTAGACTTGGACTTATCATACAACATACTCTTGGGAAGATCTTGGATACATGACATACAAGCTATTCCATCAACATATAATCATTGCCTAAAATTTCCCTACAATGGGCAGTAAATCACGATCTCAGTAGATTCAAATCCATTTTAGTACTGTAGTAATCTCAAACTAGCTCAAGAAGTCATTGTTCCTCATAATAGGGAGGCATCATCTTCAAACACACAAACCAAAGAAAAATCATTTGCCTCAATTTTTTCAAGTATGGAAAAACAACTGCAGCTAAGAGATCGAGGGAACAAAGAATATTCGCTATCCCAATTACCACTTTCTCCTAAATCCTATGGAAAACCATCAAACTCTAAACAACAACCAATTGTGAAACTTCTTCCAATATTTGATGGAGCATTTGTTAGTGCTGGGACCTTATCAGAGGTAACAAAAGACAAAGATGTGCTATAGTGGCTATACAAGGATGAAGAAGTCCAACAAAAGATCAACAATGTTAGAAAAACAAACTAATGGTACCTCCCAAACAACATTAACTCTCAATAAAAACAAGCACGAACCTAGTACTAATCAAGGAGAGCTCATAGTAAGGTTGACAAAACTCAATCTCAGTCTAGAAGAAGCTGAATATGAAAGAAGAAAATATATAGCAAGAAAAATAGAAGAAACAAATCGAATGCTATATGATCAAATTTGTAGATTGCAAGCTGCAAGTGAGAATGAGATTCCTATCATTCTGAAGAATTGGCTGAAGAAAATTGCTTTGAAGAAGACGTAGGAGTCGATGTAGTTCACACGTATGCAGAGAAACCGTTAGGAACTAGCCCACTTGAATTAGAATCACATTCAAGAGACTCAGACTTATTTGAGGATGATTAGGAGCTCCTTGTGTGAGGTCATTCTGATGAGAGTACCATTCTAGACATTGAAATACATATAAAAAACTTTGACATCTCTATCATGACCCTTGATGCCCTTGAAACATCTCAACCTGATGACCCCTTACCTCTAATCCACCCTGAACTTATTGATTGGGAAAATGAAAGACATACTGCCATTGATACCTTTCCTAATGACCATGCCATATCCATATATCTTAATGCAATCAAAACCACAACAACTTTCACCGAGAATTTCAAAAATGCATCTTCTAGTCAAGTGGGTGCCAAATCTCCTGGTCGCAAAAAGGAAAATAAAGAATACAATATCAGGTCTAATGCTAAAAACCATTTCTTGGGAACATTAGATCAAGAAAAAGTAAAAATAAAGGACGCATCTACCAATGAAAACCTCCTCAAGGCGCCAAAAGATGGGATATTTGACACTTTACCTGAGTACTATCAAGAAAGGTCATCAATTTTTTCGAACTAACAGAAGTAGTTAACATTGGGACAACAGAGTAGCCAAAGATCCTACATCCAACAACTTCTCTGTCAAAACAAGAAATGCAACAACATATGGAATTATTCAAACGACGACAAATCAATTTCACCTGGTCATATGTAGACATGCCAGGGTTGGATCCAGAGCTTATTATGCATCACTTAAATGTCAGTCTAGGAGCCAAACTAGTTAAACAGAAATCAAGGAGGATGCATCCACATATCGCTCTCCTGGTCAAAGCAGAACTAAAGAAATTACTCGATGTAGGATTCATTAGACCTGTAGCATATCCTCAATGGGTATCAAACATCGTTCCTATGTCCAAACCAGACAAAAGTATCAGAGTATGCACAAACTTCAGAGATCTTAATAATGCATGTCCAAAGGATGACTTTCCTTTGCCTAACATTGACATCATTGTAGATCTAACTATTGGACACTCCATATTTTCTCTAATGGATGGTTTCTTTGGATACAATCAGATTAAAATAGCACTTGAAGATCAAGAAAAGACAACTTTCACATGTCCGTGGGGTATTTTTTGCTGGAATGTCATGACTTTTGGACTAAAGAACACAGGTGCCACATATCAGAGAGCTATGCCATTGATATTCCATGACATGATGCATACATTCATGGAAGACTATGTGGATGACATATTGGCCAAATCATACAACAAAGAATAACATATAGGGATACTAGAAAAGATCTTTGACCGGTTAGAACAATACAAGCTATGACTAAATCCTAAGAAATGTGCCTTTGGTGTCACTTTTGACAAGCTATTGGGATACATTGTTTTAGCTAGAGGTATCAAAGTAGATCCAATAAGGTCAAAGAAATCATGGAAATGACATCTTCAAGAATATCAATCATCTCAAATCACTCCAAGGAAGACTACAGTCAATCAGAAGATTTGTTGCTGAACTAGCCAATAAATGTCAACCATTTACTCATCTCTTGCACATAAATATTAATTTCAAGTGGGACCATCAATGTGAGGATGCATTCAACAAGATCAAGGCCTATCTCATGCAACCACCTATCCTAATGTCCCCAATTCCAGGAAAGTCGTTGTTACTCTATGTATCAACCACCGAAGTATCATTATAAGTTCCGCTTGCACAACAGGATAATGAAGGAAACGAACGAGCCATCGACTACATCAGTAGAACACTAGTGGGATACGAGCTCAACTATTCCCCAACAGAAAAAGCATGCTTGGCGGTAGTTTTTGCTTCTCAAAAATTAAGACACTATCTACTATCTCATTCCATCAAGTTGATAGCTAAAATCAATCCATTGAAGTATTTGCTCAGCAAGGCAACATTAACAGGAATATTAGAAAAATGGATCATGATCCTGAGTGAGTTTGATATTGAGTATGTGGACAAAAAATCTATCAAGGGGCAAGTCATTGCAGACCAACTAGTAGAGGCACCGCTTCAAGATGATCATCCTTTACACATTGAATTTCCCGATGTTGATATCCTAACGGTCACCCAAAAAACATGGCAATTATACTTTGATGGTTAATATACACAACATTGATTAGGAGCAGGAATTCTATTCATCATGCCACAAGGTAATACAGTTCCAAAAGCGTACAAATTAAGTTTTCCATGCACTAAAAATACAACAAAATATGAAGCTTTGGTTACAGGTATCAAAATGACTATAGAATGGAACATAACACAACTTCAAGTCTTTGGAGACTCTCAGCTCGTCATCAATTAAATTAATGATGATTACCAAACAAAGGATGACAAACTCATGCCTTATTAAAAGATGGTAGATGATTTCAAGAAGTATTTTGTAAAAATAACTTTTGAGCAAATTCCAAGGAATGACAATAAAGTAGCAGATGCCATGGAATAACTTGCTTCTCTACTTCAGACACAGGAAAATCAAGAGCGTAACGAATTCCTGGTGGAAGAGTTGTTTTACCCTGCTCATAATTGTCTTGATTCCTAAACTATTTGTCACCTTGTTGGGCATGATTCTTCCCATTATGGCCAAACTTATATATACCTGGAAGATAACACCCTACCTCCTGATTTGTCAAAAAACCAAAAGAAAAACTTTATTCGCCAATCCTCCCATTATACTCTTGTTGCGGATACCCTTTTTAAACAAGGTCTGGATGACACTCTTTTAAGATCTCTCAAGCAAGAATAATCTAAGAAGGCTTTAAATGAAGTCCATAATGACATTTGTGTCACTCATTCAATTGGTCTTACCCTTTTGAAAACACTCATACACGTGCATTAGCCAACTATGGAATGAGATTATTTTTCAGATAGCTAAAACATGCAAACAATGTCAGATCCATGGAAATTTAATTCATGCACCAGCACAAGAGCTTCATGCTTAGACAACATCTTAGCCTTTCTGCCAATGGGGTCTTGATCTAGTAGGAAAGATAAATCCTTCTTCATCCAATGGTCATAAATTCATCCTTGTAGCTGTAACAAAATATTTCACAAAATGGATTGAGGCAGTACCTCTCATCAATATCACAGGAAAACAAATTGCTGCATTTATCTTGAACTACATCATTTGCCACTATGGAATACCTGTGACCATTATCACTGATAATGGGCGACCGTTCAATAATCAGGATGTCCAAGAGCTATGTGAGAAATTCAAAATCCAACACAAATTTTCCACAGCCTACAAGCAGAAGCATCAAACAAAATTATTTTGAAAATCCTCAAAGAGATAGTGAATGATGCTGGCAGAGATTGGCATATTCAATTGAACCCTGCTCTATGGGCCTACCGTACCAGTATCTGCACACCAACATGTGCCACACCTTTCTCTCTTGTCTATGGATCAGAAGCAATACTGCTAATAGAAGTAGAGATACCTTCTCTACGAGTATCATTAAAAGGTCTTATCCCAGATGAAGAACAACGAGTATCTAGATTGCAAGAGTTAGAATTGATCCATGAACAAAGACAAAATGACTTTGATCATTTAAAGGTATATCAACAAATAATGTGCCAAAGTTATAATCACAAGGTCAAACCACGAGTCTTTCAAGTTGGGGAACTAGTACTAAAACAAAATCCATGAAACCAGTCAAATCAAGAAAAGAAAGGGAAGTTTGAACCAAACTGTTTAGGTCCATTTGTGGTCACAATAGTATTTGGGTCAAGAACATATCAACTATCAATACAGGATGAGGATCAGCTCAAGGAACCCATCAATAGCGTGCATCTAAAGAAGTTTTATGTCTGAAAAAGAAGAAAATCCAAAAATAGTGCAAAAGCAAAAAATCCCAAAACAGTGAAAAAGTAGAAAATCCAAAACAATAAAAAAAGCAAAAAATACAAAAACAATGAAAAACAGTGGAAAAAAAATCAAATATGAGAAAAAGTGCAGTAACAATAGATGGTGAAAACTTGGCAAATAGGCTCTATCTGTCAGCTAGCTCTTCCGTCTATTGGTTCATGCATCCTTCCGCTTGCATTCATTTTTCCATCAGTGCTATTTATCTCTGTAATAAAGACTTTATACATATGTAGGCATTGTAGGTGATTTCTCATCATGGTTTGGATCATTGTATATGTCATAATAAAGTTTGTTTCTAAACTGGGGGCAAAATCCTGAACCTAGTTGGGGGCAAATTTTTCATCGTTTTGAGCTTAATCAAACAGGTAGAATAATCATTAGGCAACACTTGGCAAGCGAAAAACTAAGACACATCCAACATTGAACATACAATCAAATTGTCAACCATCAATTATCACATATCAGTCTAAACATGATAAACACATATCAATGGATGATATCTTTTGACTAATGATTTTAACACTTGGACAATAATGGTTCAACTATTTTATCTTGATTTTTTACTATCATGATTTCTGAGTGACTCCAAGATGTCTTTGACTAGGGGAACAAGGAAGGAACATGGTATTTTTCTTGTCTGTTGTATGTAAATTAATCATTCATATGTGCAAATTTGTCTTAGGACATGATCATCAGAGTAAAATAGAAGACATTTCAGACTTGCATATAGAAATGGTTAATACTGCCTGTTTTATGCAAGCAACACTTAGGTCATCTTGGTTCAATTATACCTCGATGCTTGTGCTAACTTGCAATATCAAAACCCAGGAAAGTAGTGCTCAGGTCAACATGGTTCAATTATACCATTGATGATTGCATTCACTTCCAACATTTTAAAGGCTCAATGATAAAACAAAGCAATGACCACATGACCGGTCCGATCGCCGCATTGCATTTCATTTTGCATTTGCATTTTTAAACTAGATTTGCATTTCATTTTGCATGGGATCACAACACTCATCTTTTCCAAGGCCAAAGACTTCAACATGGTGTTATCTCTCTTATTCCGTGATTGAGTACATGGGATAATAACAAAAATAATCAATTCATTCATCTAGCATGATAAGTTAGTTCATCTCATATAACCATTGCATACTAAGACATCATTCATATAAAACATCCATCTCATCTCAATCATATTAAATAAGATCATTACATTACATTGCATTGCATCCATCTCATATTAATATGCATGAGAAAATCATAAACATATCATAAACATATAAAGCATTGCATTGCACATACATCACATAGCACTTATAAGCATCACCATACATATACACATTTTCATAACATCATGTAAATACAATATCATCATATAAGAATCATATATCCATCATCTAGAATCCATAAGCATATAGAAAATAAAGCATGCATCATGAAAGTGACTGCACAACATTATCATATGTCAAATAGAATGCATCCATCATCTCATAGGTCATATAGAGTGAATAGGATTGACTACATATCATATTATCAAAAAGGATCAATGTCCAAGGTACGATGATATCACAAAAATATATGAGAGACATCATAAATATACATCGTAGGAATAATCGATATCTCATCACAAAAGGTGTGTACATGAATGAATGAATGTCAAATATTAGTGTGACCACTAGGACGCGGAGCGAAACTCTGTCCTGATGTGACAAGTCTAGTAACACCAGCTGATACCCCTGTACCTGGGTCCCCACCTAGGGGATCTCTCTGAAGTGGCCTGTCACTCCTTGACACTCAGACTGGATCTTTCCCGATCTCTTGCTCAACTGTTAAAATCATAGAGCCCTCTGATCAATAGGAACAACTGTATAGTATAAGGTCTTGTAATACTCAGCCTCTCGGACTGCCTAGCGCATCATCTTCAGGGTAGCCTTCCTTGAAGTAGACTCTCCTAACATCTGTACTCGTGCCTTGACCTGCCGACACCTATCCCTAGCTACATCTCTCTTAACCATGAGAGAAGCCATCCAAACCTCTAGCTGGGCTATCTGAGACTCTCTCTCTGCTAGTCAACTCTTTAGCTACTGAACTTGACCCAACAAATCAGTAATATGAGCCTACTACTGATGAGACAACATCCTAATGAGGATCCATAAAGGTGCCTCTGCTTGTGGCTGCTCAACCTGTGATACTCTTGTAGGTACCTTCTCAACCTGGGGAACCTCCTTCTTTGGGACCAGATGTCCCTGATCCACTGGACCCAATATCCTCCGTCTGACCACCCAGTTTATCCAATCTATATGTACATCTCTAGAAGATCTAGAACTGTTGCCTCCTGGTGTGCTTGCCACTACCATTGCCATTTCTCAAGCATCTCCCCCATCATCATCTCCTCCATTGTCAGCTCCAACACCAAGATATCCTGCATCTCCTCCATATCAATCTCTGTCATCCATTCCGTCTCCACCATCGTCTCCGCCCCCACCTCCTCTCCCCCCACCATCCCTCATTGTAGCCTCTCATCATCCTCATCTAAAACTGGCTCTAGCTCATCCGGACATGTCAACCTCAGAAACCTGTGTTGAGTAAAATATGTAGCGTACTCATCTATCATCCCGCTATCTATCATACCTGATAGATAATCCCAATCTAGTGGCCCCAATGATCGATACTCGACACATGCCTAGTCATACGAAATAGTGGGCCCCCAAGTGCCACATCCAGTGTCCTGCGAGCATAATGAGTTGTACCTTGTGGTATCCCTTGTATCCTACCATACTGTCTCAACACCCTCATACAAAGGAATCGCTCGATAACATAGGGTGTCGATTTGATTAAGTATCGCGTCAAGAATACCTCTTACATCTCCACTACATCCTCGGGCCAGATCTCACAATCTCTGTACGGTCTCCATATCACAGTATCCAGATCATCTAGTGTCCATCGCCAATACTCCAATTTGCCCAGCTTTCACTAGACAATGATGCCTGGATACCCGTCAGCATAAGGCCTGCCTACAGGTCTTTCTCTGTCAGCCAATGGTCGTGTGATAGGCGGGTGCTCCCAGGCCCATATCTAGAGAATAGTCACCCCTGCTGATAATGCAACCGATCTCTATTACACAACTCAATGTAGATCATGATACAAGTGCACCAGCATGCATGACTCTTAGGAAAATCGGGTCCCCTATGTCACCATCTTCTCAAGGAGATGACCCCATCCAACAGATAATCCCTTTGACCTGTGATCAGGATAAAGGAAACCTCCAATGAATCTGACAAGAATAGTGGGTAATGCAGCATAACCTAGCTCTAGCATCTCTTGCCACGCAATGTCATATCCACCTATCTCATCATCCTCGAGCACTTGACAGAGTGCATTTGTCCCACCCTGCTCGCTGAGATTGTAATACACTAGCTCACCCATCATAGGGATGCACAATATCTGGTATACATCCTCGAGTGTCATCGTCATCTCTCCCGTCGGTATGTAAAATGTGTTGCGCTCACTATGCCAATGATCTGCTAAGGCTGTCAATAATCCCTGGTTAATCAAAGGTCGGGGCATGTCAAGAAGGGAAGATAGACCACATCTGTCAATGTGGTCTCGCTTCGCTTGAATAAGGTGGGGTATAATCATCCATGTCTTTAGGAAGCGCTCCTGAGACTGGAGGACACTAAAGTGCTCTCGCAATCAAATCATCTCATCATATCAGTCTCTCGATTTATCTATCTATCTATCAATTCAATCTATCTATCAATCTATCTTGCTCAATTGAGATTTTTATCAAATCTCATTGAGCCCCTATCAATGACGCTCATCTATCATGAGATCGTTATTAATCCTATCTCATCTCGAGCATACATCAAGATAATTAGAACTGATCATCAAATTTCATCAATCAGGAGTGTCTAATTTTATCAATTAGATGGCTAATCAAATCTTACCCTATCAAAATCAAATCAAATAGACATCAATCCAATCTCTTTATCGAACATCGTGACATTTGGGGGTCAGCTAAACACCAAAATTTATATCGAAATCATCAAAACATCACTCATCCAGAAAGTAGATCCGATCATCCAAATTCATAAAAAATTCAATCGCAATAAAAAAACTTAAATGATCAAGTCATCAAAAGTTGACATCAAAAATCAAATCAGTTCATCAAAACAATCGAAAAAGCTAACTCTTTATTCTGCAATCGAAAAAAATAAATTATTTAATAAATCAGTTAGCACGAAATCGAAAATCAAATCAATAATCAGAAAATTGAGTTCTCAAAAAATCCGAATAATCACATCAATAATCGAAAAATTCAATAAATGACAAAAATTGAAAAATCAAATCATTTTCTCAAAAAATATAAAAAATCAAGCCAACATGGTCGAATCGTGAAAAATCTTGTCTAAAAATCGAGCAAATAAAAAATCAACCGAAAAATTAAAATTTTCAAAAAACCAAAACATGTAATAAATAAATAAATTTTTTTGGGATGCACGTTAAAAACTTTTCAAAAAACCCCGAAAACCCATTTTATAGTTCAAAAAACCCATGTCAAAAATACATTTTTTTTTCAAACCCACATGGCGAAAATGCTGACAAATGATTTTTTCTACACATAATTAATTTTTGCAAAAATCAACTAAAAATTGACAAAGTTGGGTTTTCTCGAAGTACATCAAAAGTTGACATCAAAAATCAAATCAATTCGTCAAAACAATCGAAAAAGCCAACTCTTTATTCTGCAATCGAAAAAAATAAATAAATTTTTGCAAAAATCAACAAAAAATTGACAAAGCTGGGTTTTCTCGAAGTACATACCGGTGGAACATAGGCCAGAGGATGCTCGTGTCGCTGAACTTGCTCGAACTTATGCTGGTGGTACGGGATCACCATTCCTTCCTCCAAAGCAAATTTTCAAACAACTGAAGTGCACAAATGAAGAGTGGTAAAAGGAATTCACCTTTTTAAACTCACAACGGGGCATTTAAGTGGGATTTTAATTCCCATAATTTTTAATCATCTAATCAACTAATCAACTTGGTAGGGCAGCGTTTTGAAATTTCTTATCGGGAAATGAATAAGATCAACTTTGAAAATATCTAAAATTTAGAAAAATCATTAAAAACCCAAAAATCATAAAAATTTCAAAAAACAATTTAAAAAAAAATTCAAAAAATCGCGAAAAATTCAAAAACATTTAAAAAATTACCCGATTCATCTCTCGAGGGGCATCCTTGCATCGATATCTATCAGTCAATGTCTGAGGAAACATATCGAGATTTATCATCTCAAAATCGAATCAGTATCATATCGAAATCGAATCCGCATCAAAATCAAGATCAAATCGACATCCTATCAAAATCAATATCAGCAACATCATCAATCGAGTTTTCTTTGAACCAACGCGTCGTCACACATCGCTTCAAAGAGGGGCAAAATGTATACACCTAAATGGTCTGAAGATAGTTAATTAAATACATAGTTATTTGATTAATCCCTTATCATAGAGATGACAAGTGTCCCTTCCTCCAACCTCTTCTCCAACTTCCTCAATCTTGGCCCTTGATATCTTCAGATCAGATCTGGACCATCGATTCTTGCCACCTCAGCTTTGGCCTTGGAATTCTTATAAATATCCCCCATTTTGGAGCAATTAGGATCCCTTTCATTCATAATTTTAGCATCATTACTATAGGCATTTTCATTTCAATCATCTAGTAATTAGCATTTTGGATTAATCATAGAATGTTAATATAGTTTCTTAGATCATGCATTTCATATCATTTGCACAATCAATCATGATAAAGTAGCTACTCAACTCTTGAGTTGCCACTTTGGAGGTCATTGCTCCGCTAAGAGCCAATCAATCCAACACCTTCGAGGTCCTCAAGAATAGAGGAAAATGGGACATTTCAAGGAAGGCTTATGGTTTGCATCTTTAATTTAGTATTCAATTAAGCTTTCCATTATGTTTTATTGTCTCATTATATGTGTATGCCTTTCTATTTACCACATTTTTAGTGTCACAAAAATCATTCCTGCTACTACTAGGATAGACAATTACGATGTCTGATTTCCAAAGAAAACCAAAGGTGATTTTAGAGATGCCATGAAGAGGTTCCTTGTAGAAGGGGAGAATGTCAATCATATTCAAAATGGTTTTCATATGGAGGATCTTCTTGGGCTTTGACCCAAAATTTTAGAATTATTAATAAGGTATGATACCCTCAAAGTCCACTATAAGTAGTTTCATGTATTCATCTTTTCTATTCTCAATCATTTAGTTTATAATATCAAGTTAAACTTTTCCTTTTGGATTTCCTCCTCTTTGGAAGATTCTATTAAGAAAACAATGTATTATGGTGAAACCCTTGCTCTCCATCAAGGTTTGATCCATCATATTTTCTAGTTTAACCTAGCTCTCACCCCTTATTTTAACATTCACCCTAGAATTTTCTACCCTTCCATACTCACATAGATGAGGGTTCAATTCATAAAAGGAAACGTTATAACACCTACTCCTTTGTGGTCCACAATTTGAATCTGGGTTGGTATATCTCCTCTTTAGTCTCTAACCCCGCTTCTTTAATCGAGGAAGCTTATCCAAAGGAAAATATATCAAAATTTACCTCACCCCTCTTAATTATAGAGGTAAGAAAGTATGGTACCCAAACTCACCTAAGGACTTCCATGCATTTTTCTCTAGCATTTGGGTGAGCCCACAATACTAGGCTACACTTTTTGGCACGTCTTGATTTTTGCTGAGATCACATATCTTTTAGAAAATATAATGATTTAAGCCTTGAGAGGTACCATTTGAAGAATTTGATTAAAGAGGGTTAGATCAAATCCTCTTATATCAAACTCCCTTAGATAGAATCTCTCTACTCTTAAATCATACCTATAATGAAGTCTCCTTCACACTTATTAAAATGCTAACAAAAAACCACTTTTACATTAGCTTTTGGGGGGTCAAATAAATTCATTTTCAAATTTTGTTTTGTAAGCATGTAGTCCTTATTATAAGCTTTCAAAAAAGTATAATTGTGAATATATTTAATTGCATTAACTTTTTATTTTTTATTTCTTATGAATGTAGGTTATTTCATCAAACACTAAGGATTGTGTTTCACATGTGGATAAATTAAAAAATAGAGAAAAAATTGTAAAAAATATATTTTCCCTAGGTATTGATATCCTCATTTCAACACAAAAAAAAAGTTAATTCAAATGATACAAAATAAGTTATGCATTACAAAATACACCTTTGTCCAAATTACAATTATGTTGACTTCAAAAATTAACTAAAAAAAAAGGCAACAAAAAACTATGAAAAAAATCCATACACTAGATATTAGTTTGACAAATCTATATTTTGAAAACTATAATTTTATTATTGCTATAAAAAATGTTATACATTACACAATAAATGTCACTTTTGAAAAAATGTTGATTACTATAAAAATTAAATTATTAAAAGTTACATACAATTATGCACAATTTATTTACAATTTAAAAATATATATATTTAGAATCTATACAAAAAATCCCACAAATCAATACTTTACTTCATCTTCAAATTCTTAATGGTTTAGCTGCTATAAGTGTTAGAAAGTGAAGATCTGGTGCAAAATACTGATTTTAGTGTCACGTTTGGCCAAAAAGTGTAACCTAGTATTGTGGGATCAACCATTTACTTTGATTCCCTTAGCTTCTAAGCTCCAACTTTCTCAGTTCTCCTAGTCGGTTTATTTTTTCTTCCCCTCCCCTTTGTTGGATGAGCCTCCATTTTCCCTCCCAAAGATCTTTCCCAGGACTTGGATATGGTCTCTATCGTCCAACCTAACTAGACTCAATGTCTTCTTTGCATTTGGATCCAAGCCAAAATTGAAGAAGTCTATGAAGCCTTTAATATCAACATGGAAATTTCTAAATGGCAATTGGCCCAACTTTGCTTAATAGAAGAAACAAACTCTTGAATCCCTAGTGTTTAGGAAAGCAGAAGAGTGGCAAGAGGAGTCTCTCCACAAATGCATTTGGGATGCTATGAAGAAAGTGTCTACCACTTTTGACAATTGGGAGAAGCTTGATAAGGAGGTGCATGACATCAAGAAGGAGGCTAGTTTGGGGGATCAAAGGTGGCTTCTTGAGGAGGAGGTGGGTAAACTGAAAGAAAACTAGGGTATTTTTTTAATGAATATCTAGGATATTATTGACTACTACAAAGAATCAGTTAAGAACATGACCACCAAGATTCAAGTCTTGCAGCGTGAGCTGCACAAGAAGGAGGAAAAAATGCAGGCTACATGATGTTGGCCTTCAAGCTCAAAGTAGCCCTTAACAATCTACCCACAAAAGGATCATGCATGGTTCAAAAACTCCTCACACCTCTCCACATATTTTAGTGGTGGCTTATAGTTATCCAGTGTCTTCTGAGGAGGTATCCTACAAAGGTAAATTAGAGTTTCTTCAAAATGAATGGTAGGCCATTAAGAACCTAAGATCTCTCAATGCTCCCTAGTTCTCTACTGGTTCGTAGGTTGTCTCCCCTATTGTGCTATTTTCTTGGTTCTTTGGTTTTTTCTCTTTTTGTTTAAGATATTTGTTTTCCCAATCTCAATGCTTGTGAGATTTTCTTTTTTTTGCCTTGATGGCTACTATGTAAATGAGACTGGAACCTTGTCAAACTTATCTAATCTAAACATTTTTTTAACTTTAACATTCATTTAAATTTATTTTTATAAATATATCTTATTTAACTATACATTAATTTAAATAAAATAGTACACAACAAATCGTTCATGAAAATATATCCCATATTACAATGATCAAACATGAAACTCTACTAAATGTTTTTATTAGATACTTACAATTAATTAAAATTCCCATTGATTACTAATGTTACTACAGAATGAAGTGTATGAAACTATAATTTGACTTCTAAATGTCTCATGATTTTTATTTTCGCTTTGGTCTAAATATAATCTGCAATCATTTGCTTTCTATTAATTTCTAATAAACACGTTCCCTCTGATTTTATTTTCATCAAATGCTTGAACAATCCTTTTTACTATTACCAAAACAAGTGTAGTTTACCTTAAGAGCCATACCGACAGCTGCCTTCATCTCCTCATAATACTGTTTGCAATGAGTTAATTCACCGTTTTGAAACGATACTTTGAAAGCGAAGAGGCACCACCAAGGTGTTAAATACTACTGAAAATGTTGATGGCGTGTTTAGAATTATGTGCACTAAACAACTAATCTATTGTCTATCCACCTGTCATAATACAGTCTTGTTTATATTTATTAGTTAATATGTCACTTGTACAAGCTCTTTGTGCTTCTTTTATCCACCTGACCAAAAATTTTTACTGTAGACAGAAAATCATTAAGGGTATAGCTTTAATAAGTTACTTTTGTCTTTCGGTGGATAGCTAACATATGACATTCAGGGTACAGTCTTAATTAGTTACTTTTGTCTTTCAGTGGATAGCTAAAATATGACATTTATGAGGTCAAACAGTTTATGGATCACATGATAAACAATCATGCTATACAAATTAAAAATAGACTAATTGCTAATTTTCAATATACAGAATTTATGAATAGATGAGCACGAGACCAAACAGTCTATGATGAGACTAAACAAAATATAAGACGAAACAATCTATAGATGAGCACGAGACCAAACAATCTATGAATCACAGCGAGAGAGAACAACCTATAGACCATTAGATAACCACCCACACTACAGAATTGAAAACAATCCAACTTCAATTCAACATCTACATATATATATGTTCTCCTTCAATTATTTTCTATAGATTGATTGCAATGGTAGAAGAAGCACAAAGAGATATTTGTTGTGTCTAGAAACCACCACGAGACCAAACAACCTATGAATCAGGGCATAGAACCAAACAACCGATAAAGAGCACAAGATAACCAACCACACTACACAATAGAAAAAACCTAACAAATACATCAACTACATGTATTTCTCCTTCAATTATTTTCCTTGAATTAATTGTAGCAAACCACATGGTCGAAGTAAAAAGAGATATTTGATGTGTACATGCAAATGATAAGAACTTGATGGAAAAATTTAAGTTGCAATCGAAGTTTGATTCCTTGCCCGGTCACAATAACCTTGAGAATTTTGACTGATTTTATCACTTTCATTTATTGGTCCATTATCTGATATTGTTTAATAAATAGAAATCGTTTAATAAATAGAATATATATATTGAGTTTGAGCTACACATTGTGAAATTTAAACTTGTAAATTTGGATTGATCAACATTAAGCTTTAAACATTTAAATTTCTAAAAATTGATTCAAACAAATCTATCAAGTTTGTATTTCTTTAACTCAATTTAAATTAATTTGTTGATTACAAACAATACAATTTTAAGATTTCTTCTTAAATTATTGTATGTGAGTTGATTACAATCACCCATGTGGTTTTAATCGCTATTGGTGTTAATGGTGTGTCTTGAATTAGGGGAGAGGATCCAATAGTTGTGCACCCTCACTTCGTGCCTCTCAAAATCTTATGTGGAAATTTCAAATCACTCACAATTTTTTACAACAACTTACTTGGCAAGTCCCCTGCTTGTAACTAAGGTTTCAAGGCCACATCATTATATGATGCCACATCAACATGCTTTTTGCCAAGGTGTCCAAAATAGTCCAAAAAAAAGGTAAGACCATTAGTTGTGCAAAAGGGGCTCCATACGTGTGAAATTGATGTGGCATCACATTTTTGGTTGCTTTTGACAACTAAGGGTGCTTTTCATTCAATTATGGGTAGTCATCATCAGTAATATCAACTTTAAAGTCAAAACTATTGGTGCACTGTTGTCAAAAAAATTGGACATTAAACTAACAAGCCTGGGTATTAAATCAACAACTTCTATCACAACAATTAGAATGCATTCAACTACTAGGTACTCTCCCCTATCTACTGTTCAAGTAGCATGATCTACTGATGGAAAAGGTCCCCACTACACAATTAACAAAATGTTTATTTAGGGGAGAGGGGCTAGCAGTTTTGCAGGGTCCAATAGTTGTACAACCACATGTTCTTATAATATCCTGTCTTGCCACATATTTATATTATATATTGTAAATAAATAATCTACATGTAATTTTTTTTTTGGTTCCAAATGTTGGTCAAAACAGACCAATACTTGAGTATAAGAGAATCTATAAATGTTATATAAAAAAACATAAATACATTCATTAGCGAGTGAAATAAATATTTTTTTTGTTTAAAATAAAATATCCTAGCTATCCACTATAAGTGTGTCATTTATATAATAAGATGCTCACTTATACAAGTACTGTTATCATAGTGAAAAGATATTATTCTTATGTGTACAACTATTGAGGTAGTAATGTATATGCATTGGAGTGTTTCATATTAATAACATGTCTTATCACAAATATAAAAGGGTGAACACAATAAATACCTCAGTTTTTTTAATGAAATGTGAGAGATTGTCCAAAGGCTTTAGTGTTCAACAATTGGTCCCTTTGTATTCAATATAAGTTGTATTTTATATAATAATATGTTTCTTTTTTAACAACAAATAATATTTTGTGTTCAACTATTGGTCCTTTGGTGGTGGATATAAAAGTTAGAGATAAAACACATTTATGATTACTAATATGTATCTTGTCCATTTAAGTTGCATATAAGTTATATTTTACATATAAAAATATGATATTATACTAATTACAAATGATATTTTTTAATTCAAAGTTCTACTAGGGATTTTTTTTTTGATGAATAAGTATTTCCATTAAAAATTAATTAAAAGTACACTATCCACAAAAAAAGGTAGGGTGATGCGAGATTAAGTTTTGGTTGAATATATTGCATTTAAGAACCAAATGCTTACACTTGAATGTATAACAAAATAATAGAACAAATAATTGCTTTAAAAAATGAAATATGTCTATCAAATAAGCAATTAGCAAAGATTGTAAAATTCTTATCTTTCCACATGTTGAAGAAAACATCCACCTTGAAAGCATGCCAATTCTAGTTAAATTTGTGATGAATACAAGACCAATCCACGAGAAGAAGCATATGCTAAGAGAAGGACTCTAGATAAAAGGGTTTGAAAAATTATCAATCTAAGTCCAAATTTTCTCATCTCTAGGATATAACCAAATGATATGCTTACAAGACTTTGATTGCCCATAAAAAGGGTAGTCGGGATTTCATATACTCAAATGGGATAACTTAGTTCCCATAGGAAGGCCTTGGCAAATACTACACTTGGTAAAGTGGGCCAATTTTGGTTCGAGAACAATTGAGTAGATGGTGAAAAAAATGTGTTGACAAATTATAGCTGACAATTGCAAATGCCATCTTTAATTTAATAATAAATTCATGAAAAGTTGGGGAGAGAGCCAACAATATTCATAATAAGGCTTATAATTATGGAAGGTGGTGCTTGGATCCCACTTCCAATCTTTCCACCAAGGCCTCAAGGAGTTCATACCAATTTTATGAACCATATCAGTTGTACTTACGCCTATGACCATATCAAAGGTTTTGCAATTCTATTTAGAAAGGTTAAAGTTGAAATTATTTTCATTTTGTTATATGAGACCCATAGAAGTTCAAGAGAATAAATCCAATAGACATAAAATTTATTTCAGATTGTTAAATTTTAAGACATGCACCCAAGCAAACTTGACCAAGGGGAAACCTTGATTTTGTAGATTTTGGCAATATGCTGGATCTGGTTAAGTATTGTCATTGATGTCAACACTGAATCCGGGTTGGACCTATCTCAATTAGTCTTGGTGATCATCTTGGTTTTGGTTAGATTTTGATCCGGTATGATCAGATCTCTAGAATCAGTTTTGGATCCTTACTCTGGATGATTATATGCTTTTTATATTTGGTTGGTTCACGATTTGGTGCCTTGGCTTTTATGGCTTTTGGTATTTACCGGTATCGGCTAGCTTCTAGCTTTCCCGATTAGCTTTACCGGTAAGTGATATTTGGTGTTTTGGTCAAACGATCTTGGTCTGGCTTATGGAATTAGTTTCTATCATGTTGAAGGTGCTCCTTGATCATATTCTGCGTGTTTGGTGACTTTGCATTGGCTGGTGTGCTGTTATGGTGTTCCTAGTTGGATCCAATTAGACTTTATGTGCTACTTTAATAAGGGTTTCCACCGGTTGGTGAAGCGTTTTGGATTTTAGTCTTAGTGGAATTTCCAATGGATGGAATTGTTTGGTTACTTGATTTAGGTCCATGCTATGTAATGTAAATCATAATATTAGTCCGATGATATTGTGTAATGTAATTTTTTTTATTATGGGTTTAAGATTTAGCCGATCTTGTCAACAAGGTTGATGATCTCTATTTATAGGCATTTATTCATGTAATTTGGATATCGATGGGATGGATGGTTATGTTTGCATTATCAGAGGAAGGTTTATGTGCGAACAAGTATCATTTGGTGAAGGTTATTGTATTGTAGGCCAGACATCTGTGCTTAACCAAAACTGTATCAAGGATTAGGAGATGCTACTTTTATAGTTCATTCTTTCCGGATTGTAGTCCAAAGTTTTTGTAAGTCAATGAGACTTCTTTTTGTGATGAGTAGTGCGCTCTAGGCTACTGGCCTTTCTGCAAGTGCAAACCCCATTGTAATTGTTCGCAATATTACTACAAAGGATTCATCTGATTGTGGGTAGGGTTTCCCAACGTGGTTTTTCCCTTTATCGGGTTTTCCACGGCAAAATATTGGTTTTGTGTATACTGTGCTTTGATGTTCTATTCTTCATTGTGTTGGTTCTTTTGTGCTCTGGTTTAATGGTTTTGATATGTATTAAGTTCTGATTTCTGATGGTTAATTGATTCACCCCCCTCTCAATTTACTCCCAGTATCAAATCTGTCTAATAGTAGAATGGGGTACCAATAGATATTTTGCTGGCTGATGGAAAGACCATCATGGAAGCTTGAACATGACCTCCAAGAATCTCCAAATTTTTTTAATAAAAAAAGTTTATTCAATGTAAACTATACTCTTCATGGTGAGAAGGGTTTGTAGCCCAATCCTCTTCTAAGTTAGTCATCTAGAATGATGCCCAAAGATAGTAAATGTCAAACCAAAACTTTCCAAGCTTCATCTCCATTAAGGGCATGAATAATCCATTTGGTACAATGCACAAAACCTTGGCATTACATTGATAATAACTGAGAAAACCTCAAAATTCATGAGGGCGACAATAAAATTCCCAAGAAACATGGTGAAACCCTTCTTGTTATTTGAGGAAGCCATAACAAAATCATAGTGAAAAATTTCTATTTTCATGTAAGAGGCCTTATTAGGGGCCCAACATGAAGAATATAGATGTGGGTGGTCACAAGAATTTTGGAACACTTAAAATCTCCCTATGAAAGACCAAGGTTTGGTGATAAAATATGCAAAGTTTTTTCAATTCTAGAAACCATCCCATTCCATAAGGATGCTTGTGAAGGCTATAAAGTAAAAATAATTCCTAGGAATTTAAAAACATCTCCATGACCAATCCATTCTAGTTGAAGGAATTAAGTCAAGATAGCATGGAGAGATATGACTGTCTATAACATTGAGTCTTATACTACTGCATGGTTAAAATTGCGACCTTAAAAAAAACATCTAGGCATTTGAGGGCTTCTTTGATATTTTTCTCCTCCTTAATAAGAGTGAGGAACAATTCAATTGCAAAGTGGATAGTAAAAAGTTGAGTTGTTGAATTCGGTAAGGAAATACCTTTAACCAACCATGGAGGCATAGAGTGGGCCATGAGAAAACCTAACCCTTTAATTGCAAACACATAGAGGGTTAGGGCCTAGGGACAACCTTATTGAATGGATCAAAGGAGGCCAAGGGCACTAGACTAGTGGCTATTGATAGTGATGCAAGAAAAGGTATACATGATTATAAGCTTTGGCAAAAAGAATTTTAAATAATAGACCCTTTTGTTATTAGTGTCTAGCATATTATATACAAGTCTTTCCAAACCACAATGAAAGTATCAAGGACATACCTATAATTTATGAAACTAATTTTCTTTGCCCACATAATTCCTACAAGGAGATGATGGAACTTCAGAGTCAAATATTTGAAAAGGATCTTGTATGACACATTGAGAAAGGTGATAGTCCTCTAGTTGGAGATGTCTTGCAAATATCCAATATTAGGTATGAAAAAAATATTTTTTGTGTTAATTATTTTACCTAATGACTTGGAGTGGAAAGCGTCTAGATAAATTTTGTGTAGGTCCTCACCCACATAGTGCTAGATGGTCTTGTAAAAATCACAAAGGAATCCATCACAATCAGGAGCCTTATAATTTTACATAGTGTGAACAATCTCCTTGACATCAATAATAACAAAAGTCACAACTATTGGTGCACTATTGTCAAAAAAATTGGACATTAAATTAACAAGCACGGGTATTAAATCAACAACTTCTATCACAACAATTAGAATGCATTCAACTACTAGGTCCTCTCCCCTATCTAATGTTCAAGTAGCATGATCCGTTGATGGAAAAGGTCCCCACTAAACAATTAACAAACTATTTATTTAGGGGAGAGGGGCTCACAGTTTTACAGGGTCCAATAGTTGTACAATCACTTGTGCTTATAATATCTATTCTTGCAACATATTTATATTATATATTGTAAATAAATAATCTGTATGTAATTTTTTTTTTTTGGCCAAATGTTGGTCAAAATAGACCAATACTTGAGTATAAGAGAATCTATAAATGTTATATAAAAAAAACATAAATACATTCATTACCAAGTGAAATAAATATTTCTTTTGTTTAAAATAAAATATCCTAACTATCCACTATAAGTGTGTCATGTATAAAATAAGATGCTCATTTAAACAAGTACTGTTATCATAGTGAAAAAATATTATTCTTATGTGTGCAACTATTGAGGCAGTAATGTATATGCATTGGAGTGTTTCATATTAATAACATGTCTTATCACAAATATAAAAGGGTGAACACAATAAATACCTTGTTTTTTTCATGAAATGTGAGAGATTGTCCAAAGGTTTTAGTGTTCAACAATTGGTCCCTTTGTATTCTTGATATAAGTTGTATTTTATATAATAATATGTTTCTTTTTTAACAACAAATAATATTTTGTGTTCAACTATTGGTCCTTTGGTGGTGGATATAAAAGTTAGAGAAAAAAAACATTTATGATTACTAATATGTATCTTGTTAAGTTGCATATAAGTTATATTTTACATAAAAATATGATATTATACTAATTACAAATGATATTTTTTAATTCAACTACTAGAGATTTTTTTTTATGAATAAGTATTTTCATTAAAAATTAATTAGAAGTACACTATCCACAAAAAAAGGTAGGGTGATGCAAGATTAAGTTTTGGTTGAATATATTGCATTTAAGAACGAAATGCTCACACTTGAATGTATAACAAAATAATAGAACAAATAATTGCTTTAAAAAATGAAATATGTCGATCAAATAAGTAATTAGCAAAGATTGTAAAATTCTTATCTTTTCACATGTTGAAGAAAATCTCCACCTTGAAAGCATGCCAATTCTAGTTGAATTTATGATGGATACAAGACCAAACCATGAGAAGAAGCATATGCTAAAAGAAGGGCTCTAGATAAAAGGGTTTGAAAAATTATCAGTCTAAGTCCAAATTTTCTCATCTCTAGGACATAACCAAATGAGATGCTTACAAGATTTTGATTGCCCATAGAAAGGGTAGTAGGGAACTCATATGCTCAAATGGGATAACTTAGTGCCTATAGGAAGGCCTTGGGAAATAATACACTTGGCAAAGTGGACCAATTTTGGTTCAAGAGCAATTTGAGTAGATGGTGAAAAAATATGTTGACAAACTATAACTAAAAATTGCAAATGTCATCTTTAATTTAATAATAAATCCATGAAAATTTAGGGAGAGAGCCAACAATATCCATAATAAGGCTTATAATTATGGAAGGTGGTGTTTGGATCCCACTTGCAATCTTTCCACCAAGGCCTCAAGGAGTTCATACCAATTTTCCGAACCATATCAGTTGTAATTACGCCTATGATCATATCAAAGGTTTTGCAATTTTATTTAGAAAGCTTAAAGTTGGAATTAGTTTCATTTTGTTATATGAGACCCATAGAAGTTCAAGAGAATAAATCCAACAAACATGAAGTTTATTTCTTGTTAAATTTTAAGACACGCACCCAAGGAAACTTGACCAAGGGAAAACCTTGATCTTGTAGATGTCGGCAATATATTGGATTTGGTTAAGTGTTGTCATTGACTTCAACATTGTATCCCGCTTCGAGACTATCCCGGTTGGACCTATCCATGTTACTCTTGGTGATCATCTTGGTTTTGGTTATGATTCTGATCCGGTATGATCAGATCTCTGGAATCGGTTTTGGATCCTTACTCAGGATGGTTATATTCTTTTTTATATTTTGTTGTTTCACAATTTGGTGCTTTGGCTGTTATGGCTTTTGGCATTTACCAGTATCAGCTAGCTTCTAGCTTTCCCGATTAGCTTTGTCGGTAAGTGATATTTGGTGTTTTGGTCAAACGATCTTGGTCTGGCTTATGGAATCGATTTTTATCATGCTGAAGGTGCTTCTTGATCATATTATGAGTGTTTGGTGACTTTGCATTGGCTGGCGTGCTTTTATGGTGGTCCTAGTTGGACCCAATTAGACTTTCTGTGTTACTTCACTAAGGGTTTCTACCAGTTGGTGAAGCGTTTTGGATTTTGGTCTTAGTGGAATTTTCGGTGGATGGAATTGTTTGGTTACTTGATTTAGGTCCATTCTATGTAATGTAAATAATAATATTGGTTTGGTGATACTGCGTAATGTAATTTTTGTTATTATAGGTTTATGGGTTTAGGGTTTAGCCGACCTTGTCAACAAGGTTGATGATCTGTATTATAGGTGACTTATTCATGTAATTTGGATATCGATGGGATGAATGGTTATGTCTGCATTATCAGAGGAAGGTTTATGTGTGAACAAGTGATATCATTTGGTGAAGGTATTTGTATTGTAGGGCAGACATCTGTGCTTAACTGAAACTGTATCAAGCATTAGGAGATGCTACTTTCACAGTTAATTCTTTTCAGATTGTAGTCCAATGTTTTTGTAAGTCAGTGAGACTTATTTTTGTGGTGAGTAGTGCACTCTAGGATGTTGGCTTTTCTACAAGTTCATACCCCATTGTAATTGTTCACAATACTACTACAAAGGTTTCATCTGATTGTGGGTAGGGTTTCCCACCGTAGTTTTTCCCTTTATCGAGTTTTCCACGTCAAAATATTGGTGTTGTGTGTACTGTGCTTTCATGTTCTATTCTTCATTGTGTTGGTTCTTTTGTGCTCTAGTTTAATGGTTTTGATATGCATTAAGTACTAATTTCTGATGGTTAATTGATTCATCCCCGTCTCAGTTTACTCCATGTATCAGATCTATTTAACAGTAGAATGGGGTACCAATAGATATTTTGTTGGATAATGGAAAGACCATCATGGAAGCTTGAACCACTCTAAAAAACCTAAGCTTGAACATGACCTCCAAGGATCTCCAAATTCTTTTAATAACAAAAGTTTATTCAATGTAAACTATACTCTTCATGCTGAGAAGGGTTTGTAGCCCAATCCTCTTCTATGTTAGTCATCTAGAATGATGCCCAAAGATAGTAAATATCAGACCAAAACTTTCCAAACTTCATCTCCATTAAGGGCATGAATAATCCATTTGGCACAATGCACGAAACCTTGGCATTACATGGATAACAACTGAGAAAACCTCAAAATTCATGAGGGCGACAATGAAATTAAAATGAAACATGGTGAAAGCCTTGTTGTTATTTGAGGAAGCCATAACAAAATCATAGAGAAAAATTTCTAGCTTAATTTAAGAGGCCTTATTAGGGGCCCAACACAAAGAATAAAGATGTGGGTGGTCACAAGAATTTTGGAACACTTAAAATCTCCCTATGAAAGACCAAGGTTTGGTGATCAAATATGCAAAGTTTTTTCAATTCTAGAAACCATTCCATTCCATAAGGATGATTGTGAAGGCTAT
Source organism: Cryptomeria japonica (assembly GCF_030272615.1). Classification (NCBI taxonomy): domain Eukaryota; kingdom Viridiplantae; phylum Streptophyta; class Pinopsida; order Cupressales; family Cupressaceae; genus Cryptomeria; species Cryptomeria japonica. The sequence goes on from NC_081414.1 coordinate 245,432,366, forward strand.
AAAGTAAAAATAATTCCTAGGAATTTAAAAACCTCTCCATGACCAATCCATTCTAGTTGAAGGAATTAAGTCAAGATAGCATGGAGAGATATGATTGTCTGTAACATTGAGTCTTATACTACTGAATGGCCAAAATTGCGACCTTACAAAAAATATCTAGGCATTTGAGGGCTTCTTTGATATTTTTCTCCTCCTTAATAAGAGTAAGGAACAATTCATTTGCAAAGTGGATAGTAAAAAGTTGAGTTGTTGAATTCGGTAAGGAAATAGCTTTAACCAACCATGGAGGCATAGGGTGGGCCAAGAGAAAACCTAACCCTTTAATTGCAAACACATAGATGGTAAGGGCCTAGGGACAACCTTGTTGAATGGATGAAAGGAGACTAAGGGCACTAGACTAGTGGCTATTGATAGTGATGCAAGAAGAGGTATACATAAAGAGCATGATAATATATTGAATGAAGCGGGGCGCAAATCCTAAAGCTTAAAGCATGACTGCAATAAAGGGCCATTCAATATGATTATAAGTCTTGGGAAAAATAATTATAAATAATAGAGCCTTTTGTTATTAGTGTCTAGCATATTCTATACAAGTCTTTCCAAACCGCAATGAAATTATCAAGGACATACCTATAATTTATGAAACTAATTTTCTTTGCCCACACAATTCATACAAGGAGATGATGAAACTTCAGAGTCAAAGATTTGAAAAGGATGTTGTATACATTGAGAAAGGTGATAGTACTCTAGTTGGAGATGTCTTGCGAATCTCCAAACTTAGGTATGAAAAAAATATTTTTTGTGTTAATTATTTTACCTAATGACTTGGAGTGGAAAGCTTCTAGTTAAATTTTGTGCAGGTCCTCAACCACATAGTGCTAGATGGCCTTGTAAAAATCACAAAGGAACCATCACAATCAGGAGCATTAAAATTTTCCATAGTGTGAACAATCTCCTTGACATCAATAATAGAGAGCAATTGATCACAAACCACTATAAAAAAACTACCAATTACATTCTGCATGTATGTAGATTATTGTGCATCAAATGGAAAGCTAAAAATAGATAACTAAAAATAAAAATTGTTGCCTAAGACTAATGCCTAATATTTCTACAGTTAACTACAATATTTATTGTGAATACAAAAAATAAAGAAAAGAACTACAAAAAAGCTAAAGTGGAGTGTCATCGTTGTGAAACTGAAGATACACATTTCTTCCAAAAGATAACCCATGTAAAGGATGCATGTAGGTAGGAAAAGTGGTAATGCAAAAGATGATCGTTAGGTGTTTAAAGATATTCCTCGAGTGTTGTGGTTTTTGAAGATTGTAGAAATTTGCAAAGGAATAGTTCAGTGCTATTTGTGAAGTAGCTAAGTAGTTTTTCATTATAAATAAGTATAGGTATTTTTGGGAAAATAATTGAGTGCTAATCACCTTTGTTAAAAGATAAATTAGAAGTATATATCATACCTAATTTATTGTTGTAGGGGGTGCATTATTGGTTGTACTTGACACCTAGAGTGTTTTGGTTTAACATATTGATGAACCATGCATGTGAAAAGGATTCCTATAGAACTAGCAAGGACAGTGGCTGGTTACCCATGTGTCTCAATAAATGGATTTCTTTTTATGGATTGAATAATCAATTTTGATGTAGGTACCGAAGAGGAACCATAAAAGCTTATGAGAAAATCCTAGAGCGATGAGCAAAAAGTGTGTATTATAAAATCAATTTCCTCATCATGAGGGTTTGTGATCATCTGAGACCACTTATATGCTAGGTTTGTGGTTAGCCTTAACCACTTGTGTGTGAGGCTTGTAGTTAGTCAAAACCACTTGAGTGCAGAATTTATGGTAAGCTAGAAACCATTTGAGTGGAGTTTGTGGTCAGCTAGAAAATACTTGAGAAGATTGTTAGTTTTGTGGTTAGCCAAAACCACTTGTATGTGAGGTTTGTGGCTAGCTGAAACCACTTGAATGCAAAGTTTGTGGTGAGATTGAAACCACTTCAAAATTGTATCAGCTAGGGGTAAGCCATAAAACTCTCATGATTTTCATGAGGGGAAGTCCGTGGCACACTAAAGCCTATTTAACCAGAACTTGATAAGTGATTGTAAATGGATACCTAAGAAGGCTTTAGGCCGGTTCATATCTTTTTATAGATTATGGGGGGATACCTAAAACCAATTAGATAATTAATTTATGGGGGGATATTAGTAGTAATAAATTAATTATCTGTTAGTCACTAATTCTAGGTCCACCACCAGCCGACTAAGAACCAAATTCAGCCATGCCATTCACATTGCAACTACTCATCATAAATATTATAGCTAACTTCCTCCTACAATACACAAAGAATTTAATGTGGAATGTATTATAAATTGAATGATTGAGCTTGAATTCCTCAGAGCACTTAACTGAGTTTATCCTCTATAACCACTGTTCTCATGGTATTAGAGCTCTTTTTTATGAGTTTCTCGCGATCCATGATTTTCTTGCACCTTCAATGTCACCTTTCTTCTTATCTAATATCAATCATTTCTATTCCAAGGTGGAAAATATTCACACCTCTCAATATTAGAGCCAAGAGTTTTGGTTCAATAGGTTACATATCTCTCGTATCCAGATATTTGCCTTTGAAAACCTTGATTTTTTTATATGCAAGTAAATATGTAAAATTTTAACTATACCTGCACAATATAGTATGATGTAGCTAGAAAAAAAAGAAGAGAACTTGCAAGTTAATAGAAGAAAATTTTACATGGTATTAGAGTGCACGGTTGTTGGAAAGAAGAACCATTAACAATGTTAGTGCAAACTTTTGTTTTATCTCTTCTTTTGTAGATAGTTGTTGTTGCAGTCTGTTTTATTCATGATATATGGATAAATACTGCGGTTGCTTTGTTATTTATGCTAATCAAGAAATCTCTCTATTTTTTAAAGTTTTATTTTAGTTTTTCCTCCTTTTTGCTTGAATAGAGGTTTTATATATCTTTGTAAAGTCATGTGGATCAATTGATATGATAGAGCTTATTCTTTTCGATTCTTGCTCTAAACTTTTCTTCTTTCATCGACAAGTTCTGTTCTTTTCTTTTTAGCTAGATCTATATTGTGTTTTGCAGATTTAGTTAAAATTTTACAAATAACAGAAACCGGGATCTGAAGTATCCTTTGAAGGAACAAGTGACGATTCATTTCTAGGAATAGTGTGAAACATCCTAAAAAAATATATCTATAAGAAGAATGTGAAGAGGAAAACATAATATTATAACTTGATAGGAATCAAAGTACATGCTCAAAAATTACATTTGTAGGAAGAATGTGAAGAGGAAAACATAATATTATAACCTGATAGGAATCATAGTACATGCCAAACTTAGAAAGCTTTGCTAAACTCATTGTTTTATACAAATCTCATACAATGGTCAACCAAAGATATTTGATACATGTGTTAAGTAAATTTGCATAAGGGGAGAAAAACAACAGTTATTTGGTGAGAACCCTTGCACATATTATGATCTACAAGTGGCTACTACATTGTAAACTACGACAGTATATTTTCTATGGTTTAAAAATCTTTCCAATTCATGTCTCTATATGTATAGATCTTTTATCTATTGAGTCGATTGGCTGTGTTCTTCATGTTAACTTTTCTATTGTACTTTTTATGTACACATTTTTTATAAGTTAATAGAATTACTATAAAGCTCCTAACTAAACCACTTCACTTGTAGCACAATAAAAATGGAAACCTAAGAATGATTGGACGACCTTAGAATTAGAACCTTTGTTGTCTAAATGGCAGACATAATTTTCTTAATAGACCAAACCTATAAATTAAGTTAGCCAACTTAGAAATTGAAAGAAATAGAAACGTTTAATATGGCCAAAATTTCTAGGCACCTACAATATTTAGACATTAATGTGATGTAGATGAACTTTTGATCACTACAACCAAACTTAGAAATACTATTTACAACAATAAACAACCATACCGATTCAATGCCCACACTACATAGCATATTGACAAATTAAAACATTTAAATAATTAAAAACATTAATTTTTTCTGCCACTATTATTCCTTCAATTTTAATAATGATTTCTATAAAATTTGTAATTAACAAATTTTTCTACTAAATTCTACACTTTAAACAGAACACCAACCAACCATAACATGACACTCCGCTAAATGTTTTTATTAGTTGCTTGCAATTCATTTGAATTCCCATATAAGTTTATGTTCTAATGGTTTTGATTGTTATTAATTTTACTACAAAATGAAGCCCATGAAACTATACTTCCAACTTTCCAATCTCTCATGTTTTTCAATTTGCCCTTTGGTCCAAATAGAATGAGTAGTCTACGATCATTATGTTGGGATTATGAAGCCCAACAGTCACATGGCTGTTTGTCTTCCCTAGAAGACTCTTCATTTCATATCTGAGATGTCTATATAAATGACTGTGTTCAGTCATACATGTACTGTAGAATTGATATTGGTTAATATGAATTCTCCTTGCTTTCTGGTGGACATAGACACTTAGTGGTGAACCATGTTAATCTTGTGTCTTGAGTTCTTTGTTGCATCTATTATTCTTTCTGCTATTTTTTTTGTTCACTATTATGTATTTTCTCTCCTCATTTTTAAACTAACAATTGGTATCAGAGCTTAGGTGAAGTGATTGAGAAGAGATGGAAAGGTAGATAAATAAAGGATTGAAATTTCTTGAGAAGATGGAGAAGTTCGAAGTTAGAGAAATTAGTTGCTGGTATTGTGGCAAGCGAGGCCACGTAAAAAGAAATTGTTGGTTTCTCGAGAAGGCTAAAAGGTAGACAAAAGATGAAGATACTGATTCAATCATCGAAGATTTTCTTGCAAATTTAGACTCGGTGGATGGTAAAATTGTGCAAGCAAAAGTTAAAACAAAACATCATGTTCATTGGTGGGATGGCTAGAAAAAGGAGAAGACTTCAGTTGAATAAAAAGAGGGTTTGAAGTATTTCTTGTTTGAAGATTTTCTTGATTTTAATGAAGAAGAGGATGCTGAAGAGTAGGACGCTGAAGTGAGTGAGGATGAAGTTGAGGACGTTGAGACCAAGACTCGGGAGGATTATGAAAAAGAAAAATTTATGAGATTGAAGGAAGAGAATCTCCTACTCATCGACAAACTGATTTATATGGACCAGAAGTTGATGGTTTTGTGTCGCATAATGAATATTAAAAAATATAACTTTGAGAAAGAAGGGAATTTTTCTGAAGAGACCACATTTCAGCAAGAGGAAAGTGATGGGAAGCTCCTAATAGAGGACTCTTTCCTCACAAAAATGTATGCCTTGTTGATAGGAAAGCCTTTCTTTGGTGGAAAGAATCCACAAGAGGATTCAGGGTGCTTGGAGATTGAATATCCTAGGAGAGAAGGGATTATAGAGCTCACAGAGGCGGGAGAGAGCCTTTGGCTCAAGGATGCGCAAGATCCAGAAGACTTCAAAAAGGCTGAGGATAAGGTCTTTGAGGAAAATGAATTTCAAAAAGAACAAAAAGGGTGATGAGTTATTGCTCCAAATTGCAGAAATAGAGGTGGAGTGGAATGCATTGATTGAAGGTACTGCACAAGTTTTTGCAAAAAATACAACAAATTCATTTGACATGGAGCCCATTGGTGCAAGGTCTGTTGCTGGAAGCTCAAAATCAGATCCCGTGGCAGCCAAATTACATAACAATTTTCCATCTAGTACTGGTCAAATGAGGAGAGAATGCGAGAAGGCGGGCATATGCAAAGGAAGTTATGTTGTAAGAGGCATGACAGGAGAGTGTTCACACAGGCCGTCGAACACAGAGTCAGACGACTGGGTTGATGGCTCATGGATGGGGGAATACACCTACAGTGTCATTTACGATGACAAACCAATGTATAGAAAACCCACATACAATGGTGTGATTGATGCAGGGTTTACTATGGATAAAATCTATTTTGTTGAGGATAATAGGGAGATTCAAAGCCATAGACTAATACGAGAGTTTTATATTTGGGTATTAGTATTTGGTAATGGTGATCTTCTCAATATTCTATTATAGGGGAGCACAAGAGCAAGAGACTTTGATGGAGGAGTGTATTATGCATCTGCAGATAGTAGTGTTCCTGATTATTGATTACCGGATGAAGTATTTAGAGAACATGTTTTTAACTTTGATCTGACTTGGAGAAGATTAATTCGCACTGTTCATGAATAGAGTTTGGCGATATTAAAATATTCTCAAGACCTGGTTGCGATATGAGACTCAAATTGGAAGCAGGGATGTCGTTGTGCATGGCTGTGCCGGTTGGACTTCATGGGGGAGATTGTTGGGAATATGAAGCCCAACAGTCACATGGCTGTTTGTCTTCCCCAGAAGACTCTTCATTTCATATCTGAGATGTCTATATAAATGACTGTGTGCAGTCCCGTATGTACTGTAGTATTGATATTGGTCAATAAGAATTCAATTCTCCCTACTTTCTGGTGGACGTAGCCACTTAGTGGTGAACCACGTTAATCTTGTGTCTTGAGTTCTTTGTTGTGTCTATTATTCTTTCTGCTGTTTTTTCTGTTCACTATTATGTGTTTTCTCTGCTCGATTTTAAACTAACACATTATCTTCCTATTAGCTGCTAAATAAGCGTGCTTTTTCTGATTTTATTTTCATCAAATGCTTTAGCAGCCCTTTCATTCTGCACATTTTTAACTTTATGACACTCTCATGTTTAAATTCTCTTTGGTAAACAAGATTCTGAAACACTAATTATTACCCTATCATGCCATACAATGAAAAATGGAATTTGCACATTTCCCTTTAATTTTGAAAAGAGGTTTACGTATCTTAAAAAACTCTCCACTTGATCTAATCAAGTGGAACTAACACTTAAAAGATACAAATATGCTTAAGGAACCACTTCAGTTGGTCTTTCTACTGTTATATCTGTTTTGGTGATGGGACTGATGATCAGGCAACTAATGCAGAATATTAAACCGCAGGCTCAGTTTATTTACTTAACTAAACAGAAGATGAAAACAGAGATAACATATTAAGGTAGGCCTGGATACAATATTTTAATTTTGCAATAAACACATTCCTAATTTAACCTACATAACCATGCCATGTTGTTTGATATTAGATCTCTCCATCCCATAGTTCTTCAATGGTTCTGTAAGGGCTAGTTGTTGAGTTTACAAGATCTTCTCCCCTCAGTATCTTCCTCTGCTCAAGCTTGCTCATTTTCTCATGGTCTTCTGCAGTTAAACACCAGTCGAAAACCTGAAAATTTTCTGTTATCCTCCCTTTATTAAAGCTCTTGGGGAGCGCACACACTCCTTTATCTATTCCCCACCTCAACACAACCTGCAAGGAACAAACAATATACTACGTGATGTTAGTGATTATCAAATTGGCAAAAAGAACGGTAATTCACATGCAAACTATAACAAGAAGAAGAGGATATATGAGGTGACATTTTAAAAAATTAAAGACGACATGAGAACAATATACCTGTGCTGTAGACTTTCCATGCTTTTGAGCGATTTCCTTAATCACTGGGTTGTCCATCACCACGTTGGATCCCCATGGAGTTTTTGGAGCTCCGAGAGGAGACCATGCACATACTTGAATTTTCATCTTCCTGCAGTAGTCTCTTAGCTTTTTCTGCTGCCACATTGGGTGTAACTCTACCTACCATGTATTCCGCCACTTTTGATTAATTATTCAACTTTATAGAGAAAATGTAGATAACTAAACTTAGAGCAAAATTATATAGTGTAGCATTACTTGATTGGCAGCAGGAGGAATTTTGCAATAGTTCAACAAGTCCTCAATTTTTTTACAGGAAAAATTGCTCAAACCAATGGCTTTGGTGAGACCCAATTCAAAACATTTTTCCATGCCTTGCCATGTAGATTTGATAGCCAGAGGTAAAAAATCTTCCTCCTTTGGTGGAAGGGTATATCCTTTCCTTAACCTTAAAGGCCAATGGATTAGATACAAGTCTACGTATTCCAGCTGCAAATGCCTGAAATAAAAACATTTGTTACATATCTACATGAAGAAAATAATTCTAAGATAAAATATAAGTTATTAAGAAAATACTTGAGACTTTTGGTGATAGCAGCAGGAGGATCGTCATGTTCATCATCCCACAGTTTAGTGGTGACAAACACTTCCTCCCGCTTGACATCACCTCTTTGGAAAGCTTCTGTGAGAGATGCTCCTAAGGCACCTTCTGACCCATAATAGCTGGCTGTGTCAAAATGTCTGTATCCAACCTGTATTGCAACTAATACAGGTTAATAAATTTTAAAAAATATCAAAAACATGAAGTCAATGACAAATTCATTTTGCTGTTACTCAAAATAAGTGATGTTTTGATTGCAAGTTTTTCCAAGGAAACTTCACAATCCATCATAGATGACAGGAGAAGAGAAACGCTTGTTCTATTTACTGTTACCCAAAGTAAGTGATGTTTTAATTGTGAGTATTTCCATCAAGAAACCTTGATAATCCGTTATAGATGAAAGAGGAGAAATGCTTCTTCTATTTACTGTGATCCAAAATAAGTGATGTTTTGATCGTGAGTTTCTACATCAAGAAGACTTCTTAAACAAGGGCTGCAATGCAGCGTAGTTCCTGCCAAATGGTGGCAGGGCAGTTTTGGAAAAAAAATCTGTTACTTTTTTAGGTGTTGCACACATCTATTGTCCAAGATGTCATTTACAATGGTCCTGAAGATGAGAATCTTCAGAAAAAATTAGAGAGTGACCCTTTTCTTTCTTTGAAAGCTTTTGAAGCTAACCCTGATGCAGATTCGGCTGCGTGTCCTCTGAAGTTGAAGCCTCATAAAAATCTCTCTGATTCTTTCTGTGCAATGCTTGTGTGAGAGGGATTGGCGGTGTGTTTCTAGGATTTGTTAATTCAATTCAGTATTTGAGAGAATCTGAATGATAATGTTTTTAAATTCAGCATTTGAGAGTATCATTCTCTCAATGATAACAATGATAATATCGTGACAGGCAAATAGCATTGCCCATTGGCTGAGAATACTTCACCACCTGCTTATGTCATACTAATGGATTCGCATGTACAGAAATACAAATATTCTCATTGATGTAGTGATTGCATCCCTAGAAACCACTGACAAATAAGCACCTAGTCTGGAAGTTGGAACATTGAGATCCACTGCTAGCATTATTGGAAAATAGTAGCGTTTACATTAGACACAGAATGTCATTTCTTCAGCTCCTTCTCTCACCATTTCTTAACTACCTTTGAGAATTGACAATCTGGATCTCAACACATTTGGTAACATCATTCATACCTTGTAAGAATAATCTTTATGGTAATTAATAATTAATTAATACAATCACCAATAACTAAATAACTGCTACTCAAGCCAGACACATTTTCTCACTAGCTGAATCTTTAATCAAACTCAATAAAAAATAAAATAATCAATTTCCTCCACCAAAGTTGGGTATGCAAAACTGAAAATATAGCTGTAAAGGGTAGTGTAAACGGCATATAGAATCCACAGAACTTAAAATGTATTTATAATGGGTATTGAAAGAGGCATACACAATACACAGATGTTGCATAAAAACTAGTTCTTACGTACCTTTGGTAACATCACAAGTAACTTAGCATTTTCTCGAGCAAGCTGATCTGAAAACATAGTTGTAGAGGGTTTTAAAAACGACAAGCAGAATACACAGATAGTTATAAAGGGTATTGAAAAATACATACAGAATGCACAAATTTTGCAGAAAAAACTAGTTTTCTATACCTTTGGTAACATCAGAAGAAATTTAGCAATTTTTATGGTAACTCATCTTTCCAATGGCTCGTTCAATTATCGTTGTTAGGGAGTCCCTTAAGACACACTAAACAAAATCTCTACCTGTAGAGCTAAACAAACACAATTTCATCAGGATGAAGAGGCATTTCTGCATGAAAACCATGCCTAGTATGAATTGAGATTTCATAGTCCAGACCAAATGTGCAATAGCTCCCGGTGTGAATATGAACATTTGGTTCTGCATTGATGTTTGTAGCCACTTTTTACATATACCCTTCCATTAAATGTATATATATTTCCTTTATGTTTTTAAAAGAAAAAAACAGAAAGAAAAATTAGGTATTCTTCCTTAAAGAATGTGATAAGATTCTAATATTACCCACTGGTAGAAGAAGAGTCCAGGCGTGAAAATTTGGGCCCTGTCTTCGACATTCTGAGAGATTTTTTCCCTTTGACAATATCATAACTCCTCTAAACCTCCAAACCTCCAGAGATAAAAAGTTGGGGAAAAATGATTTTGGTTTGCATACCATTTTTATGTTATCACCACACTTCCATTGGTTGAATTTATTTAGTATCTCAGTTGAAATTCCATGCCAAGCTTTATTTGCCCTATCCCTTGGCTAAAAATGATACCATGAAACCATACTCTAAGCAACCCACATAGCTTGAAAACCTAGAAAACAAGAATCAAAGTAGAAGGAAATGGTAAGAGTACTCACTGCTACTATTATTGCAAAAATGATTTAACAATATGCATACCCTGAGAAAAATAGTAATGAAGTAGAATGTCAGTGAAGAGCAAGAGGCATACCGGAGGTCCATTACCTATAATTGGATTGAAGTGTAGAGAGACGTCATTGAGAGTTGCAGAGCTTGGATATTATTCTATCCGATTGTAGCAATTTAGGAGACAAAGAAGCGAAGTCTTCAGAAAATATTCAAAAAAATGTTGAGAATCTCTATAATTTAAGAGACAGAGGAGCAATATCTTTAGGGAAGATGGATAATTGTGATGAGAAAAGAGAAATTTCTTGCAACATTGAGGCATCTTCCCAAAAACCCTTGCCGAATCCTGAAAAACTAGTGTTTCCAATGGTGGTTTAGTTTGAGGGTCTGAAACTGTGAATGTAATTTTGAACACCTATATTTTCCCTGCATCGTCCGTTCCTTCAAACAAACAATGGATCAAAAGTATATCTACAAAATAACTACAAAGTTTCCTCATCTATATGCAAAATGTAATAGCAGAGACAGGGCACATGAACTGCTTTGAATCTGCCACCTGTTTGTAGCCTCTTGCACAAAATGCTGATTCCCAGTAACAAATGTCTGAACACCCCTATTTTGCTGATCCTGTCCTCTGTCAATCACTGCCGAGGACCTGGTAGAGTGCATTACTTTTTGTGCATTCTCTTATGTTGAGAATTGAGCATGCCTCTCCACGTCACTATCTTGACCAGTTAGAAACTTACAAAATAAACTTATTAATTGTATTGTTAAATATTGATCGCTTTGCTACTTTATAGATTGTGTTAAAGATTAGGAAGAGTTTTGAAGGAACAATTTGATTGGTTGAAAAAACTAAGACTAATCACTGTTCAAACAGGTCCCTCTGCTATAGTTCCATGCGAGGTAGGAACTAATAAACAAACTGTAGGATCTTAAAGCCTACCCTCCCGTGCATTATAACACAAACAATATATTTGCCAACAGTAAAAAAAAACAAAAAAGGATTGAATAGCGCATGAAACTTACCTCTTAATAGACCTTTCATTCAGAAACTTCCTTCATTCCCTATTCTTGGTGTGGTTGTCCTTTTCTCTATTATATTCCGGATGAGGGACAGGTTATTTGGTGGTGCAAATGGCTCCTTATCTTGTTGTTGTTGTTATGGCTTTTGCTTTGGATTCTTTTATGGATAGGCATCTCCCTGATTCCTGAGGGTTTTTTCCATCCTTCTCTGCTTATTATATGAATGGGCATATGTTTGCTAACTACTCTTGTGTTGTCAGGACTGCTTTTACTTGGTTCCCTTCTGGTTGTGGGTTTGTTCTTTGCAGGGCCTTGGAGTCATGCGGTGCATAGACAGTTTGGTCCCTTTTGGGTGATGACACTTTGTGGACATGGTGGTCTCATTTTGGGGTGCCATCTTCTTCACTGATTCCTATAAGCTTTTTCCAAGCTTCCTTTATATCTAATGTGATTGATATTGTAATCAGGGGTTGTATCTGGGTTGCCTATGGACTTTTGTAATGGGTAAATAGGCATTTGTTTTTTGAGTAATACTGAAGGGTTTTCTTACTGGTTCTTTCCCTTCAGTGCTCGTTGAACCAGACACCATGTAAAAAAAATATAAAGATTTAATATAATTTCAGTGGTTCATCCACTTTTATCAAAAATAAAAAATAAAAAATTAAGGTTGCAGATTTCACTCACTCACAACATTTAAAGAAAAACCCTTAAAATATATATATTAACAGGCTACATAGTATTGCTGGCCACCCAAGCAAATGGTAATCTGAGTGAAATAAAATGATTAAAGCATATGAAACAAACTATTCTTTAAAAGAAGTACGTCTGAAAGAGTCAAAAGTCGAACCCAATTATGCTCTCTGTCAGCGTAAAACAAACTACTACTTGGAGGAGATTGAATGTGATTAATGACGCAATCCACTTTAGTCTAAGGAAATTGAATGTGATCGAAAGTGCAACTCAAGTACTCTGTATTTTAAAACCATAAGAAAACTGATACTCGTACGTTAGAGACTAAGGATTGCAATAACTACAAACTTTTTTCCATGTGAGATTAGATAACAGTGATCATCTACACACAACAAAACTACCTCCTAAGAGAAAACTTCCAACTTCCATTTGCTTAAATGCTATATAATTAACTAATTCAGAGTTAAGACAATTATACATTCAATGAAGCCAAGTACTAATTATATTCAATGAAGCAATTCAAACTATAAGCTCTTATATTCTGCTACCTGAAGAGCCACACCGACAGCTGCCTTGATCTCCTCATACTGGTAAGCTGGAGCTCCAGTTCCAAGCCCAATTACAGGCATCTTGTTTCCCGTATTCAATTCTGCAACATATCCCATACTTGCTGCCAATCTACACACAAAAGAAATAATATATAACTTCAAAATAGGTTTGTTTCTATATTAAGTTTTCTAGTGTCAATTTAACACCACTCAGGTGAGTCAATTCATCATTTCGAAACGAGATTTTAAAAGGTAAAAGACACTACCTGGATGGTCTTCGTGTCTTCTTTATTAGTTCCTGTCATGGCAGGATACTTATGCATTCATTATGCTTTCAAATAGCTTAAATAGTTATTAGTCATTGTCTTTTCGACCAATCAATTTTAAATTTTTTTAAAACTAAAATAAATTTCTCTCTTTTCAAAAGTTAACATGCAAATTTTTTAACAAAAGTTATGCAAAATAAGATTTATTTGTTATATGATTGGTCAATATCAATTTGTGTGGGTAGATAAAATAATTTTTTTTAAACAAATATTTTTTGTCATCTTATTAATTAAATTAAAGTACATGTCAATTAATGACACTTTCAAAATATAAATACAAAATTCAACAAAACAAGTACACCTATTATTATTATTATAAAAAATGACTAGTTTTGTTCTTATCACCAACATGTGATTCCTTCGGTAGCCCCATTATGTGGCAGGAATATACGTATATTTACGCTTGTTTAGGTGCTAAGTACGGTTCACCCTTTAGTACTCCCATGTGCTTAAATTAACGCACCCGTTTCATCTAGCAAAACATGCCACCCCCTAATGTTTTAATATTTATTTTATTAAAGGTTTGACAATTTTAGGATTAGAAGAAATTATAAAATTGTTTAGATTTAATGTTTTAATTTTTTATGAGTTTAATAATTATAAAAAATTAATACTATTCAAAATAATTAATTTTTTTTCAATTTTATATTTAAAAAACAAAATATTTATAATTGATATTTAGTAGAAAGTAATTTGTTTTCTATTCTTGATATTTAAAAAATATTTTAATATAATAGTTGTAAAAATTTAAAGACTAAATTAAATAAATTATTTTTTAAAGTTTTAGAAATTAATATTATTAAAAATAATTAATGTTTTTCAATTTTAATTTTTAAAATAACTTTATGAGTAATAAGTCATCGATAATAAATAATTAGTTAAAATAAAATTCTATTCATAATTGATATTAGTGAAAATTAATTTTTTAAAAAGTTTTTTACATATTAATAATAAAAATAATGTAATAAGCATAATAATTATAAAAAATAAAAAATTTAATTATCACAATAAGAATAAATTAATAAAGTACTGATTAAAATTTAATTTTAAATAATAATTTGAATTAAAAATATTGAATAATAATCAATACTATATAATTTATTATTAATTAAAAATATATATTTTTATTAAATTACAAACAATTTACAACAAAATCTATGATTTAATTAGAAATTTGATTATTTTGGATGTTACTTGATAGTTTGACAATAAAATTAATGTATCACAATTGAGTTTTAAATTGGGAACAACACAATAGCTCACAAATTTTGAGACTTTGTGTCAAATAGTTCACATGCTTTATCTATCCTCCCATGTTTTTCATGAGAATTTCGAAAGGACATTAGCAATCACAACATTGGAGAAAATTCTTCTTCATTTTATGCTTTGATGGATGTCTATGCCTTGTTCTAATCTCTCTTTAGGACAATTAGCACAAGCCAACATAATAAGTTTAATATGTGTTAATAAGTAACTGTTTGGATTTTGATATATTGCATTTAGTTTATTCTATTTTAGTTTTTAATATGTACATTTAATTTAAAAAATTATTTTAATTATCTTTCATTATATCTCTATAAAACTAATATGTTTCATTACTTGTAACCCCAAGTAAAATATAATTTTTACCATTACAAAATTTAATATTTGAGTAGATTATGCTTGCTTAAATGATTGTGTTTTTTTATTATAAATGATTATAGTTTGAATATAATACAAAATATGTTAGATTTAAATATCTCTTAGTATAATATCACCTCATTTATCTTTCACTCTTGCCCCCTCTATCTCTATCCTCTAATATTTAATGAGACCCCCCTCTATCTATATATCCCTTTCACTATCTCTCTATATGTCACTTTCTATATCTTTATCTATGTCTCCAACTCCCCTCGCTCTCTATATATCAACCCTCTATCTCTCTATATCTCTACAATCTATATCACTCCCTCTCTCCCTCTCTATCTATTGAGTTATCTCTCCCTCCCCTCTATATCTTCTTATATCTTGATCTCTCCATATTTCTATCTCTATCTCTCCCTCTCCCTTGTCCTCTATATCTCCTAATATTTATCTTTTTCTCTACCTCTAATCTCTCTTCCTCTCTCCCCTTTTATCTCTAGGCATGACTCCCCCCCCCCACTCTCTCTCTCTCTCTCTCTCTCTCATATCTATATCTCTTCACCCCTCTATTTTCATTCATCCACATTTCTTACTTAATCGCTTCCCTTATCTCTATCTTATTATCTCTATATCTCTCTATCGATCTCCATATATCAATTCCAATTTCTACTTTTATCTTCTATCTTCTCTAAACTAACTACACTATTGGCAGGAACTTGATGCTTTGCGTCTCTTGTTTTGAAATGATATTTTGAAAGTGAAAAGACACCACTGAATGGTGTTAATGCTTTTCACTTTCAAAATGATAAATAAATTCACTATTTTACAAAGATACTTTGAAAGAGAAAAGATACCACCTGGATGGTGTTCAATTGCTACTGAAAACCTTAATGGTGTGTCTACAATCTATGGTACGTGGGGCATTCATCATATATCACTAGTCATAAAAAGATGGGGCATGTGATCTACCGATTGACAAGGTACCCACCCAGACAATCCACACGTCATCTGTACTAGGTATTTCTAATTCATTTGTGCATCCTTTAGGATAGGACAAAATGAAGTACAGTGGAAAGAAAATAGTTTAGGCAGACAAGCTTGCATCTGGGTGCACTGGAGTTACTTGTAGCGTGCATTTTATCTCACAGTGGAGAGTTAGTACCTATATCACATGTATGTTCTTCAAATATTAAAAGGAGTCGACTTCAATACAACACCCACATTTTCTATGAATCGACTGCAACCATCCACGTGCTAGAAGAACTATAGTGTTGTGTACCATTTAGTCTTTTTGGAAATATGTGGCATGAAAATGATAAGAGGAATGTCATGGAAAAGTTTGAGCTGTCAATTAAATGTGTACAACTTTCTTTCGAAGTTTGGCTTCTTGTTTGGTCACAATAAACTTGAGAGATTATTTTTGACTGATTTGATAATTGTCATTTATTAGGTAGAACAATGTTGCCTACCATTTAGCCTTCTCGAAAAGATGTGATATGGAAATGATAAGAGGAACGTTGTGGAAAAGTTTGAGTTGTCAATTAAACACACACAACTTTCTTTTAAAGTTTGGCTCCTTGTTCAGTTGTTTGGTCACGATAAACTTGAGAGATTTTTTGATTGATTTGATAATTGTCATTTATTAGGTAGTATAGTGTTGTGTACCATTTAGCCTTCTTGAAAATATGTGACATGAAAATGATAAGAGGATCACCATGGAAAATTTTGAGTTGCCAATTAAACGCACACAAATTTCCTTCGAAGTTTGGCTCTTTGTTTGGTCACGATAAACTTAAGAGGTTTTTTTTGACTAATTTGATAATTGTCATTTATTAGGTAGTACAGTGTTGTGTACCATTTAGCCTTCTTGAAAAGATGTGACATGGAAATGATAAGAGGAACATCGTGGAAAAGTTCGAGTTGCCAATTAAACGCGTACAACTTTCCTTCGAAATTTGGCTCCTTATTTGGTCAGGATAAACTTGAGAGATTTTTTTTGATTGATTTGATAATTGTCATTTATTAGGTAGTACAATGTTGTGTACCATTTAGCCTTCTTGAAAAGATGTGACATGAAAATGATAAGAGGAACATCATGGAAAAGTTTGAGTTGCCAATTAAACATGCACACCTTTCCTTTGAAGTTTGGCTCCTTGTTTGGTCATGATAAGCTTGAGAGATTTTTTTGACTGATTTGATAATTGTCATTTATTAGGTAGTGGAACAACTTAAATCACACACACAAAGCTTACACTTTGAGGCTTAAAAGTGTTAATAGGCTTAATATGTTGCTTAAGGTGTGTGATCACACTAAGAATACACTTCTAGGATCTTAAAAGTGTTAAACACTGAGAGTTGATTAACATTCTCTAGGCTTAACATTTTCTAGTTTATGTACTACAAACTACAACTAACACGTCATCCACTACAAAACAATACAATCTAGTGGATCAACTAGAGAAAACCCCTGCGCAAATATCCATCTTAGAACTTTTAAAGCTTTCACTTGCACACAAATAAATTTTAGAAAGAACATTAGTAGATACAGCGGTGTCCAAAGATCTTGATATAGATTAATTCCAAACCATGGTGGGACACCTCACAACCCCTCACTACTTATCATTTACCAAAGAAGACGACATGTCATCGCAACATCCCCATAATGCTCCCTTGCGTATTGAAGTCCTCATTCACAAGATGCGTGTTAAACATGTCCTAATAGATGGTGGAGTTGGCTTAAAAATTTTCTCATTGAGTCTTATCTGTGCTCTAGGTTATTCAGAAGATACAGTTGATCCCCGAAAAAAGATCACCATCAAAGCATATGATGAAGAAGAGCGTTCCTCTAAAGGAATTGTGATATTACCCATTAGAGTGGGACCTTTGCAGAAAGACATAGCATGCCAAGTTCTAGACTTGGACTTATCATACAACATACTCTTGGGAAGACCCTGTATACATGACATACAAGCTATTCCATCAACATATCATCAGCGCCTAAAATTTCCCTACAATGGGCAGGAAATCACAATCTTAGTATATTCAAATCCATTTCAATACTATAGTAATCTCAAACCAACTCAAGAAATCATTGTTCCTCATAATAGGGAGGTATCATCTTCAAACACACAAAGCAAAGAAAAATTATTTGCCTCAAATTTTTCAAGTATGGAAAAACAAATGTAGCTAATAGATCAAGGGAACGGAGAATATTCGCTATCTGAATTACCACTTTCTCCTAAATCCTATGGAAAACCATCAAACTCTAAACAACAACCAATTGTGAAACATCTTCCAATATTTGATGGAGAATTTTTTAGTGCTGGGACCTTATCAGAGGAAACAAAATACAAAGATGTGCTATAGTGGCTATACAAGGATGAAGAAGTCCAACAAAAGACCAACAATGTTAGAATACCTACAGAAAAGTATGGAAAAGGATTTAACATCCTTCAAAAAATGGGATACAATGGAACATATCCTATAGGAAAAAGAAAAGAAGGTATCTCAAAATCTATCTAGCCTCATACTCAGCAGGCTACAAACAAAGAAGGCTTAGGGTATGGACAAGTTACTCTACCAGAAGACACATTGTCTAGCCAACAACAAGAGGAATATGAAAACATACACGAACAACTTGCAATTGAAAGGGAAGAAGAATCTACCAAGCAAAAGCACAAGCCAACATGAAATGGCAAAAGAAGAAAGCCTCAAATCAACATGAAAAACAAACTAATGGTACCTCCCAAGCAACATTAACTCTCAATCAAAACAAGCCTGAACCTAGTACTAATCAAGGAGAGCTCATAGCAAGGTTGACATAACTCAATCTTAGTCTAGAAGAAGTTGAATATGAAAGAAGAAAAGATGTATCAAGAAAAACATAAGAAACAAATCAAATGCTATATGAACAAATCTGTAGATTGCAAGCTGCAAGTGAGACATATTCTAATGAATGGAAATGGGATTCCTATCATTATGAAGAATCGGCTGAAGAAAAATGCTTTGAAGAAGATGTAGGAGTCGATGTAGTTCACATGTATGCAGGGAAAATGCTAGGAACTAGCCCACTTGAATTAGAATCACATTCGACAGACTTAGACTTAATTGAGGACGATCAGGAGCTCCTTGTATGAGGTTATTCTGATGAGAGTACCATTCTAGACATTGACATACATATCAAAAACTTTGACATCTCTATCATGACCCTTGATGCCCTCGAAACATCTCAAACTGATGACCCCTTACCTCTAATCCACCCCGAACTTATTGATTGGGAAAATGAAAGACATATTGCCATTGACACCTTTCTTAATGACCATGCTATATCCGTATATCTTAATGCAATTGAACCCACAACAACTTTCACTAGGAATTTCAACAACACATCTTCCAGTCAAGTGGGTGCCAAATCTCCCAGTCGCAAAAAGGAAAATAAAGAAAACAATATGAGTTCTAATGCTATAAACCATTTCTTGGCAATATTAGATCCGGAAAAAGTAAAAAGAAAGGACACATCTACCGATGAAAACCTCCTCGAGGTGCCAGAAGATGGGAGATTTGACACTTTACCCGAGTACTATCAAGAAAGGTCATCAATTTTGATCGAACCAACAGAGGCAATTAACATTAGGACAATAGAGCAACGAAAGATCCTACATCCAACAACTTCTCTGTCAGAACAAGAAATGCAACAATATATGAAATTCTTCAAACAATGATAATGTTGGCATTATGTGAACCGGTATGAGGACATAATGATATTGTATGTTGTCATTGATGTCAATATGTGATATGAAGTGAATCGACATATGTGAGAAGAGAGAACCGACATTTGTGAGAACCGGTATATATGCCAAAGTGAAGCGGTATATTTGTTCAAGGTGAACCGACATGTCAAGGTGAACCGACATATTGTTATGGGAACCGGTACATGGAACCCTTGTGTGACTACCAGTTGGTAGTCTCAGGGTTTCCGGTTGGAGTACCTCAAGCCTGTGTGACTTAATCGGTGATCTTTGTATGATGAGTTAGCATTATAACGAAGAACAGATTATGTTGCCACGTCAGCCTTGTGCGTGTGAAGGATCTTGCATGAAGGAGACTATCCCTATCTACCTCGGGAATGTGCGAAGTTTGTAAACGATGATAATGCGTGATGGGTTATCAGCCGCCATGAAATTAGTGGAAAATGAACGATGGAGAATGTATTGAGATAGGATCAAGACTGTTGCATTTAATGTAATGTACTCAACGGTTAGGATTGAACCATTTGAATTGCTTAACCTAACAGGTTTAGGGTTTAGGGTTTATGCTACTGACCTATCTATTTCCTATAAGGTCGATGTTGTTTTTCCTTCAGAGGTTGTTGGCAAAAGTTGTGTGTGTGTATCCAAGTGAAGTGACATGTGATTCTTGCCAGACCAGAGGAGAGAAGTGATATCTGCAGAGTGTAAGTGCAGAAGGTGATGAGGAGCCAAAGCGGATCTGCATTAGCATTGAGTGCTGTTACGAGATTATTGTAATTCTTGTTGATCTTTAACCACTTCAACAATTGTGAAATCCCTTAATAGGGTAGCCTTAACCGACTTGCTGTAAATCCTTTAACAAGGTAGCTCTAAGCTATCGAGTTAATGAAATCCTTTAGCTACTGGGTTCTTGAAATCCTTTAACAAGGTAACCTTTAACCGGGTTTGACCCTTAACCGGGTATTCTAGCCATCCCCTAACCGGGTGATCCCTAATAGGATCGGTTCCTAGCAGAACCTATTGTAATGTCTCTAACCGGACAAGACTCCTAACAAAGCAGACTTCTAAAGAGTTCAAAAATAGCTTGTGGGTATTCATCCCCACTGTGGTTTTTCCCAGTTGGGTTTCTACTTGAAAAATATGTGTGTCATGTGTGATGATTTTATCTTGTGATGCTTTGTTATTGTCTATCAAGCATGTGATGGTTTTGTGTTTCATGCCTATCAATAAAACATGTTGAACTAGCTGTTATTATGTTTTGATGATAGATTACATGTTCATGCATAAGGGTGAAATGGTAGTGTAGTTTTGAGTTGAGTGAAAGCTAAGTAAGTAACCGATTAATGCTTGTCTCAGTCATTCTTAGCTTTACCGGTTGCACTCTGTTTCAAACCGGTATCACTGTTTACCAGTTATTTGAAGTGTCTGTTGTCAAACCGGTTTAGGACTATGCTTTTGTCTATACTGATTCACCCCCCCCTCTCAATACCAGTTTGGTACTATTCGTTCATCATTGAGTTATCAAACAAATCAATTTCACCTAGTCATATGCAGACATGCTGGGGTTGGATCCAGAGCTTATTATGCATCACTTAAATGTTAGTCTAGGATCCAAACTAGTTAAATAGAAATCAAGGAAGATTCATCCACATATCACTCTCCTAGTCAAAGAAGAACTAAAGAAATTACTAGATGTAGGATTCACCAGACCTGTAGCATATCCTCAATGGGTATCAAACATCGTTCCTGTTTCTAAACCAGACAAAAGTATCAGAGTATGCACAAACTTCAGAGATCTTAATAATGCATGTCCAAAGGATGAATTTCCTTTGCCTAACATTGACATCATTGTAGATCTAATGCTGGACAGTCCATGTTTTCTTTAATGGATGGTTTCTTTGGATACAATCAGATTAAAATAGCACCTGAAGATCAAGAAAAGACAACTTTCACATGTCCGTGGGGTAATTTCCCGATGCTGATATCTTAACGGTCACCACAAAAAACATGGCAATTATACTTTAATGGTTCATATACACAACATAGATCAGGATCAAGTATTCTATTCATCATGCCACAGGGTCATACAATTCCAAAAGCATACAAATTAAGTTTTCCATGCACCAACAATACAACAAAATATGAAGCTTTGGTTACAGGTATCAAAATGACTATAGAATGAAACAAAACACAACTTCAAGACTTTGGAGACTCTCAGCTCGTCATCAATTAAATTAATGATGATTACCAAAGAAAGGATGACAAACTCATGCCTTAGAAAAAGATGGTAGATGATTTCAAGAAGTATTTTGTAAATTTTTTTTTTGAGAAAATTCCAAGGAATGACAACAAAGCAACAGATGCCATGGCAACACTTGCTTCTCTACTTCAGACACAAGAAAATCAAGAGCGTTACGAATTCTTGGTGGAAGAGTTGTTTTACCCTACTCATAATTGTCTTGATTCCTAAACTATCTATCACCTTTTTGGGCATGATTCTTCCCGTTATGGTCAAACTTATACATAATTGTAAGATAACACCCTACCTCCTGATTTGTCAAAAAACCAAAAGAGAAACTTTATTCGCCAATCCTCCCATTATACTCTTGTTGTGGATACCCTTTTTAAACGAGGTCTGGACGGTACTCTTTTAAGATGTCTCGAGCAAGAAGAATCTAAGAAGGCCTTAAATGAAGTCCATAATGACATTTGTGGCACTTATTCAAGTGGTCTTACCCTTTCGGAAAAGCTCATACGCTTGGGCTATTATTGGCCAACTATGGAATGAGATTCTTTTCAAATAGCTAAAACATGCAAACAATGTCAGATCCATGGAAGTTTAATTCATGCACCAGTACAAGAACTTTATGCTTTGACAACATCTTGACCTTTCTGCCAATGGGGTCTTGATCTAGTAGAAAAGATAAATCCTTCTTCTTCCAATGGTCACAAATTCATCCTTGTAGTTACAAAATATTTCACAAAATGGATTGAGGCAGCACCTCTCATCAATATAACAGGAAAACAAATTGCCACATTTATCTTGAACTACATCATCTATCGCTATGGAATATCCATGACCATTATCATTAATAATGGGCGATCATTCAAGAATCAGGATGTCCAAGAGCTATGTGAGAAATTCAAAATCCAACACAAATTTTCCACACCCTACTATCCACAAGGGAATGGGCAAGAAGAAGAATCAAACAAAACTATTTTGAAAATACTCAAAGAGACAGTGAATGATGCTGGCAAAGATTGGCATATTCAATTGAACCTTGCTCTATGGGCCTACCATACCAGTATCCACACACCAATAGGTGCCACACTTTTCTCTCTTGTCTATGGATCATAAGCAATACTACCAATAGAAGTAGAGATACCTTCTCTATGAGTATCATTAAAATGTCTTATCCGAGATGAAGAACAACGAGTATCTAGATTACAAGAGTTATAATTGATCCATGAATGAAGACAAAATGCCTTTGATCATTTAAAGGTATATCAGCAAAGAATGTGCCAAATTTATAATCACAAGGTCAAACCACGAGTCTTTCAAGCTGGGGAACTAGTACTAAAGGAAAATCCATGAAACCAATCAGATTGAGAAAAGAAAGGGAAGTTTGAACCACACTGGCTAGGTCTGTTTGTGGTCACAATAGTATCTGGGTCAAGAGCATATCAGCTATCAACACAGGACGAGGATCAACTCGAGGAACCCATCAATAACATGCATCTGAGAAGTTTTATGTATGAAAAAGCAGAAAATCCAAAAATAGTGCAAAAGCAAAAAATCCCAAAACAGTGAAAAAGCAGAAAATCCAAAAATAGTGAAAAAGCAAAAAATCGAAAAACAGTAAAAAAAACAAAAAATATAAAAACAACGAAAACAGTGAAAAAAAAATAAAAAAATGAGAAAAAGTGCAATAACAACAGATGGTGAAAACTTGGCAAATAGGCGCTATCTATCAGGTAGCTCTTCCATCTATCGGTTCATGCATCCTTCCACTTGCAAACATTTTTCCATCAGTGCTGTTTATCTCCATAACAAAGACTTTATACATACCTAGGCATCATAGGTGATTTCTCATCATGGTTTGGATCATTGTATATGTCATAATAAAGTTTGTTTCTAGACCGCGAGCAAAATTTTTCATCGTTTTGAGCTTAATCAAACAGGTAGAATAATCGTTAGGCAACACTTGGCAAGCAAAAAACTGAGACACATCCAACATTGAACATACGATCAAATTGTCAACCATCAACTATCACATATTAGTCTAAACATGATAAACACATATTAATGGATTATAACTTTTGACTAGTGATTTTAACACTTGGACAATAATGGTTCAACTATTTTGTCTTGATTTTTCACTATCATGATTTCTGAGTGACTCCAGGATGTCTTTGACTAGAGGAACAAGGAAGGAACATGATATTTTTCTTGTTTGTTGTATATAAATTTATCATTCATATGTGCAAAGTTGTCTCAGGACATGATCATCGGAGTATCATAGAAGACATTTCGAACTTGCATATAAAAATGGTTAATACTGCATGTTTTACACAAGCAACACTAAGGTCATCTTGGTTCAATTATACCTCGATGCTTGTGCTAACTTGCAATATCAAAACCCAAGAATGTAGTGCTCAGGTCATCATGGTTGAATTATACCATTGATGTTTGCACTCACTTCCAACATTTTAAAGGCTCAATGATGAAACAAAGCAATGACCACATGACCAGTCCGATCGCCGCATTTTATTTTATTTTGCATTTGCATTTTTAAAGTAGACTTGCATTTCATTTTGCATGGGATCACAACACTCATCTTTTCCAAGGCCAAAGAATTCAACATGGTGTTATCTCTCTTATTCCGCGATTGAGTACATGAGACAATAATAAAAATAATCAATTCATTCATCCTGCACGATAAGTTAGTTCATCTCATATAACCATTGCATACTAAGACATCATTCATATAAAACATCCATCTCATCTCAATCATATAAAATAACATCATTACATTACATTGCATCCATCTCATATTAACATGCATGAGAAAATCATAAACATATCATAAACATATAAAGCATTGCATTGCACATACATCACATAGTACTTATAAGCATCACCATACATATTCACATTTGCATAACATCATGTAAATA
The DNA here is from genome assembly GCF_030272615.1 of Cryptomeria japonica. Classification (NCBI taxonomy): domain Eukaryota; kingdom Viridiplantae; phylum Streptophyta; class Pinopsida; order Cupressales; family Cupressaceae; genus Cryptomeria; species Cryptomeria japonica. The sequence goes on from NC_081414.1 coordinate 245,457,058, forward strand.
CAACATCATCATATAAGAAGCATATATCCATCATCTAGAATCTATAAGCATATAGAAAATAAAGCATGCATCATGAAAGTGATTGCATAACATTATCATATGTCAAATAGAATGCACCCATCATCTCATAGGTCATATAGAGTGAATAGGATCGACTGCATATCATATCATAAAAAAGGATCAATGTCCAAGGTGCAATGATATCACAAAAAATGAGATGCATCACAAATATACATCGCGAGAATCATAAATATCTCATCACAAAAGATGTGTACATGAATGGATCAATGTACCATATCAGTGTGACCACCAAGACACGGAGCGAAACTCTGTCCTGATGTGTCAGGTCTAGTAAGACTAGCTGATACCCTTGTACCTGGGTCCCCACCAAGGGGATCTCTCTGAAGTGGCCCTGTCACTCCTCGACTCTCAGACTGGCTCTATCCTGATCTCCTGCTCAGCTATGAAAATCCTGGAGCCCTCTGATCAATAGGAACAACTGTATAGTATAAGATCCTGTAATACTCAGCCTCTTGGACCGCTTGGCACATCATCTTTAGGGTAGCCTTCCCTAAACTAGACTCTCCTGACATTTGCACCCGTGCCTCGACTTGCTGACACCTATCCCGAGCTGCATCTCTTTCAACCATGAGAGAAGCCATCCAGACCTCTAGCTAGGCTATCTGAGACTCTCTCTCCGCTAGTCGACTCTGTAGCTGCTGAACTTGACCCTGCAAATCAGTAATCTGAGCCTATTGCTAATGAGATGACATCCTAATGAGGATTCATTGAGGTGCCTTTGCCTGTGGCTGCTCAACCTGTGATACTCCTGTAGGTACCTGCTCAACCTGGGGAACCTCCTACTTTGGGACCTGATGCCCCTGATCCATTGGACCCGATCTCCTCCGTCTGACCACCCGGGTCATCCAATCTGTATGTACATCTCTAGAAGATCTAGAACTGTTGGCTCCTGGTGTGCCTGCTACTTCCACTACCACTGCTCGACCATCTCCCCCATCATCATCTTCCCCATAATCATCTCCTCCATCGTCATCTCCAACACCAAGATCTCCTGCATCTCCTCCATATCAATCTCTGTCATCCCCTCTATCTCCACCATCATCTCCACCCCCACCTCCTCTCCCCCCACCATCCCTCGATCATCTAGGAGTGCATTGTAGCCTCTCATCATCCTCATCTAGAACTGACTCTGGTTCATCCAGACATGTCAGCCTCAGAAATCTGTGTGCAGTAAAATATGCGGTGTACTCATCTGTCATCCCGCTATCTATCATACCTGACAGATAATCCCAATCCAGTGGCCCCAATGATTGATACTCTGCACACGTCTAGTCATATGAAATAGTGGGCCCCCAAATCGCCACATCTAGTCTCCTGCGAGCATAATGAGTTGTACCCTATGGTATCCTCTATATCCTACCATACTGTCTCAACACCCTCATACAAAGGAATCACTCGATAACATAGGGTGTCAATCCGATCAAGTATCGCTTCAAGAATACATATGACATATCCACTGCATCCTCGAGACAAATCTCACAATCTCTGTACGGTCTCCATATCATAGTATCCAGATCATCTAGTTTCCATCACCAATACTCCAATTTGCCCAACTTTCACTGGACAATGATGGCTAGATACCCATCAACATAAGGCCTGCCTACAGGTCTATCTCTGTTAGCCAATGGTCATGTGATAGGTAGGTGCTCCTAGGCCCATATCTAGAGAACACTCACCCCTACTAATAATGCAACGGATCTCTGGTACACAACTTGGTGCAGGTCATGATACAAGTGCACCAACATGCATGACCCCCAGGCAAATCGGGTCCCCTATGTCACCATCTTCTCAAAGAGACAACCCCATCCAACATATAATCCCTTTGACCTATGATCTGGACAAAGGAAGCCTCCAATGAATCCGGAAAGAACAATGGGTAATGTAGCATAACCTAGCTCTAGCATATTTTGCCACACAATGTCATATCCGCCTATCTCATCATCCTTGAACACTCGACAGAGTGCATTTGTCCCACCCTGCTCGCTGAGATTGTAATGCACTAGCTCACCCATCACAGGGATGCGCAGTATCCGGTATACATCCTTGGGTGTCGCCATCATCTCTTCTATCGGTAAGTAAAAAGTATTGTGCTCGCTATGCCAACGCTTTGCTAAGGCTGTCAATAATCCTTGGTTAATAAAAGGCAGAGGCATGTCAAGAAGGGAAGATAAACCACATCTATCAATGTGATCTCGCTCCGCCTGGCTAAGGTGGGGTATCAACATCCATGTCTTCAGGAAGCACTCCTGAGACTGGAGGACACTAAAGTGCTCCTGCAATCAAATCATCTCATCATATCAGTCTCTTGATTTATTTATCTATCAAATCAATCTATCTATCAGTCTATCTTGCTCAATTGAGATTTTTATCAAATCTCATTGAGCCCCTATCAATGACGCTCATCTATCATGAGGTCGTCATCAATTCTATCTCATCTTGCACGTACATCGAGATAATTAGAACTGATCATCAAATTTCATCAATCAAGAGTGTCTAATCTTATCAATTAGATGGCTAATCAAATCTTACCCTATCGAAATAAAAAATCAAATCAAATTGATAGCAATCCAACCTCTTTATCGAACATCGTGACATTTGGGGGTCAGCTAAACACCAAAATTTTTATCGGAATCACTCATCCGGAAAGTAGATTAGATCATCCAAATTCATCAAAAATTCAATCGCAATAAAAAAACTTAAATGATCAAGTCATCAAAAGTTGACATAAAAAATCGAATCAATTCGTCAAAACAATCGAAAAAGCCAACTCTTTAATCTGCAATAAAAATAAATAAATTATTCAATAAATCAGTTAGCACAAAATTGAAAATCAAATCAATAATCAGAAAATCGAGTTCTTAAAAAATTCGAATAATCACATCAATAATCGAAAAATTCAATAAATGACAAAAATTGAAAAAATCAAATCATTTTCTCAAAAAATAAAAAAATCAAGCCAACATGGTCGAAATCACAAAAAATCTTGTCTAAAAATCGAGCAAATAAAAAATCATCCGAAAAATTGAAATTTTCAAAAACTAGAACATGTAATAAGTAAATAATTTTTTTTGGGATGTACGTTAAAAACTTTTCAAAAAACCCCGAAAACCCATTTTATAATTCAAAAAACCCATGTTAAAAATGTAATTTTTTTTCAAACCCACATGGCGAAAATGCTAAAAAATGGTTTTTTATACACAATTAATTTTTGCAAAAATCAACTAAAAATTGACAAAGCTAGGTTTTTTTGAAGTACATACTAGTGGAACGTAGGCCAGAGGACGCTCGTGTCATTGAACTCGCTTGAACCTATGCTGGTGGTACGGGATCGCCATTCCTTCCTCCAGAACAAATTTTTCAAACAACTGAAGTGCACAAATGAAGAGTGGTAAAATGAATTCACCTTTTTAAACTTACAATGGGGCATTTAAGTCGGAGTTTTATTCCACTAATTTTTAATCATCTAATCAACTTGACAGGGCAGCGTTTTCAAATTTCTTATTGGGAAATGAATCGGATCGACTCTGAAAATATCTAAAAATCGAAAAAAATCATTAAAAATCCAAAAATCGTAAAAAAATTCAAAAAATCGTGAAAAATTCAAAAACATTGAAAAAAAAATCCTATTCATCTCTCGAGGGGGCATCCTTGCATCGATATCTATCAGTCAGCATTTGGGGCAACATATCAAGATTTATCATCTCAAAATCGAATCAGTATCATATCGAAATCGAATCTGCATCAAAATCAAGATCAAATCTGCATCCTATCAAAATCAAAATCAACAACATCATCAATCGAGTTTTCTTTGAACCAACACATCGTCCCACATCACTTCAAAGAGGGGCAAAATGTATACACCTAAAAATGGTCTAAAGATAGTTAATTAAATACACAGTCATTTGATTAATCCCCCTTCCCAATTAATTGAATTAAAAAACAATTTGATTAATTTCTTTATTCATCTACTACTAAATAAATCTACATGATTTATTTATAAAGTTCATTTCATATCCCTTTTGATTAATTAATTAATCCTCCCCTCCATCTAAATCAATTCTTCTAATCCCTAATTAAAATTAACAAACTCAAGTTTGTTGAGATTAATTACCATTTTCCAATTATTTGAATTTCTAAATTCAAATGAGCACATGGCTCCTAACTTTTAACCACCTAACCTAACCATCCCCTAACCTAACTCATTCTATATAATCCTAGGGTCCAACTAACCCTATCCTATCTTGCACATCCTAACCTCCTTATCCTAACCTCCTATGGCATGGATATTCTCCCCTTGGTACACATGGCACTTTTGCCACACGTCTCCTCCCTTGGACACTTGCCCTCTCATGAGCAAGGCTCCTTGACACTTGTCACCAAAGAGATGACACTTGTCCCTTCCTCCAACCTCTTCTCCAACTTCCTCAATCTTGGCCCTTGATATCTTCAGATCAGATCTGGACAGTCGATTCTTGCCACCTCAACTTTGGCCTTGGAATTCTTATAAATATCCCCCATTTTAGAGCAATAAGGATCCCTTGCATTCATAGTTTTAGCATCATTACTATAGGCATTTTCATTTCAATCATCTAGTAATTAGCATTTTGGATTAATCATAGCATGTTAATCTAGTTTCTTAGATCATGCATTTCATATCATTTGCGTAATCAATCATGATAAAGTAGCTACTCAACTCTTGAGTTGCCACTTTGGAGGTCATTGCTCCGCTAAGAGCCAATCAATCCAACACCTTCAAGGTCCTCAAGGATAGAGGAAAATGGGACATTTCAAGGAAGGATTATGGTTTGCATCTTTAATTTAGTTTTCAATTAAGCTTTCCTTTATATTTTATTGTCTCATTATATGTTTATGCCTTCCTATTTACCACATTTTTAGAATCACAAAAATCATTCCTGCTACTACTAGGATTGACAATTATGATGTCTGATTTCCAAAGAAAACCAAAGGTGATTTTAGAGATGTCATGAAGAGATTTCTTTTAGAAGGGGAGGATGTCAATAATATTCAAAATGGTTTTCATATGGAGGATCTTCTTGGGGTTTGACCCAAAATTTTAGAAGTATCAATAAGGTATGATACCCTCAAAGTCCACTATAAGTAGTTTCATGCATTCATCTTTTCTATTCTCAATCATTTAGATTATAATGTCAAGTTAAACTTTTCCTTTTGGATTTCCTCCTCTTTGGAAGATTCTATTAAGAAAACAATGTATTCTGGTGAAACCCTTGCTCTCCATCAAGGTTTGATCCATCATCTTTTCTAGTTTAACCTAGCTCTCACCCCTTATTTTAACATTCACCCTAGAATTTTCTACCCTTCCATACTCACATAGATGAGGTTTCAATTCATAAAAGGAAATGTTATAACACCTACTCCTTTGTGGTCCACAATTTGAATCTAGGTTGGTATGTCTCCTCTTTAGTCTCTAACCCCTCTTCTTCAACCGAGGAAGCTTATCCAAAGGAAAATATATCAAAATTTACCTCACCCCTCTTAATTATAGAGGTAAGAAAGTGTGGTTCCCAAACTCACCTTAGGACTTCCATGTATTTGTCTCTAGCATTTGGGTGAACCCACAATACTAGGCTACACTTTTTGTCATGTCTTGATTTTTGCTAAGATCACATATCTTTTAGAAAATATAATGATTTAAGTAGGTTGAGAGGTACCATTTGAAGAATTTAATTAAAGAGGGTTAGGTCAAATTCTCTTATATAAAACTCCCTTAGATATTGATGCTCTGCAAAAAGAGAAGGTTAGTCATGATAACAAAACACAAACAAGAAGAAAAGCCAAATTGTTAGTGTCAGAAATCATGAACAAAATACTTTCCTACACAAGCATATCAAAAGAGAACATTTAACTAGGAAGGTAAATATGATGAGACATCTCCAAATGCCTCCTAACATGCTCTTAGCTCCTTCTCCTTTGTTCCTCTCCTCTCCAAGTTCCAAACTAGTGTAGCTCTCAACAACTTTTTGCACTATGGATGCTTATGGAGGTTTGAGATTGAAGTATTTTCTCTAAATGTGAATAAAAAGCTAATCTAGATGCTATTGATACTAAAATGATTTATTTTAAACCAAAATGACAAGATATTAGTAATTTATGCTAAATGCTCTCTAAAATTATCTATAACTTAGATGCAAACAAGTTTTCAGGATCTGGATTATGAAGGAATGAGCTCTATTATAGGGAAAATGGAGCAATGGATGGTTGAGATTGAGTAATCTCAACAAGGGCCAGGATTGAATGATATTCAATCTATGTGAGGGATTTCAACCCAATCCCAAGATGACAAGTGTCAATATGAGATAGGTTGAGAGGAGAAGGAATAAGCATTAAATGCTTGACATGACTTGGGAGTCAACTTGGTGGTTAAGGTCAAGGTTGGGTTGAGTGAATAAATTTTTTATTCAAAGAATAAAGCTTTTATCCAATGGATAAACTCTTGTGCAAAGGCAAAATGGATAACCATGGTCAAAGCAATAAATGCTTGAGGAGACCCATGAGTGCAAGTTGAAATAACCATAAATGGTTATGTAAGAGCCATTGATGGTCATGTAAGAGCCATTAGTGGTTTTGGTTGACTTTAGAGGTTAGTTTGTTGAACACACAAAGCATTTAATGCTTTTCAAAGACTTTGAAGTCTTTGAGAAGTGACTTCAAGTTGCTTAGGAATGTGACAATAATTATAGGATGGATTAGGCTAATTAGGAAGGGTTTAGAAGAATCTAGAAGGGGGTTAGGATTGCAAGTGGATTTGGTGGGTGAGGGAAAATATGATTTTATTTAAAATAAAAATTCATTTATTTCAATAAATAGGCGCAAGTTGCATTTGTAGGAAAATGTAAGTGGGGGGGGGGATAATGATTTAAATAAATATTTTATTTAATTTATTTAAAAGAGGAAAGATGATTAAATTGAGTAAATAGGATTTATTCATTTAATTGATTTGTGAATTTGGTATAATGAATTAATTAAAATAAATTAAATAATTTATTTAATTAATAGGAGAATGTTTGAAGATGAATTAATTAAATATTAATTTAATTAACTAATGGCTAGTGGATTTTTAATAAAATAAATAGGAAATATTCATTTAATTAAACTGGACAGATTTATGTGACTACATTTGCCCCTCTTTGAGACGGTGTAGTTTATCACGTCGTTTCAAAGAAAGAAAAATAGGTGTGAAGAAATGCCCCATAAAATATTAATTTAATGGGTGGTATGCCCCCTCGAGAGATGGGCTGAGAAATTTCAAAAAATCGGGCTATCCTTCGTAAAAGAATGAAAATTGGTAGGGTGATAGAATAGAAGATTTTAGCAATACTGGTTAAAAATAGAAGGTTTCAGCACTTTTGTGTTTGTAGTGCTATTGAGGGGTCAATTGAGCGCTATTGATGTTAAGTATCGCTATTGCATAGCTTTTGTAGCACTTTTGTAGTTTGAGCGCTTTTGTATGGTTGATTAAGCACTTTTGTTAGGGGATTAGCGCTATTGTGGGGAATGAGCGCTTTTGTGTGCAAAATAGTGTTTTTGTGCAGAAGAATAGATGTCCCAGTGTTTTGAACAGATAATCTCCGGATGCCAATGATGGATGGATGAAGATGTGAAGTGAGAGTTATTTTGAACCATAGCAGCCCTGATGAGACTTAGGTCATTAGGATAAATGCCTGTTGAAGTCTAGGTGTGCCATGATTGCTTACCTGTTGAGACCCGAAGATACTTGATCAAAGTATTTGTTGATAGTCTAGGTTTAAACTTTTAGAAAGTTTGAAATAAAACAACTGATGATGATGGTTGATGCACGTGTGTAGGAGGATCTGCATGTCTTATAGTTGCGCGAGAGACATCCCGCTACACAGGGGCTGCGTGATCGGCTGATAGAGGCTGAGATTGATTGTGATGCAGCACGTTTCACGTTTGAGACATGCACATTTCACTTAGTGCAGGGGGATATGACTGTGACATTGGAGGATGTGTGGCGCATCCTGCATATTCCCATTCGGGGTGAGCTGGTGACATATGATAGATAATGGGGGACTCTAGCGGTATAGAGATTCTTCGATGAGGATGTCTATATTGATGATAGCTCCATAGCCTGGGAGGATATCGCTATTTTGTACGAGCCATTGCCAACAGTTTTGTCAGGGATCGTGGGAGGGCTACTGTGTCCTGATAGGCGATCGCATGGTCTGATCATTGGTTGGGGACAGGTTATAGAGCAGATGCTGACAGAGGGGACTCAATTTGCCTAGGGACTGTGCGTGTTAGCGCACCTATATCAGGAGCTGCATGAGGTAGTGTACCGTGGGAGGGGCTCATTGGCAGTGGGAGTGATGCTGCTGCATATATGGGTGTTGGAGAACCTACCAGTTACTCAACCAGTGAGTCTGAGATTTCGGGCAGTCGACCAGCCCTATGTTTTTATGTACAGCGGTATGATGAGTCAGCCCCACCTAGGGAAGTTAGAGTGGTGGCGGCGGGCACTGAATGATCTTGATGCAGTGATTTGGAGACCCTATATTGAGTGTGAGCCCTGGGAGGATGATGATGAGGAGTTACCATATGTATTCATGACCTGATTCCTCATTGGGAGGACATGCTACAATGTAGAGAGATAGGTGCCGGGTAGAGTTATGAGACAGTTGGGACACTGGTAGGGATTGCCTAAAGGATCTGGGGAGTACGTCAGAGTGGTCTGAGAGAGGTATGCATGGGGGCCAGTACTACCCTATGATCAGGCATTGGCAGAGTTCTGGATGTTACAGGCGAGGCCATGGGATATATGATCGAGGGTGGTAGATGCAGGGGTATCAGAGGAGTACACGCAGCATATGGCGGCTCATCTGATACTTCGGATATCAGATCTGACGGAGCCGATTCTCAATTTTTAGGAGGATAGGGGGCGAAGACGGAGGAGGAGAGAAGGCCGAGGTCTGCTAGTAGCTGGACGGGGGATAGGGGATGGTGGTGATGGAGGAGGGGGTGATGGAGGAGGAGGAGGAGGAGTTGGTGGGCGAGTTCAGCAGAGAGGGAGGCAGGTTACCACTGCGGATATCAGGGTCCTTTGATACAGGGAGGAGTGAGATTGGGGGGGAGAGGTATGGAGAGAGAGGTACCGATGGAGAGAGGGGAGGGAGCCACTAGAGAGGGAGCTACAAGTGAGGCACCGATGGATACAAGGGAGGGAGCCACTAGAGATCTGCGAGATCATATTGTAGTCACATAAATCTGTCCATTTTAATTAGATGAATATTTGCTATTTATTTGATTAAAAACCCACTAGCCATCAGTTAATTAAATTAATATTTTAATTAATTTATCTTCAAACATTCTCCTATTAATTAAATAAATTATTCAATTTATTTTAATTAATTCATTATACAAAATCCACAAATCAATTAAATGAATAAATCTTATTTATTCAATTAATCCCCCTTTTCCTCTTTTAAATAAATTTAAATAAAACATTTATTTAAATCATTATCCCCCCCACTTGCATTTTCCTACAAATGCAACTTGCACCTATTTTGTTGAAATAAATGAATTTTATTTTAATAAAATCTTATTTTCCCTCACCCACCAAACCCACTTGCAATCCTAACCCCCTTCTAGATTTTTCTAAGCCCTTCCTAATTAACCTAATCCATTCTCTAATTATTGTCACATTCTTTTAGCAACTTGGAGTCACTTCTCAAAGACTTCAAAGTCTTTGAAAAACATTAAATGCTTTGTGTGTTCAACAATCTAACCCCTAAAAGTCTTCCAAAACCACTAATGGCTCTTACATGACCATTAATGGCTCTTACATAACCATTTATGGTTATTTCAACTTGTACTTATAGGTCTCCTCAAGCATTTATTGCTTTGACCATGGTTATCCCTTTTGCTTTTGCATAAGAGTTTATCCATTGGATAAAAGTTTTATTCTTTGAATAAAGAAATTATTCACTCAACCCACCTTGACCTTAATCCCCAAGTTGACTCCTAGATAATGTCAAGCATTTAATGCTTATTTTCTCTCCTCTCAAGCCATCTCATATTGACACTTGTCATCCTAGGATTGGGTTGAAAGCCCTCACATGGATTGAATATCATTCAATCCTGGCCCTTGTTGAGATTACCCAATCTCAACCATCCATTGCTCCATTTTTCTTATAAATAGAGCCCATTTCTTCATAATCCAGATCCTAAAAACTTGTACGCATCTAAGTTATAGAGAATTTTAGAGAGCATTTAGCATAAATCATTAATCATCTTGTCATTTTGGTTTAAAATAAATCATTTTAGTATCTATAGCATCTAGTATTAGCTTTTTATTCACATTTATAGCAAATACTTTAATCTCAGACCTCCATAAGCATCCATAGTGCAAAAAGCTGTTGAGAGCTACACTAGTTTGGAACTTGGAGAGGAGAGGAACAAGGAAGGAGAAGCTACTAGCATGGTAGAGAGCATTTGGAGGAGTTTAGTTGCTTTTTGTAGATTCCTTAAGCATTCTTTTTTTTTAGTAGTGTCTTTCTTGATATGCTTGCTTAGGATAGTTTTCAATTTGTGATTTTCTAACACTAACATCTAACGATCGACTTCTTTTGTTTCTTGTCTTGTGTTCGTTTATCCTAACTCCTTGTCCTTTTTGCAGAGCATCACATATGATATTACATTTGCAGACTCGACTTACAACAGCCGAGACATAGGTGGAGGATCTGGAGGCAGAGGTGGCAGCCAAAGATGTGCAGCTATTTGCACGAGAGTGAGAGTTGACTGTAGTTTTGCAGGAGAGAGATCAGGCTGTTGATAGGGTGATTCAGTTGCAGGAGAGAGTGAGGGTTTTGGAGGGAGCACAGGGACAGGGGCCGTCTGTGGAGGCATTGGTGAGGGAGGTATGGAGAGCAGGTGGAGAGATTGATTACTGGTGGGGTCTATATGAGCAGGTGGTGCCATCTAGTCAGCGAGCACTGAGCTATTCACAGATGCGGCATGCCAAATTAGAGCAATCTCAGAGGATGCAGAACAGTGGGGGTGTGATGGGTCCACTACAGAGAGACAGGTCAGGTGGTGCAGGAGTGAGTGGTGGTTTGATGGGTCCTCCACAGAGAGATAGATCAGATGGTGCAGGGACCAGTGGGGGAGCAAGTGGTGATGGTGGTGCAACATCTGGTCAGAGTGGCATCTAAGAGAGCATTTTGTATGTACTTTGATATTTTTCATTTTGAACTGTGTCTTGGATGGCTCTTGGTAGCCAATTTTTTTTGGACTTCATTGTACTCTGATACATGAGATGATATATATATGAGGAGATCCCATTTGTTGTTTATGATATGCATGTTGATATGTATGGATGTTATGTAGGATGATGGGTTTATGAGTTTATGCTTAGATGGATACGTGTATATGTATGCATTTATGAGATGATTCCTATATGTTGTTTATATGCATGCTTTATGATGATTTATGATGTTGGATACTAACATATGAATGTAGGTTTATATATGCATGATTTGTTTGATATATTGCTTTATGTATGTAATGCCATGATGATGATGTATGCATAATGATATAATGATATAGATAGTATTTTGTACTTTATATTAATACAAGGATAATGATATGCAATGATGTTAATGCAATGCTTGGAATGAATGATTCTTTTATGGATATGCATCTATATGGGTGAAAAATGAATGTAACATGGATAAACAAATGTAAAGTACAAGTGTTTAAATGATGATTGCTAAATGAATGCAAATGTTATAATGTATGAACCAATGTTTGAAACAAATGGTTTTATGATTATAAATGCCCAAATATGATGAAGTAAAATGATAATGTGATGATACTACAACTTATGTTTAAATAACCACACCTTAATGCAATTTTAAAGGGGAGAACGAATGAATCTAAATGAACCCTAAGGGAAAAATAAAATGAGTATTAATAAGACACTAAAATGGATGAATGAATGCACTTTTTAACTAATGGATAGATAAATGAATGTATGCAATGATAAATGATAAATGATGATTGGTAACTGACACTAAATGAATGCATAGTAATGGTTAATACAATCAGGGATAATTTTGATCATAGGAATGAATCTAAACATTATGAGTATGCAATGATGAAATGATATAAGCAGACTAATGTTAATAAATGATAATGAACTATATGCATTTTAAATAGCTAAAATGATATGAAATGTACTTGATGCAAATGCAACTAAATGTAATGATGATGATATGATTATGATAGATGAATGCAAGGCTGTTTTAGACTTTGCATGATGCACTGATGATGTATCAGAGTACTCTATTGCGATTGTATCCAAGACCAACTTAATTTTTCACATAACTGCTCATATTAACTTTGCCCACATTTATATATAAAATCACGTATATGAATGAGTAAATGGATGGGCGATATGCAATGGAATGCAATATATAAATAGATGAGATGAAATGATGATCCATAGTGCTCTATTTTCACCATTGAGCTTTAAAATGTTGTAAGAGAATACAAGCAACTTGACATACTGATTCAAGATGATCTGAGTATTCCTTACATGGATTTGATATAGCAAGCTAATACAAACAACTTGATATAATGGGTCAAGTTGACCAAAGTATTGCTTGCGGAACAGACAAGGATTATCTCCTTTCATGCATGACTTGGATCGTCCTCCTGGATCTTAGGCTGTTCATATCCTGAGACAAGTTCATACCGTAATAAGAGATAAAACCTTTATCCAGTTTGGATGAGGTAGGAGGAACTAAAGAAAGAGCATTCGTACCGGCAAACAAACAACATATATAAAGAATAAAGAATAAAGAATATGGATCCTTGGTAATGGTTCATGCTCATATGATCGAGGTATACGCTGTAGTCAGCAAGACGTAGTGATCTATGACTATATTTTGCCTATGATCACATAGCTTAGTGAACTTCCCACGTAGACACCATTAGGACATGCCCCAGAACTTCATCAGAATAATTCACAGAGGATACACAAACAATGCTGTAAGAACTTGATATAAATAACCCACAAATCAACCAAGTATTTGATAGCTTCAAATAGAATTTTCTTGTCAAAGAAAATGTCATCTTGTCTTTGTTTTGGTAAGGAAGGATGCATCCTTGTTGAAGACAGTTTTGAGTGTTGATGTTGATTGTTTGGTTTGATTGATAAGTGGTCATGTGATGGGAGTATGTCACAATGTTTGTTTGGTATCTGCTCAGATGATTATGTACAACGTGTTGCCATGTTTTTGATTGATTTTTGATGTTTTCTGATGTTTTTGGATTTGGTGAGATAGTTTTCCAATGTTTTTGGTATTTTGTGACATAATTTTCCAATGTTTTTGGTATTTTGTGAGATAATTTTCTAATGTTTTTGGATTTTGATGATTGTTTTCCAATGTTTTTGGTATTTTGTGAGATAATTTTCTATGAAGAACACAATGAAGCACAAAAATAATGTATAATCCACTTCCATCAAACAGATTAAGGGCATTGCCCCTAGTTTAGACATGACTATGAAAAAGCAGGATGCGAGACGCGTGAAGTACTTTCTTGATTTCAGATCAATAACAAGCCATGGTTTGGGGTGGATGGATGTGTGTATGTAATGAATGTGATCATAACACGCTTGAAAGACAATGGAGCCATAGTTTTTACGAGTGGCGCCTGTTTGCCAGGTTTTCACCATCGCACTTACCCAAGGTGCCACCGGAGTGGTTGTTTACCATTTGGATGTATAATTTTTCTTTACCTTTTTGATGTTTTTGTATGTTCTTGAGTACATTTTTTTGAATGTTTTTGGTATTTTTGCCAATACATATGGGAGCCTAACTCTATGTGCAACTTATATATAAAACCTTTTGAGGTGCATGCTGTTGATCGGATCTACTAGTGGTTCTCCTTCTGAAGTAGCCAACTGATATGCCCTAAACCCAAATACAGTAGTAATAACATATGGACCTAGCCAATTTGATTCAAACTTTCCTTGATGTTCTCTGTTTGGTTGGTTACAAGGATTCTCCCAAAGAACAAGATCACCTACCTCAAATGTACGAGGTCGAACTCGATGATTATAGCTTTGGCTCATGTGCTGCTGATAGGCTTTGAGGTGATTGTATGCAGCTTGTTGTTTTTCATCAAGTAGTTCTAAGTCCTGAAGACGTGATACTCTGTATGCTTCATCATCTATCAGATTATGCAAGGAAACCCGTAGTGATGGTATCTCAACCTCAATAGGTAAGACAACTTCTGCACCATAGACCAATGAGTAGGGAGTTGTGCCTGTAGGGGTTCGAATACTAGTTTGATATGCCCATAGTGCTGGATTTAATTGAACATGCCAATCAAAACCAGCATCATTGACTATCTTCTTGAGGATTCTCAATATGTTTTTATTCATTGCTTCAACCTGACCATTGCCTTGTGGGTAATAGGGGTGGAAAAGCGGTGTTGGATGTGAAACTTCTCACAGAGTTCACGAACATCTTGATTCTTGAAAGGAAGCCTGTTATCTATGATGATGGACATGGGTACACCATACCGACAAATGATGTAATTAAGGATAAATGAGGCGATTTGCTTGTCAGTGACTTGGGTAAGTGGAACAACTTCGATCCACTTTGTGAAGTATTCGGTGGCGGTAATAATGAATTTGTGGCCATTGGATGAAGATGGATGGATTTTACCCACAAGGTCAAGTCCCCATTGACAAAAAGGCCATGGTGTTGTGATTGGTTGCAATTCCTGTGCTGGTGCATGTATTAGGTCTCCATGAACTTGGCATTTTCTTGCACTTTCTGACAAAGTATTAGGAGTCTTTTTCCATGGATGACCAATAGTATCCAGTGCGCATGAGTTTCTTGGCGAGTGACGGTCCGCTTGCATGAGTTCCACAAATTCCTTCATGTACCTCTTCCAAGGCCTTTGTTATCTCATCCTGCTCCAGACATCGAAGGAGAGTACCATCAAGATTGCGTCGGTATAGGGTTTCAGCAATAATGGTATATCGAGCAGTTTGGCGAATGAAGGTTTACGTTGGTTATTCGATTGGTTAGGAGGAAGGGTGTGATCACGAAGATAGGTGTAGAAATCACTGTACCATGGTGATTCAGAACTGACAAGGCAACATATCATCTCGGATTCAGGGATATCATAAGCGGGAATCCAAAGATGTTCAACCAAGAACTCATAGTGTGTTGAATTTTTTGGAAGATCTAGGAGAGAAGCAATAGTAGCCATAGCATCAGCAGCTTGATTTTGATCTCTAGGTATTTGTTCAATGGTGATAGTAGTAAATGATGCTTTTAGCCTGTCCACCATTTGTTTATATGGTATGAGTTTGTCATCCTTGGTCTGATATTCATCCGTTGGTTGTCGAATGACTAGTTGGGAATCTCCATATACTTGCAGTTCGTGCAACTTCCATTGTGTGGCTAACCTGAGTCTTGTGATCAAGGCCTCATACTCAGCTATGTTGTTTGTACATGGAAATGCGAGCCTGTATGACTTCGGGATACTATCACCTTGAGGTGTTATAAATAGAATGCTTGCCCTCAAGCCATGCCTAGTGTATGAACCATCAAAGTATAGTTTCCATGGTTGTGCTACTGTAATCATGAAGATTTCTTTATCTGGAAAATTGGAAATGAGAGGATGATCGCCTATGAGGGGTGCATTGACCAACTGATTTGCTATAACTTGTCCTTTGATAGCCTTTTGATTTACATACTCAATATCAAATTCACTGAGAATCATCAACCATTTGGCCAAACGGCCAGTCAATGCAGCTTTGTTGAGTAAGTACTTGAGTAGGTCAATCTTGGAAATGAGTTGTACTTTGTGCGTTAACAAATAGTGTCTTAATTTGGTGGCTGCCAAGATTACTGCTAGGCAAGCTCGCTCAATAGGTGTGTAATTGAGTTCATAGCCAACCAGTGTATGAGAGATGTAGTACATGACACACTCTTTTCTTGCTGCAGTGTGTTGTGCCAATAGTACACCCAATGCTGTACTTGTTGCTGATATATAGAGCAAGAGAGGCCTGCTTGGAGCTGGTGGAATCAACAATGGTGTATTTATGAGATAGTCTTTAAGCATCTAGAATGCTTGCTAGCATTTAGCATCCCACTGAAAGTGGATGTTCTTGTGTAATAGGTGTGTAAATGGGTGACACTTATCTGCCAATTGTGCAATGAATCTTCGGATGGATTGGAGTCGCCCTTGTAGTGTTCTTAGTTGACTGATGTTCTTTGGAGGTGGCATGTCCATGATTGCCTTGACCTTTGCTAGATCGACATCAATACCTTTGCTTGAGACAATGTATCCTAGAAGTTTCCCAGAGGTTACTCCAAAGACACATTTCTTTGGGTTGAGTCTAACATGATATTGTTCTAGTCTATCAAAGATTTTCTCTAATATGTCCAGACGACCTTCTCTTGTGAGTGATTTTTCTAGTAAGTCATCAACATAATCTTCCATTATGGTATGCATCATATCATGGAAGATAGTGGTCATTGCTCGTTGATAGGTCGCTCTTGCATTCTTTAGACCAAAAGGCATCACATTCCAATAGTATGTGCCCCATGGGCATGTAAAGGCAGTCTTATGTTTATCCTCTGGTGCAATTTTTATCTGATTGTATCCTGAAAATCCATCCATGAGTGAAAGCATGGCATGTCCTGCTGTTAGGTCTACTATGATGTCAATATTTGGTAGGGGGAAGTCATCCTTAGGACATGCCTTGTTCAGATCTCGAAAGTCAGTACAAATACGGATGCCCCCATTTGGTTTGCCGATAGGCACAATGTTGAATATCCACTTTGCATAATCAATGGGTCGAATAAAACCAACATCCAGGAGTTTCTTAAGTTCTGCTTTGACGAGTACTGCAATCTGAGGATGCATCTTGTGAAGCTTTTGCTTGACAGGCTTGGCTCCTTTTGCTACTGTGAGGTGATGCATGACTAAATCTAGATCAAGACCAGGCATGTCTGCATATGACCATGCAAAATTGATCTGGCACTTCTGGAAGAATTCGACAAACTTGGGTTGTTCCTTTTAAGTTAAAAGAGATGCCAGATGTATGTGGTGAGGAGTTTCAAGAGTCCCCACGTTGTATTCTTTTGTGTCCTTGATGAGAATCGTTGATCATTCCTGCTGTGTACTAGAGGGAAGGATGTCAAACCTTTCATCCTCAGGCACCTCAGAGAGGTTTTCACTATTGGATACACTCTTTCTTTTTACTTTTGTGGGATCAAACAGTGCCACATTGTGGTTTTTACTGGAAGATCCATGTTTTATTGTTATATTTTTGCAGCTGAAAGGTTTGGCATTTGCCCCGAAGTATGCTGTGCTATTTAATTTCTATGGCGAATCCAGCTTTGTGATCCCCACTTGGTATGTTATCCCGTAGTTCCAAAAAGTCAATGATCGCCTCATCATTTTGGAAATGGTCAAGACATGGGGGATTAGGTTGGTTCCATTCGATGAGTTCAGGATGGATAATGGGCATCACTTCATTGATTTAGGTTGAGTTTGTTAGATGTGTCAGTGAGGGTTAATATGTTATGGTGAAGAACGTTGATGGTATTCTCCCTGTCAGAATCAAGCGTAGGATGTGACGTAGGGTCTGTGGAAGATGTTTCTTGCTCAGGAACCCAAGAGGTCTTTATCTGTGCTTCTCCGTAAACAGGGATGTCTTTGCAAGGTGGAGGTGGTGATGTGTCTTCCTCATTTGAAGTATTAAGCTATATGGAATCAAATTCCCATTCATGTGAGTCGGTCTCCGAGTCGCTTTCCAGTAGCCAATTACTGTACCATACTGGGATATCCTTTGAGTTAAACACTGCAGGTGTGATCGGGTGATGTATCTATGTAGAGGAAATGAGCTGTGCTGCAAGAAGGATTATGGGGATCAACGAATCTGAGACCGGAAGTATCAGTAGTGTTGACTCTGTTACTTTTGCTGGAGCTGTTGAGGTCATAGATATTGGCATGGGTTCTGTCATAGTTGCTATTGCTAATGGTGTTATTGTTGGTTTGTTTGGTGGGATGATTGGTGTTGCTGGGTGTTTTAGCCTCAATGGGGCAGTTGTTATGGTGTTTGATGCTGCTTTTATAATCAAAGGTGGTCTCTTTGTAATAGGCTGATATAGAGGTTGGCTGGGTTTTCCTTTGAATTTGAGTTTAGGAAGGATCTCTTTTTGAAAGCCGAGGCCAGTGTTATCCTTGGGTTTTAATTCCGGCTGCAACGGTTCATGTTGTCCTTGCTTGCAAGGTCCCAAAGCACTCTAACCATCATAACCCATTCTTTGCATAATGAGAAGACCCTTTCCATACTGGTCTGTGGGAAGCTTAGCTTGTGGATTGTCTGTGGTGATAGGATCTTTATAGATCCATTATGCTAAGTCCTCATCTCTGGTCTCGTCTTCTTGACTCTTTCCAAGGATGAAAGGTGTCAAAGTGCGTGCTAGTGTGACCAGTGGTGTATGAAGTAACCGTTGAGGTTTACCATAAGTTCTTGGAGAAGTGGGCATTTGTCCAACACAAAAGATTTGGCTTAGATTGTACTCTCCAGGACCTTCCTCTGCTATTTTCATCTTCAGCTTCTCTTGCTTGGGTATAGTGGTGTTTGAACTAGAAAGAGAGGCTGGACTTACATATGAGGTAGATGAGATGGCTTCCCTGTTGTTAGGAACGGTTATCTTTGGTTGATGATTTATATTGTGACAATATGCAAAGGGATTTGCATCTCCCAGGATTGTAATTTCCACACCATTATGAGGGAACTTGATACACTAATGGTAGGTGGATGGAACAGCTTGCATGGCGTGTATCCAAGGTTTTCCCAACAACAAATTGTTTGGTAGAGGAAGGTCCAGAACTTGACAGATGATGTGTTTCACCACAGGGCCCACTCGGATTGGTAGTACAAAAACTCCTTTGGATGAACGCTCGACATCATCATAAGCTTTAACTGTGATTTTCTTGCGAGGATCCACTGATTCAATGGCGTATCCCAAAGCTGTGACTAATTATAGAGTGTAAATATTTAGGCCTGCTCCATTATCAATCAAGACTCACTTGATCCCTATGTTGGTTGATAAACCCTTCAATGTGTAGTGAGGCATTATGAGGTTGTTGGAAGGATGTGTTGTCACTTTCAGAGAAAGTGAGACAAGTTGATGACCTTAGATTTCCAACCATGGCTTGGAACTGTTCTGTGTTCAAATTTGCAGGGACTGACGCCTCTTGGAGAGCTTGATCCAAGATTGTTTTATGAGATGGAGATAGGTGCAATAGCTCTAAGATAGATATCAGTGCAGGTGTTTTGTCTAATTGGTCCACAAGGTTATACTACTTTGGTATAGATGTGGTGCCTTGTGGAGCTTCTTTTATGGTAATCTTGCTGCGACGTGTAACAAGATTACAAGTGGAGGTGGGATTTTTGATGGTAATAGTTGCAATTTGTTCACTGGCATCGTATAGGTGATTCACAGTGTAATTATACGTGGCTTGCGTATAATCAGTGGTATCTATGTTTCTCCCTGAAGTAGAAGGGCCCCTTTGATCTTGTGATGGAAGTGGATTTTTGAACATTAGATGATCATTATTTGTTGTCTTTGGGTCGTGTCGTTCGATTTCGATTTCACCTCGGTCAATAAGATCCTGAATAAGATCTTTCAATCTATGACAATTGCTTGTCTTATGCCCTTTCCCTTGATGGAAATTGCAATGTTCAGTATCTCTCCACCATGAAGGCTTGACTTGTGGTTCATAATTTGATGTTTTGGGTAAGGTAACCAGATTTTGAGAAACCAGCTATCGTAACACTATTTCGATGGGTTCCCTTAAGGGAGTGTATGTTTGTTTCAGTTTCTGTTGACGCTGTCTGGGTTCATCTTGGGATGTGATGAGGCCTTGATTTGGAGGAGCAAGTGTGTTATTCTTAGGAGGGGGATTCTATCTTGCAAATCGAACTACATGTTGTGCACTTTTGATAGTTCTTGCATCCACAACCCCATTGTTGATGATGTTCTTTTTTTTGTTCCAGAAGTTTGGTTTGTCACTTTTGAAACATGGACGAGAGCCATCCTTTGGTTCATTGTAAATTTTGATAAGTCCTTTCTTGATGAGAACCCACTCACACTTTAAACCTTTGGTGATCATGTCATTGAAAGAATTTGTGTCTTTTACGTCTAGGTGAAATTCCATTTCTTCATTTAAGTTGGAAATAAATATTTCCACTAGTTCTTGTTCAGATAACTGAAGAGAACGTTTGCTAGACATTTGATGCCATCGTTGCAGAAAGACTGAGAATAGTTCACCTGGTTTTTGTTTAGTGTTACATAGATCAGCCATGGTGATATCACATTCAATGTTGTGTGAGTAATGTGCCAGGAAATTTTGGATGAGTTCTTCAAATGTCCTAATGCCACCTGGTAATTGAGAAAACCATGATATGGTTGTTCCTCCCAAGCTTTGGGGAAAAAGGCGCATGAGGTACATATCCTCGTATGCCACTTCAAGGCAAGCTAAATGGAATTCTCTGACATGATCGCGAGGATCTCCTTTTCTTCTATACTTTTCGAACTTGGGTGTTTCAAACCCTTGTGGAAAAGGTGGCATATCAAGATTCCTATCAAAGGGATAGGGACAAATGTCATTGAGTGAAAATTGATTGGTTTTTATACCACTATGAAGTTGTTGAGTGAGATTTTCAACTTGTTGCCGCAACATGTCTATTTCATTTGGAGGAGGCGGTGGGGGATTACCTTGAGGAAGGTTTTATCTAATTCATTCTCGACCTCTTTCTTCCTCATTGCGACTTTGTCATTCAGATGCTTGCCTTAGTTGCACAACATCAAAGTCAGAGGGTAGTTTGGCTCCTTCTTGAGAAAGTCTTAAAAAGTGGGCATCAACATTGTTCCTTAGTATTTCATCAAAAAGTCTATTGAAGAGAGGGTTGTGTTGTGCCCTTTCTATTGCTGCTGGAGTAGGAGTGTCGGGGTTTTCATCATTGATATTTCCTCCAATGGCTTCTTGGAACTCATTGATATTTTCTTTCTCTTCGTTTTCAATTTCTGGTTGTCTAGATCATGTTCTGGTATGAGCCATTTTGTTTGCAATTTTTTGTTGAAGTTTGATGAAAATGATGATGAGTTGTTGATGAAATGAAAGATTGATTTTTGGTGAAGTGCTTTGCATATGGATCCCTAGAACTAAAGGTAGATGTGACCAAAGTTCTTTCTTGAATTGTTTGTTATGTTTGATAAGGTTTGATGTGATAAGGTGTAGAGAAATCTGAGATGTGTTACAGACTTAACTACCTAGTAATGAGAGGATTCACTCATAAACTAGTTTTAACCTACGTAGATATGTCTCTTAGGATGAGCTTATCCTATATGTAGAAACAATCTAAAAGTGATTTGTTGTTTTTGATTCAAGCAATATCTAAAAAGAGAACTTAGGACAAGAACCTCTTAATGTTTTGAGAGTTGAAAAATGAAGTGATGATGTGAAGGTGAGAGATGGATGAAATGTTTAACTTCAATAAAAGCTTTGTGTCACATATGGGACAAATTCTACCTCTTCTCTTTCGGGCATTGGTGGCATTTCTCAATCTACGTTGTATGTGATATAAATGTCTCGAAAGAAGTTGGGATTGATCTTGCCTCTTGGTTTTTATGATAACTCAAAGCTCTATATTGCATAAAAGCACTGCGGTTCAATGACTCTGGATCAAATTCTTTTGATTTCCCTTGAAGATAGAGATGCATGAGACGTAGAAAAGCTCTATTAGAGACAAATATTTGTCTATTTAGATAGAAGAATTTCCTCCTTTTGATAAGAGCCTTTGAGCTCAATTGTCTTTTCTTCAAGTTGATGTGTTGATGAAGATTCTTCTTTCTCAAGATGTGAAGAATGGTCATATAGTTTGATACTTTTCTCTTTGTTTGATTTTGATCCTTTGTTGGTTTCTGAAAAATGTTTGTGTTGGATGAATACTTGTTTCGGAATTGATTTTTTGATTTTTTCTTTGACAAGAAAACAAAGCAAGCACACAAACACACGAATTTTTCCTCAAAAGGCACAAAAAGTATGGGTCTAGATCAACCCAATCCTTGGACTTTTTATGACCCTTTCCTTTAAGTGTATTTTAAGGTGTTTTTCCAAAGCTTGAAGTCGACTCAATTTTGCACTTGGTCTTGACTCAAAAACGAATACACTTCAAACACTTTTTATCCCTAAGGTCAAATGACCAGTTGCGATAAATTCAGCCCACATCTTGATATTTCTTTGAATTTGGTACTACATACCTTATGAATCCCGCTGTGGCAGGTAAGGATGTGATATACTAAGTCTTGCGCGAGCATAACAAATAGATGATCCCTATGATGGGGGAGTCACCACCTTCATCAAGTTACAAGTGACTTTTCAAAAAGCTATGTTTCTACTCATGGAAATATGTATGGTGAGTATCTTGGGAGCAAAACCATCTATGCTCTTGCACTGAATTGTATCACAAATATTCTCAATCAATAGAACAGGTGGGCTTCTAATTAAAGGTGTTTAGTAATGTTCGATGTTTTTGGACATAAGTTCATTCTACAGTGACTCACTTAAGAGCCTTGTAGCTTGTGGTGGGGCCCATTTGCCCTTTCGACAAGTTACACTGTAGGAACAGCTATACCCAAGGCTACAACTTTCGCTCTCACCTAATTTTTATAGCGGCTCGAAGGATTTACCGTGCGAGGTCGTTCCCAAGAGTGATGTGTCTCTTGGTAGGCCTCTTTTAAAAAGATAAAAATTTGAGTGTTACTAACACTTTTCTCTTGCACCTAGGACCACAAAAGCCAAGGGAGAGGATAGTGTGTGTTAGAAGTAGGACCACTCAACCAACTCTTTTGCACAAGTGTGCCAAACACAAAATTCACTTGTTCTTTTTAACTTGTCATTGCAATTATTTTCTATCTAATTGGAGATGTTGCTCCAACAACCATGATGTTCTTTTTAACTTCAAAGACAATATGTTTGAGTAAACTAGAATTTGAAATCCTGGTCAACTTAATGAAAAACACGTTTGCGTGAAGTGAAAATCGTTTTTGCAAGGTAAGACAAATTGATTGTGAATTTTTATTTGCACCAAAATGGAAGTGTTGATTGTGAAATTTTAGTTTGATGCAAGAAATAAATTTGCCTTGTTGATTTTAAGTACCAAAAGAAAATTAAGCCTAACTTGCAAGAAACAAAGTTTGTTTTGTGTGATTTTTAAAGCACCGAAAGGAAGTGTTTTTTAGAATTTAAAGCCAAAAAAAGTTATTTTAAAACCTGTACATGGAGCAAACAGTTAGAAAAAAAAACAAAAACATGGTGGGCTTCCACAAGCCTAAGCAAATTTATTTCATCGATTACTTGGCATTTTTTACGACATTCTGTTACAATAGCACTAGTCTGTGTGAAAACATAAGCGCTATTTTAACACAAACGTGCTAATACAAAGAAAAAAGCGCTAAAAGCAAAACTTTAACAGCAAATGCAAAAGTGCCAAAACAAGAACAAATGCGAGAAAACAAGAACAAAAGCGCTAAATAAAGGTCAATAGCGCCAAACTTGAGATAATAGCGCTATTGTAAAAACAATAGCACTAGAATGTCAAGTTGCAATAACACTACAACGCGATCAAAAGCGCTAAAGCGTGACCTGTGTGTCAAGCTCAACATTCAAACATGTTAGTTGTGTTTAAAAAAAAATGTTTTTAGGTGTTTCGATTCATGTCGGGTTCACCAAATGATGCTCTGCAAAAAGAGAAGGTTAGTCATGATAACAAAACACAAACAAGAAGAAAAGCCAAATTGTTAGTGTTAGAAATCATGAACAAAATACTTTCCTATACAAACATATCAAAAGAGATACCAAAAGCATGAGAGAATATTTAACTAGGAAGGTAAATATGATGAGATATCTCCAAATGCCTCCTAACATGCTCTTAGCTCCTTCTCCTTTGTTCCTCTCCTCTCCAAGTTCCAAAATAGTGTAGCTCTCAACAACTTTTTGCACTATGGGTGCTTATGGAGGTTTGAGATTGAAGTATTTGCTCTAAATGTGAATAAAAAGCTAATACTAAATGCTATTGATACTAAAATGATTTATTTTAAACCAAAATGACACGATATTAGTAATTTATGCTAAATGCTCTCTAAAATTCTCTATAACTTAGATGCATACAAGTTTTCAGGATCTAGATTATGAAGGAATGGGCTCTATTTATAGGGAAAATGGAGCAATGGATGGTTGAGATTGAGTAATCTCAACAAGGGCTAGGATTGAATGATATTCAATTTATGTGAGGGCTTTCAACCCAATCCCAAGATGACAATTGTCAATATGAGATAGGTTGAGAGGAGAGGGAATAAGCATTAAATGCTTGACATGACCTGGAAGTCAACTTGGGGGTTAAGGTCAAGGTTGGGTTGAGTGAATAAATTCTTTATTCAAAGAATAAAGCTTTTATCCAATGGATAAACTCTTGTGGAAAGGCAAAAGGGATAACCATGGTCAAAGTAATAAATGCTTAAGGAGACCCATGAGTGCAATTTGAAATAACCATAAATGGTTATGTAAGAGCCATTAATGGTCATGTAAGAGCCATTAGTGGTTTTGGAAGACTTTAGAGGTTAGTTTGTTGAACACACAAAGCATTTAATGTTTTTCAAAGACTTTGAAGTCTTTGAGAAGTGACTCCAAGTTGCTTAGGAATGTGACAATAATTATAGGATGGATTAGGCTAATTAGGAAGGGTTTAGAAGAATCTAGAAGGGGGTTAGGATTGCAAGTGGATTTGGTGGGTGAGGGAAAATAGGATTTTATTTAAAATAAAAATTCATTTATTTCAATAAAGAGGTGCAAGTTGCATTTGTAGGAAAATGTAAGTGGGGGGGGGGAGGATAATGATTTAAATAAATGTTTTATTTAATTTATTTAAAAGAGGAAAGGGGATTAAATTGAATAAATAGGATTTATTCATTTAATTGATTTGTGAATTTGGTATAATAAATTAATTAAAATAAATTAAATAATTTATT
This sequence comes from Cryptomeria japonica, assembly GCF_030272615.1. Lineage (NCBI taxonomy): Eukaryota > Viridiplantae > Streptophyta > Pinopsida > Cupressales > Cupressaceae > Cryptomeria > Cryptomeria japonica. The sequence goes on from NC_081414.1 coordinate 245,482,269, forward strand.
TAATTAATAAGAGAATGTTTGAAGATGAATTAATTAAATATTAATTTAATTAACTGATGGCTAGTGGATTTTTAATCAAATAAATAGGAAATATTCATTTAATTAAACTGGACAGATTTATGTGACTACAGATAGAACCTCTCTACTCTTAAATCATATCTATAATGAAGTCTCCTTCACACTTATCAAAATGCTAATAAAAAACCACTTTTACATTAGCTTTTGGGGGGGTCAAATGAATTCATTTTTAAATTTTGTTTTGTAAGTATGTAGTCCTTATTATAAGCTTTAAAAAAAGTATAATTTTGAATATATTTAATTGCATTAAATTTTTTATTTTTAATTTCTTATGAATGCAGGTTATTTTATTAAACATTAAGGATCGTATTTCACATGTGGATAAATTAAAAAATAGAGAAAAAATTGTAAAAAATATATTTTCCCTAGGTATTGATATCCTCATTTCAACACACAAAAAGGTTAATTCAAATGGTACAAAAAAAGTTATGCATTACAGAATACACCTTTGTCCAAATTACAATTATGCTAACATCAAAAATTAACTTAAAAAAAAAAGGCAACAAAAAACTATGAAAAAAATCCATACACTAGATATTAGTTTGACAAATCTATATTTTAAAAATTATAATTTTATTATTGCTATAAAAAATGTTATACATTACACATTAAATGCCACTTCTGAAAAAATATTGATTATTGTAAAAATTAAATTATTAAAAGTTACATACAATTATGCATAATTTATTTACAATTTAAAAATATATATATTTAGAATCCATACAAAAAATTCCACAAATCAATACTTTACTTCATCTTCAAATTCTTAATGGTTTAGCTGCTATAAGTGTTAGAAAGTGAAGATCTGGTGCAAAATACTGATTTTAGTGTCACGTTTGGCCAAAAAGTGTAACCCACTATTGTGGGATCAACCATTTACTTTGATTCCCTCAGCTTCTAAGCTCCAACTTTCTCAGTTCTCCTAGTTGGTTTATTTTTTCTTCCCCTCCCCTTTGTTGGATGAGCCTCCATTTCCCCTCCCAAAGATCTTTCCCAAGACTTGGATGTGGTCTCTATCATCCAACCTAACTAGACTCGACGTCTTCTTTGCATTTGGATCCAAGCCAAAATCGAAGAAGTCTGCGAAGCCTTTAATATCAACATGGAAATTTCTAAATGGCAATTGGCCCAGCTTTGCTTAATAGAAGAAATAAACTCTTGAATCCCTAGTGTTTAGGAAAGCACAAGAGTGGCTAGAGGAGTCTCTCCACAAATGCATTTGGGATGCTATGAAGAGAGTGTCTACCACTTTTCACAATTGGGAGAAGCTTGATAAGGAGGTGCATGACATCAAGAAGGAGGCTAGTTTGGGGGATCAAAGGTGGCTTCTAAAGGAGGAGGTGGGTAAACTGAAAGAAAACTAGGGTATTTTTTTAATGAATATCTAGGATATTATTGACTACTATAAAGAACCAGTTAAGAACATGACCACCAAGATTCAAGTCTTGCAGCGTGAGCTGCACAAGGAGAAAAAAATGCAGGCTATAGGATGTTGGCCTTCAAGCTCAAAGTAGCCCTCAACAATCTACCCACAAAAGGATCATGCATGGTTCAAAAACTCCTCACACCTCTCCGCATATTTTAGTGGTGGCTTATAGTTATCCCGTGTCTTCTGAGGATGTATCCTACAAAGATAAATTAGAGTTTCTTCAAAATGAATGGTAGGCCATTAAGAACCTAAGATCTCTCAATGATCCCTAGTTCTCTACTGGTTCGTAGTTGGTCTCCCCTATTGTGCTATTTTCTTGGTTCTTTGGTTTTTTCTCTTTTTGTTTAAGATATTTGTTGTCCCAATCTCAATGCTTGTGAGATTTTCTTTTTTTGCCTTGATGACTACTATGTAAATGAGACTAGAACCTTGTCAAACTTATCTAATCTAAACATTTTTTTTACTTTAACATAGTTCATTTTTATTTATTTTTTTAAATATATCTTATTTAACTATACATTAATTTAAATAAAATAGTACACAACAAGTCGTTCATGAAAATATATGCCATATTGCAATGATCAAGCATGAAACTCTACTAAATGTTTTTATTAGATACTTACAATTAATTTAAAATCCCATTGATTACTAATGTTACTACAAAATGAAGTGCATGAAACTATAATTTGACTTCTAAATGTCTCATGTTTTTTATTTTCCTTTTGGTCTAAATATAATTTACAATCATTTGCTTTCTATTAATTTCTAATAAACACGTTCCCTTTGATTTTATTTTCATCAAATGCTTGAACAATCCATCCTTTCATTCTGAATCCTGAACATTTTCAACTTTTTGATACACTCGCATGTTTAAATTTTCTCGATAAACAAGATTTTTCAAACACTAATTATTTCTTTAACATGCCATACAAAGAAAAATAGAATTTGCACATTTCCTTTTAATCCTGAAAATGGGTTTCCATATCTAAAAATTCTCTTCATTTGATCAGGCAACCACATTAGAGATACAAATATGCTTAGGTAACCACTACGATTGGTCTGTTTTTTTAATATAATACTTCGTTTTTTTTGGGTGATGGGACTGATGATCAGGCAACTAATGCAGATTATTGAACCGCAGGCTCAATTTATTTACTTAACTAAACAGAATATGAAATAAAGAAAGCACATTAAGGTAGGCTGGGATGCAATATTGTAAAGTTGCAATAAACACATTCCTAGATAACCATGCCATGGTCGGTTATTATATGTCTCCATCCCATAGTTCTTCAAGATCTTCTCCCCTCGATATCTTCCTCTGCTGAAGCTTGCTCATTTTTTCATGGTCTTCTGCAGTTAAACACCAGTCAAAAACCTGAAAATTTTCTGTTATCCTCCCTTTATCTTTGGGATCACACAGACTCCCTGCTCTATTTCCCACCTCAACACAACCTGCAAGGAACATACAAGATACCACGTGGTCTTATTCATTATCAATGTGGCAAAAAGTGCAAGCTATAACAAGAAGAAGATATATGAGGTGGCACATTCAAAAATTAAAGAAGACATGAGAACTATATACCTGTGCTATAGATTTTCCATGCTTTTGAGCAATTTCCTTAATCACAGGGCTGTCCATCACCATGTTGGATCCCAATTTCCTTAAGGAGAAAATGCACATACTTGAATTTTCATCTTACTGCAGTACTCTCTTAGCTTTTTCTGCTGCCACATTGGGTGCATCTCTATCTATCATATTCCGCCACTTTTGATCAACTACTTTATTTTTTAGAGAAAATGTAGATCACTAAACTTATCGAGAAAAATTATACAGTATTTACTTGATTGGCAGCAGGTGGAATTTTGGCATGTTTCAACAAATCTTCAATTTTTTTACAGGAAAAATTGCTCACACCAATGGCTTTCGTGAGACCCAGTTCAAAACATTTTTCCATGCCTTGCCATGTAGATTTGATATCCAGAGGCAAAAAGTCTTCCTCCTTTAGTGGAAGGGTATGCCCTTTCCTTAAACGTAGAGGCCAGTGGACTAGATACAAGTCTACGTATTCCAGTTGCAAATTCCTACAACAAAAACATTAATTACATATCTACATGAAAAAGTTCATTCTAAGATAAAACAGAGATTATTAAGAAATATGTGTAGATTTAAATACTTAAGACTTTTGGTGATAGCAGCAAGAGGATCGTCATGTTCGTCATCCCACAGTTTAGTGGTGACAAACACTTCTTCCCGCTTGATATCACCACTTTGAAAAGCTTCTTTGAGAGCTGCTCCTAACGTGTCTTGTGAGTCATAACAGCTGGCGGTGTCAAAATGTCTGTATCCAACCTGTATTCACACTAATACAGGTTAATCAGTTTTAGAAAAATATTAAGACATTAAAAACAAATTACACAAATCCTTTTTACTATTACCAAAACAAGTGTAGTTTACCTTAAGAGCCATACCGACAGCTGCCTTCATCTCCTCATAATACTGTTTGCAATGAGTTAATTCACCGTTTTGAAACGATACTTTGAAAGCGAAGAGGCACCACCAGGGTGTTAAATACTACTGAAAATGTTGATGGCGTGTTTAGAATTATGTGCACTAAACAACTAATCTACTGTCATAATATAGTTTTGTTTATATTTATTAGTTAATATGTCATTTGTACAAGCTCTTTGTGCTTCTTTTATCCACCTGACCAAAAAAATTTACTTAGACAGAAAATCATTCAGGGTATAGCTTTAATAAGTTACTTTTGTCTTTCAGTGGATAGCTAACATATGACATTCAGGGTACATTCTTAATTAGTTACTTTTGTCTTTCAGTGGATAGCTAAAATATGACATTTAAGAGGTCAAACAGTTTATGGATCACATGATAAACAATCATGCTTTACAAATTAAAAATAGACTGATTGCTAATTTTCAATATACAGAATTTATGAATAGATGAGCACGAGCCCAAACAGTCTATGATGAGACTAAACAAAATATAAGATGAAACAATCTATAGATGAGCACGAGACCAAACAATCTATGAATCACAGCGAGAGAGAACAACCTATAGACCATTAGATAACCACCCACACTACAGAATTGAAAACAATCCAACTTCAATTCAACATCTACATATATATATGTTCTCCTTCAATTATTTTCTATAGATTGATTGCAATGGTAGAAGAAGTACAAAGAGATATTTGTTGTGTCTAGAAACCACCACGAGACCAAACAACCTATGAATCAAGGCATAGAACCAAACAACCGATAAAGAGCACAAGATAACCAACCACACTACACAATAGAAAAAACCTAACAAATACATCAACTACATGTATTTCTCCTTCAATTATTTTCCTTGAATTAATTGTAGCAAACCACGTGGTCGAAGTAAAAAGAGATATTTGTTGTGTACATGCAAATGATAAGAACTTGATGGAAAAATTGAAGTTGCAATCGAAGTTTGATTCCTCGCCCGGTCACAATAACCTTGAGAGTTTTGACTGATTTTATCACTTTCATTTATTGGTCCATTATCTGATATTGTTTAATAAATAGAAATCGTTTAATAAATAGAATATATATATTGAGTTTGAGCTACACATTGTGAAATTTAAACTTGTAAATTTGGATTGATCAACAGTAATCTTTAAACATTTAAATTTCTAAAAATTAATTCAAACAAATCTATCAAGTTTGTATTTCTTTAACTCAATTTAAATTAATTTGTTGATTACAAACAATACAATTTTAAGATTTCTTCTTAAATTATTTTCTGTGAGTTGATTACAATCACCGACGTGGTTTTAATCGCTATTGGTGTTAATGGTTTGTCTTGAACTAGGGGAGAGGATCCAATAGTTGTGCACCCTAACTTCGTGCCTCTCAAAATCTTATGTGGAAATTTCAAATCACTCACAATTTTTTACAACAACTTACTTGGCAAGTCCCCTTCTTATAACTAAGGTTTCAAGGCCACATCATTATGTGATGCCACATCAACATGCTTTTTGCAAAGGTGTCCAAAACAATCCAAAAAAAAGGGCGAGACCATTAGTTGTGCAACAGGGGCTCCATACGTGTGAAATTGATGTGGCATCACATGATTGGTTGCTTTTGACCACTTAGGGTGTGTTTCATTCAATTATGGGTAGTCATCATCAGTAATATCAACTTTAAAGTCAAAACTATTGGCGCACTGTTGTCAAAAAAATTGGACATTAAATTAACAAGCATGGGTATTAAATCAACAACTTCCATCACACCAATTAGAATGCATTCAACTACTGGGTCCTCTCCCCTATCTACTATTCAAGTAGCATGATCTACTGATGGAAAAGGTCCCCACCACATAATTAACAAAATGTTTATTTAGGCGAGAGGGGCTAGCAGTTTTACAGGGTCGAATAGTTGTACAACCACATGTGCTTATAATATCCTGTCTTGCCACATAATTAGACTATATATTGTAAATAAATAATCTACATGTAATTTTTTTTTTTGGTTCCAAATGTTGGTCAGAACAAACCAATACTTGAGTATAAGAGAATCTATAAATGTTATATAACAAAACATAAATACATTCATTAACAAGTGAAATAAATATATTTTTTGTTTAAAATAAAATATCCTAGCTATCCACTATAAGTGTGTCATTTATATAATAAGATGCTCACTTATACAAGTACTGTTATCATAGTGAAAAAATATTATTCTTATGTGTACAACTATTGAGGTAGTAATGTATATGCATTGGAGTGTTTCATATTAATAACATGTCTTATCACAAATATAAAAGGGTGAACACAATAAATACCTCATTTTTTTAATGAAATGTGAGAGATTGTCCAAAGGTTTTAGTGTTCAACAATTGGCCACTTTGTATTCAATATAAGTTGTATTTTATATAATAATATGTTTCTTTTTTAACAACAAATAATATTTTGTGTTCAACTATTGGTCCTTTGGTGGTGGATATAAAAGTTAGATATAAAACACATTTATGATTACTAATATGTATCTTGTCCATTTAAGTTACATATAAGTTATATTTTACTTAAAAATATGATATTATACTAATTACAAATGATATTTTTTAATTCAAAGTTCTACTAGGGATTTTTTTTTGATGAATAAGTATTTCCATTAAAAATTAATTAAAAGTACACTATCCACAAAAAAAGGTAGGGTGATGCGAGATTAAGTTTTGGTTGAATATATTGCATTTAAGAACCAAATGCTTACAGTTGAATGTATAACAAAATAATAGAACAAATAATTGCTTTAAAAAATGAAACATGTCTATCAAATAAGCAATTAGCAAAGATTGTAAAATTCTTATCTTTCCACATGTTGAAGAAAATCTCCACCTTGAAAGCATGCCAATTCTAGTTGAATTTGTGATGGATACAAGACCAATGCACGAGAAGAAGCATATGCTAAGAGAAGGGCTCTAGATAAAAGGGTTTGAAAAATTATCAATCTAAGTCCAAATTTTCTCATCTCTAGGATATAACCAAATGATATGCTTACAAGACTTTGATTGCTCATAGAAAGGGTAGTCGGGATTTCATATGCTCAAATGGGATAACTTAGTTCCCATAGGAAGGCCTTGGGAAATACTACACTTGGTAAAGTGGGCCAATTTTGGTTCGAGAACAATTGAGTAGATGGTGAAAAAAATTTGTTGACAAACTATAGTTGACAATTGCGAGTGCCATCTTTAATTTAATAATAAATTCATGAAAAGTTGGGGAGAGAGCCAACAATATCCATAATAAGGCTTATAATTATGGAAGGTGGTGTTTGGATCCCACTTCCAATCTTTCCACCAAGGCCTCAAGGAGTTCATACCAATTTTCTGAACCATATCAGTTGTACTTACACCTATGACCATATCAAAGGTTTTGCAATTCTATTTAGAAAGGTTAAAGTTGGAATTAGTTTCATTTTGTTATATGAGACCCATAAAAGTTGAAGAGAATAAATCCAATAGACATAAAATTTATTTCAGATTGTTAAATTTTAAGACATGCACCGAAGCAAATTTGACCAAGGGGAAACCTTGATCTTGTAGATTTTGGCAATATGCTGGATTTGGTTAAGTGTTTTCATTGATGTCAACAATGAATCCCGGTTGGACCTATCTTGATTAGTCTTGGTGATCATCTTGGTTTTGGTTAGATTCTGATCTAGTATGATCAGATCTCTAGAATCAGTTTTGGATCTTTACTCTAGATGGTTATATGATTTTTATATTTTGTTGGTTCATAACTTGGTGCTTTGGCTTTTATGGCTTTTGGTATTTACCGGTATCGGCTAGCTTCTAGCTTTCCCGATTAGCTTTACCGGCAATTGATATTTGGTGTTTTGGTCAAATGATCTTGGTCTAGCTTATGGAATCAGTTTCTATCATGTTGAAGGTGCTCCTTGATCATATTCTGCATGTTTGGTGACTTTGCATTTGCTGGCGTGCTGTTATGGTGGTCCTAGTTGGATCCAATTAGACTTTATGTGTTACTTTACTAAGGGTTTCTACCGGTTGGTGAAGTGTTTTGGATTTTGGTCTTAGTGGAATTTCCAATATATGGAATTGTTTGGTTACTTGATTTAGGTCCATGCTATGTAATGTAAATCATACTATTGGTCCGGTGATACCATGTAATGTAATTGTTGTTATTATGGGTTTAAGGTTTAGCTGACCTTGTCAACAAGGTTGATGATCTGTATTTATAGGTGACTTATTCATGCAATTTGGATATCAATGGGATGGATGGTTATGTCTACATTATCAGAGGAAATTTTATGTGCAAACAAGTGATATATCATTTGGTGAAGGTTTTTGTATTGTAGGACAGACATCTCTTCTTAACCGAAACTGTATCAAGGATTAGGAGATCTGTGTTTTTGTAAGTCAATGAGACTTGTTTTTGTGATTAGTAGTGTGCTCTAGGTTGTTGGCCTTTCTGCAAGTGCAAACCCCATTGTAATTGTTCACAATACTACTGCAAAGGATTCATCTGATTGTGGGTAGGGTTTCCCAATGTGGTTTTTCCCTTTACCGATTTTTCCACGTCAAAATATTGGTGTTGTGTATACTGTTCTTTCATGTTCTATTCTTCATTGTGTTTGTTATTTTGTGCTCCGGTTTAATGGTTTTGATATGCATTAAGTTCTGATTTCTGATGGTTAATTGATTCACCCCCCTCTTAGTTTACTCCTGGTATCAGATCTGTGTAACAGTAGAATGGGGGTACCAATAGATATTTTGTTGACTGATGGAAAGACCATCATGGAAGCTTGAATATGACCTCTAAGGCTCTCCAAATTTTTTTAATAACAAAAGTTTTTTCAATGTAAACTATACTCTTCATGGTGAGAAGGGTTTGCAGCCCAATCCTCTTCTAAGTTAGTCATCTAGAATGATGCCCAAAGATAGTAAATGTCAAACCAAAACTTTCCAAGCTTCATCTCCATTAAGGTCATGAATAATCCATTTGGCACAATGCACGAAACCTTGACATTACATGGATAACAACTAAGAAAACCTCAAAATTCATGAGGGCGATAATCAAATTCCCAAGAAACATGGTGAAACCCTTCTTGTTATTTGAGGAAGCCATAAAAAAATCATAGTGAAAACTTTCTATTTTCATGTAAGAATCCTGATTAGGGGCCCAACACGAAGAATAAAGATGTGGGTGGTCACAAGAATTTTGGAACACTTAAAATCTCCCTATGAAAGACCAAGGTTTGGTGATCAAATATGTAAAGTTTTTTCAATTCTAGAAACCATCCCACTCCATAAGTATAATTGTGAAGGCTATAAAGTAAAAATAATTCCTAGGAACTTAAAAACCTTTCCATGACCAATCCATTCTAGTTGAAGGAATTAAGTCAAGATAGCATGGAGAGATATGACTATTTGTAACATCGAGTCTTATACTACTGAATGGCTAAAATTGTGACCTTAAAAAAAATATCTAGGCATTTGAGGGCTTCTTTGATATTTTTCTCCTTCTTAATAAGAGTGAGGAACAATTCATTTGCAAAGTGGATAGTAAAAAGTTGAGTTGTTGAATTCGGTAAGGAAATACCTTTAACCAACCATGGAGGCATAATGTGGGCCATGAGAAAACCTAACCCTTTAATTACAAACACATAGAGGGTGAGAGCCTAGGGACAACCTTGTTGAATGGATGAAAGGAGACCAAGGGCACTAGACTAGTGGCTGTTGATAGTGATTCAAGAAGAGGTATACATAAAGAGCATGATAATATATTGAATGAAGTGGGGCTCAAATCCTAAAGCTTAAAGCATGATTACAATAAAGGGTCATTCAATATGATTGTAAGCCTTGGCAAAATGAATTTTAAATAATAGACCCTTTTGTTATTAGTGTCTAGCATATTCTATACAAGTCTTTCCAAACCACAATGAAATTATCAAGGACATGCCTATAAATTATGAAACTAATTTTCTTTGCCCACACAATTCCTACAAGGAGATGATGGAACTTCAAAGTCAAATATTTGAAAAGGATCTTGTATGACACATTGAGAAAGGTGATAGTCCTCTAGTTGGAGATGTCTTGTAAATATCCAATATTAGGTATGAAAAAAATATTTTTTGAGTTAATTATTTTACCTAATGACTTGGAGTGGAGAGATTCTAGATAAATTTTGTGCAGGTCCTCACCCACATAGTGCTAGATGACCTTGTAAAAATCACAAAGGAATCCGTCACAATCAGGAGCCTTATAATTTTACATAGTGTGAACAATTTCCTTGACATCAATAATAACAAATTTAAAGTCACAACTATTGGTGCACTGTTGTCAAAAAAATTGGACATTAAATTAACAAGCATGGGTATTAAATCAACAACTTCTATCACAACAATTAGAATGCATTCAAGTACTGGGTCCTCTCCCCTATCTACTGTTCAAGTAGCATGATCTGTTGATGGAAAAGGTCCCCACTAAACAATTAACAAACTGTTTATTTAGGGTAGAGGGGCTCCCAATTTTACAGGGTCCAATAGTTGTACAAGCACTTGTGCTTATAATATATAGTCTTGCCACATATTTATACTATATATTGTAAATAAATAATTTGCATGCAATTTCTTTTTTTTTTGCCAAATGTTGGTCAAAATAGACCAATACTTGAGTATAAGAGAATCTATAAATGTTATATAAAAAAAACATAAATACATTCATTAACAATTGAAATAAATATTTATTTTGTTTAAAATAAAATATCCTAGCTATCCACTATAAGTGTGTCATTTATAAAATAAGATGCTCACTTAAACAAATATTGTTATCATAGTGAAAAAATATTATTCTTATGTGTACAACTATTGAGGTAGTAATGTATATGCATTGGAGTGTTTCATATTGAAAACATGTCTTATCACAAATATAAAAGGGTGAACACAATAAATACCTCATTTTTTTAATGAAATGTGAGAGATTGTCCAAAGGTTTTAGTGTTCAACAATTGGCCCCTTTGTATTCAATATAAGTTGTATTTTATATAATAATATGTTTCTTTTTTAACAACAAATAATATTTTGTGTTCAACTATTGGTCCTTTGGTGGTGGATATAAAAGTTAGATATAAAACACATTTATGATTACTAATATGTATCTTGTCCATTTAAGTTGCATATAAGTTATATTTTACATAAAAATATGATATTATACTAGTTACAAATGATATTTTTTAATTCAAAGTTCTACTAGGGATTTTTTCTTGATGAATAAGTATTTCCATTAAAAATTAATTAAAAGTACGCTATCCACAAAAAAAGGTAGGGTGATGCGAGATTAAGTTTTGGTTGAATATATTGCATTTAAGAACCAAATGCTTACACTTGAATGTATAACAAAATAATAGAACAAATAATGACTTTAAAAAATGAAATATGTCGATCAAATAAGCAATTAGCAAAGATTTTAAAATTATTATCTTTTCACATGTTGAAGAAAATTTCCACCTTGAAAGTATGCCAATTCTAGTTGAAGTTGTGATGGATACAAGACCAATCGACGAGAACAAGCATATGCTAAGAGAAGAGCTCTAGATAAAAGGGTTTGAAAAATTATCAGTCTAAGTCCAAATTTTCTCATCTCTAGGACATAACCAAATGAGATGCTTACAAGACTTTGATTTCCCATAGAAAGGGTAGTCGGGATCTCATATGCTCAAATGGGATAACTTAGTGCCCATAGGAAGGCCTTGGGAAATACTACACTTGGCAAAGTGGGCCAATTTTGGTTTGAGAGAAATTGAGTAGATGGTGAAAAAAATGTGTTGACAAACTAAAAGTAACAATTGCAAATGTCATCTTTAATTTAATAATAAATTCATGAAAAGTTGGGGAGAGAGCCAACAATATCCATAATAAGGCTTATAATTATGGAAGGTGGTGTTTGGATCCCACTTCCAATCTTTCCACCAAGGCCTCAAGGAGTTCATACCAATTTTCTAAAGCATATCAGTTGTAATTACGCCAAGACCATATCAAAGGTTTTGCAATTCTATTTAGAAAGGTTAAAGTTGGAATTAGTTTCATTTTGTTATATGAGACCCATAGAAGTTCAAGAGAATAAATCCAACAGACATGAAATTTATTTCTTGTTAAATTTTAAGACATGCACCCAAGCAAACTTGACCAAGGGGAAACATTGATCTTGTAGATGTTGGCAATACGTTGGATTTGGTTAAGTGTTGTCATTGATTTCAACACTATATCCCGGTTGGAGACTATCCCAGTTGGACCTATCCCGGTTAGTCTTTGTGATCATCTTGGGTTTGTATATGATTCTCTTCCGGTATGATCAGATCTCTAGAATCGGTTTTGGATCATTACCCAGGATAGTTATATGCTTTTTATATTTTGTTGGTTCACAATTTGGTGGTTCGACTGTTATGGATTTTGGTATTTACCGATATTGACTAGCTTCTAGATTTCCCGATTAGCTTTATCGGTAAGTGATATTTGGTGTTTTGGTCAAACGATCTTGGTTTGGCTTATGGAATCGATTTTTATCATGTTGGAGTTTCTTCTTGATCATATTATGAGTGTTTGGTGACTTTGCATTGGCTGGCGTGCTGTTATGTTGGTCCTAGTTGGATCCAATTAGACTTTCTGTGTTACTTCACTAAGGGTTTCTACCAGTTGGTGAAGCATTTTGGATTTTGGTCTTAGTGGAATTTCCTGCAGATGGAATTGTTTGGTTACTTTATTTAGGTCCATGCTATGTAATGTAAATCATAATATTGCTCCAATGATACTGTGTAATGTAATTTTTGTTATTATGGGTTTAGGGTTTAGTCGACCTTGTCAACAAGGTTGATGATCTGTATTTATAGGTGATTTATTCATGTAATTTGGATATCGATGGGATGGATGGTTATGGCTGCATTATCAGAGGAAGGTTTATGTGTGAACAAGTGATATATCATTTGGTGAAGGTTTTTGTATTGTATGGCAGACATCTGTGCTTAACCAAAACTATATCAAGCATTAGGAGATGCTACTTTCACAGTTCATTCTTTTTGGATTGTAGTCCGATGTTTTTGTAAGTCAGTGAGACTTATTTTTGTGGTGAGTAGTGTGCTCTAGGCTATTGGCATTTCTGCAAGTGAAGACCCCATTGTAATTGTTCACAATACTACTACAAAGGATTCATCTGATTGTGGGTAGGGTTTCCCATCGTGGTTTTTCCCTTTACCAGGTTTTCCATGTCAAAATATTGGTGTTGTGTGTACTATGCTTTCATTTCTATTCTTCATTGTGTTGGTTCTTTTGTCCTCTAGTTTAATGGTTTTGATATGCATTAAGTACTGATTTCTGATGGTTAATTGATTCACCCTCCTCTCAGTTTACTCCTGGTATCAGATCTGTCTAACAGTAGAATGGGGTACCAATAGATATTTTTTTGGATAATGGAAAGACCACCATGGAAGCTAGAACCATTCCAAAAAATGTAAGCCTTAACATGACCTCCAAGGATCTCCAAATTCATTTAATAACAAAATTTTATTCATTGTAAACTATACTCTTCATAGTGAGAAGGGTTTGTAGCCCAATCCTCTTCTAAGTTAGTCATCTAGAATGATGCCCAAATATTGTAAATGTCAAACCAAACCTTTCCAAGCTTCATCTCCATTAAGGGCATGAATAATACATTTGGCACAAAGTAGGAAAGCTTGGCATTACATGGATAACAACCTTGAAAACCTCAAAATTCATGAGGGCGATAATAAAATTCCAAAGAAACATGGTGAAAGCCTTGTTGTTATTTGAGGAAGCCATGACAAAATCATAGAGAAAAATTTATAGCTTCATGTAAGAGGCCTTCTTAGGGGCCTAACACAAAGAATAAAGATGTGGATGGTCAGAAGAATTTTGGAACAATTAAAATCTCCCTACGAAAGACCAAGGTTTGGTGATCAAATATGCAAAGTTTTTTCAATTATAGAAACCATCCCATTCCATAAGGATGCTTGTGAAGGCTATAAAGTAAAAATAATTCCTAGGAATTTAAAAACCTCTCCATGACCAATCGATTCTAGTTGAAGGAATTAATTAAAGATAGCATGGAGAGATATGATTGTCTGTAACATTGAGTGTTATACTACTAAATGACTAAAATTATGACCTTATAAAAAATATCTAGGAACTTGAGGGCTTCTTTGATATTTTTCTCCTCCTTAATTAGAGTGAGGAACAATTCATTTGCAAAGTGGATAGTAAAAAGTTGAGTTGTTGAATTCAGTAAGGAAATACCTTTAACCAACCATGGGGGCATAGGGTGGGCCAAGAGAAAACCTAACGCTTTAATTGCAAACACATAGAGGGTAAGGGCCTAGGGACAACCTTGTTGAATGGATGAAAGGAGACCAAGGGCACTAGACTAGTGGCTGCTGATAGTGATGCAAGAAGAGGTGTATATAAAGAGCATGATAATATATTGAATGAAGCGGGGCTCAAATCCTAAAGCTTAAAGAATGACTGCAATAAAGGGTTATTCAATATGATTATAAGCCTTGGCAAAAATAATTTTAGATAATAGAGCCTTTTGTTGTTAGTGTCTAGCATATTCTATACAAGTCTTTCCAAACCGCAATGAAGTTATCAAGGACATACCTATAATTTATGAAACTAATTTTCTTTGCCCACACAATTCGTACAAGGAGATGATGAAAATTTAGAGTCAAAGATTTGAAGAGGATCTTGTATGACACATTGAGAAAGGTGATAGTCGTCTAGTTGGAGATGTCTTGCAAATCTCCAAACTTAGGTATGAAAAAAATATTTTTTGTGTTAATTATTTTACCTAATGACTTGGAGTGGAAAGCTTCTAGATAGATTTTGTGTAGGTCCTCACCCACATAGTGCTAGATGGCCTTGTAAAAATCACAAAGGAACCATCACAATCAGGAGCATTATAATTTTCCATAGTGTGAACAATTTCCTTGGCATCAATAATGGAGAGCAATTGATCACAAACCACTATAAAAAATTACCAATTACATTCTGCATGTATGTAGATTATTGTGCATCAAATGGAAAGCTAAAAATAGATAACTAAAAATAAAAATTTCTGCCTAAGACTAATGCCTAAGACTGCTACAGTTAACTACAATATTTATTGTGAATAAAAAAATAAAGAAAATAACTACAAAAAAGCTAAAGTGAATTGTCATCATTGTGAAGCTGAAGATACACATTTGTTCCAAAAGACAACCCATGTAAAGGATGCATGTAGGTAGGAAAAGTGGTAACACAAAATATGATTGTTAGGTGTTTAAAGATATTCCCTGAGTGTTGTAGGTTGTGAAGATTGTAGAAATTTGCAAAGGAATAGTTTAGTGCTATTTGTGAAGTGACTAAGTAGTTTTTCATTATAAACAAGCATAGGTATTTTTGGGAAAATGATTGAGTGTTAGTCACCTTTGTTAAAAGATAAATTAGAAGTATATATCATACCTAATTTATTGTTGTAGGGGGTGCATTATTGGTTGTAGTTGACACCCCAGAGTGTTTTGGTTTAACATATTGAAGAACCATGTATGTGAAAAGGATTTCTATAGAACTAGTGAGGATAGTGGGTGGTTACCCATGTGTCTTGGTAAATGGATTGCTTTTTATGGATTGAATAATGAATTTTGATGTAGGTACTGAAGAAGAACCATAAAATCTTATGAGAAAAGCCTAGAGTGATGAGTAAAACGTGTGTATTACAAATAAATTCCCTCATCATGATGGTTTCTGATCATTTGAGACCACTTATATGCTAGGTTTGTGGTTAGCCCAAACCACTTGTGTGTGAGGCTTGCAGTTAGCCAAAACCACTTGAGTGTAGAATTTATGGTAAGCTAGAAACCATTTGAGTGGAGTTTGTGGTCAGCTAGGAAATACTTGAGAAGATTGTTAGTTTTGTGGTTAGCCAAAACCACTTGTATGTGAGGTTTGTGGTTAGCTGAAACCACTTGAGTGCAAAGTTTGTGGTGAGATTGAAACCAATTCAAAATTGTATCAGCTAGGGGTAAGCCATAAAACTCATGATTTTTAGGAGGGGAAGTCCGTGGTACACTAAAGCCTATTTAACTAGAATTTGATAAGTGATTGCGAATGGATACCTAAGAAGGATTTAGGCCAGTTCATATCTTTTTATAGATTATGGGGGGATACCTAAAACCAATTAGATAATTAATTTATGGGGGGATGTTAGTAGTAATAAATTGATTATCTTTTATTCACCAATTCCAGGTCCACCACCAGCCGACCAAGAACCAAATTCAGCCATGCTATTCACATTGCAACTACTCATCATAAATATTATAGCTAACTTCCTGCTACAATATACAAAGAATTTATTGTGGAATGTATTATAAATTGAATGATTGATCTTGAATTACTTAGAGCACTTAACTGAGTTTATCCTCTATAACTAGCGTTCTCATGGTATTAGAGCTCATTTTTATGAGTTTCTCATGATCCATGATTTTCTTGCACCTTCAACATCACCTTTCTTCTTATCTAATATCAATCATTTCTTTTGCAAGGTGGAAAATATTCACACATCTCAATATTAGAGCCAAGAGTTTTGGTTCAATAGGTTACATATCTCTCGTATCCAGATATTTGCCTTTCAAAACCTTGATTTTTTTATATGCAAGTAAATATGTAAAATTTTAACTTTACCTACACAAGATAGTATGATGTAGCTAGAAAAAGAAGAAGAGAACTTTCAAGTTAATAGAAGAAAATTTTACATGGTATTAGAGCACACGGTTATTGGAAAGAAGAAACATTAACAATTTTAGTGCAAACTTTTAGTTTATCCCTTCTTTTGTGGATAGTTGTTGTTGTAGTCTATTTTATTCATGATATATGGATAAATACTGCGGTTGCTTTGTTTTTTAAGATAACCAAGCAATCTCTCTGATTTTTTAAGTTTTATTTTAGTTGTTCCTCATTTTTGCTTTAACAGAGGTTTTATATATCTTTGTAAAGTCATGTAGATCAATTGATATGAGAGAGCTTATTCTTTCCGATTCTTTCTCTAAATTTTTCTTCTTTCATCGACAAGTTTTGTTCTTTTCTTTTTAGCTAGATCTATATTGTGTTTTGTAGATTTAGTTAAAATTTTACAAATAACAGAAACAGGGATCTGAAGCATCCTTTAAAGGAACAAGTGCCGATTCATTTCTAGGATTAGTGTGAAACATCCTAAAAAAATATATCTATAAGAAGAATGTGAAGAGGAAAACATAATATTATAACTTGATAGGAATCAAAGTACATGCTCAAAAATTACATTTGTAGGAAGAATGTGAAGAGGAAAACATAATATTATAACCCAATAGGAATCAAAGTACATGCCAAACTTAGAAAGCCTTGCTAAACTCATTGTTTTATACAAATCTCATACAAAGGTCAACCAAAGATATTTGCTACATGTGTCAAGTAAATTTGCATAAGGGGAGAAAAACAACAGTTATTTGGTGAGAACCCCTGCATATTATGATCTACAAGTATTTTTCCAAGTGACTACTACATTGTAAACTATGACAGTATATTTTCTATGGTTTCAAAAGCTTTCCAATTCATGTCTCTGTATGCATAGATCTTTTATCTATTGAGTCGATTGGGTGTGTTCTTCATGTTAACTTTTCTATTTTACTTTTCATGTACAATTTTTTTATAAGTTAATAGAATGAGTATAAAGCTCCTAACTAAAGCACTTCACTTGTAGCACAATAAAAATGGAAATCTAAGAATGATTGGAAGACCTTGGAATTAAAAACTTTGTTGTCTAAATGGCAGACGAAATTTTCTTAATAGACCAAACCTATAAATGAAGTTAGCCAACTTAGAAATTGAAAGAAACAGAAACCTTTAATATGGCCAAAATTTCCAGACACCTATAATATTTAGATATTAATGTGATGTAGGTGAAATTATGATCACTACAACCAAACTTAGAAATACTATTAACAACAATAAACAACCATAACGATTCAATGCCCGCACTACATAGCATATTGACAAATTAAAATATTTAACTAATTAAAAACATTAATTTTTTCTGCCACTATTATTCCTTCAATTTTAATAATGATTTCTATAAAAATTGTAATTAACAATTTTTTCTACTGAATTCTACACATTAAACAGAACACCAACCAACCATAACATGACACTCCGCTAAATGTTTTTATTAGTTGCTTGCAATTCATTTGAATTCCCATATAAGTTTATGTTTTAATGGTTCTAATTGTTATTAATGTTACTACAAAATGAAGCCCATGAAACTATACTTCCAACTTTCCAATCTCTAATGTTTTTCAATTTGCCTTTTGGTCCAAATAGAATGAGAAGTCTACGATCATTATGTTGGGAATATGAAGCCCAATAGTCACATGGCTGTTTTCTTCTCTAGAAGACTCTTCATTTCATATCTGAGATGTCTATATAAATGACTTTGTGTAGTCATGTATGTACTGTAGAATTGATATTGGTTAATAAGAACTCTCCCTACTTTCTGGTGGACGTAGACACTTAGTGGTGAACCACGTTAATCTTGTGTCTTGAGTTCCTTGTGCTATTTTTTCTTTTCACTATTATGTGTTTTCTCTGCTCGTTTTTAAACTAACAATTGGTATCAGAGCTTAGGTGAAGTGATTGAGCAGAGATGGAAAGGTAGATAAATAAAGGATTGAAAATTATCGAGAAAATGCAGAAGTTTGAATTTAGAGAAATTAGTTGCTGGTAATGTGGCAAGCGAGGCCACGTAAAAAGAAATTGTTGGTTTCTCGAGAAGGCTAAAAGGTAGCCAAAAGATGAAGACACTGATTCAGTCATTGAAGATTTTCTTGTAAATTTAGACTCCGTGGAGAATAAAATTGTGCAAGCAAAAGTTAAAATAAAACGTCATGTTCATTGGTGGGATGGTTAGAAAAGGGAGGAGACTTCGGTTGAAGAAAAAGAAGGTTTGAAGTATTCGTTGTTTGAAGATTTTCTCGATTTGACTAGAGAAGAGGATGTTGAAGATGAGGACGCTGAAGTGAGATTTATGAGGTTGAAGGAAGAGAATCTCCTACTCGCCGACAAATTGATTTTATGGACCAGAAGTTGATGGTTTTGTGTCGCATCACGAATATTGAAAAAGGTAACTTTGAGAAAGAAGGGAATTTTTCTGAAGAGACCATATTTCAGTAGGAAGAAAGTGATGGGAAGCTCCTAACAGAGGACTCTTTCCTCACAAAAATGTATGCCTTGTTGATAGGAAATCCTTTCTTTGGTGGAAAGATTCCACAAGAGGATTCGGGGTGCCTGGAGATTGAATATCTCCGGAGCACAGGGATTATAGAGCTCACAGAGGCGGGAGAGAGCCTCTGGCTCAAGGATGCGCAAGATACAGTAGACTTCGGAAAGGATGAGGATAAGGTCTTTGAGGAAAATGAATTTCAAAAAGAACAAAAGAGTGATGATTTATTGCTCCAAATTGCATAAATAGAGGCGGAGTGGAATGCATTGATTGTAGGTACTGCACAAGTTTCTACACAAAATACAACAAATTCATTTGACATGGAGCCCATTGGTGCAAGGTCTATCACTAGAAGCTCAAAATCAGATCTCGTGGCAGCCAAATTACATAAGAATATTACAATCGATGTTGGTGGAATGAGGAGAGAATGCGAGAAGGCAGGCATATGCAGAGGAAGTTGTCTTGTAAGAGGCATGACAGGAGAGTGTTCACACAGGCCGTCAAACATAGAGTTAGACGACTGGGTTGATGGATCATGGATGGGGGACTACACCTACAATGTCATTTACAATGACAAACCAATGTATAGAAAACCCACATACGATGGTGTGATTGATGCAGGGTTTACTATGGAGAAAATCCATTTTGTTGAGGATAATAAAGAGATTCAAAGCCATAGACTGATACGAGAGTTTTATATTTGGGTATTAGAATATGGTAATGGTGATCTTCTAGATATTCTATATTATGGGGGAGCATAAGAGAAAGAGAATTTGATGGAGGAGTGTATTATGCATCTGCAGATAGTAGTGTTTCTGATTATGGATTACTGAATGAAGTATTTACAGAATATGTTTTTAACTTTGATCTGACTTGGAGAAGATTAATTCGCACTGTTCATGAACAAAGTTTGGCGATATTAAAATATTCTCAAGACTTGGTTGTGATATGAGAGTCGAATTGGAAGCAGGGATGTCGTTGTGCATGGTTGTGCCAGTTGGACTTCACAGGGGAGATTGTTGGGAATATGAAGCCCAACAGTTACATGGTTGTTTGTCTTCCCCAAAAGACTCTTCATTTCATATCTGAGATGTTTATATAAATGACTGTGTGCAGTCATGTATGTACTATAGAATTGATATTGGTTAATAAGAATTCTCCCTGCTTTCTGGTCGACATAGCCACTTAGTGGTGAACCATGTTAATCTTGTGTCTTGAGTTTTTTGTTGTTTCTATTATTCTTTCTGCTATTTTTTCTATTCACAATTATGTGTTTTCTCTACTCATTTTTAAACTAACACATTATCTTCCTATTAGCTGCTAAATAAGCATGCTTTTTTTGATTTTATTTTCATCAAATGCTTTAGCAGCCCTTTCATTCTGCACATTTTTAACTTTATGACACTCTCATGTTTAAATTCTCTTTGGTAAACAATATTTTCAAACACTAATTATTACCCTATCATGCCATACAATGAAAAATGGTGTTTGCACATTTCCCTTTAATTTTGAATAGAGGTTTACGTATCCTAAAAAACTCTCCACTTGATCTAATCAAGTGGAAGTAACACTTAAAAGATAAAAATATGCTTAAGGAACCACTTGCTTGTCTAAAATTGAGTCACATTTGTCTAAACTTAAGTCACATTTGTCTAAACTTGAGTCAAAAGGTCACTTGCTTGTCCTCATCATACTTTGTCAACAAATTACATACAACAACATTTTGCTAGGTGGTCCCTCATCAAGGTCTATCACCTTTGGGTCTCATTTGGTCTTACTTAGAGTCAAGGTCAACTTACCTCATCAAGAGAAACTATCATCTCTCTGGAAGCCACACCTACACTACTACATACAAACTTGGTCTTACACTTTGGACATTGCAAGTACACCTCAGATTCATTTACATTCCATCCAACTCTTGGTCTTCCATACTCTTTCCATTTTCATCTAGTCTCACACATCTTGGTCAAGATCTAGTTCATGGTTGAAACTCATTCCCAAAAATATAGGAGAGAAACTAAAGAGGCTCAAGAGTTCGCAAACATGAGTTCCTATGAGTATGACAATGATATCTTTTTCAATTCTGATCATACTACATTACCTAACATGTATGCTTATTGAAACATTCCAAATGTTGATAACATGGATACTATAAACAACAATGGTACACACAATGACAATATGGACAACATTTCAGTACATTCAGCAAAAGTGGATGGCTCCATTATGGATCCCCATTTCAATCGATTGGTTGAGGAAATAATGAGGAGAGATAGACAATACTTCTTACAAGTGATGGCACAAAGTGGAGCCAAGATACCTCATGATTTTGACATGTCTCAAATAATGGAAAATCAACCTTTACAACAACCTTACCTCAACATGGATCAAATGAGGCCTAATAGTGGAGGCAATAGAGGACAATGTCTTGTGCCTGAATCACCATCATCTTTGTTTTAAAAACCTAAGGTCCTACATACACATGGACAAGCATATGATACTCACCTTCACAGACCATTATGGAAGTCTTATGCAAAAAAATATACTCAATCACACGCCAATGCTAAGGACCAACCACCAAAGCAATTGGATATCCAAAGGCATGCTCAAAATTTGGACACAAGGAAACCCCATATTAAATTTGGGGGCAACACATTAGAAAAAACTCATGACATGCCTATAGAGTATGGTATACATGGACAAAGCAAATATTCCATTCCTCACCATGACTCTATACCAAGTTGTCCATATACGCAACATCATTATAGACCTCCTCCATATGAACATGTATATGATCAATACCATTCATATATGCTCATGCTCCTCCTCCACCTAGTGGTTCAAGCATGGGATATGGTCCAAGGAGTCGGTCTCCACCTAAGAACAATTTGGAACAACAAATCAAGGACTTACAAAAGACAGTGGAGGACATAAATACACCGAAACCAACTTACACAATGAGAGACATATGTCCCTATCCATTTGACAAAAGCATTCCAATGCCTCCATTTCCTACACACTTTGTGACACCTAAGTTTGATAAGTACAGAGGAAAAGGAGATCCTAAGGCACATATAAGACAATTTTTCATAGCTTGCATTGAGGTAGCAGCAAAAGAGACATATTTGATGAGATTATTCCCACAAAGCTTAGGAGATCAAGCTATGGAATGGTTCTCCCAACTTCCACCTAGAATTAAGTCATGGGGTGACTTAGCAGAGGCATTTATCCAACATTTCTCATACAACATAGAGACAGACATATCAGTCACTACCTTGTGCAACACCAAGCAAAACGATGGAGAATCCTTTTCATCATTTTTAAAAAGATGGAGAAATCTAGCCAACAGATGCTATTGTGAAATTCCACAAAAACAAATGGTAGAAATGTTCACTCAAAATGTTAACAAAGACATTGGTTATGACCTAAGAAAAGCTTGTTTGTCCACCTTCAAAGACGTCAATGAAAAAGGCTTAGCAACAGAGAAGGTCCTAATTGAACAAGGAGTAATTAAAATATTCAAGGAAAACAAAGAGGACTTTAAAGGAAAAGATAAGCCAAGATTTTGGAATAAAAACAAGAACACAGTCAATGATGGTGTTGTAGATGCCAATATAGTACGACCCAAAATCATTCTTTCGGGATCAAGCTCTACAAACAAACAAGTTAATACTCAAACAACTTCCAAATCATGAAGGAAGTACACCCCATTGGGAGAACCAGTTGAGTCAGCTTTCAAGAAGCTAGTGGCAAACAAAATAATAACAATTCCAGATTTGCCTCCATATGAGCCAAAGGTTAAACCAAATTGGTGGAATGTGATGAGTATTGTGAATTTCATACAAGCAAGGGACATAAAATAGGAAACTGTCATCGACTGAAGAACATTATACAAGATCTTATTGATAGAGGTGGCATTGAGATTGAAGGACACTCATCTAATCAAGAACATGACATGTTTAAAGAACCATACCCAAAACATGACAAGGGAAAAGTTAAAGCCACAGATGAGCAGACCAACTATACCGGATCATCCTATAACTATGATTCAACTGTCAATCACATTTTGATGGACAATTATGTCTCTACCATTATCATCAAGGACAAAACACCTGAGAATTATACGCAAAGACCCAAAATTGTCCTAAAAGGAATTGGATCTTCTTCTGAACCAACCTCTAAATGTAATGTTACAACTCGTTGAGATAAATTCACTTTTCAAGGTGCTCCAGCTAAAAACACCGCTTCCTCATCAACCAAAATTGAGTATGACCTTTTAGAATAGTTAGGGAAGACACCCATGCTTATCTCAATCCTTGAGCTCTTACGAATATCCCCCCCACATAAAGCCATTCTTGACAAAATCTTAAGAGACACTTCTATCCCCACTGATCTGAATGTGGACCAGTTTGAAACCATGGTGGTATACCTTTCTGCTCCACACTCCCTTACATTCACCAAAGCTGATGATACCTCTGTGAGCCAACCACATAATGCACCTTTAAACATTGAAGCCTTCCTAAACAAACATCAAATAAAACAAGTCCTGATAGATGGAGGAGCAGGTCTAAACATTTGTACATTGAGCACTATTAAACATTCGGGATATTCTGATAAAGCTGTGAATTCTACAAACAAAATTACCATCAAAGCATATGATGATGAAGAGTGCTCATCCAAGGGCACAATCACCTTACCTCTCAGAGTTGGGCTAGTTACAACAGATGTGCTTTGTCAATTCCTAGACCTAGATCTCACATACAACATATTGCTAGGATGTCCATAAATTCATGAGATGAGCACAGTCCCATCTACATATCATCAATGTATCAAGTTTCCACACAATGGAGTTGAAGTGACCATCAAAGCTGACCCAAATCCATTCATATATTGCAACAATCTACAACCTAGATCAGAAATAACAATTCTAGTTAATAGAGAAGCAACTCCATCCTCAGCATATGTGGTTCCAGAATCCTTTAAACCTTTAGCATCAAAACAAACAGAGCTCAAAGAAAAATTCAAGGTTAAAGACCTAGGATGTGGTGAGTATATCTTTCATGTTGTTCAACTCCCACTATCTCCTAAGGTATTCAGTCAATAGGAACAATCTACAAACAATTTGAAATGCCAAGGAATTGGGTGTGAACCACCTAGTGTTGTGGCTACTAAGTCCGAATGCAAATCTCCTCTAGTGGTGCAAGTAGCTCTTGATATCAATAATCCTAAGAGTGGTTCCAATGAAGAATCTATTGAGTGTATCACCAACCCTCTTGAGAGATCACATAGCTTTACCATTTCATCCACTCATTCCATTTTCACTCCTCTCCCAGACTTGGATCAAGAAGAATTACAAAAGCCCTTACTCATTAGGGATCAAGAATCAAGCTTTGAAAAGAAAAATTCAAAAGTAAAAATTAGAGAAAAGTCCTTCAGTTGAAATCAAAATCATAAGCTATTGGACTCTACAAACATCAAAGTCAAGGATAAAAATCCTATGAAAGAGAAAGAGCAATATTTGATCTCCCCTAATATCAAAATAACTGGGGGCAAAAGTTCTAAAATTTCAAATAAAAAAGCATTCTCCATCATGCTATCCTACTTTCACTTCTTTTCACAACCATAAGCCTTCATCACTCGTCCACTTGTTCCGCACATCCTTTACCTTTTGGTGATACATCATGGACCTTTAATGGAGCTTCCTCAAGGGACTTTGTTGTCAGGGATGCCCAAACTTCTTTAGGTGACACACATATGGGCCTGCGTAGTCCACACATTAGTAATTCTAGCTCAGTTCCCTTATCAAAGAAGACAGTCACTTGAGCTACATATCATTCAGTCAAGGAACGTCACAGTTACAATCACAAGGTAAAGTCTTGCACATTTGAGGTGGGTGACTTAGTTCTCAAGGAAAATCCTAAAAATCAGCAAGACAGAGAGAAGAAGGGAAAGTTCAAACCAAATTTGCTTGGTCCTTACATCATTACAACAACCTATGGATCTAGTGCATATAAACTCTCAACCAAAGAGGGTGAATCTTTGGAGGATCATATCAATAACATGCACCTTCACAGGTTTTACAGATAGCTCTTCAAAATATTCTAATTCAAAAATACAAAAAAATCATAAAACATAAAAAATTGTTACTTGGTGAAAACCTGGCAAACAGGTGCCTTGTGACACAAAAAATTGAAAAAATCAAATAAAGTAAAGAGAAATAAATTTGTCCAATGGTGAAAACTACTTCGGTGGCACCCTAGGCAAGTACCATGGTGAAAATCGGGTCACTGGTGCCATGTGTAGAGACATTGCTCCTCCCTCCTTCAGGATTCACTTTCATCCTTTCACTTTGCACACACTCACAACCTATGCATCCATAATAAACTTACCCATTCCCATCATGGCTTGTTATTGATCTACCTAAGATTGGTTAGCCATTCATAATAAACCTCCCTTTTCACCCGTTTCCATTCATAATAAATCAGCTCTTATCTGTGGCTAAGGCAAATCCTATGTCACGTGACAGGTGTGGAACTGAGCGCATCACATGTTTCGAGGAGTACAACTTCTTCCAGTTTTCTTCAGTCTATCTGTGCACAATCCACAATAAAGCAACATTGGCATCACCAATCCGCAAAAAAGTTCCGTCTTCTTTGCAATAAAGTATCACTATCATGGATTTAGTCAGTTTCAGATGAGATACAACAAGAACAATGGACTTCAACAAATCAAATATTTCAACAGACTCAGACAATATTATGGTTCAGTGCTATCTATCCTTTTGTGAAAGTAAACATTGTGACCACAATCAAATAAGACTCATATAAGTGACAAGAGACACTAAACTTGAGGACTATAGTGGATGTTAGTGTCGAGTCTTGGTTTTATTTTGATTTCATCTCTTGGTGACATGTCTTTTAGCTTTTCCAGGATGTCTCTGACTAGAGATTCTATCTCCAGGATGTCTTTGACTAGAAAGGTGAGGATGGGGCATTGTCACCTATTTTTGTTTGCTATCAGTGGATTGTCTCTTAGTAATGCTATGACTTGTCTAAGGATATGAGGACACTGAGAGTCTAGTATGAACTGGGGCGTTCTTTGTTTGCAATTGTCTTATCTCCATGCAAACAGGTACAATGACTTTTCGGGTCGAACATATGTTTTGATTGTCATAACCTATTTTGCCATAATAAAGCTCAATGATGATAACGCACAAGAAGCTCTTTCACTTTCATATCTTCTATCTTCCACCCCCCTTTCTTGATTGACTTCCATCTTCCTTCTTGAGTCCGTGTAGCCCGCTAGCACATGACTAAGTATAATGACACACCAAAAACATTGGCATCTCATGTAGTTTGCACCTACATTATCACATGTTAGCATTTCATACATACATATAGATATCAGAATTGCATCACATCCTGCACACAACACATGTTAGCACATTTTACATCTTTATCATATTCATCTGCATTTCATACATTCACATTCACATATGCATAACATTTAAAAACATAAAAGAACAAAAATATTAAATTTCATCATGTACATATTTGCATCCATATCATAAGCATCACATTAAAACATACATCACATAGGTACACATACATATAGCTACCACAAGGATGAATCTCATATATATATAATCATAAGTGTCATGATACAATGATGTCTAAATCATATGGCTACAAAATCACCCAAAGGTGTCATCATACAAAATGGTACAAAACTGATACATAGGGAGCCCTCTAAGGCTATGATGAACTCCCTCCCTCGGAGCCGCCTAGCCTCAATGGAGTCTGAGCCTTGAAAGGACCCACTCCAGGATCATCTCTCCTGTCCCCTCTATTTGGTGGTCGTGGAGGACCCATGATCCCACCGCTCAATGCCTGTTTCTTGTCCCTCCCTCCAGTGGTCGTCACTATTCGCAATGGTCTATAGAAGCTGCTAGCCCGTTGCTCTGGTGGCACCACTCCCGCAGAACATAGGTGTATCTGGCCCCTATGTCCTCTGCTACCTGCCTCCCTACCCTCAGTGTTGTCTCAGCCACTGTATAGCATTGAATAGCCTGATCCTTATCCCACTCAGTGTCCCTCAGCTGTCTCCTGAGCCTAGCTGTATCCCTCTCTAGAGTTCTCCCCCATCCCACTGCCAACCCTCGTGTCGCCCTGTCTAGACGGAGTAACCCACTAATCACTCATGCCAGTATTGCCGATAGCGCTAATCCTATCTGTGTCATGGTATCCCAAGCCAAGTGTCCAGCCCTCATCTCCAATCCTGGATCCTGGAACACCCATCTCAATGCATCCCTGTCTCCATCTCAATCGTAGGGTACTAACTCCCCATTGAATGATATCCTCAGTATCCTATAAACATCCTCACTATCGGCAAATGAAAACTACAATTCTCTAAGTGCCATCTCTTAGCCAGCGTAGTCAGTAACCCCATGTTTGCCTGAAACTTGGGCACATACAAAATATGTTGTAGGCCGATAGCCTGAATCGCTGCTCTATCCTTGAATGTCAGCTCTGCTCACAAACTCTAAGTTGATGGGAATCTCTCTCGTGACCCTAGCATTGGTAGGTCCTCTTGCAACCAAGCAAATCAACTATGTCAATCATAGTGGCATTCCCTGTTCATCACAAAATGCTGCTTATTATCCTAGTGCTTCTGGAATTCTATCCTAGTAACACTCCCTGTTCATCACAAAGTGTTTCTTTTTATCCTAGTGGTAATCCCTATTCATCACAAAGTACTACGTGTTTGCACTCCCTGTTCATCACAAAGTGTTGCCCACTTTTGCACTCCCTGTTCATCACAAAGTGCTTCTCTTTTTAGTACTCCTTGTTCACCACAAAGTACTATGTC
Source organism: Cryptomeria japonica (assembly GCF_030272615.1). NCBI lineage: Eukaryota > Viridiplantae > Streptophyta > Pinopsida > Cupressales > Cupressaceae > Cryptomeria > Cryptomeria japonica. The sequence goes on from NC_081414.1 coordinate 245,510,444, forward strand.
TTGGTACTCCCTATTCATCACAAAGTGCCTCAATCTATCCTATCCTAGGGCCTCTACTTGAGTGTATCCTCTTGAGTAGTTTCCTAATTGGCAACGTATGTTCTATCACAAAATATTCAATCCTAGCCCTATCTGCTATTCTAGTTTTCCCTAGAGGACCTGCTTGAGTGTATCCTCTCAGCATCTTATCCAATCGACAGCGTATGTTTATCACAAAACTACCGATTTGACCTTAAAGACATAAATGCGCTTGCATACTACTCAGACGTGTCTGGCACCAACGCAGATGCGCCTTAATGTTTTTCCTCCTACTTGACTTTTTTCTCAATGTTCATAATGCACATCTATTATACTACCTAGCATGCATTTATGACAACAATTAATGTGGCAAAGTTACAAGGAGGTTTTGTGGTACTTACCGGCTCTCCTGCATCTATTGGCCTCTGAAATCGGTGAACGCAATCAAATCTATACACCAATGCCATCCCTGCTGACTATTGCTTCTCTCCGCTCTCTGCACTCTGATCTCTTGGATGTGTGGATGACAATGATGATGTTTTCCTCTTGTAGTTTAGTTTATAGACTACCCTAGCCCTCATTTCCTGAGTCAGTCTTCATTATCCTGTGACTCTGTCACTCTATCCGATCAGTCCATTCTAGCCTTTCTTTCGTATCGAGAGATTGTCTATGATCTTTTCAGACATTTTCATCCAATCTCTCAAGGGGGCATATCATTCCCATCTTGGGGCAACTTTGTATCAGTTCATATTATCTTCTTTGAAACAACGCGACAAGCTGCATTGTCTCAAAGAGGGGCAAAATGTAGACACCTAAAATTGTCATGTCTAATTAAATAAATGTTCTATTTATTTAATTATTTTAGCCTAACTCTTCTATTAATTAAATAAATCTTTATTTATTTAATTAATTCATTTATCCTCTTCTAGCCTTATTTCTCATTTAAATAAATACCTTTATTTATTTAAATTATCCTTTTTCTAAATTAAATAAATATCTTATTTATTTGATTAATTCATTAACCTTTTCTACCTATGACACATGTCATTCATCTCTTAATTCATACACTACCTACCCTCTCATTATTTTCTTATTTTCTCTACCTACTCTTTAATCATAGCCGACCATTTATCTTTTACACCTCTCAATCTTATCCCTCCATTTCTTATAGTTTCTTCTATATAAGGAGATGCTTCCTTCATTATGAAACCCCGATTACGCACCCGACTACTCTACGCTTTTGAACTTTCATATGCAATCAAGCCTACTTGCAACCACATTTCTGTTCTTTGTTGAGCTCTTGTGCACATATAAAATCTGAGAGCAAATATATCAAGCAAGATCAATGGAGATAGGAAGAATGGAGATTCAAACCCTATTGGACATGTGATGGTATAATATTTGTGATTTCATTTGATTTGCATTGTCTTAGGTAATCTTCATATGTTATGGTGGATCTTTGTTGTTGTTAGGCTAGGGTTTTGTGGTTGAATTCATTTAGTCTTTCAATATTGTTTTATCCACTTTCACCATAAACAAATACAGATCATCAACCTTGATAACAAGGTTGGCTAAACCCTAAGCCCATAAACCATAATTACAAAAATTTCATCACACGATACCACCGAACCAATATTGTGATTTACATTACATAGCATGGACCTAATTCAAATTCCCAAATAATTATATCCGCTGAAAATTTTACTAAGACCTATATCAACACGTTTCACCAACTGATAGAAACCCTCAGTGCAAATAACACAAAATAACCAACCAAATCCAAATAGGATCACCAAATCATCATGCTAGCCAATGCAAAGCAACCAAACAATTAGGACATGATAAATAACACCTTCAACATGTTAGGAACCATTTCTATAAGCTGGACCAAAATAACTTAATCAAATCATCGAATATCACCAACCGGTACCAAGAATATCAACCAGTAATCCAGAACATAAGCTATAGCTTCCAGGGCACCAAATTATGAACCAACTAAATGTGACAAGCATATAACCTTCTTGAATAACCATCCTAAACTGAAACGACCAATCTGATGCACCAAATTTTGAACCAATTGAATGTGACAAGCATATAACCTTCTTGAATAACCATCCAAAACCAAAATGACCAATATGATCATACCGAATCAGAATCTCTGATCACCAAGTCTAACTAGAACAGGTCCAACTGGGATAGCAATAACCAACCAGGACAAAACCATATCCAACCAGAGCACAATGTTGACATCAATGACAATACATAATCACTATTGCCAATAAATATTAGGGAAAATATTCACTATGATATTAAGGAGCTTGGAAATGCGGACATTCTATCACTATACACCAAGCATATGATGGATAAAATGGGGAATCTAAAGCTCAAATTCATTTTATTGCAAGACGAGGGTTTTATTTAGATTTTTCATTTTCCCGTGTTCGATGAACTTGAATGGGTCAGGTACATCTTGAGCCAAATCCATGATGAGTTTATATGGCTGGATAGACCTCACAAGATCACGAAGCAAGCCATTCAAGCTGTAACCTATTTGAGTGCAACTGGTGAGATCCTCTGTCTGAGGAAAGTTCAGAAGACAATAGTAAAAAAGGTTACTGAATCCCAACATGATAGCCGGTCGATGAGAATTAGTGATATCATTAAACATGATATGAGATTTGTCTCAATGGTAACGAGATATAAGGTGTATGAGTCTAGCAGACATAATTTAGTATTTCCTACTAGTATATTTGTAGCCTATCAAATGCTTAAGGAGGACACAAGGTATGATGAGTGAGCTAATGAGAAACCTGAAGAAGATAAAACAAGATAAGAAACATGTTTTCAATTTTGGTTCTCTGATTGTCTATTTAGCACCTTACTTCTTGAGTGAAATTCCTAGAATAGGAAAAGTTCAGTGGGCTTATTATAAATCGGTGGTAGTCCAAATCAAGGAAGGTTTGCAGGGATTAGGTGATACTATAGCTCAAAAAAATGCTTTGTGGGGATACTTTAAATCATTTCAGGCCATGATGCAAAGGAGAGAGAGGATCCCAAAAGATATTGTTGAAAAATATGAGAACACAATATACTTTATGGTACACAAAAATCAATGTCACATGGAGGCAATTGAACCTAGAACTATTTGGATCATGCCCATGGGGTATGAGGTAGATGGAAATACACTTGATGCATACGCTCAACATCTATTAAGTAAACTGGTAGATGAGAAAGAAGAGAGGTTTGGTACTTACAAGGAAAAAGACTTAGATTTGCGTAAGAAATTTAATGAGCCAACAAGAAAGAGGAAAGTCAGAAAGGAAGTTGAAGAGCTTGTTGAACAAATGGGAATATCAAAAGAAGTTGTGAAAAGGGCAAGGGAGAAAAATATACCACAGGAGGAGGACATGGCAAAGATTAAGAAATCAAAACTGGTCTCCACTCCTCCCAAGCAATCCAAGACAAGGCAATCCTAGTCTGCACCTACCTCCGGTGTTCAAAATCCTATCCCTCCACCCAAGCCACAAGCCAAGTCATGCAATGGAGTTGAGAAGAGAAAGAAGGAGAAGCCACAAAGAGAATATGTTGTAGCCACTCCTGAGGATATAGAAATTGAATCTAATGAAGTAGTGAAAGGGGTAAATAAGACAACTGCCAATGCTATGTTAGTGAGGAAGCCTCAATCTGGTGGAGCCTAGCCATCCAAGAAGCCAAGAGTTGAATCTGAGCCATCCAATAGAGCCAGAGCAAGCCAAAAGAAGAAGTGTGAATTGGTTGAAGCTCTGAAGTTCGAAAAAGTTGAAGGTACTTATGATGTTGTACCCCCAATGACTTTGAATGAAATAATTGATGAAGTGCTTAAGGACGGTAATTTGAAGAATGTGCTTGTATATTATGAGAATTTTGATGGTAAAGATCAAAGAGCTACAGAGGAAGTTTTTGTACAGTATGTGGATGTTTATAGTAAAGCATTAATATAATTATCATCTACGATACCCAAGAGTCTATATGACATTTTGGATGCAAGGAGGCATACGACAGGTTTAGTGGATGAAAGAATAAAGGAATATGTATTAGTGAATTTATCCTCTGTCATTTCTAAAGTTGAAGTTATTAGATTGCTAAAGCTTGCAGAGGAAAGATTCTGAAGGAAGAAGAGAGTCAATAAAATCATGCTTGGTAAAATAGATGAAGTGACTAAAGAGACTGAAGAAATTTTGAGACAATTTTTGATAGATCATAGATATGATTTGAATCTGGCACATGATGACACTCAACCAGGAGAGAAATTACAGGATACATCTATTCCGAAAGTTCATGTAGCTTGTTAGCACATAATTTTTCAAATTATTTATGCTATTGAGATAATTTTTTCTTATTGTGTTATTTTTTCAGGAGAATGGTTACTGCTGAAATTTTATGTGCAGGAGTAATCCTACAACATCAATTCCCATCTATATGTGATCTGTCTCTAGTGATTCAACCATCAGCCTAACAATTGGGGGGTGACACTGAGTAAAGATAAGGCTTTCACTTTGACAAATTTAGCCAAAGAGGCAGGATCTATATGATATCTCAGAGGTTGAGCTTGTGTGAGATTTTGTTCAGTTTATATATAAAAAATCATAAACATGTGTACTTCATTAAGGGGAGCACATTTAATAAGCAAATCAAACCATTGGTGTAGCCTACCTTGAAGAAAGCATCCTAGAAAAGCCAAAGGTCTTCGGGAAGTGATTAACTATCGCTAAAAGGGGATAGGAGTTATCCTGATACCCGATAGACACATTGGGAGGATATACACCGATTGAGTAATCACTAAAGTATCATTGGTGTGACTTTCACTATCAGAACATGCGAATTGTTGTTTTATCGATAACCGATAAGGCTATTGGTAAGACTTACATTGATAGGAAGAAAAACATTAGTCATCGACATAACTTAAAGAGATAGGGATGTAGCATTTCAAGCTATCCTGATGCCCAATGGAAATAATAGAGTAGGAGGTTCATCAGAGAAAAAGTAACTATTGATAGAGGCTATTCAAGGTTATGCCGATACCCGATGGAGGGCTCGGTAAGACACACCGATAAAAAACAAAGTGACTTAAGGAATGAAATATCGCCAATGGTGCCAAGGGAGTAATTCACCAGGAAAGCATATACCGATGAGCCGTTACAAATATAATTCAAAACTGAAACCAAAGCAACCTGTATTTAATGCGTGCAATTGAGTAGATTGATGGATCACACGAGGCAAATTAAGAACCAAATGTAGGTTGCGTCTTAGTAAAAAACACACAAGGTGAGAATTATTGCTCACAGTTAATCACAAATCATGGAGGATTCAAGTTCATCAAGAAGAAAGAGGAGTGCTAAGGGTTTTGAATCCACGTCTCAAAAATCCAAAATAGTGGAAGTCCCTCCTGCACGGAAACTAAATCAAGATATCATTGATATATTGCAGTTCCCAAGCCCAAAATCAACGAGGTCGAAACAACATTTACCCAGAAAAGACTAGCTTGAGGACATGTTTAATGGGGTTGGAGATGTGTGGACAAAGGTGAGAGGTTATGAACTCTTCCCATTTCATTTTTTGAGAAAGGACAAAGAAGTGCCAATTTGTAACCCGTGGATAGCCAACTTAGGTAAACTAGTTGTTCCAAATATTTTCGTAAATATCAGATTGATGGAAGTCTTGGTAAAAAATTATAATTCTAACTGAAAAGGATGGTCTGAATATTTTCAGACACTACTTATAGTACACCTATATGTCATGCAGATAGGTTGGAGGTATAGCGGTCCCTGATGTGGCTAATATTGGGCCGCTGGTGTTAACAACAAATGTACAAATGTATGAGCCAAGACCCTTTGATTATGCTACTTATCTTGTAGAAAAATTACATGAAGGTTTCTTGAACCTCAGAGATAATAGGGAGCCCACTTTCAAGTTTTACTCGTTGTTAATGCATTTGATTTTATTTTATGGAAGATTTCGGGGTATGTGGCCGATGAATTTAAAATTAAACACAGTGGACAGAGCAGGTAAAGAACAACCAGTATAGATGTGGAGATCAGTTTGGGATTGACGATATGTCAAGTCAAACTACATTAAATTTGAAGAGCTAATAATAAAGCCATTATACCAGATGTATGGTGTCCCGTGTGAATGATCTATTTCCACTGAAATTAAAAGATTTCGTAGACCTCCTATTTTTGATGAAAGAGGTATTATCAATCACAACTGGGGCGATTGGTTTGTTCACAAGGATTTTACTTGCTTCAGGATTAATGGTTTTGAAGGAGCCCCATATCTATTGCCAAAACTTGTACCAGACATAATTGCTTATTTGGAGATTGTGAGACAATTAAGTGTTTCGAATGCCAAAGAATTTAAATCCTTTTTATATAATTTCAAAGGGAAAAAATTGAGAGACTCTATCCCAAATGTAACCCCTAAAAAAGAATCATAATTATTGGGGAAACTAAAGGAAGAAATCAATTTAGAATTGACCACTATAACCCCTCAAAGGGGAAGACAACTTCTTAGAGAGGCAGACATCATCATCTTTTTAGGATGGGATATGAGTGCATCCTTAATTTTTGATAGCATGTGTAAAGCGGAAAAATTGAACCCTAGTCGTTCTCCCCTCCCCAACTCCAAGGAGAGAGAAGGGAGAGTCACTAGGGTTGATGGTTTTCACTTAGGGGAGACTCTACATTCAAAAGAAGGGTTGAAACCCACAAGATCCAATCCCACACAATGCAAGATTGGATTCTATATGAGTTTCAAGGGTTAAGATAGCAAGGATACCCTCTTTTGTAAAGAATGTGGAAAGAATGATTGAACTAGGAATGCATGTAAAGTAGGAAAGATTCGCTTATAAACAGAGATAGGGATATGGGATGAAGTTGTGGACTTGGAATTAGCAGTAAAATGTCGAGACGGTGCTGTTCTGCAAATTTGAGCAAAAGTTGACGGGACGATGGCGCCCGGCGTGCACACGGTCCCCCGAAAAATCCGCGAAACGAAGGTGGATCTGTTCGTCTCTGCACAAGGATTCCAGATCTTCAATTACAGCCGCGTACCTGCAACCTACACACAGAAAAGAGAGGATGATTGGGGGGTTAGGGATGAGGGGTTTGCCTTTAGGTCAAACCTCGGTTTTGGAATTAACCAAGAAATGAGAATGCTGTAAATGTAAATGTTTGTAATGTAAACAAGTACTAGTACCTTGTTGTAAGAATGTTTGTATTCTTACATGCGAAGGTGTAGATGTTGTTGTATGTTGTATGGTGTATGTGATATGTGATCTCCTCTTCAATGGTTGAATCCTTGTCTTGAATGCAACACTTAGCCTTGAATGGAGACTTAGAATGATCAATTGCTTGAAGGAAATGCTTGAATGCTTGAATGCTTGAATGTTTGAATATTGTTTCCGCGTCTTGTACACATATGTCCTCCCCCCTCAAAATGGGAGAGGAAATGTAGTTTATATACTTGTCAATTAGGGTTAAAAGACTGATTTTTCCGACCTTGGGCCGACCAGGAAGTACTATTTCCCAAATTGCAAACATAAAGACCCGAAGCCCCATAGGAGACCGGGCCCAAAATAGGGCCAGGGCCCAGGGCACTGGGCGCCATGGTCCTGGGGGACCAGGGCGCTGGGCGCCCTAGTCCTGAAGGACCAGGGCGCTGGGCGCCCTGGTCCCACCTCCAGGGACAGCGGGGTGCAAGGAGGATCAGGCCAGGGTGCTTGAAAAATGCAGTTTTTGGTGTCATAAACATGTTTCGGGGTCTCCATTCAGGTTCCGTGTTGCATCGCCATCGCGAAGACCCAAATGCGGTTGAAATTGCAAGTGTCACAATTTTAGGACACTACATTTAGCCCCCACTTTAGCGGGAGTATAAGCATACGCTCATACTTCCGGTAAAGTACAAGGAAACAACATTGAAAAACTTTCACCACGTCAAGGAGGCAAGATACACCAAGCCCCCAGTGGACTAAGGATCTTACGGCTTCGATTGACAAAGTAAAAGGGAAGATCACGAGGGAGAACCATGACTGTCAGTAGTAAGGTTCCCTCACTATGAGTCATGCAAGAAAGATATCAAAAATTTTCAAGGCAAAGCTAAATTTGCCAAGAAATTTTCAAGTATCTTGAAAAGATATGAACGGGATGTATGCCCCCCCTACGTTAAAGTGATCGCACACGCCTCACCGGGGGTGATTGCTTTAAGGTAGTGATACATATAAGAAATGAAAAAGGAGCACGTTATCGCAAGGATTTAGCCCCCAAGTGTGAGATAAGCCCAAGGATAATAGACACAAAACAAAAAGCACAAGGTGACTTCGCTTTCCTCGGGGTCAGTATGCTGTATGATAATTCATGTATATCATATGTATGTATGCGTAATTGTTCTTCATTCCCCAATCAAGGAAGGTCACCTAGAAGAAGGGAACACATGTGTCTTTTGAGTCAACATGAGAGAGACCAAAAGAGATCTCAATGTTTTGCATCGTCCTCAAGTAGACAACACTAAGGACAACAAATAGAAGAATGAGAATAACACATAGAAGTAACTAACAAAAGAGAGGAGGAGAGAGTCTGCTATGCTAATGAACTAGTCTAGCATGTCATCTACCCCCCGATCTTGCTGATCAATATTTAGGGAAGGTAGGAAACACGCTAGAAGAGGAACATCCAACACAGTAGATGGAGCTATCACAAGATCCAAACAAGGGCTATGTTCATATCCCAAGCCACGGTGTTCTTGTCTAGGAGCTAGGATAAGTGCTTTAGAAAATGCGTTAGATAGATGGTTATCAACATCAACATATTCATATTCACTATCAGAATGAATAGGAGTAACATTTTCATCTATATTATCATCAAGATTTATAAAAATAGGATCTTTAACTTGCACAGGATCAAGACCATCATGCATCTTATGTTTAGGAGATTTCGGCTCAATCGTCAGCTGAGGAGAAAATGGAATAATATTAGTTGAAGGTGTTTTTGGGGATTGCAAAGTTTTAGAAGCAGCTGCCTGAGCTCTAAGACGACGCTTTCGTCGGCGTTCACGTGCAGAATGATTTCATCTAGTCTTAGTAGGAAGTTGAGGAGATTGAGGAGGAGGAATGTTCTCATCCTTATCACTTGGGTGTTTAGGTCGTGGTCTCTTAGGTTGAACAATAGGAGAAGAGGAAGGTCTCTTCTCTCCATAAGAGGAAGGAGGAGGAACTGCTCCATATAAGGGAGGAATATTTGGTTTAGGAAGGAGACCAAGTCCATCATGACGAGGAGGTATAGGTCTACTTTTGGGAAGTTTATTAATCATAGGCATAGTCTCATCCATAGGGATGGGTTGGGAATCTTCTTGAGGAAAGACATTAGTTTTATCTTTCAAAGGAAGAACTTCCTTCTCAAGAATGATAGGAATGCCAAGTTTGGGTGTTCTAGGTTCACTTAGAGATAGGATCATATCTTTTTTCCACCTTTTATAAGATTTGAAAAGATGATCACTTCGCGGAGGAAGGGATTGGAATTGTTTAGGCCAAAAGTAATCAATAGGAACGCTAGAAGTTCTTTCAGCTGGTTTAAAGAGACTATGATTGACAGTAACAACTTCACCATTATGGGAAAATTTCAAACACTTGTGAATAGGAGAAGCAATAGCTTTCATGGAAGATAGCCAAGGATAGCCTAGCTTCACACGAAATTGTTCGGATGATGGAATAATAGAAAAGTCCACATCAAGGGATTTGTTATGGACCTCAATAGGTAATGTAATAGAACCAATTGCAGGAGAAGAAAATGCATCAAATAGTTTCACAACCACATTTGTTTCATCATAGATCACTTGATTCAATTGCAAAGTAAAAAGGAATTCTTCAGTAATGATATTAACCATACATGAAGGATCAATAAGCACTCCACGGCAAGGTGTATTCTTCACTTTTGCAACTATATATAAAGGACCATCAGGTGCCCTGATAGTTTCACTAGAATCAAAGGTGGTGGAATGTTCTTTAGGGATTTTCTGCTACTCTACAAAGTTAATCACATTCGGAGTCATGGACACAAGATCATCAGGTGAGACAGAGGAATCAATAGTATCAATCGCATTAGAGGTATGAGAAGGCAATGGATCAGTAAAAATCTGAAGATTTTGGTTAGGAGGAGCTATAGATGTGTTGCCTTTATCATTCACTCCAGAAACAGAAATAGTATTATTATCAATCAAATCTTGAATTTTACCCTTTAAAGCAAAACATTTTTCAGTATCATGCCCAGGATGACGATGAAATTGACAAAAAGATTTGTTATCAAAATAGGGTGAATTAATCTTTGCAGGATCTATTTGCTTTATAGGAGGAGGAGTAAGCACATTTTGTTCCAATAACTTATTCATAATACTATGCAATGATTCATTCAAAGGAGTAAACTTTCTTTCTTTCTTGAAAAACTTAGAAATAGGAGGCACACCTGATGCTGCATTCACATTGTTGTTGATGATGTTTTCATTGAATTTAATAGACTCTCTATTCGGTTTAAACTTCCCAAATGGTTGTTGACTACTTATCACTCGGAGCCATAGGATTTGCTTGTTCCATTTGACTCACAGTCAGCTGATAATGGTGAAGAGTTGCGCACAACTGTTGGAAAGAAGTAAACTCAGAAAACAGGAGTTTTTCTCTAATATCTTTTTGTAAATTAGAAATAAAGATTCTTTGAATATCATTGTCAGGCACTGGAAAAGAAATTTGAGCATACAAATGCTTATATCTACCAATGAAATCAGTCACTTTTTCTTTAACACCTTGTTTACAATGCATTAAATCAATCAAAGTAACTTTAGGACTTATATTGTTTTGAAATTGTTGAATGAAAGCATTTGCAAGTTGTTCGAAAGAAGAAATAGAATAGGAAGGCAACGAGCAATACCATTGTAGGGCTTTGTCTCTTAATGTTCTAGTAAACAGTTTTGCAAGCAACCTTTGGTCATAAGCAAAATCAGTACATATTGTTTGAAAGGTCTTAACATGTGTTAGAGGATCACCCTTACATTATAAAGCTCCAAATGCGGAATTTCAACATGTTTAGGGGGAATAGCTCGAACAATATCAAGAGAAAGTGGGCTCGCAACATCAAATGTGGGCACACTAAACTTAGATTGATTCATAGAGGCAATTTGTTGCTGTAAAGAAGAGACAGTTTGTGCAAGATTGTTAATGGTCGCTTCAGTCGAAGAGTTCATATTAGACGTGTTAGATTGTGATGGAGGTGTTATGTTATTGAAACAAGGTAGAGAGTAAGGTGGTGGGACACTATGATAGTTAGTCATAGGAGATGATTGGACAGGAGGAACACTACAAGGAGGAATGGAAAACGAATTGCTCCCTTGTGTCATGTTCATTTGTGGTGATATAATAGGAACACTTATTGAAGGAATGAATGAAGAAGTCGGATTGAATGAAGGAAGAGGGTTGATTGAAGAAGAGGGATTGCCCCCATGACTGGTGTTCATAGGTGGAATGTCTTGTATTGAAGTAGTCATTATGTTTGATGTAAAAGTAGGTATACTAGCAATAGAAGTCATCAAAGGAATAGAATGATTAACTTGAGTAGGAGGTTGTGTATAACCTAAGGTTTCAGCACAACTTTTCATAGGCATCACATTCGAATCCACAATGTGTGCAATACCATGCAAAATATCAATTCCATTCTTATCACTTTGAACGATACATTTTAGACCCTCAATTAATGAAAGAGCTTGACTATCAGGGTATTCCTGAGACATCCATTGTCGAAAATCATCAAATTGGTTATCCAATTTTGAAAGTTGTTCTACAGAAACCTCATGGAGAGCTTCTTCATCATTAAGAGGATTAGAGGAATTACCCATGTCTTCATTAAAAAGGCCATTCAAATTAGGTTCCATCTCCTCGGTAATTACACCTTGGAAAGACTTAATTCTAAGGCTTCGTCTAATGGGAATAGTGTAAGTAGGGCTTATTGTTGTAAAACTCATGCACTAAAGAGAGAGAGAAGATTTTGAATTTTAAAGGTAGCAAATTTCAATAAAATCAGCCAATCTCCTAGATTTAAGTTGTTAAATGCAATCAGGACAATCTCCCAAAATTTCGGAAAAAATGTCCGGGACCGTGGCGAACGGAGTGCACACGATCCTCGCAACTTTTTTCAAAATTTTCAGGGATGAAAGTTATGATGATTTTAAAGCTAATCTGAAAAAATTGAGTGATTTTACGATCTATAGATAGGCCAAATTAAAGTTGCAATCTCAAAATTGAACCCTACCAAGATTGTTGAAAAATGCAAAATTTGAATTTTGAAAAAGAGGGGGAAACTGAAATTTTGAATTTTATGATTTTAGAGGGAATGCTGAAAGCAATGCAAGTTTTGAAATTTAAAATTTGACTTGATTTCATGCAAAATTCGATTTTGAAAGTGGAAATCAAGGTTGTTGCAATTAAACACTTAATTTCAAAAGTCACAAACTGCAAAAATTTGAATAAAGTACTGAAATTTCGAATGAATGCTAACACAATTTTCAGATTTAGGACTGTAAGAAACACAATTTTGACACAAATTTCAATTTCAACAATTTTTGAATGATTAGAAGCCTCAATCCAAGCAATCACTAGACCAACTTTGACTTTAATTTTGAAGGTGTTAAAATTGATAAAATCAGCCAAAATTCTGGATTTTAGCAGAAAAATACAGTAAGATCTAGCTCCCGAAATTTCGGAAAAAATGTCGGGGATGATGGCGCTCGGGGTGCACATGGTCCTCGCAACTTTTTTCCAAATTTTCAGGGATGAAAGATATTGTGATTTTATTGCGGAATCCAAAGTTACAGCCGATTTGGAAGTGTTTTGATTAGTGAAATTATCAGTCAAAGGTTGAATCAAGAAGGTCTTAAAAATTAGGGTTTTGACATTTAACCACTTAATTTTCAGAAATAGAGCACAAATATGAATTAACAATTTGCAATAGAAGGGTAGATCTGAAACAAGCATTAACAATTAAACATTTCACAAGTTTAATTACTAAAAAGAAAATTTTAGGGTTTTTATGCAATCAACCTCTAAAATTTGCAAAAGATCAAACATGGAAATGTAGTTAGGAAAGCAAAAATTTCAGATCTAACCATGAAAAATCAGAATGAGGATGTTCACGTCGGGTTCACCAAAATGTAAAGCGGAAAAATATCGAACCCTAGTTGTTCTCCCCTCCCCAACTCCAAGGAGAGAGAAGGGGGAGTCACTAGGGTTGATGGTTTTCACTTAGGAGAGACTTTACATTCAAAAGAGGGGTTGAAACCCATAAGATCCAATCCCACGCAATGCAAGATTGGATTCTATATGAGTTTCAAGGGTTGTGATAGCAAGGATACCCTCTTTTGTAAAGAATGTGGAAAGAATGATTGAACTAGGAATGCATGTAAAGTAGGAAAGATTCGCTTATAAACAGAGATAGGGATATGGGATGAAGCTGCGGACCTGGAATTAGCAGTAAAATGTCGAGACGGTGCTGTTTTACAAATTTGAGCAAAAGCTGACAGGACGATGGCGCCCAGCGTGCACACGGTCCTCCGAAAAATCCGTGAAACGAAGGTGGATCTATTCGTCTCTGCACAAGGATTCCAGATCTTCAATTACAGCCGCGTTCCTGCAACCTACACATAGAAAAGAGAGGATGATTGGGGGGTTAGGGATGAGGGGTTTGCCTTTAGGTCAAACCCCGGTTTTGGAATTAACCAAGAAATGAGAATGCTGTAAATGTAAATATTTGTAATGTAAACAAGTACTAGTACCTTGTTGTAAGAATGTTTGTATTCTTACATGCGAAGGTGTAGATGTTGTTGTATGTTGTATGGTGTATGTGATATGTGATCTCCTCTTCAATGGTTGAATCCTTGTCTTGAATGCAACACTTAGCCTTGAATGGAGACTTAGAATGATCAATTGCTTGAAGGAAATGCTTGAATGCTTGAATGCTTGAATGCTTGAATGCTTGAATGCTTGAATGTTTGAATATCGTTTCCGCGTCTTGTACACATATGTCCTCCCCCCTCAAAATGGGAGAGGAAATGTAGTTTATATACTTGTCAATTAGGGTTAAAAGACTGATTTTTCCGACCTTGGGCCGACCAGGAAGTACTATTTCCCAAATTGCAAACATAAAGACCCGAAGCCCCATAGGAGACCGGGCCCAAAATAGGGCCAGGGCCCAGGGCACTGGGCGCCATGGTCCTGGGGGACCAGGGCGCTGGGAGCCCTAGTCCTGAAGGACCAGGGCGCTAGGCGCCCTGGTCCCACCTCCAGGGATAGCGGGGTGCAAGGAGGATCAGGCCAGGGTGCTTGAAAAATGCAGTTTTTGGTGTCATAAACAGGTTTCGGGGTCTCCATTCAGGTTCCATGTTGCATCGCCATCGCGAAGACCCAAATGCGGTCGAAATTGCAAGTGTCGCAATTTTAGGACGCTACAGCATGTTACATTATGAGAATAAGGATTTTAAATTAGATATTCAGGGGGTGAATGATGTGTATGTCATCTCTAGATTTGACCAAAATGAAGAGACTTTTCTCTTATGGGCTCTTTACCCTCCAAATAAGAGGCCAATAATAATTGACGTGGATAAAGCCTTTAATCACATGATGAAACTGAAAGTTGGTGAAGTGGATCCCATTGTTACTACTGATATGGGTATTGATATTTTAAAATTTAATAAAGTATAATTGGTCAAAGTGATCAAAGAAAGATATCAGTATAAGGGATTATATGAAGAATTGCTAAAAAAAAGAGGACAACTTGTGCCACAAATCCATGATGGGTCTCAGTGGAAAAAGAAATGTGAGGAAGTGCAACTGGAAAATAAAAAGTTGAAAAGGAAAATGTAAAGTGTGAGGGATGACACAACCTCTGTTTTATTAACTAAGAGATTTGAAAAATTGTAGGGTTTCCTTGAAGATTTCTGGGTTATTTATCAAAAGAATATGGATAATGCAATATCTCACAACTAGATTTATAATAGACTAGGAACTATGTTGCATGATAAGACAATGGCCAATACAGATGCTGAAGTTATTAAAGGAATACAAAAGCTGTTGAAAAAGCATGAAGACTTTGACACAAAATTGCAAAACAAATTTAATGAATGTAAGGAAATAGTACCACATGGTTTTCTAGAAATTGAAGATCAGAATGGACAGATTAAGGATAAGGATAAATGGATTGTGGAGTGCCAAAGTCTTCTCAATGCTTCCCTTAACATTGCCAAGTCTGATATACTTGACATGATAGAGACAATCGAGCAAATGAAAAACTTCATCATTTTGGAAATTGTGATAAGAGATATTATCTACGATGAAGATACCTACAAATTGGATGGATATTTGAAGAACATTTAGAAGTGTGATCAGATGCTTGGAGACCAGCCATAGATATCAAAAGATGTTTAAAGATGTGACTTTGTATTTTGTAGTTTTAGTTTGTTATGACAGTTTGTAGGTAGTTAGTTTCTAGTTAGTTTTTGTTTTAATGAAAGGGCATGCCCTTTCATTTTCAAAGTGAATCCTCATCTATATATAGAGGATTTTTTAGGAAAGACATATATCATAAGTTTATATATAGTTTTTATGGGTTTAGATCAAGACAATCTCTATGCATTTTCTTATGAACTCATGTTTGGAAGTACCAAGTTGATGGAGGATATGCACTGAAGTCAACTGGTTTAAGTATTTTATTTTCAATATAAAGATTCAAGTGTTTTTCATTCATGATGGTATCTATCTTTTCAATGGATTGAAAAGTTCCTTAGATAAATCTATTTACATAGGTTGTTTCATTGTGCAATCTTATGTTGTTGTAATTAAGATTGATTTTCAGTTTGAATATTAGTTTGAAGGATTGGTTGGCAAACTTTGAATTGTCTTATTGGTCTTTCAAAGTAAAGTTAAATTCAGTAAGACTAACTGGATGTCACATTTTAATTGCAATTCATATGGAAGCCTTTGAGATGATGGTCTTGTTTCATTAACAAGTTATTAAAACCATCTCTAAGGTTAAACGTAGGATTTTTCATTTGGAATGATATGAAACCAGTAAGGAATCAAGGCATTGGTGTTTTATTGATTTTATATATTTGTATCAAGTATTTCCAAATTAATGTGTATTAAGGAATCATATTTATAATTCATACAATTACTAATTTATAAATATTTATTTAGAAACAAGCAGCTACAGTTTACAGATAATAAGATTGGGTTCTGGAACAATTACCATCTTTAAGTCACCTAATTTCTTAAATCCTCTATAGAAAAGTCTTTAACCTATAGTTTAGGTTTAGGATATAGGCTCACCCACCTTGGTTTAGCGAAGCCTAAAGTGTAGGGGAATTTGATCTATTGATCATTCCTGTTTATTGGCCAAGACTGTTTTGAAATTCATCAAGAGAATTTGCAAAAATCTTTGATTTCCAATATGTGGTTTTGGGAACCAACACAACCGTTCCTAATGTGCAGAAAGATCAAACATCTGAGAAGGCCATTTTGATATAGCAGACCAATGTGCATGCAATAGTTGATGTTGATCAAAAGGTTGATAACTCTGGTGAAGCTGAACAGGATCCTCTAGTGATAGAAGTTAATTTAGAAAAGGCAGCTGAGGAGACAGTTGATGCTAAAAAGGGTGAAGATTATGGTAAAGATGTGAGTGAAGAGGTAGCAGGAAATGAGGAAGGAGAGGAGAAGGATGATCAGGTTCCGGTGACAGTGGCAAGGGACACTATAGTTGATAAAAGAAGATAGGTTTCTACTGATCTAGATTATTTTTCTCAAGGGCCTATTGATCTGAGTGCTTTATCTTCGATTCAAGCATTGAAGCTAGAAACTCTTGCACAAGAAAAAGCTAATGAGGACCTACTCAAGTCCCATACCGTAGATAAAGAGTTAATAACATTAGCAGGAGATGTATTGGAGAAAATTTTGCCATCTTTTATACCAAACACAACTGATAATCCCTCCAGTAAGCTTAGAAGTATTTGAATGCTATAGAATCTCATTTTGTATCTTTGGAGAAGGTAATAGACACTAGAGTTTTGAATCAATTTAATGCCATGAGGTTGAAAACATTTTTGAAGATGATTGAGAGTGATAGGGTTAGTTTAATAACTGCTGTGAAGGACATTGAAGATGCACTAGATGAGGGTCGTCAAATATACAAGTCATATCTAATTTTGCCAAAGTTTACTATGGACATTGACAAAAAAATAAAAGAATGTGAAGGCCAACTTCCTAGCATATCTTAGTCATATGCACCCCAGTTAGTCCCGGCTAGTAGTTTTGAACCACAAGTTTTACGCATGTTGGATAAGATTAAGAGTTTAAATAAGGAAAAGGACAAAAAATTGGGTAGAGTGGGAGAAGTGAGGAGTCTTATCACTCCCTGGATAGATTCTCTGATGAGCACTATGCAAGATACAAAGGATGCTCTGAATAAGAGTGTTTGGACAGACAGAAGAGGAGCAGAGATGCATACATATATTTTTAGCAGGATGATCAGTATTTTGGAAAGTTTGAAGAAGGCATGGGATAATCACTTGCTGCCCCTAAGGACAATTTAAGCAGATATTTTGAAGTTTTTGTAAGCACTGTACATATCCATGTATATAAATTTTGGCAGATTCCTATCTTTGGAATTGCTATCAAAGGGGGAGAGAGCGGAGTGAAAAATGGTGAAAATCCTCAAGGGGAGCTTGTAGAGTCTTCGAGAATTTTGGGAGAGTTTAAAATTTTGAATTTTTGCAGTTTTGAGTGTACAATTCTTTTTTCACAATGTTTCCATCAATGCCAAAGGGGGAGATTGTTGGCAAGAGACATTGTTTCGGTGAAGATTGATGCATGATTGATGCTATAGGAGTTTTCATTGATGGCAATCTAGTTAAGAAATCATATCTAGTGTACATAGATTTTATTTATTGGAAGTCATATTGTTCATAAGGCATGAGTCTAGAAGATGAAACATTATAACCGGTAGAGCATGTGTAGAGTTTGCATATCTTGACTTTGGTTGTGTAACTTTGGTTACACTGATAGAGGAAGTTGATTCGAGGTTCGAGGCAAATTATTCCATAATCCTAATATCTGGTGTTTATTCATGAGTGAGATTAAAGGTCCGGTATTTGGTAATTCAATTAGAACAGAGCTATTTTGGTGTAACATGTGATGCAAAATCTTTAGGTTGATTTTGGTGATTGGTTTCATGTTTGAGGTGATTGGGCTGACTTGTGTGAATCATTTTATCATTCTGTTTAGGTCTACATATGGATTTGTAGACAGATTAAGTTGACTTAAGGTTACATGTTTCATGTTGCCTGTTATGCGGTTTTTAGAAGCCGACATGAGAAATGATTCATTTTGCTAATGTAGATATATACGACTGATCCATTTGAGTATTATGAGTGATGACATAGGTATGAGAAGTTTGTATGAGTGAATGTGTGAATTTTGGTGAATGTGATTCAAGGTTTAGGTGCTCCGGTGTATGACAAAGTAGGAAAACAGAGCATATAAGTAGAACAATTACAAAAGTAAATTTGAGCCTAACTGGAACTTCTTTTTGGCATATTTAAATTCTATAATTCAGTTCATTTATTATTGTAATCACTTATAATCTCCTGTAAGGCAGTGATGCTTCCTCTGGGTTGTAGTCCTATTTTGTATTTGAGTAGTGAGCTCTACGTAGTGTGCCTGAATGGAAGTGCATTTCCTTCATGTAATATTATCATACTCCTGGCCATAGTATAATAATATTGTGGGTTCAAATCCCACTGTGGTTTTTCCCTTTCTGGGTTTCCACGTAAAAATATTGGTGTTATTGTTGTGTGGTTGATTGCTTTATGTTTCTACACTTTACTTTCATTCTTATGCATCCAATGGTTTAAGAATCAACTTAATAAGTTTGTAAATTGTAAAACATGGATTCACCCCCCCTCTCAGTGTTCATTGATTCTAACACATATGAGATCTAGGGTTAGGGATAGCAAAATAATTTATTTCATGATTAAAAATATATTATAGAAAGAATGATAAACATAGTAAGCCAAATCTAGAACAAATATACAAAGAGTAACTTGGATTTGCAAACTAGAGAAAAAAGTGTTAGACATAGTTCCTTGGAACCCTAGTTTGAAGGTGTTTGAATAATTAAAAGGTAAGTAGAAATACAGTCAAGATATTTTAAAATATTGTGTCAATAATTCAACTTAGAAATTTAGGACAGGGGCACCCAATGATATAGTCTAGATATTTTTCATCTGTTCAAAATTTATCGCAACCTATAAAAGTCTAATTTGTTCTCTTATATCACTTTGTTTGTCAAATTTGAACCTACACATGAAAAATGGGAAAATTGGGTTGTTTTGTATAGGGGCTTTCCTAAGTCAAACCCTATGTTGGTGTTCCCATCTCCACAACTATGACGATGGAAAGAGTGCATGTCCTAGGGAGGATAAGGGCTAAAACATAATGAAAATTTTGAATTGATTAATGTTACCTCAAGTAGGAAAACCTTGTCATATAATCTCAAACAAGGCTTGATATGATGGAGTGAAGTCCTGCAAAATGGTAGTGCATTCTTTCATCATGGTGAAGCACAATCTAGTTTATCATGATTGTTGTAACCTAGTTGTATGCTTGAATGCTTTACTCCTTGAATTTAGATTTATTATTGTATTTCTTTATTGAATTATAGGAATCTTGTTTTGAATTTGGTAGATGTAGGAGAGAGTGTGAAATGGAAGAGGTAGTTGTATTTATATGCAACTTACATTTTAATTTCTAGAGAGGGCCAACAACAAAATGTAAATACCCTCTATTTATAAAGCCAACTTTCATTATTTGAAGATTGAGCTATAGTTCCCTAGACAATGGTGCCTAGTGCTATAGATCTAACCAAAAATGCCATGAAAAATTTCGTGACTAGGGGATTGCACCAAGTTTATGGAAATTGTCTTGAAACTAAACATAAATCCACCAAACTAGGTCCAAACCTAGTTCAAAATTGTTAAGGTATAAAATTTATGACACTACGATATATATACATATACATGCTATTCTAATAGTTTTTAATTTTCTTAGTAATACTTGTTTATAAATCTCATTCATCCCCTCCATCATACCATAACCTTACCTATTATTCTATTCAAACATTTCTTGATTTAAAAATATATTTCTTTTCTTGTTATTGTTCTTTCAATTTTCTATAAAACATGTAATTAATAATTTTCTCTTCTTGGTCAACTCCTGTCCCTAGTTGGCTCAAGCTCAATTTTGATGGCTCTTCCTATGATAACTAGAGCATGCCGAAGAGAGTGGTCTTATTAGGGATCATAAAGGAAATTTATTAATTTCCTTTCCCATAACATTGGCACAACATAAGGGTGTTAACATTGAGTTATGTTGAGGTGGCAATGAAATACCATTGGATTATTATAACAAAGAATAAAGGCTTTGATAATACTATTTTTGAATGGTACTCCTTAAATATTGAAAACATGTTGATTGACAAGGCCTTGCCTAGCTGGCCATTCTAAGATATTATTACTATGTCTCACAATAAATTAATTTCTTTGTAGAATCAAGAGGTTTCTCATGTGTTTAGAGAAGGTAATCATGTAGCAAATTTATTGGTGAAGTTGACAACACATGTGAATACTCTCACCATTTGAGATGATGAGACATTTATATTAGCTCAGATCTGAATCAAATATTAAAATATTAAGCCAAATTATTTGGTCCATATGATTTGAATCCCTCGCCTACATTTTATTGATAATGCTTTTCTTCTCTCATACCAATTTTTTCATTAAGTTCTTCAAGGAAGCCTTTTATCATTCTTGGCTTGTTATTGCAATTTTTATCTATCATTTTCTCTTAGCACTCTTTCTTATTCTTTATTTTTTTCTCAAATTGGGTTTTTTCATTAATACATTATCTATCTAGTTGGTAGTACTGGTGTTTCCAATATGGGTTGTGACCTTGTTTAGGTTGAGCATAAGGATTATGAATGACTCAAGAGTGATGGAGAAGCTTGGGTGATTCAAGAGGTAGGCAATTTTTTTCCCTATATTGAACCTATGAATTTTTTTGATAAGGTTCTCTTCATTTCTAATTCTTTGAAGGATAGTATGGTGATTGTGTCACACATCTCCCTCTAGGTTTTTATTAAAATCATTCTTGCTACTACTAGGATAGACAATTACGATGTATGATTTCCAAAGAAAACCAAAGGTGATTTTAGAGTTGCCATGAAGAGGTTCCTTTTAGAAGGGGAGAATGTCAATCATATTCAAAATGGTTTTCATTTGGAGGATCTTCTTGGGGTTTGGCCCAAAATTTAAGAAGTATTAATAAGGTATGATACCCTCAAAGTCCACTATAAGTAGTTTCATGCATTCATCTTTCTTATTCTCAATCATATAGATTATAATGTCAAGTTAAACTTTTCCTTTTGGATTTCATCCTCTTTGGAAGACTCTATTAAGAAAACAATGTATTCTGGTGAAACCCTTGCTCTCCATCAAGGTTTGATCCATCATCTTTTCTAGTGTAACTTAGCTCTCACCCCTTATTTTAACATTAACCCTAGAATTTTCTACCCTTCCATACTCAGACAAATAAGGGTTCAATTCATAAAAGGAAACGTTATAACACCTACTCCTTTGTGGTCCTTGTGGTGCACAATTTGAATATGGGTTGGTATATCTCCTCTTTAGTCTCTAACCCCACTTCTTCAACCGAGGAAGCTTATCCAAAGGAAAATATATCAAAATTGACCTCACCCCTCTTAATTATAGAGGTAAGAAAGTGTGGTTCCCAAACTCACCTAAGGACTTCCATGTATTTGTCACTAGCATTTGGGTGAACCCACAATTAGGCTACACTTTTTGGCACGTCTTGATTTTTGCTAAGATCACATATCTTTTAGAAAATATAATGATTTAAGCCTTGATAGGTACCATTTGAAGGATTTGATTAAAGAGGGTTAGATCAAATCCTCTTACATAAAACTCCCTTAGATAGAACCTCTCTACTCTTAAATCATATCTATAATGAAGTCTCCTTCACACTTATCAAAATGCTAACAAAAAACCACTTTTACATTAGCTTTTGGGGGGTCAAATGAATTCATTTACAAATTTTGTTTTGTAAGTATGTAGTCCTTATTATAAGCTTTCAAAAAAGTATAATTTTGAATATATTTAATTGCATTAACTTTTTTATTGTTTATTTCTTACTGTTAGACAGTTCAAATAACCAGAAGACAACTGAGAGGGGGGGGGGGGTGAATCAGTTGTCACAGATTACAGGAACCATTAACAATTAAAACTTTAATATCAGAATGCTTAAACAAAATACCGAAATAGTAGTTAAAGCAATTAAGCATGAATAACAATAATAGAATAAATACCATCCACATGATACCAAGATTTGTACATGGAAAACCCGGTAAAGGGAAAAACCACGGTGGGAAGCGTACCCATAGTTAGATAATACTTCTGCAGTAAGTATGTGAATTATAATTGAGGGGCCTGCACTTGTAAGAAGGACAACAACCTAGAGCATACTGCTCATCACAAAAGGAGTCTCATTGACTACATAGAAATCCAGACTACAATCTAGAGAAGTGTTGAACTGCAAAGATAACATCTCCTATGCCTGAGTATTGTTTCAGTTAAGCTCAATACCAAAGGACTAAATCCTCTTACATAAACCCAATTCGATCTCTAATGATCGACCAAATCCTCGGCCTGAGTGATATTACAATATTCACACATTACATCAATTTCACATTACCATATCTCTACCATATGACCTACAATGAGATCTTACATCATATATATACAAATCCCCAACCATAAACAATCAGGGTGATCACCAGACAATAAACCAAATAGATAATTACAAAACATGTTGGACTTAGAGAAACAAATATTATCCAACACATAAGACATCCCAAAAACACATCGAGAGGTCCAATCCACACGTTACATTAAGCCGGTCCATAACCTAGATCAACCGAGACCCAATATAAGTCCACACACTAAAGAAATGATGTCTATCCGCCAAGTCTCGAATATGATCACCAACAATATCCTGAAACTCCACCAGAAACTACACCAACACCACTTATGCATATCATCAAAGATCTTCATCAAAAGCTCTGCCGGTGAAACCCTCGCCGGAACCAGAAGCCAAGCTTCTAAGCAAACATGATAGCATCCGATCACCATACCAAAACCAACTGATTGAATATGAACATGAGTATGATGAATAATTTGGCCATAACCAAATCATACTAGAGCCTACCGGATCATGCCAGCTCCAAATCAACCAGAAACTACTTAACCTTCTGAGACCAGAAGGGTGCCAATAAAGAATCCAAACAACTAATGTTGACATCAATGACAAAACATCAATGCAACACATAATCAATTTCACCAAATGGCCAACACTTATGAATGTAGGTTTTTTTATCAAACATTAAGGATTGTGTTTCACATGTGGATAAATTAAAAAATAGAGAAAAAATTGTAAAAAATATCTTTTCCCTAGGTATTGATATCCTCATTTCAACACAAAAAAAAGAAGTTAATTCAAATGGTACAATTTTTTTTATGCATTATAGAATACACCTTTGTCCAAATTACAATTACGTTCACTTCAAGAATAAACTAAAAAATATGCAACAAAAAACTATGAAAAAAATCCAGACACTAGATATTAGTTTGACAAATCTATATTTTGAAAATTATAATTTTATTATTGATGTAAAAAATGATATACATTACACAATAAATGTCACTTTTGAAAAATGTTGATTACTATAAAAATTAAATTATTAAAACTTACATACAATTATGCACAATTTATTTACAATTTAAAAATATACATATTTAGAATCTATACAAAAAATCCCACAAATCAATACTTTACTTCATCTTCAAATTCTTAATGGTTTAGCTGCTATAAGTGCTAGAAAATGAATATTTGGTGCAAAATACTGATTTTAGTGTCACGTTTGGCAAAAAAGTGTAACCCAGTATTGTGGGATCAACCATTTACTTTGATTCCCTCAACTTTTGAGCTCCAACTTTCTCAGTTCTCTTAGTCGGTTTATTTTTGCTTCCCCTCCCCTTTGTTGGATGGGCCTTCATTTCCCCTCCCAAAGATCTTTCCCAAGACTTAGATGTGGTCTCTATTATCCAACCTAACTAGACTCAATGTCTTCTTTGCATTTGGCTCCAAGAAAAAATTGAAGAAGTCTACGAAGCCTTTAATATCAACATGGAAATTTCTAAATGGCAATTGGCCCAACTTTGCTTAATAGAAGAAACAAACTCTTGAATCCCTAGTGTCTAGGAAAGCACAAGAGTGGCCAGAGGAGTCTCTCCACAAATGCATTTGGGATGCTATGAAGAAAGTGTCTACCACTTTTGACAATTGGGAGAAGCTTGATAAGGAGGTGCATGAAATCAAGAAGGAGGCTAGTTTGGGGGATTAAAGGTGGCTTCTTGAGGAGGAGGTGGGTAAACTGAAAGAAAACTAGGGGATTTTTTTAATGAATATCTAGGATATTATTGACTACTACAAAGACTCAGTTAAGAACATGACCACCAAGATTCAAGTCTTGCAGCACGAGCTGCACAAGGAGGAAAAAATGTAGGCTACAAGATGTTGGCCTTCAAGCTCAAAGTAGCCCTCAACAATCTACCCACAAAAGGATCATGCATGGTTCAAAAACTCCTCACAGCTCCCAACATATTTTAGTGGTGGCTAGTTATCTTGTGTCTTCCGAGGAGGTATCCTACAAAGACAAATTAGAGTTTCTTTAAAATGAATGGCAGACCATTAAGAACCTAAGATCTGTCAATGACCCCTAGTTCTCTACTGGTTCGTAGTTGGTCTACCCTATTGTGCTATTTTCTTGGTTATTTGGTTTTTTCTCTTTTTATTTAAGATATTTATTTTCCCAATTTCAATGCTTGTGAGATTTTATTTTTTTGCCTTGATGACTACTATGTAAATGGGACTAGACCCTTGTCAAACTTATGTAATATAAACATTTTTTTTAGTTTAACATAGTTCATTTTTTATAAATATATCTTATTTAACTATACATTAATTTAAATAAAACAGTACACAACAAGTCATTCATGAAAATATATCCCATATTACAATGATCAAGCATGAAACTCTACTAAATGTTTTTATTAGATACTTACAATTAATTTAAATTCCTATTGATTACTAATGTTACTACAAAATGAAGTGCAAGAAACTATAATTTGACTTCTAAATGTCTCATGTTTTTTATTTTCCCTTTGGTCTAAATATAATCTACAATCATTTGCTTTCTATTAATTTCTAATAAACACGTTCCTTCTGATTTTATTTTCATTAAATGCTTGAACAATCCTTTCATTCTGAATCCTGAACATTTTCAACTTTTTGATACGCTCGCATGTTTAAATTTTCTCAATAAACAAGATTTTTCAAACACTAATTATTTCTTTAACATGCCATACAAAGAAAAATGGATTTTCCACATTTCCTTTTAATCCTGAAAATGGGTTTCCATATCTAAAAATTCTCTTCACTTGATCTAATCAAATAAAGTAACACATTAGAGATAAAAATATGCTTAGGTAACCACTACAATTGGTCTGTTTTTTTAATATAATACTTTGCTTTTTTTGGGTGATGGGACTGATGATCAGGCAACTAATGCAGATTATTGAACTGCAGGATCAATTTATTTACTTAACTAAACAGAATATGAAATAGAGAAAGCACATTAAGGTAGGCTGGGATGCAATATTGTAAAGTTGCAATAAACACATTCCTAGCTTAAGCTAGATAACCATGCCATGGTCAGTTATTATATCTCTCCATCCCATAGTTCTTCAATGGTTCTATAAGGGCTAGTTGTTGAGTTTACAAGATCTTCTCCCCTCGATATCTTCCTCTGCTCAAGCTTGCTCATTTTTTCATGGTCTTCTGCAGTTAAACACCAGTCAAAAACCTGAAAATTTTCTGTTATCCTCCCTTTATTACAGCTCTTGGGGATCACACAGACTCCCTGCTCTATTTCCCACCTCAACACAACCTGCAAGGAACATACAAGATACCACGTGGTCTTATTCATTATCAATGTGGCAAAAAGTGCAAGCTATAACAAGAAGAAGATATATGAGGTGGCACATTCAATAATTAAAGAAGACATGAGAACTATATACCTGTGCTATAGATTTTCCATGCTTTTGAGCAATTTCCTTAATCACAGGGCTGTCCATCACCATGTTGGATCCCCATGGAGTGTTTGGAGCTCCGAGAGGAGAAAATGCACATACTTGAATTTTCATCTTACTGCAGTACTCTCTTAGCTTTTTCTGCTGCCACATTGGGTGCATCTCTACCTATCATATTCCGCCACTTTTGATCAACTACTTAATTTTTTAGAGAAAATGTAGATCACTAAACTTAGAGAAAAAAATTATACAGTATTTACTTGATTGGCAGCAGGTGGAATCTTGGCATGTTTCAACAAATCTTCAATTTTTTTACAGGAAAAATTGCTCACACCAATGGCTTTCGTGAGACCCAGTTCAAAACATTTTTCCATGCCTTGCCATGTAGATTTGATATCCAGAGGTAAAAAGTCTTCCTCCTTTAGTGGAAGGGTATGCCCTTTCCTTAAACGTAGAGGCCAGTGGACTAGATACAAGTCTACGTATTCCAGTTGCAAATTCCTACAACAAAAGCATTAATTACATATCGACATGAAAAAGTACATTCTAAGATAAAACATAGATTATTAAAAAATATGTGTAGATTTAAATACTTAAGACTTTTGGTGATAGCAGCAAGAGGATCGTCATGTTCGTCATCCCACAGTTTAGTGGTGACAAACACTTCTTCCCGCTTGATATCACCACTTTGAAAAGCTTCTTTGAGAGCCGCTCCTAACGTGCCTTCTGAGCCATAACAGCTGGCGGTGTCAAAATGTCTGTATCCAACCTGTATTCACACTAATACAGGTTAATCAGTTTTAGAAAAAAATTAAGACATTAAAAACAAATTACACAAATCCTTTTTACTATTACCAAAACAAGTGTAGTTTACCTTAAGAGCCATACAGACAGCTGCCTTCATCTCCTCATACTGATGAGGTGGGACGGCAGTTCCAAGCCCAATTACAGGCATTTTGTTTCCCGTATTCAGTTCTTCCATATTTGCTGCCATTCTACACACAGAAAAGAAATAATGTTAACTTCACAATATGCTTGTAGATCTCACCAAAAAGCACTGTTTGCAATGAGTTAATTCACCATTTTGAAACGATACTTTGAAAGCGAAGAGGCACCACTAGGGTGTTAAATACTGATGAAAATGTTGATGGCGTGTTTAGAATTATGTGCTGTTCAAACGAAAAGGTTCCCACTAAACAACTAATCTTCTGTCTATCCAGCTGTTATAATACAGTTTTGTTTATATTTATTAGTTAATATGTCATTTGTACAAGCTCTTTGTGCTTCTTTTATCCACCTGACCAAAAAAATTTACTGTAGACAGAAAATCATTCAGGGTACAGCTTTAATAAGTTACTTTTGTCTTTCGGTAGATAGCTAACATATGACATTCATGGTACAGTCTTAATTAGTTACTTTTGTCTTTTAGTGGATAGCTAGAGGTCAAACAGTTTATGGATCACATGATAAACAATCATACTATACAAATTAAAAATAGACTGATTGTTAATTTTCAATATACAGAATTTATGAATAGATGAGCATGAGACCAAACAATCTATGATGAGACTAAACAAGATATAAGATGAAACAATCTATAGATGAGCATGAGACCAAACAATCTATGAATCACAGTGAGAGAGAAAAACCTATAGACCATTAGATAACCACCCACACTACAGAATTGAAAACAATCCAACTTCAATTCAACATCTAAATATATATATGTTCTCCTTCAATTATTTTCTGTAGATTGATTGCAATGGTAGAAGAAGTACAAAGAGATATTTGTTGTGTCTAGAAACCACCATGAGACCAAACAACCTATGAATCAGGGCATAGAACCAAACAACCGATAAAGAGCACAAGATAACCAACCACACTACACAATAGAAAAAACCTAACAAATACATCAACTACATGTATTTCTCCTTCAATTATTTTCCTTGAATTAATTGTAGCAAACCACGTGGTCAAAGTAAAAAGAGATATTTGTTGTGTACATGCAAATGATAAGAACTTGATGGAAAAATTTAAGTTTCAATCGAAGTTTGATTCCTTGCCCAGTCACAATAACCTTGAGAGTTTTGACTGATTTTATCACTTTCATTTATTGGTTCATTATCTGATATTGTTTAATAAATAGAAATCGTTTAATAAATAGAATATATATATTGAATTTGAGCTACACATTGTGAAATTTAAACTTGTAAATTTGGATTGATCAACAGTAATCTTTAAACATTTAAATTTCTAAAAATTAATTCAAACAAATCTATCAAGTTTGTATTTCTTTAACTCAATTTAAATTAATTTGTTGATTACAAACAATACAATTTTAAGATTTCTTCTTAAATTATTTTTTGTGAGTTGATTACAATCACCCACGTGGTTTTAATCGCTATTGGTGTTACTGGTGTGTCTTGAATTAGGGGAGAGGATCCAATAGTTGTGCACCCTAACTTCGCGCCTCTCAAAATCTTATGTGGAAATTTCAAATCACTCACAATTTTTTACAACAACTTACTTGGCAAGTCCCCTGCTTATAACTAAGGTTTCAAGGCCACATCATTATATGATGCCACATGAACATGCTTTTTGCCAAGGTGTCCAAAATAGTCCAAAAAAAAGGTGAGACCAGTAGTTGTGCAAAAAGGGCTCCATACGTGTGAAATTGATGTGGCATCACATGATTGGTTGCTTTTGACAACTAAGGGTGCATTTCATTCAGTTATGGGTAGTCATCATCAGTAATATCAACTTTAAAGTCAAAACTATTGGTGCACTGTTGTCAAAAAAATTGGACATTAAATTAACAAGCATGGGTATTAAATCAACAACTTCTATCACAACAATTAGAATGCATTCAACTACTGGGTCCTCTCCCCTATCTACTGTTCAAGTAGCATGATCTACTGATGGAAAAGGTCCCCACTACACAATTAAGAAAATGTTTATTTAGGGGAGAGGGGCTAGCAGTTTTACAGGGTCCAATAGTTGTACAACCACATGTGGTTATAATATCATGTCTGGCCACATATTTATTCTATATATTGTACATAAATAATCTACATGTAATTTTTTTTTTGGTTCGAAATGTTGGTCAAAACAGACCAATACTTGAGTATAAGAGAATCTATAAATGTTATATAAAAAAACATAAATACATTCATTAACAAGTGAAATAAATATTTTTTTTGTTTAAAATAAAATATCCTAGCTATCCACTATAAGTGTGTCATTTATATAATAAGATGCTCACTTATACAAGTACTTTTATCATAGTGAAAAAATATTATTCTTATGTGTACAACTATTGAGGTAGTAATGTACATGCATTGGAGTGTTTCATATTAATAACATGTCTTATCACGAATATAAAAGGGTGAACACAGTAAATACCTCATTTTATTAATGAATTGTGAGAGATTGTCCAAAGGTTTTAGTGTTCAACAATTGGTCCCTTTGTATTCAATATAATTTGTATTTTATATAATAATATGTTTCTTTTTTAACAACAAATAATATTTTGTGTTCAACTATTGGTCCTTTGGTGGTGGATATAAAAGTTAGAGATAAAACACATTTATGATTACTAATATGTATCTTGTCCATTTAAGTTGCATATAAGTTATATTTTACATAAAAATATGATATTATACTAGTTACAAATGATATTTTTTAATTCAAAGTTCTACTAGGGATTTTTTTTTTATGAATAAGTATTTCCATTAAAAATTAATTAAAAATACACTATCCACAATAAAAGGTAGGGTGATGTGAGATTAAGTTTTGGTTGAATATATTGCATTTAAGAACTAAATGCTTACACTTGAATGTATAACAAAATAATAGAACAAATAATTGCTTTAAAAAATGAAACATGTCTATCAAATAAGCAATTAGCAAAGATTGTAAAATTATTATCTTTCCACATGTTGAAGAAAATATCCACCTTGAAAGCATGCCAATTCTAGTTGAATTTGTGATGGATACAAGACCAATCCACGAGAAGAAGCATATGCTAAGAGAAGGGCTCTAGATAAAAGGGTTTGAAAAATTATCAATCTAAGTCCAAATTTTCTCATCTCTAGGATATAACCAAATGATATGCTTACAAGACTTTGATTGCCCATAGAAAAGGTAGTCGGGATTTCATATGCTCAAATGGGATAACTTAGTTCCCATAGGAAGGCCTTGGGAAATACTACACTTGGTAAAGTGCGCCAATTTTGGTTCGAGAACAATTGAGTAGATGGTGAAAAAAATGTGTTGACAAACTATAGCTGACAATTGCAAATGCCATCTTTAATTTAATAATAAATTCATGAAAATTTGGGGAGAGAGCCAACAATATCCATAGTAAGGCTTATAATTATGGAAGGTGGTGTTTGGATCCCAGTTCCAATCTTTCCACCAAGGCCTCAAGGAGTTCATACGAATTTTTTGAACCATATCAGTTGTACTTACGCCTATGACCATATCAAAGGTTTTGCAATTCTATTTAGAAAGGTTAAAGTTAGAATTAGTTTCCTTTTGTTATATGAGACCCATAGAAGTTCAAGAGAATAAATCCAACAGACATAAAATTTATTTTAGATTGTTAAATTTTAAGACATGCACCCAAGCAAACTTGACCAAGGGGAAACCTTGATCTTGTAGATTTTGGCCATATGGTTGATTTGGTTAAGAGTTTTCATTGATGTCAACACTAAATCCTGGTTGGACCTATCCTGATTAGTCTTGGTGATCATCTTGGTTTTGGTTAGATTCTAATCCGGTATGATCAGATCTCTAGAATCAGTTTTGGATCCTTACTCTGGATGGCTATATGCTTTTTATATTTTGTTGGTTCATGATTTGGTGCTTTGGCTTTTATGGCTTTTGGTATTTACTGGTATCGACTACCTTCTAGGTTTCCTGATTAGCTTTACCAGTAAGTGATATTTGGTGTTTTGGTCAAACGATCTAGGTCTGGCTTATGGAATCAATTTCTATCATGCTGAAGGTGCTCCTTGATCACATTCTGCGTGTTTGGTGACTTTGCATTGGCTGGTGTGCTGTTATGGTGGTCCTAGTTGGATCCAATTAGACTTTATGTGTTACTTTACTAAGGGTTTCTACTGGTTGGTGAAGTGTTTTGGATTTTGGTCTTAGTGGAATTTCCAATGGATGGAATTGTTTGGTTACTTGATTTAGGTCCATGCTATGTAATGTAAATCATAATATTGGTCCTGTGATACCCTGTAATGTAATTTTTGTTAATATGGGTTTAAGGTTTAACTGACATTGTCAACAAGGTTGATGATCTGTATTTATAGGCGACTTATCCGTGCAATTTGGATATCGATGGGATGGATGGTTATGTCTGCATTATAAGAGGAAAGTTTATGTGCGAATAAGTGATATATCATTTGGTGAAGGTTTCTGTATTGTAGGATAGACATCTGTGCTTAACCGAAACTGTATCAAGTATTAGGAGATGCTACTTTCATAGTTCATTCTTTCCGGATTGTAGTCCGATGTTTTTGTAAGTCAATGAGACTTCTTTTTGTGATGAGTAGTGCGCTCTAGGTTGTTGGCCTTTCTACAACTGCAAATCCCATTGTAATTGTTCACAATACTACTGCAAAGGATTCATCTGATTGTGGGTAGGGTTTCCCAACGTGGTTTTTCCCTTTACCAAGTTTTCCACGTCAAAATATTGGTGTTGTGTATACTGTGCTTTCATGTTCTATTCTTCATTGTTTTGGTTATTTTGTGCTCCGGTATAATGGTTTTGATATGCATTAAGTTCTGATTTCTGATGGTTAATTGATTCACCTCCCTCTTAGTTTACTCCCAGTATCAGATCTGTCTAATATTAGAATGGGGTACCAATAGATATTTTGTTGGCTGATGGAAAGACCATCATGGAAGCTTGAACATGACCTCTAAGGCTCTCCAAATTTTTTTAATAACAAAAGTTTATTCAATGTAAACTATACTCTTCATGGTGAGAAGGGTTTGTATCCCAATCCTCTTCTAAGTTAGTCATCTAGAATGATGCCCAAAGATAGTAAATGTCAAACCAAAACTTTCCAAGCTTCATCTCCATCAAGGGAATGAATAATCCATTTGGCACAATGCACGAAACCTTGGCATTACATGGATAACAACTGAGAAAACCTCAAAATTCATGAGGGCGACAATAAAATTCCAAAGAAACATGGTGAAAGCCTTGTTGTTATTTGAGGAAGCCATGACAAAATCATAGAGAAAAATTTCTAGCTTCATGTAAGAGGCCTTCTTAGGGGCCCAACACAAAGAATAAAGATGTGGGTGGTCAGAAGAATTTTGGAACACTTAAAATCTCCCTACAAAAGACCAAGGTTTGGTGATTAAATATGCAAAGTTTTTTCAATTATAGAAACAATCCCATTCCATAAGGATGCTTGTGAAGGCTATAAAGTAAAAATAATTCCTTGGAATTTAAAAACCTCTCCATGACCAATACATTCTAGTTGA
The DNA here is from genome assembly GCF_030272615.1 of Cryptomeria japonica. Lineage (NCBI taxonomy): Eukaryota > Viridiplantae > Streptophyta > Pinopsida > Cupressales > Cupressaceae > Cryptomeria > Cryptomeria japonica. The sequence goes on from NC_081414.1 coordinate 245,543,309, forward strand.
AGGAATTAAGTCAAGATAGCATGGAGAGATATGATTGTCTGTAACATTGAGTCTTATACTATTGAATGACTAAAATTATGACCTTACAATAAATATCTAGGAATTTGAGGGCTTCTTTGATATTTTTCTCCTCCTTAATAAGAGTGAGGAACAATTCATTTCCAAATTGGATAGTAAAAAGTTGAGTTGTTGAATTCGGCACTAGACTAGTGGCTGTTGATAGTGATGCAAGAAGAGGTATACATAAAGAGCATGATAATATATTGAATGAAGCAGGGCTCAAATCCTAAAGATTAAAGAATAATTGCAATGACTCATACATTCGGAGCTGATTTCCGACGATCGTTTGTCAGATTTTGGATGAATTTTCATCGGAGTGTCAAAAAAATCCACCGTCGAAAACTCGGCATTGGATTGGTCAACGATGCCATGCCCGTTGGAAATTCGACAATCTAATGGACTCTGTCGATGGTCAAAGAAGTCATCGGTCGAAAGCTTGGTATTCATTGTAATTCTGACGATGATCATTTTTATTAAAAAAATAAATATAAAAGAGCCATCGAAGGAAGGAAGTTCTTTCAATTTGTTTTAAATCCTAAGGGGTTTAGGGTTTAGGTTTTAAGTTGCTTCAATACCTGAGAAAAGCCCTTTTGATTTCTAATTTAGCGTTACTATATTTACTTAAGCGATGGGTCCATTTATAATAAAAGTGTTCTCCCCTTGTCATTTACCTAGGCAGTCCCTTTAAATATTTTATTCTTGTTCGCTTTTAATCTGCCTTTTCTAATGTCCGTCGGGCTTTATAAGTATCATGCGATTTTCTATTGATCTGATGGCCCGCATTGATTCGTGACCAAAAAGTGCTCGAAACTTAGTTTCCCCGAAGTAGTGAAAGGCGAAGGTGAACTCGACATATAGGTTTGGACCAAAGCTAAACACCGATCAAGTTTCATTTGATCGGACGGACAGCGTGGATTCGTGAGATCAAGCTGAATGTGTTTTAACCTTCGCGAAGTGGCGAAAGGGTTTGGTGGGTCCTAGAGATAAGTGGTCTTCTTTGGTTAAAGAATGATCGGGTTGGAAAAAGATCAATGGCTTCTCGTTGTTTTGTGGTTGGGAGATGCACGAGCTATACCTTCAGTGAAATAGCGAAAAGGTGGAGGGTCCCACTAAGAGTGGTAGTAAATGTGGTAACCCCAGTTGGCGATGACACGGAGGTGACAAGGCACTTAGTTGGCTGTATGCAGTGGGTCCGGGCAAGGTTGTTATAAAAAGAGTAAACAACGAGCAAGTTTTTGAGATCTAGTGGCTCGTGTGAATTTGCGAAGATAAGATGGTAGCAAGTTAGTCATTTCGAAGTAGCGAAAAGGCCGATGGGCCCAAGGGAGAGGCATGGCATGAAGTTAAAAGCAGATCAGGTCTGTTTTGATGTAACGGTTCTCGTGGTTTCGTGGCTGCAAGCCAAACAAAGAATAATGTTCATGAAGTCGCGAAAGATAGGTGGAAATCACATGGAGGAGTGACATGGCATAACAGCTGCCACTTTTTGTAGAGCTTGGTAAAAGATCAATGGCTTCTTGTTGTTTCATGGCCGAGAGATGCACGAGCTATACCTTCAGCGAAATAGCGAAAAGGTGGAGGGTCCCGCTAAGAGTGGTAGTAAATGTGGTAACCCCAGTTGGTGATGACATGGCGGTGACAAGGCACTCAGTTGGCGATATGCAGTGGGTCCAGGCAAGGTTGTCATAAAAAGAGTAAAGAATGAGAAAGTTCTTGAGATCTAACAGCTCGCGTGAATTCGTGAAGATAAGATGGTAGCAAGTTAGTCATTGCAAAGTAGCGAAAAGGTTGATGGGCCCAAGGGACAGGCATGGCATGAAGTTAAAAGCAGATCAAGTCTATTTTGATCTAACGATTCTCGTGGTTTCGTGGCTGCAAGCCAAACGAAGAATAATGTTCGCGAAGTCACGAAAGACAGGTGGAAATCAAATGGAGGAGTGACGTGATACGTGGTTTAAAAAAGTGGTTGAGGGCCCGCCTAGGTGTAACTGGCAGTTATGTGGGAATAGTAAAAGGGAACACGTGGCGGATTAAGGGTGGAACTAAAAGGAGTTTCCAGGGCTAATGGTTGATTGCCATGTGGCATTTATTAACCGGATAACAAGTGGGGTAAGTAATTCCCAGATAAAGGGCCCACTTAAAAGGCATTCATCTCAAGATTGATCCAATGCTTCTCATTGTTTCATGACCCGAAGATGCCCATAGCTTAACCTCAGTGAAATGGCGAAAACTGTTAGCCATCAAGATGAGGTGCGGTTAGTTAAAAGGATTGACAGTCCCGGTTGGAGATAAAGGCCAAGTGATTTGAGTTTGATCTAATGCTTGGTGCGGCCTTACGAAGGAAAAGTGCACGACTGTTAAACTCTGCGAAGTGGCGAAAAGGAGGTAGGGCCTGACACTAAAGCAAAGAGATTAAATGGAGATAAAGGCGATGTAAGTTCTTGAGATCCAATGACCAACATTGTTTCATGAAAGAAAAGAGCATGGGTTTTATGTTCTGTGAAGTAGCGAAAGAGCGAAACAAATGAAAGACTTAGAGAAATTATGGCCCGTTGGAGCCAGTTTTGAATTCGATTTGGCAAATTTAATTCTGAAAAGAAAGCCGAACCATGCGGAGTTAATTTCTACAAACTTAAATGCCAACTTGCCCTTTTCAGTTAGCATCAACTTGATTGCTAAGTATTGTTTCATCGAAGTTTGTTGTAGAGCGAATTTTTGTAGAGAAAATTGTTGCAGAGCAATTTTCTTCAAGTGAATAATCATATTTCTTGTGCTTTTCTTGATAACTCTAGGTTTGTTCTCAAATACTGTTGTGTGAATTACTTCATTAGAGTTCTTTTCTAGCTTCTAGTGGTATAATTGTTTGACCAGAATGGCACCCAAAAGAGAATTTATAGGGAAAGTGAATTACCAGGACCGAAATATCTGTGATGATTTTTTAGAGCAATTAACCATGTCCACCAATGCTGGGGCTAAGGCCAAAGAGCTAGTACCTAAGAAACCTTGTCTAAAAATTGGAGATGGCCTTTATGATAAGGGTAATTGGTTGAGGGACCCTGAAATAGGATTGTCAGGCTTAGGACTCTTTGAAGTCGGTTTTGGGTAGAGGAATTCCCCAGCTCCTTTGAATGGCATATGGGAGCAGGATGTAGGAAAGCTTGTGGTCCCATGTGTTTTTATGGATGTAGATTTGTTAGCCCTGATTGCACAAAATTATGACTCTGTGGCGAGATGCATCAGGAACATAAAGGGATCAGTCTTGATTGAGATAAATGAAGATGAATTCAGGAAAGTGTTTAAACTCAATGAGTGGTCCAATTTGTTAGAACCTATTGACTTTGAGTCGTTAGCCCAGGTTTACAACACACAAAGGGATGATCTTAGAAGTGGCCCATTGAAAGAATTCTTTGTAAAGAGAGGGGGATTAACAGTTGTAGGCCCCAGCACAATGGAACCATTCTCTCTCAACCTATTCACTCTGAGAGCTAAGGGTATGTATTGGGCATTATGCCAGATTTTTGGAGAGGATGCTGAAAAGAATATGCCAACCCATTATATGTTAATGATTGCACAAATTCTAAACCCCTCCCTAGCAATAACATTCGATTATGCCTCATACCTTGCTGATGCAATTCATAAAGGGCTAGTAGGAATAAAAAATGGTAAGGTGGATAGGCCATTTGGATGGTACTCCATGTTAATGCATATGTCTATGTTCAAAGGGGCTGATTATTTTGGAAAGGAGATGGACCTGATTAAGGTCAAGGATAAAGAGGAGATGCCAGTGCAATTGTGGAGTATTGTTCTATCTTGGGATAGAGAAGATGCAAGTTATTTAAAGTTTTATAGATGCTTTGCATCTAAAATTAGGATTCTTCTATGCAGAGAAAACCCTAGAATTCCTAAGGCTCTTTTGGAGTTTCTCAAACCAAAGGAGTTTGCAGAGGATATCAAGATTGTTCACAATTGGGGAGACATATATTTGTACCCTGTGTCTACTGGTTTTAGAGTGTTTGGATTTAGAGGCACCCCCTTTTTACTACCCTATCAGGTCCCATTGAAGATAGGGATTGTAGAAGTCCTGAGACAAATTGGGGGAGTACAAGAAGCAGAGCTAAGCAATAGAGGTAAAGGGACTATTTTCCCAACTATTACCATGGCTCACCATTTTGTGATCACTAAGGGTGGATGGAGATTTTTTGAAAAATTCTTTAAGCCATATAGGCTGTCTACTGCAGTGTCAAGATGTGCAGAACCCGAGGATTTTTGCATTGGCATGTTCAGAAAAAGAGCAGTGTGCAGAGGTAGGCCACATCAATTTCAGTTCCCAGAAGATCTGATTAGAAATGAATTCAGCTTAGATGAGCAAGAACTAAAGAAGGAGAAGTGGGTGGCATATAAGAAAGCCCTTGATTTTATCCATCAATTTGACAGTGGCTATGAACCCCTTTCTAGCTTCAATCCATTTGAGGAGAAAATAAACTTCCTGATTCTTTATTTTGAAGATCTCATGCAGACCTTAAAAGAAAAGAGGGAGGCCATAATGCAAAATGAGCCTAATAAGGCTAAGATGGTATTGGCTAAGCTTTCCTTTGCTAGAGATATCCCACATGGTGACTATGTAATGCACAAAAGGTTAAAGTGCACTGTGATAATGCCAGTGACAGGTGAGCCTTCCACTTGAAAAGGGAAGAGGAAAATTGAAGATGTCATTGACATCCAGGATTCCCCTCAGAAGCAGAGAGTGGGAAAGGAAATTGAAACTGATGAGCCTCAATATTCTCCATCTCAGTCTCCTATCCACATTGGAGATGAACAAGCTGTGGCTGAACAATTAGTGCAGTTAGGGAGTTTCGGTGAGATTGCCTATACCTATGAGGAGACCCAAGAGGGGATGCCCAAAGAGCCACCTAATGCCGAAATGGATTTGACTGATGGTGAGTTAAAGGGCCAAGAAATGGACCTTACTGTTAAGCAAGCTAGTGAAGAATTCCTAGCTGACAGTAATTTTGTCACATCAGGAGCTTTTATACTATTTCTATGGAAGCAAAATATTGATCAATTCAAGATTAGATGTGAACATAGGAAAAGTGAACAACCTCTTAAAAATACAACTCAGGTAGAAGAAGAGGTTAAGCAAGAAATGATGGAGGAGTTCAAAGCAATCACCTCTAAGAAAGGAAGACAAATGGTAGCAAAGGCTGGTGTGTTGATTCTCCCTGAATGGGATATAGCTGATGACTTAGTGCTTGATGCAGTGAGGAAAGAAACAAAGCCTATGGAAGGAGTGAGATTCAAAAAAGATAATGCTGCTCTTGTCATGTGGTCTTTAAAGAAAGATGAAAACAAAATAAGGAAGGATGCATCAGATTCTAGCCTCTTAGGAGGCATGATAGTTAAAAGAGTCCAAGACATAGGGGTAGTGAAAGCTGCAAGCACAGTCCTAGAGACTGCAAAATTTAGTGTTGCAGTGGCAGAGAAAGAGACACAAGAAAAGGCTAATCTCCAATTGAAGTTGGAGACTATTTTAAAAGCTTACAATGATGCTAAAGAAGGAATAGCCAATAGAGACAGCATAATTGCTAGACTCCAGAGTCAACTGGCAGGTCAATATCAAATCGGTGAATCTTCTACACTCATGATAGCCTCCTCTCCAGCAAGACCCCCTCCTACTAGTCCCATCATTGAATATCCCCCTTCGCCTATGCCTTCTAGTTCCCAATTACCTGAAAATGTCGAACATGAGTTGGAAAAATTGAAACAAGCTCAAACATTGTATGCAAACAAATATGAGGAGAAGGTGAAAGCCACCATTGTGAAGTTTGCTGACTCAGTCAAAACCTCCAATGTATACATAAATATGAAGAGGATTCTTGAGATTTTGATCAAATTGAGAGAAGAAGAAGCCACTTTGGAACCAATTCTAAATAAGTGGGTGCCTAGAGGTAAAGAGTTAGAGCTCATGTGTTCTTCCCATGCAGATGCAGAAGAGAATGACAATCTAAGGTCCACATGTGAGTTTATAAAAGAGATGAATATTATTTCAGTGGAAGGAGCAGGTATAAAAAGAAAATCCCAACTTTATAGGAAAGAATATTCAAATCATAAATTTGAAATGTTTCCAGGAGGTTTCATTGATCTTGTCTAGCTAAAGGAAGAGAAGACTTGGTTAAAGGAGGTGGACCACAATTTGTCCCTAAGGATCAATCAGATTATTAGTACTGATGACACATCCTTATTTGTCCAAACAATTGAGGAAATTGAAAAAGTGAAATCTCATTATGATTTCATAGAAACAGAGATTGGGCATGTACGAGTCACTTGGAAGCGGCTAGAAGATATGAAATAGAAGATTGCTAGTTTTACTTGGCCTAGTGATGATGTGTATCAGGATTGGAAAGATAAGTATATGGGATAGAAAGAAGATGCTTGGGAGTAGTTAAAGGAGGTTGCAATAGAAAAACAAGCAGAGGAAGCCACAGATGTTGAAAAGGACTTATAACCGCTTCTTGAAAACGACCGGTTGTTTGTAACAAACTTTCTTTTGAAGGGTCCAAAGCTTGCATGCATCCATACTATTATAAATGGATACCAGGACTCCTAAAAAAATGATCGCAAGTAATTGTAAGAAGACACTGCAAAAATTTATCTGAGCTTTTTTCTAGTATTATGTAGAATACTCTGAGTATTGTAATATTTTCTCAAAATTAATATCAATATACAGACTAGAAATAGTGTATATACATAAATGTGCATAGAAGTCATAGGGAAACTCATGTCAAATGTGCAACTCAATACAATAAATAATCTTAGTTTGTAGCCATATAGCATCATAATGCAGTCCTTGACCAAGTATGCATACAAGAAACATCTAGTTCTATTAAGGCACAAGCATCAAAGTCAGAGGTTATCACAACTAGTGAAAAACATCAAGAACAAAAAGTTTAGTCTCAAGAATTAGGATTTGTAATAAAAAAACTTACAAGGATGAGGCATATTCATAACATTTGCAGTCCCACCTTGGATATCAACACTAGAAGCAACTCATATTGTTCGTGTATAGACAAGACAATATGGGAGTTCATTATACCCAGCAACTCATGGTGTTGTTTTTCATGTTGGCTCTGTTGGACCCTGCAATTAAGATTCAATATACATTATTCAATAAGATTAACTGTGCAACATAATGAAATATTGAAAAGTGTGTTACCTTGTTGAGCTTCGCTTGGTTTTGAGAATAGTTTAATATTCTCTACTTAATAGGGCCAACCACGTGAAGGTGGAAGCTCATTTGGCCCCTCCCCCCCCCCTAACATCACTCTAAATTCCCCATTAACATCTTATAACATTCATTCATTAATTCTTTCTACCATTAATAAAATATAGCATTCATTCATTAATATCACATAACGTTTATTAACATAGAGCATTGATTAACATTAATTAACACACAACATTCATCAATATTAATTAACACATATCATCCATAACCATTAATTAGCACATAATTACATTCACTAACACATAAAAATCAGTCATTATCAGATAAGTTAGATTACAATCATTTCTTTCTTTGTTTTTTCTTTGAAGCTATGAAAAGACTAAGTGGAACATCGATGTCTTTATCATTTCCCCCCTCTGCAGATGTTCCGCCAACTACTCGTGATCTCAATGTATGCCTAGTCCTATACTAAGGATGAGGACACTAAAGCAAAGGGGGGTCCTCTGCAATAACAAAGAAATGGGTTAAATTCAAAAAAAAGAATTATTATTGTTACAAGTATTTCATTAATTTAGAGAAAATAATTGTTGTGCTCTTTACCTGATGGGGCCACATCATTTTGTGTAGCCTCAACCTCAACATGCTGAACACCATCGTCCTCTTCACCTGAGTGGGGAACATCACGTTCTTCAGGTAGTGTACCCAGATCATGCTCCACTTGCTCACCACAGATTACATGCTCTAAAATATTAACAAGAAAGGTTACATTAATTACTACACTAATTACAAATTAAGATGTTTAATTGTATTAATAGCTAAATAAATAAATTTGAATAGAAAATGAATACCTCCAGTACTGGGATGCACATCCAGACCTTCATGTGCAGGTGGTGTTTCACAATTAGTAGGTTGCATTCCATTGACATGCACATTGTTATCATTGCTTGCTTATTTAAAAAAAATATAGTCACTTTATGTTGGAACTCAACATCAATTAGATTATTGGTAAAGTATTCAATTTGAAACAACTTCCATTTACCATATTTACTTGTGTGACGGATGCACTTGAATGTTGTGTATGGCCACTCAATTCTTGTAGTCGATCAGCCACGACTGAATAGCCTTGCTGGTAGGCAATTCTCTTGTCATCTTCTGTGGGTGCTCTATTGAATTCAGAGCCCTGCATTTTTGCTTGGTATCGTGAATTTTGCTTGCATTGTTTGATAAAAAAAAAACGTTTGCAATTTATTAATATTTTGAGACAATATGGGAGTTTACATGACATACTTACAATTCATGCAACAAGTTTCATGTAACCACCAGAGTCAAGTTTGTGTTGCCCGTGCATTTCTTGCCTTGCCTTGGTTGCCTTTGATGTGTCACTCAGTTTATAAAAAGTTTGAAATATGTTAGATTATATAAATATAAAGATTAATTAATTAGTACATAATTACATTCTTAATAGTATCCCGTACCTTCTTCTGGCATCTACTGGTGTATTTCCTTTTTTCCTTTCAATTCTCTCCTTGGCATCCAAAATCAGGTCCTTCCAGTCCCTCTCTAGAATCATGGGGGGACGCTCGTACTTTAGGTTCCTCTCCAAATGGGTCCTGTATTGGTCCCTCACATACTTTAGATATGTGCCTTCTTTTTCAAGGAGCTTGGTTTTGTCAAAGGTGTCATTTCCAAACCACTCAACCATTTGGTTTGTCAATTCATCTTTTAACCTTTTTTCTTGGTCATTCCACCTTTTAAAGAAAAAACAAACCTGTTAGATTCAGAAATGAACTGAAGCTACATTTATTACACTTCAAGAAATGGATCAAAGGAAAAGTATTCTAGCAATGATATGAAATCAAAAGTGGATAAGGGTTAGTTCACATATGATGTACCACCTTTTATGTATGGTGGGCCCAAATATCTGCAATGCAATGTCACTACCCGGAACCTTTTGTATCTTTAAGGGAAGCATTTCTTCGTCGCTCACCACAAATGTGGCCTGCAATGTTCCCGTACTAGCAATACAAGAAGATCCAAGAAATGATGCTATGTTATCAACAATAGTCGCCTGTGGCACATCCTCATGTGCATCTCCTCCTGCAAAAAATGAATCCACTATGAAATGGCATTAGAATTCAAGAAAGAATGCTTGAAGGGAAATAAACACATGACAGAAGATAGAGAAAAAGAGGGATCTACCAACAGTGGACGAGACAATATGATGTGCACTAGAGGATGTTTGCATGCTACATGTTGCCGACATTGCAGTCGGCAATACAGGTGAGGGTGACCTCTGATGAGGCGGCATCGGCATTTGCACAGTAACATTGACAGCACCTAAAGAATAATACATTAAATATATCAAACATTAAATATGTGAAAAATGCAAGACTTGTAAACAAGGATGAACCTTTATTTTGAAAATTGATAGTATCAAGTATGATGTGTTTTGGGTACTCAGAGTGATAAGCCAAGCAAGTGATAATACAAGAAAATCGACATCACCTGATCCTGCAACACCCTGATCATAGGAACGACTTTCATGAGGGTGGATAAATTGTTGTAAAAACAATATGTACATATTTTAGTTAATGACATAAAAAGAGAATAAAATATAAACCATTATTAAACTTTTGTTATAATTTAAGCTTTCATTACTGCTTACTTGCAAGTTTTCTACTGTCTTATACAATAATTCCACCCTTTGTCGTATCTCATCAGTGGTAGGATGCACGACTGCCAAAGAACAATCTCTTTTCTAATTTTTATAAGAGGCATTTTAAAGAATTTCACAAGGTCTGTGGGATCTTCAGGGTCATCATTGCTTAACCCTAATGATTCCACATCCATAGAAAGGTGCTCAGGTATTGCAACTCCCTTTCCCTTTCCCCGAACATCCGTCTGTGTCAAGACTATCATTAACAATTACAAAATTAGTATATATCACTAAAAAAAAGAACATAATAATGTAACAGTTTGCTTCTACCTAATTTGTAAAATTACAATGAGGTTTACCTACTCGGTAGAAGTGTTGCAAGGTACATCTTTGTCTGCGATATGTGATGGATCCATGTCAGCCTGTGACAAAGAAAAAATATAAAAAACGTTAGCAAAATTACATCATACACAACATGAACTTTGTAGACAAAAGGAGTATTAAATAGTAAAAAGATGTTGTCATCAAAATCATTGTAAATTTTGTAATTCCTTACCTTTACTTTATGTAGACTATGCAGGATCCTCAACTAAATGGTCACATAAATAGTCACATAGCTAATAAACAATCCAATTTCCATAAATAAACACAGGTTAAAAATTGTCACATAAATAGTCACACCCCCTATCTCCATCTCCATATTAAAAGGTACATCATGAATTAATTATGTGATGGCATTAGAATTCAAAACATAATGAATTAATTATGTAAAAAAAATTCTATCAAGAAGTCAATATTCAATAGATAATATACTAATCGCATTCCTCATACATTTCATTCTTCATCATCATGAACATCAAGGTCATCATCACCATCGCCATCATCATCATCATCATCATCATCATCATCATCATCATCATCATCATCATCATCATCATCATCATCATCATCATCATCGTCGTCGTCGTCGTCATCATCATCATCATCAACATCTTTGCCATCATCATCACCATCATCACCATCACCGTCATCATCATCATCATCATCATCATCATCATCATCATCATCATCATCATCATCATCATCATCATCATCATCATCATCTTGTTGTTGTTGTTGTTCTTCTTCTTCTTGTTCTTCTTCATCGTCATTGTGAAACTGTCAATCGTGATCATCATCCACTTCATCTTCTACTTCTTCGGTATCTTCTTCTTCCATCACATTATAATTTATCAGCCTTCCTCTTGGATCATGTCTAACAGCAAATAACCAACCCAGTTTATGTGAAACCTCTGAGTAAAATACTTGCTCACATTGGCTTGGAAGAACATAGGGCTCATCCCCAACTAGTTCAAATGACCTTGTATTTAGCATTATAAAACCATTATCATGTTCAATAATAGTTCTATCAGGGTCATTTTTATTCAATCGTAGCCTGTACCATTTGAGGATGAACAAAACTAATTTGAAGGAATTAAAGTCACACTCAAGTATATCATCCAAAATACTATAGTATCGATTTTGAGACTGTTGAGGATGAATGTCATTTCTCAATGAAATATTTATCACCTCAAAGACTGCAGTGATGCCAGAATCACAAGTTTTCTTCGTGTCATCCAACTTTTTTATGCAAAATTTATGACCATTGCAGCACATAGCATTGTGGTGTTTGACTTGCGATATGTCAAACATGTAAAATTTATTGCATTGTGAGTTGATAAACATATGGGTGATTAATAAATTTATACGTACCTATTTATCTCTTAAACCATATGCTAAATCAATTTCCCTTTGCGTAACATTGGAATCTCCATTACGATGTGCTTCTTTAACCAATGAAGCAACACCTTCCCATGTTAACGTGCATCTAGAATGTTGACAACGTTCAATCCATACCATCATCCAATAAAGATTTTTTTGCAATATACAAATGTAGTGCATCCCACTCTCGACCAACTATACAAAAAATAAATAGACGTCTTACAATCGATTTATTTTGAAGATTAAGAATTAATTAACTACAATAACATCTTATAATTACCTCTCACTTTCCTCAATCTACCTTTCCCCATCAAGTACTCCCCTTCAAATTTGTTAATGGTGTTGGTATCCCAAATGCGATCCACGTGGATCTTTGCTGCAAACTTAGGAAGATATTAAAAAATGTACACCGTAGTCTGGTATACCATATATCCCTCCACCATAGAACCCTCAGGATGTGCTCTTTGTTGAACCAAAGCCTTAAAAAATTTCAAGTGCCTCTCAACCATCCACATTGACCTAGTGTGTACAGGTCCACACAATTCAATCTCCTCAACTTGGTGTATGAGGTAGTGTTCTTGTGCATTGAAAAAAGTTGGAGGTACACACTTTTGCATTCCACACATTAAATGAGGAATTTTTCTCTTCCAATATTTTATATCATCTTTATGGATTTCTTTACATGACAACCACCTACAAGGTATTCAAGATGCAAAAAAAAAAATTAGATAAGAAGTAAAACAAATCGCAAATATAATATCTATACAATGAACTAAACAAATATCACTACTTACCTTATGTAATTTCCAAGATCATATATGACTTGCTTGACATTATTGTCGAAGTCGTCTGGGAGAGATAGAGGTAGAATGTACTGCAACAATTATAAAATTATCTTTTCATTTTTTTGTAACATAATGAAAAGTACACGTACGCTCAGTACTTAAATACATACTAAAAACACAAGAACATGAATTACCTTAATGAAGGTATGCCAATCATGCATTTTCATCCCTTGCCCAAATTCACTTTTCTTTGATATGAGATTGTTTATGTTCACAGCAAATCCTGTGGGAAATCTAATTTTTCGTATGACTTCTTTTATAGCATTGCTTTGCTGGTCCATTAATAACCAAGGAAGCTCACTTATATGAATCTAGTCTCCATGGCTATTTGATTGAATGACATTTATAATTGCATGATTGGAATCCTGAATGTCACTACATTTTTTGACAATTTTTTCTTTGTCACGCCTTCCATCCAATATTTTCCATAATGTATCTATTATATTCTTTCCAATATGCATACTATCAAACAAATGAACAATTTGTAACCGCTCGTAGTAGGGCAACCTACTAAATTGTTGGGGATAACATTTTATTCCCTTAGGAAGGTGGTCGTTTATGCCTTCACGACCTTCATGATCATCAATCACATCATCAGTAAACAAAATAAAATAGAAAAGATGTTTTATGACAAACCAATAGATGGAATGGCATTACCTTGATGATTAATTCTATTATATTCCAACTTCCACAGGTGACGTGTCATTCTTCGTGGCTTTGATGTATTCTCTTCTTTCCCATTGAAAAGATGTTTTTTAGTATTTTGATACTTATGATTTTTGTGGAGAAAGTGCCTATACTCATCAAACACCTGCTTTCCTAAACTTTTTGAATGACGAGATTTCATCTTTGGACCACAAACAGGACATGCAAATTTTCCCTTTGTTTGAAGACCTACAAGATAATGTATAATTGGATTAAATATGATAATTTTTTGAATTATAATGTTCATGCACAACTTAAACACTATAACATACCACAAAAATATGTTAGCCCTGGGGCATCGTGTATTGTCCATAGAAGCATCGCATGAAATTGAAATTGTCTTTGTCCTATTGGTCTAGAGACGACATACATAGTGACACCATTCCATAACTCCAACAACTCGTCGATAAGAGGCTCGATATATACATTCATATCTTTAACTTGGTACTTACCTAATCGAATGAACAAAAACATTACATAATTATTATGACCATTTTACTGCAATATTTATAATTAAATTTAGATGACTATATTTAAATGATAAAATACCTGGAACAAGCATTGTCAACATTATGTGCTCCCTCTTTATTGACATCCATGGAGTAAATATACCGAAGAACCTTGCGAGGAACCCTTTTTGTTATTTGATCTATTCGATATCTATTGATATGACGTTCAGGGCATTCAGTTTGAAATTCATGTTGTTTGTGATATATAATATGATCATTGGGACAAGCATCTATTGCTTGATACTCCATTCCAATATCTTTCATAATGATAGATAACTCTCGGTATGAGCGAGGTAGAATATTTGATGGTGGTAACAAAAACTCACCTATCAATCTACAACGAAAAAATATAATTTGTTATAATAAAGAATATTAATGGTACAACATGATTCACAGTTTATTATGACATATATGACATGCCTTAACATACATGACATTGTTATGTTGGATAAACCATTCATAACCTTCAAGTTCACCAACAACAATACAACGGAGAGAAGAGTTGCCTATGAGCCTTCATAAAGGGCCTCAGATGCCTTCTCAAGTAGAGGGACATCATGAACAACATCAAGGTCATCTTCATCATCATGATCAGTTGCGCGAGTCCTAAATGAGTCATGGATCAATGTATTTGTACCATCATCTTCAACTATGTTTTCTAGCTCATGATCGTCATCTTCCATGGGATCATTATCTTTAGCTTCGATATTCACACCTCCATGTTCATCCACTTCAAAAACCATATTCTCAGGGTTGTTTTGATCCATACCATGTGCTCCGGGGTGCTCGACCTATATAAAATTGATATACATAAATAAACCGTGATCATGATCTCATCATCACGTGATTTATTATGTATATAAATTGTCAAAACAATATAATGAAAAAATTACCAATGGATGATAATCATGTCCACCTTCAATGTGACCATGCAGCCTACAATGTTTCTTCGCTGTTTTGATTAGAAGTCTTCTAGTCTTTAACCCCTTACAAATTTTGCACGGACAATAACATTTTCCATCACCTTTTCTTTTCAAGTTAGACCACAATCTAGCAATTGTCTCCTTATTTTGTTGTTCGTTGATATTGTCTGACATGGCCTTTCTTCACAGGCAAGAAAATAGAAATTATTGTCTGACATGGTCTTTCCCTCAGGAGCTGGTAGATCCTGCTTCCATACTTTAATTCTATTTTCTCAAAGGACAATCCTAAAAATCCATGCATTGCAAACAACTTTTTGCACCTTTTTTGGTTGTGGTGGCGTCATAGAGAGTTTACATCAATAAATGAAGAACATGCCAATGCTTTTAATGCAGCAGTAGAAGTCTATCTCTTATTCAATAGCTCTAGTGAAACCCCCATGATCTTTTGTTGGAGTAGAATTTTTTATATTCTAGAAAGGGTCTTGTCCTTTGTTGATGGGATATTCATCTACCTCAAGAAATAACTGTTCTTTTCTCCAACAAGAAGTGGAACTAAATGAAGATCTAGCACCATGAAATTAATCCTCAAAAGGATTACTATAGTTAGTTTTGGTAGATAATGATCTGTGTAAAATACTAATGTGGCTTTACGAAACATTATGTACTAGCTTAGCATACTCTAACAACTTTAGTGCAACATGCTACATCCAATTAAGTCTCCATCGGTATCTCTATTGTGTTTATGGATTGGGATTCAATGTACTCTTTTTATACACAGATTTTACTTTCAACTGAGGAGGTTTGTATGTACTTACTTGTCTTTCGATTGTATCCCTATTTCAAGAATTTCTTCTATCAACAAATCATTTGTTGTAAGTTGTACAAGTGGAAGCTTGAACATGCCTTCCATGCTAGCCTTGTTGATACGTTCAACACCATCTTGTGCAACAAATCTTTAGAACTCCATTTTTCTGAATTGAAGAGTGAGTAGTAGGGACAATCTAGGACACTTACAGAGGTTTTGCAAGAGAGATAAATAGACCTAAATATTATGGCTTAATAATGATCAATAGGTAAACAGATAAGAAACTCTCAATATCAAAATGACTTTCTCAATTGTCTTTACTAGAAATGGATAGATCTGCTAATAATGGTTTTATGATTGTATGTCAACTTTAGACTCAATCCAAGAAGAGCTATAACTAATATGCGATATCTAGATTTATGATCTCTATAATATAACAATCCCATAATTATGTTTCCACGTATCTATACCACAACACAAACATCATGCTACTGTTCAGCCGTAGTAATTGATATCCTAATTATAGAATGTGAAATATGTAGATAACTATGAATAAAGATTAAGAAAAACAAAGAAAGATGCTTATTGCAAACATAAATGACTAATGGACAAGAATTGAATTCATTGTAGATAGTTTTGAATATCAAATTCACTTATTTGTGTGCATTTAGTAACTCATGTACTTGTGGCCAACCATTTATCTCTTTCATAAATTAAACACTTATTAATAACATTAAATGGCCAAGTAATTATGTTTTAGTTGAAATTGAAAATAAAATATTTTATTTGAGGACAACTCACACTATTCCCTATCATATTTTAGACTCTCGATTTTGTTAGTAGTGGTTTGATGTCTTTGGAGCTGATGATTGAATTTCTTTAGTTACGTTTGCCAGCCTACTCCTAGCCTGTGCCAAAATGGGAGCTTTGGAATAGGGTATGGACATCCATCAAAGCATAAAAGATAGAGGAATTTTGTTAGATGTAGTTGCAACTGCACAAAATGGATTTGTTGAGAAGGCTTTAGAAACTTTCAAGCAAATGCAATCGGTAGGTGTAAAGCCAAATTCCACGACCATTGCTACTATCCTCCCTGCCTATGCCAAAATGGGAGATTTGGAACAGGGTATGGACATTCATCGAAGCATAAAGGATAGAGAAATTTTGTCAGATGTTGTAGTTGTAACTGCCTTGGTAGACATGTATGCAAAATGTGGAAGCATAGACAAGGCATGTGAACTATTTGATAGAATGCCTGAAAGAAATGTTGTCTTGTGGACTGCAACGATTGCTAGATATGCACAAAATGGATTTGTCAAAAAGGCTTTAGACACTTTCAAGCAAATGAAATTGGAAGGCATAAAGCTAAATTCCACAACCTTTGCCAACATCCTCCCTGCCTATGCAAAAATGGGAGCTTTGGAACAGGGTATGGACATCCATCAAAGCATAACGGATAGAGGAATTTTGTTAGGTGTTGTACTTGCAAATGCCCTGCTTGACATGAATGCAAAATGTGGAAACATGGAAAAGGCTAGTGAATTGTTTGATACGATGCCGCAAAGAGATGTGATCTCATGTGAACAATCAACACACACATATACGGGAGGAAGGGATTGCTGATATAAAATTGAACGCTCACTCCTCAATCACAGGTCTATGGTTTTGTGAGATTAAACTAGGACAATTAACCACCACATGTATCTTTTTTGCAACATGAAATTAAAAACTAGGGCAATTTGAATCTACCTCTTGCATGGGATTGCCTTCGATATGGGTTTGATGTTCTTGGGGGTTGAAGTCGCCATGGACACCTACGTAGGATTACAATTCACAAATGAATTCCCCGCCTCTTTTTTTATTTTGTAATGGCCACTGTCGTCGAAATTACGACGAACTCAAGCACTTTTTTGAAAAAAATAAAATTCTCATTGCTAATGCCTTCTTCGTCGAAACCAAATGGGTAATTTCCGTCGGAATTACGATGAATGCGGGCATTTTTTCAAAAAAAAATCAAATTTGGCCACAATATACCATCTCTGTCGGAAACCTTAGTCAAAAATCTAGTCCAAATGTATTGGTGAATAAAGGGTCATTCAATATGATGACAAGCCTTGGCAAAAATAATTTTAAATAATAGAGCCTTTTGTTGTTAGTGTCGAGCATATTCTATACAAGTCTTTCCAAACCGCAATGATGTTATCAAGGACATACCTATAATTTATGAAACTAATTTTATTTGCCCACACAATTCGTACAAGGAGATGATGAAACTTTAGAGTCAAAGATTTGAAAAGGATCTTGTATGACACATTGAGAAAGGTGATAGTCCTCTAGTTGGAGATGTCTTGCAAATCTCCAAAATTAGGTATGAAAAAAATATTTTTTGTGTTTTACCTAATGACTTGGAGTGGAAAGCTTCTAGATAAATTTTGTGTAGGTCCTCACCCACATAGTGCTAGATGGCCTTGTAAAAATCACAAAGGAACCATCACAATCAAGAGCATTATAATTTTCCATAGTGTGAACAATTTCCTTGGCATCAATAATGGAGAGCAATTGATCACAAACCACTATAAAAAATTACCAATTACATTCTGCATGTATGTAGATTATTGTGCATCAAATGGAAAGCTAAGAATAGATAACTAAAAATAAAAATTTCTGCCTAAGACTAATGCCTAAGATTGCTACAGTTAACTACAATATTTATTGTGAATAAAAAAATAAAGAAAAGAACTACAAAAAAGCTAAAGTGAATTGTCATCATTGTGAAGCTGAAGATACACATTTGTTCCAAAAGACAACCCATGTAAAGGATGCATGTAGGTAGGAAAAGTGGTAATGCAAAAGATGATCGTTAGGTGTTTAAAGATATTCCCTGAGTGTTGTAGGTTGTGAAGATTGTAGAAATTTGCAAAGGAATAGTTTAGTGCTATTTGTGAAGTAGCTAAGTAGTTTTTCATTATAAACAAGCATAGGTATTTTTGGGAAAATTATTGAGTGCTAGTCACCTTTGTTAATAGATAAATTAGAAGTATATATCAGACCTAATTTATTGTTGTAGGGGGTGCATTATTGGTTGTAGTTGACACCCCAGAGTGTTATGGTTTAACATATTGATGAACCATGTATGTGACAAGGATTCCTATAGAACTAGTGAGGACAGTGGCTGGTTACCCATGTGTCTCGGTAAATGGATTGCTTTTTATGGATTGCATAATGAATTTTGATGTAGGTACTGAAGAAGAACCATAAAAGCTTATGAGAAAAGCCTAGAGCGATGAGAAAAACGTGTGTATTATAAATCAATTTCCTCATCATGATGGTTTCTGATCATCTGAGACCACTTATATGCTAGGTTTGTGGTTAGCCCAAACCACTTGTGTGTGAGGCTTGTAGTTAGCCAAAACCACTTGAGTGTAGAATTTATGGTAAGCTAGAAACCATTTGAGTGGAGTTTGTGGTCAGCTAGAAAATACTTGAGAAGATTGTTAGTTTTGTGGCTAGCCAAAACCACTTGTATGTGAGGTTTGTGGTTAGCTGAAACCACTTGAGTGCAAAGTTTGTGGTGAGATTGAAACCAATTCAAAATTGTATCAGCTAGGGGTAAGGAATAAAATTCATGATTTTCAGGAGGGGAAGTCCGTGGCACACTAAAGCCTATTTAACCAGAATTTGATAAGTGATTGTGAATGGATACCTAAGAAGGCTTTAGGCCGGTTCATATCTTTTTATAGATTATGGGGGGATACCTAAAACCAATTAGATAATTAATTTATGGGGGGATGTTAGTAGTAATAAATTAATTATGCTTTAGTCACCAATTCCAAGTCCACCACCAGCCGACTAAGAACCAAATTTAGCCATGCCATTCACATTGCAACTACTCATCATAAATATTATAGCTAACTTCCTGCTACAATACACAAAGAATTTAATGTGTAATGTATTATAAATTGAATGATTGAGCTTGAATTACTCAGAGCACTTAACTGAGTTTATCCTCTATAACCATCGTTCTCATGGTATTAGAGCTCATTTTTATGAGTTTCTCGTGATCCATGATTTTCTTGCACCTTCAACATCACCTTTCTTCTTATCTAATATCAATCATTTCTTTTGCAAGGTGGGAAATATTCACACGTCTCAATATTAGAGCCAAGAGTTTTGGTTCAATAGGTTACATATCTCTCGTATCCAGATATTTGCCTTTCAAAACCTTGATTTTTTTTATATGCAAGTAAATATGTAAAATTTTAACTTTACCTACACAAGATAGTATGATGTAGCTAGAAAAAGAAGAAGAGAACTTTCAAGTTAATAGAAGAAAATTTTACATGGTATTAGAGGGCACGGTTGTTGGAAAGAAGAAACATTAACAATTTTAGTGCAAACTTTTGTTTTATCCCTTCTTTTGTGGATAGTTGTTGTTGTAGTCTGTTTTATTCATGATATATGGATAAATACTGCGGTTGCTTTGTTTTTTAAGATAACCAACCAATCTCTCTAATTTTTTAAGTTTTATTTTAGTTGTTCCTCATTTTTGCTTTAACTGAGGTTTTATATATCTTTGTAAAGTCATTTATATCAATTGATATGAGAGAGCTTATTCTTTCCGATTCTTTATCTAAATTTTTCTTCTTTCATTGACAAGTTCTGTTCTTTTCTTTTTAGCTAGATCTATATTGTGTTTTGCAGATTTAGTTAAAATTTAACAAATAACAGAAACAAGGATCTGAAGCATCCTTTAAAGGAACAAGTGATGATTCATTTCTAGGATTAGTGTGAAACATCCTAAAAAAATATATCTATAAGAAGAATGTGAAGAGGAAAACATAATATTATAACTTGATAGGAATCAAAGTACATGCTCAAAAATTACATCTCTAGGAAGAATGTGAAGAGGAAAACATAATATTATAACCCAATAGGAATCAAAGTACATGCCAAACTTAGAAAGCCTTGCTAAACTCATTGTTTTATACAAATCTCATACAATGGTCAACCAAAGATATTTACTACATGTGTCAAGTAAAAACCTAAGAATGATTGGAAAACCTTAGAATTAAAAACTTTGTTGTCTAAATGGTAGACGAAATTTTCTTAATAGACCAAACCTATAAATGAAGTTAGCCAACTTAGACATTGAAAGAAATGGAAACCTTTAATATGGCCAAAATTTCCACACACCTATAATATTTAGATATTAATGTGATGTAGATGGAATTTTGATCACTACAACCAAACTTAGAAATACTATTAACAACAATAAACCACCATAACGATTCAATGCCCGCACTACATAGCATATTGACAAATTAAAATATTTAACTAATTAAAAACATTAATTTTTTCTGCGGCTATTATTCCTTCAATTTTAATAATGATTTGTATAAAAATCGTAATTAACAATTTTTTCTACTTAATACTACATGTTAAACAGAACACCAACCAACCATAACATGACACTCCACTAAATGTTTTTATTAGTTGCTTGCAATTCATTTGAATTACCATATTAGTTTATGTTCTAATGGTTCTAATTGTTATTAATGTTACTAGAAAATGAATCCCATGAAACTATACTTCCAACTTTCCAATCTCTCATGTTTTTCAATTTGCCCTTTGGTCCAAATAGAATGAGAAGTCTACGATCATTATGTTGGGAATATGAAGCCCAATAAACACATGGTTGTTTTCATCTCTAGAAGACTCTTGATTTCATATCTGAGATGTCTATATAAATGATTGTGTGCAGTCATGTATGTACTGTAGAATTGATATTGGTTAATAAGAATTCTCCCTACTTTCCGGTTGACGTAGACACTTAGTGGTGAACCACATTAATCTTGTGTCTTGAGTTCTTTGTGCTATTTTTTATATTCACTATCATGTGTTTTCTCTGCTCGTTTTTAAACTAACAATTGGTATCAGAGCTTAGGTGAAGTGATTGAGTAGAGATGGAAAGGTAGATAAATAAAGGATTGAAAATTCTCGAGAAGATGCAGAAGTTCGAAGTTAGAGAAATTAGTTGCTAGTATTGTGGAAGTGAGTCCATGTAAAAAGAAATTGTTGGTTTCTCGAGAAGGCTAAAAGGCAGCCAAAAGATGAAGACACTGATTCAGTCATCGAAGATTTTCTTGCAAATTTAGACTTCGTGGAGAATAAAATTGTGCAAGAAAAAGTTAAAACAAAACGTCATGTTCATTGGTGGGATGGCTGGAAAAGGAGGAGACTTTGGTTGAAGAAAAAGAGGGTTTGAAGTATTCGTTGTTTGGAGATTTTCTTGATTTGACTGAAGAAGAGGATGCTGAAGAGGAGGATGCTGAAGTGAGTGAGGATGAAGTTGAGGAGGTTGAGACCAAGACTCAGGAGGATTATGAAAAAGATAAATTTATGAGGTTGAAGGAAGAGATCTCCTACTCATCGACAAACTGATTTTATGCACCAGAAGTTGATGGTTTTGTGTCGTATCATGAATATTGAAAAAGATAACTTTGAGAAAGAAGGGAATTTTTCTCAAGGGACCGTATTTCAGCAAGAGGAAAGTGATGGGAAGCTCCTAACAAAGGACTCTTTCCTAACAAAAATGTATGCGTTGTTGATAGGAAAGCCTTTCTTTGGTGGAAAGATTCCACAAGAGGATTCGGGGTGCCTGGAGATTGAATATCTCAGGAGCACAGGGATTATAGAGCTCATAGAGGTGGGAGAGAGCCTCTGGTTCAAGGATGCGCAAGATCCAACAGACTTCGAAAAGCATGAGGATAAGGTCTTTGAGGAAAATGAATTTCAAAAAGAACAAAAGAGTGATGATTTATTGCTCGAGATTGCAGAAATAGAGGCGGAGTGGAATGCATTGATTGTAGGCACTGCACAAGTTTCTGCACAAAATACAACAAATTCATTTGACATGGAGCCCATTGGTGCAACGTCTGTCGCTAGAAGCTTAAAATCAGATCTCGTGGCAGCCAAATTACATAAGAATATTACATCCAGTGTTGGTCAAATGAGGAGAGAATGCGAGAAGGTGGGCATATGCAGAGGAAGTTGTGTTGTGAGAGGCATGACAGGAGAGTGTTCACATAGGCCGTCAAACACAGAGTCGGACGACTGGGTTGATGGCTCATGGATGAGGGACTACACCTACGATGCCATTTACAATGACAAACCAATGTATAGAAAACCCACATACGATGGTGTGATTGATGCAAAGTTTACTATGGACAAAATCCTTTTTGTTGAGGATAATAAGGAGATTCAAAGCCATAGACTGATACGAGAGTTTTATATTTGGGAATTAGAAAATGGTAATGGTGATCTTCTAGATATTCTATTACGAGGGAGCATAACAGAAAGAGACTTTGATGGAGGAGTGTATTATGCATTTGTAGATAGTAGTGTTTCTGATTATGGATTACCAGATGAAGTATTAGAGAATATGTTTTTAAATTTGATCTGACTTGGAGAAGATTTATTTGCACTGTTCATGAACAGAGTTTGGCGATATTAAAATATTCTCAAGACTTGGTTGCGATACGAGATTCGAATTGGAAGTAGGGATGTCGTTGTGCATGGTTGTGCCAGTTGGACTTCACGGGGGAGATTGTTGGGAATATGAAGCCCAACAGTTACATGGCTGTTTGTCTTCCCCAAAAGACTCTTCATTTCATATCTGAGATGTTTATATAAATGACTATGTGCAATCATGTATGTACTGTAGAATTGATATTGGTTAATAAGAATTCTCCCTGCTTTCTAGTCAACGTAGCCACTTAGTGGTGAACCACGTTAATCTTGTGTCTTGAGTTTTTTGTTGTTTCTATTATTGTTTCTACTATTTTTTCTATTCACTATTATTTGTTTTCTCTGCTCATTTTTAAACTAACACATTATCTTCCTATTAGCTGCTAAATAAGCATGCTTTTTCTGATTTTATATTCATCAAATGCTTTAGCAACCCTTTCATTCTGCACATTTTTAACTTTATGACACTCTCGTGTTTAAATTCTCTTTGGTAAACAAGATTTTCAAACACTAATTATTACCCTATCATTGCATACAATGAAAAATGGCATTTGCACATTTCCCTTTAATTTTGAAAAGAGGTTTACATATCCTAAAAAACTCTCCACTTGATCTAATCAAGTGGAAGTAATACTTAAAATATAAAAATATGCTTAAGGAACCACTTGCTTGTCTAAACTTGAGTCACATTTGTCTAAACTTAAGTCACATTTGTATAAACTTGAGTCAAAAGGTCACTTGCTTGTCCTCATCATACTTTGTCAACACATTACATACAACAACATTTTGCTAAGTGGTCCCTCATCAAGGTCTATCACCTTTGGGTCTCATTTGGTCTTACTTAGAGTCAAGGTCAACTTACCTCATCAAGAGAAACTATCATCTCTTTGGAAGCCACACCTACTCTACTACATACATACTTGGTTTTACACTTTGGACATTGCAAGTACACCTCAGATTCATTTACATTCCATCCAACTCTTGGTCTTCCATACTCTTTCCATTTTCATCTAGTCTCACACATCTTGGTCAAGATCTAGTTCATGGTTGAAACTCATTCCCAAAAATCTAGGAGAGAAACTAAAGAGGCTCAAGAGTCCACAAACATGAGTTCCTATGATTATGACAATGATATCTTTCTCAATTCTGATCATACTACATTACCTGACATGGATGCTTATAGAAATATTCCAAATGTTGAGAACATGGATACTATAAACAACAATGGTACACACAATGACAATATGGACAACATTTCAGTACATTCGGCAAAAGTGGAAGACTCCATTATGGATCCCTGTTTCAATCAATTGGTTGAGGAAATAATGAGGAGAGATAGACAATACTTCTTACAAGTGATGGCACAAAGTGGAGCCAAGATACCTCATGATTTTGACATGTCTCAAATAATGGAAAATCAACCTTTGCAACAACCTCACCTCAACATGGATCAAAGGAGGCCTAATAGTGGAGGCAATAGAGGATCATGTCTTGTGCCTAAATCACCATCATCTTTGTTTCAAAAACCTAAGGTCCTACATACACATTGTCAAGCATATGATACTCACCTTCGCAGACCATTATGGAAGTCTTATGCAGAAAAATATACTCAATCACACGCCAATGCTAAGGACCAACCACCAAAGCAATTGGATATCCAAAGGCATGCTCAAAATTTGGACACAAGGAAACCCCATATTAAATTTGGGGGCAACACGTTAGAACAAACTCATGACATGCCTGTAGAGTATTGTATACATGGACAAAGAAGATATTCCATTCCTCACCATGACTCTATACCAAGTGGTCCATATACGCAACATCATTATAGACCTCCTCCATATGAACATGTGTATGATCAATACCATCCATATATTCTCATTGTCCTCCTCCACCTAGTGGTTCGAACATGGGATATGGTCCAAGAAGTCAGTCTCCACCTAAGAATAATTTGGAACAGCAAATCAAGGACTTACAAAAGAAAATGGAGGACATAAATACACCGAAGCCAACTTACACAATGAGAGACATATGTCCCTATCCATTTGACAAAAGCATTACAATGCCTCCATTTCCTACACACTTTGTGACACCTAAGTTTGATAAGTATAGAGGAAAAGGAGATCCTAAGGCACATATAAGACAATTTCTCATAGCTTGCATTGAGGTAGCAGCAGAAGAGACATATTTGATGAGATTATTCCCACAAAGCTTAGGAGATCAAGCTATGGAATGGTTCTCCCAACTTCCACCTAGAATTAAGTCATGGGGTGACTTAGCAAAGGCATTTATCCAACATTTCTCATACAACATAGAGACAGACATATCAGTCACTACCTTGTGCAACACCAAGCAAAAGGATGGAGAATCTTTTTCATCATTTTTACAATGATGGAGAAATGTAGCCAACAGATGCTATTGTAAAATTCCACAAAAACAAATGGTAGAAATGTTCACTCAGAATGTTAACAAAGACATTGGTTATGACTTGAGAAAAGCTTGTTTGTCCACCATCAAAGACATCATTGAAAAAGGCTTAGCAACAGAGAAGGTCCTAATTGAGCAAGGAGTAATTAAAATATTTAAAGAAAACAAAGAGGACATTAAAGGAAAAGATAAGCCAATATTTTGGAATAAAAACAAGAACACAGTCAATGATGGTGTTGTAGATGCCAATACAGTATGACCCAAAATCGTTCTTTCGAGATCAAGCTCTACAAACAATCAAGTGAATACTCAAACAACTTCCAAATCACGAAGGAAGTACACCCCATTGGGAGAACCACTTGAGTCAACTTTCAAGAAGCTAGTGGCAAACAAAATAATAACAATTCCAGATTTGCCTCCATATGAGCCAAAGGTTAAACCAAATTGGTGGAATGATGATGAGTATTGTGAATTTCATAAAAGCAAGGGACATAAAATAGGAAACTATCATCGACTAAAGAACATTATACAACATCTTATTGATAGAGGTGACATTGAGATTGAAGGACACTCATCTAATCAAGAACATGAAATCTTTAAAGAACCATTCCCAAAACATGACAAGGGAAAAGCTAAAGCCACAGATGAGAAAACCAACTATACCGGATCATCCTATAACTATGATTCAACTATCAATCAAATTTCGATGGACAATTATGTCTCTACCATTATCATCAATGACAAAACACCTGAGAGTTCTACCCAAAGACCCAAAATTGTCCTAAAAGGAATTGCATCTTCTTCTGAACCAACCTCTGAGTGTAATGTTACAACTCGTCGAGGTAAATTCACTTTACAAGGTGCTCCAGCTAAAAACACCGCTTCCTCATCAACCAAACCTGAGTATGACCTTGTAGAACAGTTAGGGAAGACACCCATGCTTATATCAATCCTTGATCTCTTACGAATATCCCCCGCACATAAAGCCATTCTTGACAAAATCTTGACAGACACTTCTGTCCCCACTGATCTGAATGTGGACTAGTTTCAAGCCATGGTGGTATACCTTTCCGTTCCACACTCCCTTACATTCACCAAAGCTGACGATGCCTCCGTGAGCCAACCACATAATGCACCTTTACACATTGAAGCCTTCCTAAACAAACATCAAATAAAATGAGTCCTGATAGATGGAGGAGCAGGTCTAAACATTTGTACATTGAGCACTATTAAACAATTGGGATATTCTGATAAAGTTGTGAATTCTACAAACAAAATTACCATCAAAGCACATGATGATGACGAGCGCTCATCCAAGGGCACAATCACCTTACCTCTCAGAGTTGGGCCAGTTACAAAAGATGTGGTTTGTCAATTCCTAGACCTAGATCTCACATACAACATATTGCTAAGACGTCCATAAATTCATGAGCTGAGCGCAGTCCCATCTACATATTCCACATGATGGAGTTGAAGTGACCGTTAAAGCTGATCCGAATCCATTCATATATTGCAACAATCTACGACCTAGATCAGAAATAACAATTCCCGTTAATAGAGAAGCAACTCCATCCTTGGCATATGTGGATCCAGAATCCTTGAAACCTTCAGCATCAAAACAAACAGAGCTCAAAGAAAAATTCAAGGTTAAAGACTTGGGATGTGGTGAGTATATCTTTCATATTGATCAACTCCCACTATCTCCTAAGGTATTCAGTCAATAGGAACAATCTACAAACAATTTGCAATGCCAAGGAATTGGGTGTGAACCACCTACTGTTATGGCTACTAAGTCCGAATGCAAATCTCCTCTAGTGGTGCAAGCAGCTCTTGATATCAATAATCCTAAGAGTGGTTCCAACGAAGAATCTATTGAGTGTATCGCTAGCCCCCTCTTGAGAGCTCACATAGCTTTGCCATTTCATCCACTCATTCCATTTTCACTCCTCTCCCAGACTTGGATCAAGAAGAATTACAAAAGCCCTTACTCATTAGGGATCAAGAATCAAGCTTTGAAAAGAAAAATTCAAAAGTAAAAATTAAAGAAAAGTCATTCAGTCAAAATCAAAATCATAAGCTATTGGACTCTACAAACATCAAAGTCAAGGATAAAAATCCTATGAAAGAGAAAGACCAATATTTGATCTCCCCTAATATAAAAATAACTGGGGGCAAAAGTTCTAAAATTTCAAATAAAAAAGCATACTTGTTTATCCTAAGTCTCCATCATGCTATCCTACTTTCACTTCTTTTCACAACCATAAGCCTTCATCACTCATCCACTTGTTCGGCACATCCTTTCCCTTTTGGCGATACATCATGGACCTTTAATGGAGCTTCCTCGAGGGAATTTGTTGTTAGGGATGCCCAAACTTCTTTAGGTGACACACATATGGGCCTACGTAGTCCACACATTAGTAATTCTATCTCAGTTCCCTTATCAAGGAAGACAGTCGCTCGAGCTACATATCATTCAGTCAAGGAACGTCACAGTTACAATCACAAGGTAAAGCCTTGCACATTTGAGGTGGGTGACTTAGTTCTCAAGGAAAATCCTAAAAATCAGCAAGACAGAGAGAAGAAGGGAAAGTTCGAACCAAATTGGCTTGGTCCTTACATCATTACAACAACCTATGGATCTAGTGCATATCAACTCTCAACCATAGAGGGTGAACCTTTGGAGGATCCTATCAACAACATGCACCTTCATAGGTTTTACACATAGCTCTTCAGAATATTCTAATTCAAAAATACAAAAAAATTATAAAACATAAAAAATTGTTACTTGGTGAAAACCTGGCAAACAGGCGCCTTGTGACACAAAAAATTGAAAAAACCAAAAAAAGTAAAGAGAAATAAATTCGTCCAATGGTGAAAACTACTTCGGTGGCACCCTAGGCAAGTACCATGGTGAAAATCGGGTCACCGGCGCCATGTGTAGAGACATTGCTCCTCCGTCCTTCAGGATTCACTTTCATCCTTTCACTTTGCACACACTCACAACCTATGCATCCATAATAAACTTACCCATTCCCATCATGGCTTGTTATTGATCTACCTAAGATTGGTTAGCCATTCATAATAAACCTTCCTTTTCACCCCTTTCCATTCATAATAAATCAACTCTTATTTGTGGCTAAGGCAAATCCTACGTCACTTGACGGGTGAGGAACTAAGCGCATCACATGTTTCAAGGAGTACAACTTCTTTCATTTTTCTTCAGTCTATTCGTGGACAATCCACAATAAAGCAACATTGGCATCAGCATTCTGCAAAAAAGTTCCGTCTTCTTTGCAATAACGTATCAGTTTCAAGGATTCAGTCAGTTTCAGATGAGATACAACAACAACAATGGACTTCAACAAATCAAATATTTCAAGAGACTCAGACAATATTATGGTTTAGTGCTATCTATCCTTTTGTGAAAGTAAACATTGTGACCACAATCAAATAAGACTTATACAAGTGACAAGAGACACTAAACTTGAGGACTACAATGGATGTTAGTGTCGAGTCTTGGTTTTATTTTGATTTTATCTTTTGGTGACATGTCTTTTATCTTTTCCAGGATGTCTCTGAGTAGAGATTCTATCTCCATGATGTCTTTGACTAGAAAGGCGAGGATGGGGCATCTTCAACTATTTTTTTTTGTTGTCTCTAGATTGTCTCTTAGTAATGCTATGACTTGTCTAAGGATATGAGGACATTGAGAGTCTAGTATGAACTGGGGCATTCTTTGCTTGCAACTGTCTTATCTCCATGCAAACAGGTACAATGACTTTTCGGGTCGAACATATGTTTTGATTGTCATAACCTATTTTAACCTGATAGGAATCAAAGTACATGCCAAACTTAGAAAGCTTTGCTAAACTCATTGTTTTATACAAATCTCATACAATGGTCAACCAAAGATATTTGATACATGTGTCAAGTAAATTTGCATAAGGGGAGAAAAACAACAGTTATTTGGTGAGAACCCTTGCACATATTATGATCTACAAGTATTTTTACAAGTGGCTACTACATTGTAAACTATGACAGTATATTTTCTATGGTTTAAAAATCTTTCCAATTCATGTCTCTATATGTATAGATATTTTATCTATTGAGTAGATTGGGTGTGTTCTTCATGTTGACTTTTCTATTGTACTTTTCATGTACAAATTTTTTATAAGTTAATAGAATTACTATAAAGCTCCTAACTAAACCACTTCACTTGTAGCACAATAAAAATGGAAACCTAAGAATGATTGGATGACCTTAGAATTAGAACCTTTGTTGTCTAAATGGTAGACATAATTTTCTTAATAGACCAAACCTATAAATTAAGTTATCCAACTTAGAAATTGAAAGAAATAGAAATGTTTAATATGGCCAAAATTTCTAGGCACCTACAATATTTAGACATTAATGTGATGTAGATGAACTTCTGATCACTACAACCAAACTTAGAAATACTATTAACAACAATAAACAACCATAACGATTCAATGCCCGCACTACATAGCATATTGACCAATTAAAACATTTAACTAATTAAAAACATTAATTTTTTCTGCCACTATTATTCCTTCAATTTTAATAATGATTTCTATAAAAATTGTAATTAACAAATTTTTCTACTAAATTCTACACGTTAAACAGAACACCAACCAACCATAACATGACACTCCGCTAAATGTTTTTATTAGTTGCTTGCAATTCATTTGAATTCCCATATAAGTTTATGTTCTAATGGTTCTGATTGTTATTAATGTTACTACAAACAGAAGCCCATGAAACTATACTTCCAACTTTCCAATCTCTCATGTTTTTCAATTTGCCCTTTGGTCCAAATAGAATGAGCAGTCTACGATCATTATGTTGGGAATATGAAGCCCAATAGTCACATGGTTGTTTGTCTTCCCCAGAAGACTCTTCATTTCATATCTGAGATGAATATATAAATGACTGTGTGCAGTCATGTATGTACTGTAGAATTGATATTGGTTAATTTAAGATTTCTCCCTGCTTTCTGGTGGACGTAGATACTTAGTGATGAACCACGTTAATCTTGTGCCTTGAGTTCTTTGTTGTGTCTATTATTCTTTCTGCTATTTTTTCAGTTCACTATTATGTATTTTCTCTGCTCGTTTTTAAACTAACAATTGGTATCAGAGCTTAGGTGAAGTGATTGAGAAGAGATGGAGAGGTAGATAAATAAAGGATTGGAATTTCTTGAGAAGATGCAGAAGTTCGAAGTTAGAGAAATTAGTTGCTGGTATTGTGGCAAGCGAGGCCACGTAAAAAGAAATTGTTGGTTTCTCGAGAAGGCTAAAAGGCAGACAAAACATGAAAATACGGATTCAATCATCAAAGATTTTCTTGCAAATTTAGACTTGGTGGAGAGTAGAATTGTGCAAGCAAAAGTTAAAACAAAATGTCATGTTCATTGGTGGGATGGTTGGAAAAAGGAGGAGCCTTCGGTTGAAGAAAAAGAGGGTTTGAAGTATTTGTTGTTTGAAGATTTTCTTGATTTGAATGAAGAAGAAGATGCTGAAGAGGAGGATGTTGAAGCGAGTGAGGATGAAGTTGAGGAGGTTGAGACCAAGACTATTATGTATTTTCTCTGCTCATTTTTAAACTAACACATTATCTTCCTATTAGCTGCTAAATAAGTGTGCTTTTTCTGATTTTATTTTCATCAAATGCTTTAGCTACCCTTTCATTCTGCACATTTTTAACTTTATGACATTTTTAACCTACATAACCATGCCATGTTGTTTGATATTAGATCTCTCCATCCCATAGTTCTTCAATGGTTCTGTAAGGGCTAGTTGTTGAGTTTACAAGATCTTCTCCCCTGAGTATCTTCCTCTGCTCAAGCTTGCTCATTTTCTCATGGTCTTCTGCAGTTAAACACCAGTCAAAAACCTGAAAAATTTCTGTTATCCTCCCTTTATTAAAGCTCTTGGGGAGCGCACACACTCCTTGATCTATTCCCCACCTCAACACAACCTGCAAGGAACAAACAATATACTACGTGATGTTAGTGATTATCAAACTGGCAAAAAGAACGGTTGTTCACATGCAAACTGTAACAAGAAGAGGATATATGAGGTCAAATTTTAAAAAATTAAAGACGACATGAGAACAATATACCTGTGCTGTAGACTTTCCATGCTTTTGAGCGATTTCCTTAATCACTGGGTTGTCCATCACCACGTTGGATCCCCATGGAGTTTTTGGAGCTCCGAGAGGAGACCATGTACGTACTTGAATTTTCATCTTCAAGTACGTACATGGTCTCCTAGCTTTTTCTGCTGCCACATTTGGGTGTAACTCTACCTACCATGTATTCCGCCACTTTTGATTAATTACTCAACTTTATAGAGAAAATGTAGATAACTAAACTTAGAGCAAAATTATATAGTGTAGGATTACTTGATTGGCAGCAGGAGGAATTTTGGCATAGTTTATCAAGTCCTCAAGTTTTTTACAGGAAAAATTGCTCAAACCAATGGCTTTGGTGAGATCCAATTCAAAACATTTTTCCATGCCTTGCCATGTAGATTTGATATCCAGAGGTAAAAAATCTTCCTCCTTTGGTGGAAGGGTATATCCTTTCCTTAACCTTAAAGGCCAATGGATTAGATACAAGTCTACGTATTCCAGCTGCAAATTCCTGAAATAAAAATATTTGTTACATATCTACATGAAGAAAATAATTCTAAGATAAAATATAAGTTATTAAGAAGTATGTGCAGATTTAATGATTTATAAGAAAAACCCTTAAAATACTCAAGTACTCTGTATTTTAAAACCATAAGAAAACTAATACTCGTACGTTAGAGACTAAGGATTGCAATAACTACAAACTTGTTTCCATGTGAGATTAGATAACAGTGATCATCTACACACAACAAAACTACCTCCTAAGAGAAATCTTCCAACTTCCATTTGCTTAAATGCTATATAATTAACTAATTCAGAGTTAAGACAATTATACATTCAATGAAGCCAAGTACTAATTATATTCAATGAAGCAATTCAAACTATAAGCTCTTATATTCTGCTACCTGAAGAGCCACACCGACAGCTGCCTTGATCTCCTCATACTGGTAAGCTGGAGCTCCAGTTCCAAGCCCAATTACAGGCATCTTGTTTCCCGTATTCAATTCTGCAACATATCCCATACTTGCTGCCAATCTACACACACAAAAGAAATAATATATAACTTCAAAATAGGTTTGTTTCTATATTAAGTTTTCTAGTGTCAATTTAATACCACTCAGGTGAGTCAATTCATCATTTCGAAACGAGATTTTAAAAGGTAAAAGACACCACCTGGATGGTCTTCGTGTCTTCTTTTTATTAGTTTCTGTCATGGCAGGATACTTATGCATTCATTATGCTTTCAAATAGCTTAAATAGTTATTAGTCATTGTCTTTTCAACCAATCAATTTTAAAAATTTTTAAAACTAAAATAAATTCCTCTTTTCAAAAGTTAGCATGCAAATTTTTTAACAAAAGTTATGCAAAATAAGATTTATTTGTTATATGATTGGTCAATATCAATTTGTATGGGTAGATAAAATAATTTTTTTAAAACAAAAATACATATTTTTTGTCATCTTATTAATTAAATTGAAGTACATGTCAATTAATGACACTTTCAAAATATAAATACAAAATTCAACAAAACAAGTACACCTATTATTATTATTATAAAAAATGACTAGTTTTGTTCTTATCACCAACATGTTATTCCTTTGGTAGCCCCATTACGTGGCAGGAATATACAATTAAATTTACGCTTGTTTAGGTGCTAAGTAAGGTTTACTCCCATGTGCTTAAATTAACGCACCCCTTTCATCTAGCAAAACATGCCACCCGCTAATGTTTTAATATTTATTTTATTAAAGGTTTGACAATTTTAGGATTAGAAGAAATTATAAAATTCTTTAGATTTAATGTTTTAATTTTTTATGAGCTTAATTATTATAAAAAATTAATACTATTCAAAATAATTTATTTTTTTTCAATTTTATATTTAAAAAATAAAATATTTATAATTGATATTTAGTAAAAAGTAATTTTGATATTTAAAAAATATTTTAATATAATAGTTGTAAAAAATTAAAGACTAAATTAAATAAATTATTTTTTAAAGTTTTAGAAATTAATATTATTAAAAATAATTAACATTTTTCAATTTTAATTTTCAAAATAACTTTATGAGTAATAAGTTATCGATAATAAATAATTAGTTAAAAAAAAATTCTATTCATAATTGATATTAGTGAAAATTAATTTTTTAAAAAGTTTTTTACATATTAATAATAAAAATAATGTAATAAGTGTAATAATTATAAAAAATAAAAAATTTAATTATCACAATAAGAATAAATTAATAAATTACTGATTAAAATTTAATTTTAAATAATAATTTGAATTAAAAATATTGAATAATAATCAATACTATATAATTTATTATTAATTAAAAATATATTTTTTTATTAAATTACAAACAATTTACAACAAAATCTATGATTTAATTAGAAATTTGATTATTTTGGATGTTACTTGATAGTTTGACAATAAAATTAATGTATCACAATTGAGTTTTAAATTGGGAACAACACAATAGCTCACAAATTTTGAGACTTTGTGTCAAACAGTTCACATGCCTTATCTATCCTCCCATGTTTTTCATGAGAATTTCGAAAGGACATTAGCAATCACAACATTGGAGAAAATTCTTCTTCATTTTATGCTTTGATGGATGTCTATGCCTTGATCTAATCTCTCTTTAGGACAATTAGCACAAGCCAACATAATAAGTTTAATATGTGTTAATAAGTAACTGTTTGGATTTTGATATATTGCATTTAGTTTATCTATTTTAATTTTTAATATGTACATTTAATTTAAAAAATTATTTTAATTATCTTTCATTATATCTCTATAAAACTAATATGTTTCATTACTTGTAACCCCAAGTAAAATATAAAATTGGCATTAATTTTTTAACATTACAAAATTTAATATTTGAGTAGATCATGCTTGCTTAAATGATTGTGTTTTTTTTATTATAAATGATTATAGTTTGAATATAATACAAAATATGTTAGATTTAAATATCTCTTAGTATAATATCACCTCATTTATCTCTCACTCTTGCCCCCTCTATCTCTATCCTCTAACATTTCATGAGACTCCCCTCTATCTATATATCCCTTTCGCTATCTCTCTATATGTCACTTTCTATATCTTTATCTATGTCTCCAACTCCCCTCTCTCTCTATATAACAACCCCTCTATCTCTCTATATCTCTACAATCTATATCACTCCCTCTCTCCCTCTCTATCTATTGAGTTATCTCTCCCTCCCCCTCTATATCTTCTTATATCTTGATCTCTCCATATTTCTATCTCTATCTCTCCCTCTCCCTTGTCCTCTATATCTCCCAAAATTTATCTTTTTCTCTACCTCTAATATCTCTATCTATCTATTCTCGTCTCTCTTCTTCTCTCCCCTTTTATCTCTAGGCATCTCTCTCTCTCTCTCTCTCTCTCTCTCTCTCTCTCTCTCTCTCTCTCTCTCTCTCTCTCTCTCTCTCTCTCACTCTCTCTCTCTCATATATCTATATCTCTTCACCCCTCTATTTTCATTCATCCACATTTCTTACTTAATCGCTTCCCTTATCTCTATCTTATTATCTCTATATCTCTCTATCAATCTCCATATATCAATTCCCATTTCTACTTTTATCTTCTATCTTCTCTAAACTAACTACACTATTGGCAGGAACTTGACGCTTTGCGTCTTTTCTTTTGAAATGATATTTTGAAAGTGAAAAGACACCACTGAATGGTGTTAATGCTTTTCACTTTCAAAATGATAAATAAATTCACTATTTTACAAAGATAAGTTGAAAGAGAAAAGATACCACATGGATGGTGTTAAATTGCTACTAAAAACCTTAATGGTGTGTCTACAATCTATGGTACGTGGGGCATTCATCATATATCACTAGTCGTAAAAAGATGAGGCATGTGATCTACCGATTGACAAGGTACCCACCCAGACAATCCACACGTCATTTGTACTAGGTCTTTCTAATTCATTTATGCATCCTTTAGGATAGGACAAAATGAAGTACAGTGGAAAGAAAATAGTTTAGGCAGAAAAGCTTGCATCTAGGTGCACTGGAGTTACTTGTAGCATGCATTTTATCTCACAGTGGAGAGTTAGTACCTATATCACATGTATGTTCTTCAAATATTACAAGGAGTCGACTTCAATACAACACACACATTTTCTGTGAATCGACTACAACCATCCACATGCTAGAAGAAGTATAGTGTTGTGTACCATTTAGTCTTTTTGGAAATATGTGGCATGAAAATGATAAGAGGAACATCATGGAAAAGTTTGAGTTGTCAATTAAATGTGTACAAATTTCTTTCAAAGTTTGGCTTCTTGTTTGGTCACGATAAACTTGAGAGATTGTTTTTGACTGATTTGATAATTGTCATTTATTAGGTAGTACAATGTTGCATACCATTTAGCCTTCTCGAAAAGATGTGATATGAAAATGATAAGAGGAACGTTGTGGAAAAGTTTGAGTTGTCAATTAAATGCGCACAACTTTCTTTTAAAGTTTGGCTCCTTGTTCAGTTGTTTGGTCACGATAAACTTGAGAGATTTTTTGACTGATTTGATAATTGTCATTTATTAGGTAGTACAGTGTTGTGTACCATTTAGCCTTCTTGAAAATATGTGACATGAAAATGATAAGAGGATCGCCGTGGAAAAGTTTGAGTTGCCAATTAAACGTGCACAAATTTCCTTCGAAGTTTGGCTCTTTGTTTGGTCACGATAAACTTAAGAGGTTTTTTTTGACTGATTTGATAATTGTTGTTTATTAGGTAGTACAGTGTTGTGTACCATTTAGCCTTCTTGAAAAGATGCGACATGAAAATGATAAGAGGAACGTCATGGAAAAGTTTGAGTTGCCAATTAAATGCATACAACTTTCCTTCGAAATTTGGCTCCTTGTTTGGTCAGGATAAACTTGAGAGATTTTTTTTGATTGATTCAATAATTGTCATTTATTAGGTAGTACAATGTTGTGTACCATTTAGCCTTCTTGAAAAGATGTGGCATGAAAATGATAAGAGGAACATCATCGAAAAGTTTGAGTTGCCAATTAAACATGCACACCTTTCCTTTGAAGTTTGGCTCCTTGTTTGGTCATGATAAGTTTGAGAGATTTTTTTGATTGATTTGATAATTGTCATTAATTAGGTAGTGGAACAACTTAAATCACACACACAAAGCTTACACTTTAAGGCTTAAAAGTGTTAAACACTCAAAGTTGATTGATATTTTCTAGGCTTAATATGTTGCTTAAGGTGTGTGATCACACAAATAATACACTTCTAGGATCTTAAAAGTGTTAACACTGAGAGTTGACTAACATTCTCTAGGCTTAACATTTTCTAGTTTATGTACTACAAACTACAACTAACACGTCATCCACTACAAAACAATACAATCTAGTGGATCAACTAAAGAAGACCCCTGTGCAAATATCCATCTTAGAACTTTTAAAGCTTTCACTTGCACACAAATAAATTTTAGAAAGAACATTAGTAGATACAATGGTGTCCAAAGCTCTTGATAGAGATTAATTCCAAACCATGGTGGGACACCTCACAACCCCTCACTACTTATCATTTACCAAAGAAGATGACATGTCATTGCAACATCCCCATAATGCTCCCTTGCATATTGAAGTCCTCATTCACAAGACGTGTGTTAAATGTGTCCTAATAGATGGTGGAGCTGGCTTAAAAATTTGCTCATTGAGTCTTATCCATGCTCTAGGTTATTCAGAAGATGCAGTTGATCCCCGAAAAAAGATCACCATCAAAGCATATGATGAAGAAGAGCGTTCCTCTAAAGGAATTGTGATATTAACCATTAGAGTGGGACCTTTGCAGAAAGACATAGCATGCCAAGTTCTAGACTTGGACTTATCATACAACATACTCTTGGGAAGACCTTGTATACATGACATACAAGTTGTTCCATCAACATATCATCAGCGCTTAAAATTTCCCTACAATGGGTAGGAAATCACGATCTCAGTAGATTCAAATCCATTTTAATACTGTAGTAATCTCAAACCAACTCAAGAAATCATTTTTCCTCATAATAGGGAGGTATCATCTTCAAACACACAAAGCAAAGAAAAATTATTTGCCTCAAAATTTTCAAGTATGGAAAAACAAATGCAGCCAAGAGATCAAGGGAACGAAGAATATTCGCTATCTGAATTACCACTTTCTCCTAAATCCTATGGAAAACCATCAAACTCTAAAAAACAACCAATTGTGAAACATCTTCCAATATTTGATGGAGAATTTTTTAGTGTTGGGACCTTATCAGAGGAAACAAAAGACAAAGATGTGCTATAGTGGCTATACAAGGATGAAGAAGTCCAACAAAAGATTAAAAATGTTAAAATACCTACAGAAAAGTATGGAAAAGGATTTAACATCCTTCAAAAAATGGGATACACTGGAACAGATCCTATAGGAAAAAGAAAAGAAGGTATCTCAAAATCTATCTAGCCTCATACTCAGTAGGCTACAAACAAAGAAGGCTTAGGGTATGGACAAGTTACTCTACCAGAAGACACATCGTCTAGCCAACAACAAGAGGAATATGAAAACATACATGAACAACTTGCAATTGAAAGGGAAGAAGCATCTACCAAGCAAAAGCACAAGCCAACATGAAATGGAAAAAGAAGAAAGCCTCAAATCAACATGAAAAACAAACTAATGGTACCTCCCAAGCAACATTAACTCTCAATCAAAACAAGCATGAACCTAGTACTAATCAAGGAGAGCTCATAGCAAGGTTGACATAACTCAATCTCAGTCTAGAAGAAGTTGAATATGAAATAAGAAAATATGTATCAAGAAAAACATAAGAAACAAATCAAATGCTATATGAACAAATCTATAGATTGCAAGCTACAAGTGAGACATATTCTAATGAATGGAAATGGGATTCCTATCATTATGAAGAATCGGCTGAAGAAAACTTCTTTGAAGAAGATGTAGGAGTCGATGTAGCTCACATGTATGCAAGGAAAATGTTAGGAACTAGCCCACTTGAATTAGAATCACATTTGACAGACTTAGACATAATCAAGGATGATCAGGAGCTCCTTGTGTGAGGTCATTTTGATGAGAGTACCATTCTAGACATTGACATACATATCAAAAACTTTGACATCTCTATCATGACCCTTGATGCCCTCGAAACATCTCAACCTGATGACCCCTTACCTCTAATCCACCCTGAACTTTTTGATTGGTAAAATGAAAGACATATTGCCATTGACACCTTTCTTAATGACCATGCCCTATCCGTATATCTTAATGCGATTGAACCCACAACAAATTTCACCAGGAATTTCAACAACGCATCTTCCAGTCAAGTGGGTACCAAATCTCCCAATCGCAAAAAGGAAAATAAAGAAAACAATATGAGGTCTAATGCTATAAACCATTTCTTGGCAATATTAGATCAGGAAAAAGTAAAAAGAAAGGACACATCTACAGATGAAAACCTCCTCGAGGTGCCAAAAGATGGGAGATTTGACACTTTACCCGAGTACTATCAAGAAAGGTCATCAATTTTGATCGAACCAACAGAGGCAGTTAACAATAGGACAATAGAGCAACGAAAGATCCTACATCTAACAACTTCTCTGTCAAAAGAAGAAATGCAACAATATATGAAATTCTTCAAATGACGACAAATCAATTTTGCCTAGTCATATGCAGACATGCCGGGGTTGGATCCAGAGCTTATTATGCATCACTTAAATTTCAGTCTAGGATCCAAACTAGTTAAACATAAATCAAGGAAGACGCATCCACATATCGATCTCCTGGTCAAAGAAGAACTAAAGAAATTATTGGATGTAGGATTCATCATACCTGTAGCATATCCTCAATGGGTATCAAACATCGTTCCTATTTATAAAATAGACAAAGTATCAGAGTATGCATAAAATTCAGAGGTCTTAATAATGTATGTCCAAAGGATGACTTTTCTATGCCTAACATTGACATCATTGTAGATCTAATGCTAGACACTCCATGTTTTATTTAATGGATAGTTTCTTTGGATACAATCAGATTAAAATAGCACCTAGAGATCAAGAAAAGACAACTTTCACATGTCTGTGGGGTACTTTCTGCTGGAATGTCATGCCTTTTGGACTAAAGAATGCAGGTGCCACATATTAGAGAGCTATGACAATGATATTCCATGACATGATGCATACATTCATGGAAGACTATGTGGATGATATATTGGCCAGATCATACAACAAAGAAGGACATATAGGGATACTAGAAAAGATCTTTGATCAATTAGAACAGTACAAGATATGACTAAATCCTAAGAAATGTGCTTTTGGTGTCACTTCCGGCAAGCTATTGGGATACATTGTTTCAGCTAGAGGTATCGAAGTAGATCCAGCTAAGGTCAAAGCAATCATGGAAATGACATCTCCTAGGAATATCAATCAACTCAGATCACTCTAAGGAAGACTACAGTCAATCAGAAGATTTGTTGCTCAACTAGCTGATAAATGTCAACCATTTACTCATCTCTTGCACAAAAATATTAATTTCAAGTGGGACCATAATTGTGAGGATGCATTCAACAAGATCAAGGCCTATCTCATGCAACCACCCGTCCTAATATCCCCAATTCTAGGAAAGCCATTGTTACTCTATGTATCAACCACCAAAGTATCATTAGGAGTTCTGCTCACACAACAGGATAATGAAGGAAAAGAACGAGCCATCTACTACATCAACATAACACTATTGGGATATGAGCTCAACTATTCCCCAACAGAAAAATCTTGCTTGGTGCTAGTTTTTACTTCTCAAAAATTAAAACACTATATACTATCTCATTCCATCAAGTTGATAGCTAAAATCGATCCATTGAAGTATTTGCTCAACAAGGCAATATTAACATGAAGATTAGAAAAATGGATCATGATTATGAGTGAGTTTGATATTGAGTATGTGGACAGAAAATATGTCAAGGGGCAAGTCATTGCAGACCAACTAGCAGAGGCACTGCTTCAAGATGATCGTCCTTTACACATTGAATTTCCTAATGCTGATATCCTAACGGTCACCACAAAAAACATGGCAATTATACGTTGATGGTTCATATACACAACATAGATCAAGATCAAGTATTCTATTCATCACGCCACAAGGTCATACAATTCCAAAAGCATACAAATTAAGTTTTCCATGCACCAACAATACAACAAAATATGAAGCTTTGGTTATAGGTATCAAAATGACTATAGAATGAAACATAACACAACTTCAAGACTTTGGAGACTCTTAGATCGCCATCAATTAAATTAATGATGATTACCAAACAAAGGATGACAAACTCATGCCTTATAAAAAGATGGTAGATTATTTCAAGAAGTATTTTGTAAAAAAAACTTTTATGAAAATTCCAAGGAATGACAACAAAACAACAGATGCCATGGAAACACTTGCTTCTCTACTTCAGACACAAGAAAATCAAGAGCGTTACGAATTCCTGGTGGAAGAGTTGTTTTACCCTACTCATAATTGTCTTGATTCCTAAACTATCTGTCACCTTTTTGGGCATGATTCTTCCCGTTATGGTCAAACTTATACATACCTATAAGATAACACCCTACCTCTTGATTTGTCAAAAAACCAAAAGAGAAACTTTATTCACCAATCCTCCCATTATACTCTTGTTGCGGATACCCTTTTTAAATGAGGTCTGGACGGTACTCTTTTAAGATGTCTCGAGCAAGAAGAATCTAAGAAGGCCTTAAATGAAGTCCATAATGACATTTGTGGCACTTATTCAAGTGGTCTTACCCTTTCGGAAAAACTCATACGCTTGGGCTATTATTGGCCAACTATGGAATGAGATTCTTTTCAAATAGCTAAAACATGCAAATAATGTCAGATCCATGGAAATTTAATTCATGCACCAGTACAAGAACTTTATGCTTTGACAACATCTCGGCCTTTCTGCCAATGGGGTCTTGATCTAGTAGGAAAGATAAATCCTTCTTCTTCCAATGGTCACAAATTCATCTTTGTAGTTACAAAATATTTCACAAAATGGATTGAG
Organism: Cryptomeria japonica; assembly: GCF_030272615.1. Classification (NCBI taxonomy): domain Eukaryota; kingdom Viridiplantae; phylum Streptophyta; class Pinopsida; order Cupressales; family Cupressaceae; genus Cryptomeria; species Cryptomeria japonica. Next base: position 245,584,978 of record NC_081414.1, read on the forward strand.
GCAGTACCTCTCATCAATATAACAGGAAAACAAATTGCCACATTTATCTTGAACTACATCATCTATTGCTATGGAATATCCATGACCATTATCATTAATAATGGGTGACCGTTCAAGAATCAGGATGTCCAAGAGCTATGTGAGAAATTCAAAATCCAACACAAATTTTCCACACTCTACTATCCATAAGGGAATGGGCAAGAAGAAGAATCAAACAAAACTATTTTGAAAATACTCAAAGAGAGAGTGAATGATGCTGGCAGAGATTGGCATATTCAATTGAACCCTGCTCTATGGGCCTACCATACCAGTATCCACACACCAACAGGTGCCACACTTTTCTCTATTGTCTATGGATCATAAGCAATACTGCCAATAGAAGTAGAGATACCTTCTCTACGAGTATCATTAAAAGGTCTTATCCAAGATGAAGAACAATGAGTATCTAGATTACAAGAGTTAGAATTGATCCATGAATGAAGACAAAATGCCTTTGATCATTTAAAGGTATATCAGCAAAGAATTTGCCAAAGTTATAATCACAACGTCAAACCACGAGTCTTTCAAGTTGGGGAACTAGTACTAAAGGAAAATCCACGAAACCAGACAGATTGAGAAAAGAAAGGGAAGTTCAAACCAAACTGGTTAGGTCCGTTTGTGGTCACAATAGTATTTGGGTCAAGAGCATATCAGCTATCAACACAGGATGGGGATCAACTTGAGGAACCCATCAATAGCATTTATCTGAGAAGTTTTATGTATGAAAAAGCAGAAAATCCAAAAATAGTGCAAAAGCAAAAAATCCCAAAACAGTGAAAAAGTAGAAAATCCAAAAACAATGAAAAAGTAGAAAATTCAAAAACAGTAAAAAAGGCAAAAAATATAAAAATAGCGAAAACAGTGAAAAAAAAAATCAAAAAATGAGAAAAAGTGCAATAACAACAGATGGTGAAAACCTGGCAAACAGGTGCTATCTGTCAGGTAGCTCTTCCATCTATCGGTTCATGCATCCTTTCATTTGCAATCATTTTTCCATCAGCGATGTTTATCTCCATAACAAAGACTTTATACATACCCATGCATCATAGGTGATTTCTCATCATGGTTTGGATCATTGTATATGTCATAATAAAATTTGTTTCTAGACTGGGGGCAAAAATTTTCATCGTTTTGAGCTTAATCAAACAGGTAGAATAATCGTTAGGCAACACTTGGCAAGCAAAAAACTGAGACACATCCAACATTGAACATACGATCAAATTGTCAACCATCAACTATCACATATCAGTCTAAACATGATAAACACATATCAATGGATGATAACTTTTGACTAATAATTTTAACACTTGGACAATAATGGTTCAACTATTTTATCTTGATTTTTCACTATCATGATTTCTGAGTGACTCCAGGAAGTCTTTGACTAGAGGAACAAGGAAGGAACATGATATTTTTCTTGTCTGTTGTATATAAATTTATCATTCATATGTGCAAATTTGTCTTAGGACATGATCATGGGAGTATCATAGAAGACATTTCGGACTTGCATATAGAAATGGTTAATACTGTATGTTTTACACAAGCAACACTAAGGTCATCTTGGTTCAATTATACCTCGATGCTTGTGCTAACTTGCAATATCAAAACCCAAGAAAGTAGTGCTCAGGTCATCACGACTCAATTATACCATTGATGTTTGCACTCACTTCCAACATTTTAAAGGCTCAACGATGAAACAAAGCAATGACCACATGACCGGTCCGATCGCCGCATTTTATTTTATTTTGCATTTGCATTTTTAAAGTAGATTTGCATTTCATTTTTCATGGGATCACAACACTCATCTTTTCCAAGGCCAAAGACTTCAACATGGTGTTATCTCTCTTATTCCGTGATTGAGTACATGAGACAAAAACAAAAATAATCAGTTCATTCATCCTGCACGATAAGTTAGTTCATCTCATATAACCATTGCATACTAAGACATCATTCATATAAAACATCCATCTCATCTCAATCATATAAAATAACATCATTACATTGCATTGCATCCATCTCATATTAACATGCATGAGAAAATCATAAACATATCATAAACATAGAAAGCATTGCATTGCACATACATCACATAGTACTTATAAGCATCACCATACATATTCACATTTGCATAACATCATGTCAATACAACATCATCATATAAGAAGCATATATCCATCATCTAGAATCTATAAGCATATAGAAAATAAAGAATGCATTATGAAAGTGATTGCATAACATTATCATATGTCAAATAGAATGCACCCATCATCTCATAGGTCATATAGAGCGAATAGGATTGGCTACATATCATATCATAAAAAAGGATCAATGTCCAAGGTGCAATGATTCACAAAAAATGAGATGCATCACAAATATACATCACAAGAATCATAAATATCTCATCACAAAAGGTGTGTACATGAATGGATCAATGTACCATATCAGTGTGACCACCAAGATGCGGAGCGAAACTCTGTCCTAATGTGTCAGGTCTAGTAAGACTAGCTGATACCCCTGTACCTGGGTCCCCACCTGGGGGATCTCTCTGAAGTGGCCCTGTCACTCCTCGACTCTCAGACTGGCTCTATCCCGATCTCCTGCTCAGCTGTGAAAATCCTGGAGCCCTCTGATCAACAGGAACAACTATATAGTATAAGGTCCTGTAATACTCAGCCTCTCGGACCGCTTGGCACATCATCTTTAGGGCAACCTTCCCTAAACTAGACTCTCTTGACATTTGCACCCATGCCTCGACCTACTGACACCTATCCCAAGCTGCATCTCTTTCAACCATGAGAGAAGCCATCCAGACCTCTAGCTGGGCTATCTGAGACTCTCTCCTCTAGGTGACTCTGTAGCTGTTGAACTTGACCCTACAAATCAATAATTTGAGCCTGCTGTTGATGAGATGACATCCTAATGAAGATTCATCGAGGTGCCTCTGCCTGTGGCTGCTCAACTTGTGATACTCCTATAGGTACCTGCTCAACTTGGGGAACCTCCTACTTTGGGACCTGATGCCCCTGATCCACTAGACCTGATCTCCTCCGTCTGACCACCTAGGTCATCCAATCTATATGTACATCTCTAGAAGATCTAGAACTGTTGGTTCCTAGTGTGCCTGCTACTGCTACTGCCACTGCCACTGCTCGACCATCTCCCCCATCATCATCTTCCCCATAATCATTTCCTCTATCATCATCTCCAACACCAAGATCTCCTGCATCTCCTCCATATCAATCTCTATCATCCCCTTCATCTCCACCATCATCTCCACCCCCACCTCTTCTCCCCCCACCATCCCTCAGTCATGTAGGAGTGCGTTGTAGCCTCTCATCATCCTCATCTAGAACTGGCTCTGGTTCATCCGGACATGTCAGCCTTAGAAATCTGTGTGCAATAAAATATGTGGCGTACTCATCTGTCATCCCGCTATCTATCATACCTAACAGATAATCCCAATCCAATGGCCCCAATGATTGATACTCTGCACATGCCTTGTCATATGAAATAGTGGGCCCCCAAGTCGCCACATCCAGTCTCCTATGAGCATAATGAGTTACACCCTATGGTAGCCTCTGTATCCTACCATACTGTCTCAATACCCTCATACAAAGGAATCACTCAATAACATAGGGTGTCAATCCGATCAAGTATCGCGTCAAGAATACATATGACATCTCCACTGCATCCTCGGGCCAGATCTTACAATCTCTGTATGGTCTCCATATCACAGTATCCAGATCATCTAGTGTCCATCACCAATACTCCAATTTTCCCAACTTTCATTGGACAATGATGGCTAGATACCCATCAGCATAAGGCTTGCCTACATGTCTATCTCTATTAGCCAATGGTCGTGTGATAGGTAGGTGCTCCCAGGCCCATACCTAGAGAATGCTCACCCCTACTGATAATGCAACCAATCTCTAGTACACAACTCGATGCAGGTCATGATACAAGTGCGCCAACATGCATGACCCCTAGGCAAATTGGGTCCCCTGTGTCACCATCTTCTCAAAGAGATGACCCCATCCAACATATAATCCCTTTGACCTATGATTTGGACAAAGGAAGCCTCTAATGAATCCGGCAAGAACAATGGGTAATGTAGCATAACCTAGCTCTAGCATATTTTGCCACACAATGTCATATCCGCCTATCTCATCATCCTCGAACACTCAACAGAGTGCATTTGTCCCACCCTACTCACTGAGATTGTAATACACTAGCTCACCCATCACAGGGATGTGCAGTATCCAGTATACATCCTCGGGTGTCACCATCATCTCTCCCGTCGGTAAGTGAAAAGTATTGTGCTCACTATGCCAATGCTTTGCTAGGGCTATCAATAATCCTCAATTAATAAAAGGCAAAGGCATGCCAAGAAGGGAAGATAAACCACATTTGTCAATGTGGTCTCGCTCCGCCTGGCTAAGGTGGGGTATCAACATCGATGTCTTCAGGAAGAGCTCTTGAGACTGGAGGACACTAAAGTGCTCCTACGATCAAATCATCTCATCATATCAGTCTCTCAATTTATCTATCTATCAAATCAATCTATCTATCAGTCTATCTTTCTCAATTGAGATTTTTATCAAATCTCATTGAGTCCCTATCAATGATGCTCATCTATCATGAGGTCGTTATCAATTCTATCTCATCTTGCATGTACATCGAGATAATTAGAACTGATCATCAAATTTCATCAATCAAGAGTGTCTAATTTTATCAATTAGATGGCTAATCAAATATTACCCTATCGAAATAAAAAATCAAATCAAATTGATAGCAATCCAACCTCTTTATCGAACATCGTGACATTTGGGGGTTAGCTAAAAACCAAAAATTTTATCGGAATCATCAAAACATCACTCATCCGGAAAGTAGATTAGATAATCCAAATTCATCAAAAATTCAATCGCAATAAAAAAACTTAAATGATCAAGTCATCAAAAGTTGACATCAAAAATCGAATCAATTCATCAAAACAATTGAAAAAGCCAACTCTTTAATCTGCAATAAAAATAAATAAATTATTCAATAAATTAGTTAGGGCAAAATCAAAAATCAAATCAATAATCAGAAAATCGAGTTCTCAAAAAATTCGAATAATCACATCAATAATCGAAAAATTCAATAAATGACAAAAATTGAAAAAATCAAATCATTTTCTCAAAAAATAAAAAAATCAAGCCAACATGGTCGAAATCATGAAAAATCTTGTCTAAAAATCGAGCAAATAAAAAATCATCCGAAAAATTGAAATTTTCAAAAAACTAGAACATGTAATAAATAAATAAATTTTTTTGGGATGCACGTTAAAAACTTTTCAAAAAACCCCGAATACCCATTTTATAATTCGAAAAACCCATGTCAAAAATATAATTTTTTTTCAAACCCACATGGCGAAAATCCTAAAAAATGATTTTTTATACACATAATTAATTTTTGCAAAAATCAACTAAAAATTGACAAAGCTGGGTTTTTTCGAAGTACATACTAGTGGAACGTAGGCCAGAGGACGCTCGTGTCGCTGAACTCGCTCGAACCTATGCTGGTGGTACAGGATCGCCATTCCTTCCTCCAGAGCAAATTTTTAAAACAACTGAAGTGCACAAATGAAGAGTGGTAAAATGAATTCACCTTTTTAAACTTACAATGGGGCATTTAAGTGGGAGTTTTATTCCACTAATTTTTAATCATCTAATCAACTTGGCAGGGCAGCGTTTTCAAATTTCTTATCGGGAAATGAATCGGATCGACTCTGACAATATCTAAAAATCGTAAAAAGTTTCAAAAAAATGTGAAAAATTCAAAAACATTGAAAAAAATATCCTATTCATCTCTTGAGGGGGCATCCTTGCATCGATATCTATCAGTCAGCGTCTGGGGCAACATATTGAGATTTATCATCTCAAAATCGAATCAGTATTATATCAAAATCGAATCCACATCAAAATCAAGATCAAATCTGCATCCTATCAAAATCAAAATCAACAACATCATTAATTGAGTTTTCTTTGAACCAACGCGTCGTCCCACATGACTTCAAAGAGGGGCAAAATGTATACACCTAAAAATGGTCTGAAGATAGTTAATTAAATACACAGTTATTTGATTAATCCCCCTTCCCAATTAATTGAATTCAGAAGCAATTTGATTAATTTTTTTATTCATCTACTACTAAATAAATCTACATGATTTATTTATATAGTTCATTTCATATCTCTTTTGATTAATTAAATAATCCTCCCCTCCATCTAAATCAATTCTTCCAATCCCTAATTAAAATTAACAAACTCAAGTTTGTTGAGATTAATTACCATTTTCCAATTATTTGAATTTCTAAATTCAAATGAGCACATGGCTCCTAACTTTTAACCACCTAACCTAACCATCCCCTAACCTAACTCATTCTATCTAATCCTAGGGTCCAACTAACCCTATCCTATCTTGCACATCCTAACCTCCTTATCCTAACCTCCTATGGCGTGGATATTCTCCCCTTGGTACATATGGCACTTTTGCCACACGTCTCCTCCCTTGGACACTTGCCCTCTCATGAGCAAGGCTTCTTGACACTTGTCACCAAAGAGATGACATGTGTCCCTTCCTCCAACCTCTTCTCCAACTTCCTCAATCTTGGCCCTTGATATCTTCAGATCAGATCTGGACAGTCGATTCTTGCCGCCATAGCTTTGGCCTTGGAATTCTTATAAATATCCCCCATTTTAGAGCAATAAGCATCCCTTGCATTCATAGTTTTAGCATCATTACTATAGGCATTTTCATTTCAATCATCTAGTAATTAGCATTTTGGATTAATCATAGCATGTTAATCTAGTTTCTTAGATCATGCATTTCATATCATTTGCGTAATCAATCATGATAAAGTAGCTACTCAACTCTTGAGTTGCCACTTTGGAGGTCATTGCTCCGCTAAGAGCCAATCAATCCAACACCTTCAAGGTCCTCAAGGATAGAGGAAAATGGGACATTTCAAGGAAGGATTATGGTTTGCATCTTTAATTTAGTTTTCAATTAAGCTTTCCTTTATGTTTTATTGTCTCATTATATATGTATGCCTTCTTATTTACCACATTTTTAGAATCACAAAAATCATTCTTGCTACTACTAGGATAGACAATTATGATGTCTGATTTCCAAAGAAAACCAAAGGTAATTTTAGAGATGTCATGAAGAGGTTCCTTTTAGAAGGGGAGAATGTCAATCATATTCAAAATGGTTTTCATATGGAGGATCTTCTTGGGGTTTGACCCAAAATTTTAGAAGTATTAATAAGGTATGATACCCTCAAAGTCCACTATAAGTAGTTTCATCCATTCATCTTTTCTATTCTCAATCATTTATATTATAATGTCAAGTTAAACTTTTCCTTTTGGATTTCCTCCTCTTTGGAAGATTCTATTAAGAAAACAATGTATTCTGGTGAAACCCTTGCTCTCCATCAAGGTTTGATCCATCATCTTTTCTAGTTTAACCTAGCTCTCACTCCCTATTTTAACATTCACCCTAGAATTTTCTACCCTTCCATACTCACATAGATGAGGTTTCAATTCATAAAAGGAAACGTTATAACACCTACTCTTTTGTGGTCCACAATTTGAATCTGGGTCGATATATCTCCTCTTTAGTCTCTAACCCCTCTTCTTCAACCAAGGAAGCTTATCCAAAGGAAAATATATCAAAATTTACCTCACCCCTCTTAATTATAGAGGTAAGAAAGTGTGGTTCACAAACTCACCTAAGGACTTCCATGTATTTGTCTCTAGCATTTGGGTGAACCCACAATACTAAGCTACACTTTTTGGCATGTCTTGATTTTTGCTGAGATCACATATCTTTTAGAAAATATAACGATTTAAGCAGGTTGAGAGGTACCATTTGAAGAATTTAATTAAAGAGGGTTAGGTCAAATCCTCTTATATCAAATTCCTTTAGATAGTGATGCTCTGCAAAAAGGGAAGGTTAGTCATAATAACAAAACACAAACAAGAAGAAAAACCAAATTGTTAGTGTCAGAAATCATGAACAAAATACTTTTATGCACAAGCATATCAAAAGAGATACCAAAAGCATGAGAGAATATTTAATTAGGAAGGTAAATATGATGAGACATCTCCAAATGCCTCCTAACATGCTCTTAGCTCCTTCTCCTTTGTTCCTCTCCTCTCCAAGTTCCAAACTAGTGTAGCTCTCAACAACTTTTTGTACTATGGATGCTTATGGAGGTTTGAGATTGAAGTATTTGCTCTAAATGTGAATAAAAAGCTAATACTAGATGCTATTGATACTAAAATGATTTATTTTAAACTAAAATGACAAGATATTAGTAATTTATGCTAAATGCTCTCTAAAATTCTCTATAACTTAGATGCATACAAGTTTTCAAGATCTGGATTATGAAGGAATGGACTCTATTTATAGAGAAAATGGAGCAATGGATGGTTGAGATTGAGTAATCTCAACAAGGGCTATGATTGAATGATATTCAATCTATGTGAGAGCTTTCAACCCAATCCCAAGATTACAAGTGTCAATATGAGATAGGTTGAGAGGAGAGGGAATAAGCATTAAATACTTGACATGACCTGGGAGTCAACTTGGGGGTTGACATCAAGGTTGGGTTGAGTGAATAAATTTTTTATTCAAAGAATAAAGCTTTTATCTAATGGATAAACTCTTGTGAAAAGGCAAAAGGGATAACCATGGTCAAAGCAATAAATGCTTGAGGAGACCCATGAGTGCAAGTTGAAATAACCATAAATGGTTATGTAAGAGTCATTAATGGTCATGTAAGAGCCATTAGTGGTTTTGGAAGACTTTAGAGGTTAGTTTGTTGAACACACAAAACATTTAATATTTTTCAAAGACTTTGAAGTCTTTGATAAGTGACTCCAAGTTGCTTAGGAATGTGACAATAATTATAGGATGGATAGGCTAATTAGGAAGGGTTTAGAAGAATCTAGAAGGGGGTTAGGATTGCAAGTGGATTTGGTGGGTGAAGGAAAATAGGATTTTATTTAAAATAAAAATTTATTTATTTCAATAAATAGGTGCAAGTTGCATTTGTAGGAAAATGTAAGTGGGGGGGGATAATGATTTAAATAAATGTTTTATTTAATTTATTTAAAAGAGGAAAGGGGATTAAATTGAATAAATATGATTTATTCATTTAATTGATTTGTGAATTTGGTATAATGAATTAATTAAAATAAATTAAATAATTTATTTAATTAATAGGAGAATGTTTGAAGATGAATTAATTAAATATTAATTTAATTAACTGATGGCTAGTGGATTTTTAATCAAATAAATAGGAAATATTCATTTAATTAAACTGGACAGATTTATGTGACTACATTTGCCACTCTTTGAGATGGTACAGTTTATCGTGTCGTTTCAAAGAAAGAAAAATAGGTGTGAAGAAATGCCCCATAAAATATTAATTTATTGGGTGGTATGCCCCCTCAAGAGATGGGCTGAGAAATTTAAAAAAATCGGGTGATCTCTCGAAAAAGAATGAAAATTGGCAGGGTGATAGAATAAAAGATTTTAGCAATACTGGTTAAAAATAGAAGAAGTTGGAGATAAAATGGAAAACTGGGAGGCTCGGGAAGTTCACGGGGACCATGGCGGTGAGCGGGAGGAAAGTTACGGTGACAGCAAAGGGTTTATATGGGGAGAAAGGGGTGAAAACAGGTTCATTTGTAACCGCGACTATAGTGAAATTATAGCTCTGATAGTGACATGTTTGAAGAGTGAGCAGTAGTCAGGATGCCGGTACTAGTAGCAGAGCACCGATTTGAGCAAGTCTGACGATTCCAGCGGCTAGATGACTACGGACCAGCGGTAGGCAAATTTGAAATTTTGAATTTTATGCATTTTTGATATGTTTTTTGCTGAGTCCAAGTTGAGTCGAGACAATAGCACTGAAACTATGTTTTGGTGCTTTTGTCCAATGAATTAGCGTTTTTGTGTTGCAATGGCGCTATTGTGTTGTTGTTTGAGCGCTTTTGTCAATTTGAGCGCTTTTGTATAGCGGTTTCAGCGCTTTTGTGTTTGTAGCACTATTGAGGGGTCAATTGAGCGCTATTGATGTTAAGTAGCACTATTGCATAGCTTTTGTAGCACTTTTGAATGGTTGATTAAGTGCTTTTGTTAGGGGATTAACGCTATTGTGGGGAATGAGCACTTTTGTGTGCAAAATAGCGCTTTTGTGTAGAAGAATAGATGCCCTAGTGTTTTGAATAGATAATCTCTGGATGCCAATGATGGATGGATGGAGATGTGAAGTGAGAGTTGCTTTGAACCATAGCAGCCCTGATGAGACTTAGGTCATTAGGATAAATGTATGTTGAAGTCTAAGTGTGCCATGATTGCTTACCTGTTGAAACCCAAAGATACTTGATCAAAGTATCTGTTGATAGCCTAGGTTTAAACTTTTAGAAAGTTTGAAACAAAATAATTGATGATGATGGTTGATGCACATGTGTAGGAGGATCTATGCATCTTACAGTTGCGTGAGAGGCATCCCGCTACACAGGGGTTGTGTGATCGACTGACAGAGGCTGAGATTGATTGTATTGCAGCGATGGGGCTGTATGATGGGATGCATATGCCCGTGATTCGGATGAATCACGGTTTGATTACAGCCTTGGCAGAGCGCTAGCATAGTGAGACATGCACGTTTCACTTAGCGTAGGGGGAGATGACTGTGACACTTGAGGATGTGTGGCACATCCTGCATATTCCCATTTGGGGTGAGCTGGTGGCATATGATATATCATGGGGGACTCTAGTGGTACAAAGATTCTTTGATGAAGATGTCTATATTGATGATGGCTCCATAGCCTGGGAGGATATCGTTGCTTTGTACGAGCCATTGCCAGCAGTTTTGTCAAGGATCATGGGAGGGCTACTGTGTCCTAATAGGCGATCGCATGGTCTGGTAGTTGGTTGGGGACAGGTTATAAAGCAGATGATGACAGAGGGGACTCAATTTTCTTGGGGATCGTGCGTGTTAGCGCACCTATATCAGGAGCTACATGAGATAGTGTACTGTGGGAGGGGCTCATTGGCAGTGGGAGTGACGCTGCTGCATATATGGGTGTGGGAGCACCTACCAGTTACTCAACCAGTGAGTGTGAGATTTCCGGTAGTCGACCAGCCCTATGTTTTTATGTATAGTGGTATGATGAGTCAGTCCCACCTGGGGAAGTTAGAGTGGTGGCGACGGGCACTGGATGATCTTGATGCAGTGATCTGGAGACCCTATATTGAGTGCGAGCCCTGGGAGGATGATGCAGAGGCGTTACCGTATGTATTCATGACTCGATTCCTCATTGGGAGGACATGGTACGATGTAGAGAGACAGGTGTCGGGCAGAGTTATGAGACAGTTTGGATGCCGACAGGGATTACCTAGAGGATTTGGGGAGTATGTTAGAGTGGTCCAAGAGAGGTATGCATGGGGGTCAGTACTACCCTATGATCAGGCATTGGTAGAATTCCAGATGTTACAGGCGAGGCCATGGGATATACGACCGAGGGTGGTAGATGTAGGGGTATCGGAGGAGTACACGCAGCATATGGCGGCTCATCCGATACTTCGGATATCAGATCTGGCGGAGCCGATTCCCAATTTTGAGGAGGATAGGGGGCAGAGAGGGAGGAGGAGAGGAGGCTGAGGTCCGATAGTAGGTGGACGAGGGAGAGGGGATGGTGGTGATGGAGGAGGGGGTGATGGAGGAGGAGGAGGTGGAGTTGGTGGGCGAGTTTAGCAGAGAGGGAGAGGCGGGTTGCCACTACGGATATCACAGGGTCCTTTGATACAGGGAGGAGTGAGATTGGGGGGAGAGGTATGGAGAGGGAGGTACCGATGGAGAGAGGGGAGGGAGCCACTGGAGAGGGAGCTACAGGTGAGGGACCGATGGATACAAGGGAGGGAGCCATTGGAGATTTGCGAGATCATATTGTAGTCACATAAATTTGTCCATTTTAATTAGATGAATATTTGCTATTTATTTGATTAAAAACCCACTAGCCATCAGTTAATTAAATTAATATTTTAATTAATTCATCTTCAAACATTCTCCTATTAATTAAATAAATTATTCAATTTATTTTAATTAATTCATCATACAAAATCCATAAATCAAATAAATGAATAAATCTTATTTATTCAATTAATCCCCCTTTTCCTCTTTTAAATAAATTTAAATAAAACATTTATTTAAATCATTGTCCCCCCCACTTGCATTTTCCTACAAATGCAACTTGCACCTATTTTGTTGAAATAAATGAGTTTTATTTTAATAAAATCCTATTTTCCCTCACCCACCAAACCCACTTGCAATCCTAACCCCCTTCTAGATTCTTCTAAGCCGTTCCTAATTAACCTAATCCATTCCTTAATTATTGTCACATTCCTAAGCAACTTGGAGTCACTTCTCAAAGACTTCAAAGTCTTTGAGAAGCATTAAATGCTTTGTGTGTTCAACAATCTAACCCCTAAAAGTCTTCCAAAACCACTAATGGCTCTTACATGACCATTAATGGCTCTTACATAACCATTTATGGTTATTTCAACTTGCACTTATGGTTCTCCTCAAACATTTATTGTTTTGACCATGGTTATCCCTTTTGCCTTTGCACAAGAGTTTATCCATTGGATAAAAGCTTTATTCTTGAAATAAAGAAATTATTCACTCAACCCAACCTTGACCTTAACCCCCAAGTTGACTCCCAGGTCATGTCAAGCATTTAATGCTTATTCCCTCTCCTCTCAACCCATCTCATATTGACACTTGTCATCCTGGGATTGGGTTGAAAGCCCTCACATGGATTGAATATCATTCAATCCTAGCCCTTGTTGAGATTACTTAATCTCAACCATCCATTGCTCCATTTTTCCTATAAATAGAGCCCATTTCTTCATAATCCAGATCCTAAAAACTTTTATGCATCTAAGTTATAGAGAATTTTAGAGAGCATTTAGCATAAATCATTAATCATCTTGTCATTTTGGTTTAAAATAAATCATTTTAGTATCTATAGCATCTAGTATTAGCTTTTTATTCACATTTAGAGCAAATACTTTAATCTCAAACCTCCATAAGCATCCATAGTGCAAAAAGCTATTGAGAGCTACACTAGTTTGGAACTTGGAGAGGAGAGGAACAAGGAAGGAGAAGCTACCAACATGGTAGAGAGCATTTGGAGGAGTTTAGTTGCTTTTTGTAGATTCCTTAAGCTTTCTTTTTGTTTAGTAGTGTCTTTCTTGATATGCTTAGGATAGTTTTCAATTTGTGATTTTTTAACACTAACATCTAATGATCGACTTCTTTTGTTTCTTGTCTTGTGGTTGTTTATCCTAACTCCTTGTCCTTTTTGCAGAGCATCACATATGATATTACATTTGCATACTCGACTTACAACAACTGAGACATAGGTGGAGGATCTGGAGGCAGAGGTGGCAGCCAAAGATGTGTAGCTATTTGCACGAGAGTCAGAGTTGACTGTAGTTTTGCAGGAGATAGATCAAGCAATTGACAAGGTGATTCAATTGCAGGAGAGAGTGAGGGTTTTGGAGGGAGTATAGGGACAGGGGCTATCTGTGGAGGCATTGGCAAGGGAGGTACGGAGAGTAGGTGGAGAGGGTGATTACTGGCGGGGTCTATATGAGCAGGTGGTGCTCGCTAGTCAGCGAGCACTGAGCTATTCACAGATGCGGTAGGCCAGATCAAAATGATCTCAGAGGATGTAGAGCAGTGGGGGTGTGATAGGTCCACTATGGAGAGATAGGTCAGGTGGTGTAAGAGTGAGTGGTGGTTTGATGGGTCCTCCACAGAGAGATAGATTGGATGGTGTAGGGACCAGTGGGAGAGCGGGTGGTGATGCTCGTGCAGCATCTGGTCAGAGTGGCATGTGAGAGAGCATTTTGTATGTACTTTGATATTTGTCATTTTGGATTGTGTCTTGGATGGCTCTTGGTAGCCGATTTTTTTTGGACTTCATTGTACTCTGATACATGAGATGATATATATATGAGGAGATCCCATTTGTTGTTTATGATATGCATGTTGATATGTATGGATGTTATGCAGGATGATGAGTTTATGAGTTTATGCTTAGATGGATACGTGTATATGTATGCATTTATGAGATGACTCATATATGTCGTTTATATGCATGCTTTATGATGATTTATGATGTTGGATACTAACATATGAATGCAGGTTTATATATGCATGATTTGTTTGATGTATTGCTTTATGTATGTAATGCCATGATGATGGTGTATGCATAATGATATAATGATATAGATGGTATTTTGTACTTTATATTAATACAAGGATAATAATATGCAATGATGTTAATGCAATGCTTGGAATGAATGATTCTTTTATGGATATGCATCTATATGGGTGAAAAATGAATGTAACATGGATAAACAAATGTTAAGTACAAGTGTTTAAATGATGATTGCTAAATGAATGCAAATGTTATAATGTATGAACCAATGTTTGAAACAAATGGTTTTATGATTCTAAATGCCCAAATATGATGAAGTAAAATGATAATGTGATGATACTGCAACTTATGTTTAAATAACTTCACCTTAATGCAATTTTAAAGGGGAGAACGAATGCAATCTAAATGAATCCTAAGAGAAAAATAAAATGAGTATTTATAAGACACTAAAATGGATGAATGAATGCACTTTTTAACTAATGGATAGATAAATGAATGTATGCAATGATAAATGATAAATGATGATCAATGATGATTGGTAACTGACACTAAATGAATGCATAGTAATGGTTAATACAATCAAGGATAATTTTGATCATAGGAATGAATCTAAACATTATGAGTATGCAATGATGAAATGATATAAGCAGACTAATGTTAATAAATGATAATGAACTATATGCATTTTAAACAACTAAAATGATATGAAATGTACTTGATGCAAATGCAACTAAATGTAATGATGATGATATGATTATGATAGATGAATGCAAGGCTGTTTTAGACTTTGCATGATGCACTGATGATATATCAGAGTACTCTATTGTGATTGTATCCAAGACCAGCTTAATTTTTCAAATAACTGCTCATATTAACTTTGCCCACATTTATATATAAAATCATGTATATAGATGAGTAAATGGATGGGCGATATGCAACGGAATGCAATATATAAACAAATGACATGAAATGATGATCCATAGTGCTCTATTTTCATCATTGAGCTTTAAAATATTGTAAGAGAATACAAGCAACTTGACATAATGATTCAAGATGACCTGAGTATTCCTTACATGGATTTGATATAGCAAGTTAATACAAACAACTTGATATAATGGGTCAAGTTGACTAGAGTATTGCTTGCGGAATAGACAAGGATTATCTCATTTCATGCATGACTTGGATCGTCCTCCTTGATCTTAGGCTGATCATATCTCGAGACAAGTTCATACCATAATAAGAGATAAAACCTTTATCCAGTTTGGATGAGGTAGTAGGAACTAAAGAAAGAGAATTCGTACCGGCAAACAAACAACATATATAAAGAATAAAGAATAAATAATATGGATCCTTGGTAATGGTTCATGCTCATATGGTCGAGGTATACACTGTAGTCAACAAGCCGTAGTGATCTATGACTATTTTTCTTATGATCACATAGCTTAGTGAACTTCCCATGTAGACACCATTAGGACATGCCCCAAAACTTCATCAGAATAATTCGCAGAGGATACACAAACAATGTTGTAAGAACCTGATATAAATAACCCACAAATCAACCAAGTATTTGATAGCTTCAAACTGAATTTTCTTGTCAAAGAAAATGTCATCTTGTCTTTGTTTTGGTAAGGAAGGATGCATCCTTGTTGAAGACAATTTTGAGTGTTGATGTTGATTGTTTGGTTTGATTGATAAGTGGTCATGTGTTGGGAGTATGTCACAATGTTTGTTTGGTATCTGCTCGGATGAGTATGTACAACGTGTTGCCATGTTTTTGATTGATTTTTGATGTTTTCTGATGTTTTTGGATTTTGTGAGATAGTTTTCCAATGTTTTTGGTATTTTGTGACATAATTTTCCAATGTTTTTGGTATTTTGTGAGATAATTTTCTAATGTTTTTGGATTTTGATGATTGTTTTCCAATATTTTTGGTATTTTGTGAGATAATTTTCCAATGTTTTTGGTATTTTGTGAAATAATTTTCTATGAAGAACTCAATGAAGCACAAAAATAATGTATAATCCACTTCCATCAAACAGATTAAGGGCATTGCCCCCAGTTTAGACATGACTATGAAAAAGCGGGATGCGAGACGCGTGAAGTACTTTCTTGATTTCAGATCAATAACAAGCCATGGTTTGGGGCGGATGGATGTGTGTATGTAATGAATGTGATCGTAACAAGCCTGAAAGACAATGGAGCCATAGTTTTTACGAGTGGCACCTGTTTGCCAGGTTTTCACCATTGCACTTACCCAAGGTGACACTGGAGTGGTTGTTCACCATTTGGATGTATGATATTTCTTTACCTTTTTGATGTTTTTGTATGTTCTTCAGGACATTTTTCTGAATGTTTTTGGTATTTTTGCCGATACATATGGGAGCCTAACACTCTGTGCAGCTTATGTATAAAACCTTTTGAGGTGCAAGTTGTTGATCGGATTTGCTAGTGGTTCTCCTTCTGAAGTAGCCAACTGATATGCCCCGGACCCAAATACAACAGTAATAACATATGGACCTAGCCAATTTGATTCAAACTTTCCTTGATGTTCTTTGTTTGGTTGGTTATGAGGATTCTCCCGAAGAACAAGATCACCTACCTCAAATGTACGAGGTCAAACTCAATGATTATAGCTTCAGCTCATGCACTGCTGATAGGCTTTGAGGTGATTGTATGCAGCTTATCATTTTTCATCAAGTAGTTCTAAGTCCTGAAGATGTGATACTCTGTATGCTTCATCATCTATCAAATTATGCAAGGAAACCCATAGTGATGGTATCTCAACCTCAATAGGTAAGACAACTTCTGCACCATAGACCAATGAGTAGGGAGTTGTGCCTATAGGGGTTTGAATACTAGTTCGATATGCCGATAGTGTTGGATTCAATTGAACATGCCAATCATGACTAGCATCATTGACTGTCTTCTTGAGGATTCTCAATATGTTTTTATTCGATGCTTCAGCCTGACCATTTCCTTGTGGGTTATACGGGGTGGAAAAGCAGTGTTGGATGTGAAACTTCTCACAAAGTTCATGGACATCTTGATTCTTGAAAGGAAGGCCGTTATCTATGATGATGGACATGGGTACACCATACCAGTAGATGACTTTAATTAAGGATAAATGAGGCGATTTGCTTGCCGGTGACTTGGGTAAGTGGAATAGCTTCGATCCACTTTGTGAAGTATTCGGTGGCGGTAATAATGAATTTGTGGCCGTTGGATGAACATGGATGGATTTTACCCACAAGGTCAAGTCCCCATTGACAAAAAGGCCATGGTGTTGTGATTGGTTGCAATTCCTGTGCTGGTGCATGTATCAAGTCTCCATAAACTTGGCATTTCTTGCACTTTCTGACAAAGTAGTAGGAGTCTTTTTCCATCGATGGCCAATAATATCCAGTGCGCATGAGTTTCTTGGTGAGTGACGGTCCGCTTGCATGAGTTCCACAAATTCATTCATGTACCTCTTCCAAGGCCTTTGTTATCTCATCCTACTCCAGACATCGAAGGAGAGTACCATCAAGACTGCATCAGTATAGGGTTTCAGTAATAATGGTATATCGAGCAGTGTGGCAAATGAAGGTTTTACGTTGGTTATTCAATTGGTTAGGAGGAAGGGTGTGATCGTGAAGATAGGTGTAGAAATCACCGTACCATGGTTATTTGCAACTGACAAGGTGACATATCATCTCAGATTTGGGGATATCATAAGCAGGAATCCAAAGTTGTTCAACCAAGAACTCATAGGGTGTTGAATTTTTCGGAAGATCTAGGAGAGAAGCAATAGTAGCCATGGTGTCAGTAGCTCGATTCTGATCTCTAGGTATCTGTTCAAAGGTGATAGTAGTAAATGATGCTTTTAGCCTGTCCACCATTTGTTTATATGGCATGAGTTTGTCATCCTAGGTCTGATATTCATCTGTTGATTGTCGAATGACTAGTTGTGAATCTCCATATACTTGCAGTTCATGCAACTTCCATTGTGTGGCTAACCTGAGTCCTATGATCAAGGCCTCATACTGAGCTATGTTGTTTGTACATGGAAATGAAAGCCTATATGACTTCGGGATACTATCACCTTGAGGTGTTATAAATAGAATGACTGCCCCCGAGCCATGCCTTGTGTATGAACCATCAAAGTATAGTTTCCATGGTTGTGCTATTGTAATCATGAATATTTCTTCATCTGAAAAATTGGAAATGAGAGGATGATCGCCTATGAGGGGTGCATCGGCCAATTGATCTACTATAACTTGTCCTTTGATAGCCTTTCGGTCTACATACTCAATATCAAATTCACTGAGAATCATCAACCATTTGGCCAAACGGCCAGTCAATGCAGCTTTGCTGAGTAAGTACTTAAGTGGGTCAATCTTGGCAATGAGTTGTACTTTGTGCGTTAACAAATAGTGTCTTAATTTGGTGGCTACCAAGATTACTGCTAGGCAAGCTCGCTCAATAGGTGTGTAATTGAGTTCATAGCCAGCTAGTATATGAGAGATGTAGTACACGGCACACTCTTTTCCTGCTGCATTGTGTTGTGCCAATAGTACACCCAATGCTGTACTTATTGCTGATATATAGAGTAAGAGAGGCCTGCTTGGAGCTGGTGGAATCAGCAATGGCATATTTATGAGATAGTCTTTAAGCATCTGGAATGCTTGCTGGCATTTAGCATCCCATTGAAAGTGGATGTTCTTGTGTAATAGGTGTGTAAATGGGTGACACTTATCTGCCAATTGTGCAATGAATCTTCAAATGGATTGGAGTCGCCCTTGTAGTGTTCTTAGTTGATTGATGTTCTTTGGAGGTGGCATGTCCATGATTGCCTTGACCTTTGCTGGATCAACCTCAATACCTCTACTTGAGACAATGTATCCTAGAAGTATCCCGGAGGTTACTCCAAAGACACATTTCTTTGGGTTGAGTCTAACATGATATTGTTCCAGTCTATCAAAGATTTTCTCTAATATGTCCAGATGACCTTCTCTTGTGAGTGATTTTGCTAGTAAGTTATCAACATAATCTTCCATTATGGTATGCATCATATCATGGAAGATAGTGGTCATTTCTCGTCGATAGGTCGCTCCTACATTCTTTAGACCAAAAGGCATCACATTCCAACAGTATGTGCCCCATGGGCATGTAAAAGTAGTCTTATGTTGATCCTCTGGTGCAATTTTTATCTGATTGTATCCTGAAAAGCCATCCATGAGTGAAAGCATGGCATGTCCTACTGTTAGGTCTACTATGATGTTGATATTTGGTAGGGGGAAGTCATCCTTAGGACAGGCCTTGTTTAGATCTCGAAAGTCAGTACAAATACGGATGCCCCCATTTGGTTTGCCGATAGGCACAATGTTGGATATCCACTCCGCATAATCAATGGGTCGAATAAAATGAACATCCAAGAGTTTCTTAAGTTCTGCTTTGATGAGTACTACAATCTGAGGATGCATCTTGCAAAGCTTTTGCTTGACAGGCTTGACTCCTTCTGCTATTGTGAGGTGATGGATGACTAAATCTGGATCAAGACCAGGCATGTCTGCATATGACCATGCGAAATTGATCTGGCACTTCTAGAAGAATTTGACAAACTTGGGCTATTCCTCTAAAGTTAAAAGAGATGCCAGATGTATGTGGTGAGGAGTTTCAAGAGTCCCCACGTTGTATTCTTTTGTGTCCTCGATGAGAATTGTTGATCATTCCTGCTGTGTACTAGAGGGAAGGATGTCAAACCTCTCATCCTCAGGCGCCTCAGAGAGGTTTTCACCATTGGATACGCTCTTTCTTTTTACTTTTGTGGGACCAAACAGTGCCACAATGTGGTTTTTACTGGAAGATCCATTTTTTATTGTTATATTTTTACAGCTGAAAGGTTTGGCATTTGCCCCGAAGTATGCTGTGCTATTAAGTTCTATGGTGAATCCAGCTTTGTGATCCCCGCTTGGTATGCTATTCCGTAGTTCCAAAAAGTCAATGATCGCCTCATCATTTTGGAAATGGTCAAGACATGGGGGATTAGGTTGGTTCCATTTGATGAGTTCAGGATGGATAATGGGCATTACTTCATCAATTTAGGTTGAGTTCGTTAGATGTGTCAGTGAGGGTTAAGACATTATGGTGAAGATCATTGATGGTACTCTCCCTATCAGAATCAGGCGTAGGATGTGATGTAGGGTCTGTGGAAGATGTTTCCAGCTCAGGAACCCGAGAGGTCTTTATCTGTGCTTCTCCGTAAATAGGGATGTCTTTGCAGGGTGGAGGTGGTGATGTGTCTTCCTCATCTGAAGTATTAAGTTGTATGGAATCAAATTCCCATTCATGTGAGTCGGTCTCTGAGTCACTTTCCAGTAGCTGATTACTATACCATACTGGGATATCCTTTGAGTTAAACACTGCAGGTGTGATCGGGTGATGTACCTGTATAGAGGAAATGAGCGGTGCTGCAGGAAGGATTATGGGGACCAAGGAATCTAAGATCGAAAGTATCAGTAGTGTTGACTTTGTTACTTCTGCTGGAGTTGTTGAGGTCGTAGATATTGCCATGGGTTCTGTCATAGTTGCTGCTATTAATGGTGTTATTGCTGGTTTGATTGGTGGGATGATTGGCATTGCTGGGTGTTTTAGCCTCAATGGGGCAGTTGTTATGGTGTTTGATGTTTCTTTTATAATCAAAGGTGGTCTCTTTGTAATAGGCTGATATAGAGGTTGGTTGGGTTTTCCTTTGAATTTGAGTTTAGGAAGGATCTCTTTTTGAAAGTCAAGGCTAGTGTTATCCTTGGGTTTTAATTCTGGCTGCAGTGGTTCATGTCGTCCTTGCTTGCAAGGTCCCAAAGCACTCTGACCATCATAACCCATTCTTTTCATAATGAGAAGACCCTTTCCATATTGGTCTATGGGAAGCTTAGCTTGTGGAATGTCTATGGTGATAGGATCTTTATAGATCCATTCTGCTAAGTCCTCATCTCTAGTCTCGTCTTCTTGACTCTTTCCAAGGATGAAAGGAGTCAAAGTGCATGCTGGTGTGACCAGTGGTGTATGAAGTAACCATTGAGGTTTACCATAAGTTCTTGGAGAAGTGGGCATTTGTCCAACACAAAAGAGTTGGCTTAGATTGTACTCTCTAGGACCTTCCTCTACTATTTTCATCTTGAGCTTCTCTTGCTTGGATATAGTGGTGTTTGAACTGGAAAGAGAGGCTGGACTTACATATGAGGTAGATGAGATGACTTCCCTATTGTTAGGAATGGTTATCTTTGGTTGATGATTTATATTGTGACAATATGCAAAGGGATTTGCATCTCCCAGGATTGTAATTTCCACACCATTATGAGGGAACTTGATACACTGATGGTAGGTGGATGGAACGGCTTGCATGGCGTGTATCCAAGGTCTTCCCAACAACAAATTGTATGGTAGAGGAAGGTCCAAAACTTGACAGATGATGTGTTTCACCACAGGGCCCACTCGGTATGGTAGTACAATAGCTCCTTTGGATGAACGCTTGACATCATCATAAGCTTTAATTGTGATTTTCTTGCGAGGATCCACTGATTCAATGGCATATCCCAAAGTTGTGACTAATTGTAGAGTGCAAATATTCAGGCTTGCTCCATTATCGATCAAGACTCGCTTGATCCTCTGTTGGTTGATAAACCCTTCAATGTGTAGTGAGGCGCTATGAGGTTACTAGAAGGATGTGTTGTCACTTTCAGAGAAAGTGAGACAAGTTGATGACCTTAGATTTCCAACCATGGCTTGGAACTGATCTGTGTTCAAATTTGCAGGGACTGACGCCTCTTGGAGAGCTTGATCCAAGATTGTTTTATGAGATGGAGATAGGCGCAATAGCTCTAAGATAGATATCAGTGCAGGTGTTATTTCTAATTGGTCCACAAGGTTATACTACTTTGTTATAGATGTGGTGCCTTGTGGAGCTTCTTTTATGGTAATCTTGTTGCGACGTGTAACAACATTGCAAGTGGAGCTGAGATTTTTGATGGTAATAGTTGCAATTTGTTCACTGGCATCGTATAGGTGATTCATAGTGTAATTATATGCAACTTGCATATAATCAGTGGTATCTGTGTTTCTCCCTGAAGTAGAAGAGCCCCTTTGATCTTGTGATGGAAGTAGATTTTTGAACATTAGATGATCATTATTTGTTGTCTTTGGGTCGTGTCCTTCAATTTTGATTTCACATCGTTCAATAAGATCCTGAATAAGATCTTTCAATCTGTGACAATTGCTTGTCTTATGCCCTTTCCCTTGATGGAAATCACAATGTTCAGTATCTCTCCACCATGAAGGCTTGACTTGTGGTTCATAATTTAATGTTTTTGGTAAGGTAACCAAATTTTGAGAAACCAACTGTCATAACACTATTTTGATGGGTTCCCCTAAGGGAGTGTATGTTCATTTCAGTTTCTATTGATGCTGTCTAGGTTCATCTTGGGATGTGATGCAACCTTGATTTGGAGGAGAAAGTGTGTTATTCTTAGGAGGGGGATTCTATCTTGCAAATCAAACTACAGGTTGTGCACTTTTGATAGTTCTTGCATCCACAACCCCGTCATTGACAATGTTCTTATTTTTGTTCTAGAAGTTTGGTTTGTCACTATTGAAACATGGACGAGGGCCATCCTTTGGTTCATTGTAGATTTTGATAAGTCCTTTCTTGATGAGAGCCCACTCACACTTTAAACCTTTGGTGATCATGTCATTGAAAGAATCTATGTCTTTTACATTTAGGTGAAATTCCATTTCTTCTTTTAAGTTGGAAATAAATATTTCCACTAGTTCTTGTTCAGATAACTGAAGAGAACGTCTGCTAGACATTTGACGCCATCGTTGCAGAAATACTGAGAATAGTTCACCTTGTTTTTGTTTAGTGTTACATAGATCAGCCATGGTGATATCACGTTCAATGTTGTGTGAGTAATGTGCCAGGAAATTATGGATGAGTTCTTCAAATGTCCTAATGCCACCTGGTAATTAGGAAAACCATGATGTGGTTGTTTCTCCCAAGCTTTGGGGAAAAAGGTGCATGAAGTACGTATCCTCGCATGCCACTTCGAGGCAAGCTGAATGGAATTCTCTGACATGATCGCGAGGATCTCCTTTTCCTCTATACTTTTTGAACTTGGGTGTTTCAAACACTCGTGGAAAAGGTGGCATATAAAGATTCCTATCAAAGGGATAGGGACAAATGTCATTGAGTGAAAATTGATTGGTTTTTATACCACTATGAAGTTGTTGAGCAAGATTTTCAACTTGTTGCCGCAACATGTCTATTTCATTTGGAGGAGGTGGTGGGGGATTACCTTGAGGAAGGTTGTATCTAATTCATTCTCGACCTCTTTTGTCCTCATTGCGACTTTGTCATTCAGATGCTTGCCTTAATTGCGCAACATCAAAGTCAAAGCGTAGTTTGGCTCCTTCTCGAGCAAGTCTTAAAAAGTGGGCATCAACATTGTTCCTTAGTATTTCATCAATAAGTCTATTGAAGAGAGGGTTGTGTTGTGCCCTTTCTATTGCTGCTGGAGTAGGAGTGTCGGGGTTTTCATCATTGATATTTCCTCCAATGGCTACTTGGAACTCATTGATATTTTCTTCCTCTTCGTCTTCAATTTCTAGTTGTCTAGATCGTGTTCTGGTATTAGCCATTTTGTTCGCAAGTTTTTGTTGAAGTTTGATGAAAATGATGATGAGTTGTTGATGAAATGAAATATTGATGTTTGGTGAAGTGCTTTGCATATGGATCCCTAGAACTAAAGGTAGATGTGACCAAAGTTTTTTCTTGAATTGTTTGTTATGTTTGATAAGGTTTGATGTGATAAGGTGTAGAGAAATCTGAGATGTGTTACAGACTTAACTACCTAGTAATGAGAGGATTCACTCATAAACTAGTTTTAACCTACGTAGATATGTCTCTTAGGATGAGCTTATCCTAGATGTAGAAACAATCTAGAAGTGATTTGATGTGTTTGATTCAAGCAATATCTAAAAAGAGAACTTAGGACAAGAACCTCTTAATGTTTTGAGAGTTGAAAAATGAAGTGATGATGTGAAGGTGAGAGATGGATGAAATGTTTAACTTCAATAAAAGCTTTGTGTCACATATGGGACAAATTCTACCTCTTCTCTTTTAGGCATTGGTGGCATTTCTCGAGCTACGTTGTATGTGATACAAATGTTTGGAAAGAAGTTGGGATTGATCTTGCCTCCTTGGTTTTTGTGATAACTCAAAGCTCTATATTGCATAAAATCTCTGTAGTTCAATGACTTTGGATCAAATTCGTTTGATTTCCCTTAAAGATAGAGATGCATGTGATGTGGAAAAGCTCTATTAGAGACAAATATTTGTCTATTTAGATAGAAGAGTTTCCTCCTTTTGATAAGAGCCTTTGAGCTCAATTGTCTTTTCTTCAAGTTGATGTGTTGATAAAGATTCTTCTTTCTCAAGATGTGAAGAATGATCATATAGTTTGATACTTTTCTCTTTGTTTGATTTTGATCCTTTGTTGGTTTTGAAAAATGTTTGTGTTGGATGAATACTTGTTTTGGAATTGATTTTTTGATTTTTTCTTTGACAAGAAAACAAAGCAATCACACAAACACAAGAATTTTGCCTCAAAAGGCACAAAAAGTATGGGTCTAGATCAACCCAATCCTTGGACTTTTTATGACCCTTTCTTTTAAGTGTATTTTAAGGTGTTTTTCCAAAGCCTGAAGTCGACTCAATTTTGTATTTGGTCTTGACTCAAAAATGAATACACTTCAAACACTTTTTATCCCTAAGGTCAAATGGCCAGTTGCGATAAATTCAGCCCACATCTTGATATTTCTTTGACTTTGGTACTACATACCTTATGAATCCCGTCATGGCAGGTAAGGATGTGATATACTAAGTCTTGCGCGAGCATAACAAATAGATGATCCCTATGATGGGGGAGTCACCACTTTCATCAAGTCACAAGTGACTTTTCAAAAAGCTATGTTTCTACTTAAGGAAATATGTATGGTGAGTATCTTGGGAGAAAAACCATCTATGCTCTTGCATTGAATTGTATCACAAATATTCTCAATCAATAGAACAGGTGGGCTTCTACTTAAAGGCGTTTAGTAATGTTCGATGTTTTTTGACATAAGTTCATTCTGCAGTGACTCACTTAATAGCCTTGTAACTTGTGGTGGGGCCCATTTGTCCTTTCGACAAGTTACACTGTAGGAACAACTATACCCAAGGCTACAACTTTGGCTCTCACCTAATTTTTATAGTGGCTCGAAGGATTTACCGCACGAGGTCATTCCCAAGAGTGATGTGTCTCTTGGAAGGCCTCTCTTAAGAAGATAAAAAATTTGAGTGTTACTAACACTTTTCTCTTGCACCTAAGACCACGAAAGCCAAGGGAGAGGATAGTGTGTGTTAGAAGTAGGACCACTCGACCAACTCTTTTGCACAAGTGTGCCAAACACAAAATTCACTTGTTCTTTTTAACTTGTCATTGCAATGATTTTCTATCTAATTGGAGATGTTGCTCCAACAACCATGATGTTCTTTTTAACTTCAAAGGCAATACGTTTGAGTAAACTAGAATTTGAAATCCTGGTCAACTTAATGAAAAACACGTTTGCAAGAAGTGAAAATCATTTTGCAAGGTAAGACAAATTGATTGTGAATTTTTATTTGCACCAAAATGGAAGTGTTAATTGTGAAATTTTAGTTTGATGCAAGAAATAAATTTGCCTTGTTGATTTTAAGCACCAAAAGAAAATTAAGCCTAACTTCCAAGAAACAAAGTTTGTTTTTGTGTGATTTTTAAAGCACCAAAAGGAAGTGTTTTTTAGATTTTAAAGCCAAAAAAAGTTATTTTAAAACCTGTACATGGAGCAAACAGTTAGAAAAAAAAATGAAAACATGGTGGGCTTCCACAAGCCTAAGCAAATTTATTTCATCGGTTACATGACATTTTTTACGACATTCTGTTACAATAGTGCTAGTCTGTTTGAAAACAGAAGTGCTATTTTAACACAAACGCGCTAATACAAAGACAAAAGCGCTAAAACTAAAACTTTAACAGCAAATGCAAAAGTGCCAAAACAAGAACAAATGCACCAAAATAAGCACAAAAGCGCTAAATAAAGGTCAATAGCACCAAACTTGAGACAATAGCGCTATTGTAAATACAATAGCGCTAGAATGTCAAGTTACAATAGTGCTACACTGCGATCAAAAGCGCTAAAACGCGACCTGTGTGTCAAGCTCAACATTCAAACATGTTAGTTGTGTTTTAAAAAAAAAAAATTTAGGTCTTTCGATTCACGTCGAGTTCACCAAATGATGCTCTACAAAAAGGGAAGGTTAGTCATGATAACAAAACACAAACAAGAAGAAAAGCCAAATTGTTAGTGTCAGAAATCATGAACAAAATACTTTCCTACACATGCATATCAAAAGAGATACCAAAAGCATGAGAAAATATTTAACTAGGAAGGTAAATATGATGAGACATCTCCAAATGCCTTCTAACATGCTCTTAGCTCCTTCTCCTTTGTTCCTCTCCTCTCCAAGTTCCAAACTAGTGTAGCTCTCAACAGCTTTTATGGATGCTTATGGAGGTTTGAGATTGAAGTATTTGCTCTAAATGTGAATAAAAAACTAATACTAGATGCTATTGATACTAAAATAATTTATTTTAAACCAAAATAACAAGATATTAGTAATTTATGCTAAATGCTCTCTAAAATTCTCTATAACTTAGATGCATACAAGTTTTCAGGATCTGGATTATGAAGGAATGGGCTCTATTTATAGGAAAAATGGAGCAATGGATGGTTGAGATTGAGTAATATCAACAAGGGCTAGGATTGAATGATATTCAATCTATGTGAGGGCTTTCAACCCAATCCCAAGATGACAAGTGTCAATATGAGATAGGTTGAGAGGAGAGGGAATAAGCATTAAATGCTTGACATGACCTGGGAGTCAACTTGGGGGTTAAGGTCAAGGTTGGGTTGAGTGAATAAATTCTTTATTCAAAGAATAAAGCTTTTATCCAATGGATAAACTCTTGTGCAAAGGCAAAAGGGATAACCATGGTCAAAGTAATAAATGCTTAAGGAGACCCATGAGTGCAAGTTGAAATAACCATAAATGGTTATGTAAGAGCCATTAATGGTCATGTAAGAGCCATTAGTGGTTTTGGAAGACTTTAGAGGTTAGTTTGTTGAACACATAAAGCATTTAATGCTTTTAAAAGACTTTGAAGTCTTTGAGAAGTGACTCCAAGTTGCTTAGGAATGTGACAATAATTATAGGATGGATTAGGCTAATTAGGAAGGGTTTATAAGAATCTAGAAGGGGGTTAGGATTGCAAGTGGATTTGGTGGGTGAGGGAAAATAAGATTTTATTTAAAATAAAAATTCATTTATTTCAATAAATAGGTGCAAGTTGCATTTGTAGGAAAATGTAAGTGGGGGGGGGATAATGATTTAAATAAATGTTTTATTTAATTTATTTAAAAGAAGAAAGGGGGTTAAATTGAATAAATAGGATTTATTCATTTAATTGATTTGTGAATTTGGTATAATAAATTAATTAAAATAAATCAAATAATTTATTTAATTAATAGGATAATGTTTGAAGATGAATTAATTAAATATTAATTTAATTAACTGATGGCTAGTGGATTTTTAATCAAATAAATAGGAAATATTCATTTAATTAAACTGGACAGATTTATGTGACTACAGATAGAACCTCTCTACTCTTAAATCATACCTATAATGAAGTCTCATTCACACTTATCAAAATGCTAATAAAAAACCACTTTTACATTAGCTTTTGGGGGGTCAAATGAATTCATTTTTAAATTTTGTTTTGTAAGTATGTAGTCCTTATTATAAGCTTTAAAAAAGTATAATTTTGAATATATTTAATTGCATTAAATTTTTTATTTTTAATTTCTTATGAATGCAGGTTATTTTATTAAATATTAAGGATCGTATTTCACATGTGGATAAATTAAAAAATAGAGAAAAAATTGTAAAAAATATATTTTCCCTAGGTATTGATATCCTCATTTCAACACACAAAAAAGTTAATTCAAATGGTACAAAAAAAGATATGCATTATAGAATACACCTTTGTCCAAATTACAATTATGCTGACATAAAAAATTAACTAAAAAAAAAAGGCAACAAAAAACTATGAAAAAAATCCATACACAAGATATTAGTTTGACAAATCTATATTTTAAAAATTATAATTTTATTATTGCTATAAAAAATGTTATACATTACACAATAAATGTCACTTCTGAAAAAATATTGATTACTGTAAAAATTAAATTATTAAAAGTTACAAACAATTATGCATAATTTATTTACAATTTAAAAATATATATATTTAGAATCCATA
Organism: Cryptomeria japonica; assembly: GCF_030272615.1. Classification (NCBI taxonomy): domain Eukaryota; kingdom Viridiplantae; phylum Streptophyta; class Pinopsida; order Cupressales; family Cupressaceae; genus Cryptomeria; species Cryptomeria japonica. The sequence goes on from NC_081414.1 coordinate 245,613,726, forward strand.
CAAAAAATCCCACATATCAATACTTTACTTCATCTTCAAATTCTTAATGGTTTAGTTGCTATAAGTGTTAGAAAGTGAAGATCTGGTGCAAAATACTGATTTTAGTGTCACGTTTGGCATAAAAGTGTAACCCGGTATTGTGGGATCAACCATTTACTTTGATTCCAACAACTTCTAAGCTCCAACTTTCTCAATTCTCCTAGTCATTTTATTTTTTCTTCCCCTCCCCTTTGTTAGATGAGCCTCCATTTCCCCTCCCAAAGATCTTTCCCAAGACTTGGATGTGGTCTCTATCATCCAACCTAACTAGACTCGATGTCTTCTTTGCATTTGGATCCAAGCCAAAATTGAAGAAGTCTGCGAAGCCTTTAATATCAACATGGAAATTTCTAAATGGCAATTGGCCCAACTTTGCTTAATAGAAGAAATAACCTCTTGAATCCCTAGTGTTTAGGAAAGCACAAGAGTGGCTAGAGGAGTCTCTCCACAAATGCATTTGGGATGCTATGAAGAAAGTGTCTACCACTTTTCACAATTGGGAGAAGCTTGATAAGGAGGTGCATGACATCAAGAAGGAGGCTAGTTTGGGGGATCAAAGGTGGCTTCTAAAGGAGGAGGTGGGTAAACTAAAAGAAAACTAGGGTATTTTTTAAATAAATATCTAGGATATTATTGACTACTACAAAGAACCAGTTAAGAACATGACCACCAAGATTCAAGCCTTGCAGCGTGAGCTGCACAAGGAGAAAAAAATGTAGGCTATAGGATGTTGGCCTTCAAGCTCAAAGTAGCCCTCAACAATCTACCCACAAAAGGATCATGCATGGTTCAAAAACTCCTCACACCTCTCCGCATATTTTAGTGGTGGTTTATAGTTATCCTGTGTCTTCTGAGGAGGTATCCTACAAAGATAAATCAGAGTTTCTTCAAAATGAATGGTAGGCCATTAAGAACCTAAGATCTCTCAATGATCCCTAGTTCTCTACTGGTTCGTAGTTGATCTCCCCTATTGTGCTATTTTCTTGGTTCTTTGGTTTTTTCTCTTTTTGTTTAAGATATTTGTTGTCCCAATCTCAATGCTTGTGAGATTTTATTTTTTTGCCTTGATGACTACTATGTAAATGAGACTAGAACCTTGTCATACTTATCTAATCTAAACATTTTTTTTACTTTAACATAGTTCATTTTTATTTATTTTTATAAATATATCTTATTTAACTATACATTAATTTAAATAAAATAGTACACAACAAGTCGTTCATGAAAATATATCCCATATTACAATGATCAAGCATGAAACTCTACTAAATGTTTTTATTAGATACTTACAATTATTTTAAAATCCCATTGATTACTAATGTTACTACAAAATGAAGTGCATGAAACTATAATTTGACTTCTAAATGTCTCATGTTTTTTATTTTCCTTTTGGTCTAAATATAATCTACAATCATTTGCTTTCTATTAATTTCTAATAAACACGTTCCCTCTGAGTTTATTTTCATCAAATGCTTGAACAATCCTTTCATTCTGAATCCTGAACATTTTCAACTTTTTGATACACTCGCATGTTTAAATTTTCTAGATAAACAAGATTTTTCAAACGCTAATTATTTCTTTAACATGCCATACAAAGAAAAATAGAATTTGCACATTTCCTTTTAATCCTGAAAATGGATTTCCATATCTAAAAATTCTCTTCACTTGATCTAATCAAATAAAGTAACACATTAGAGATACAAATATGCTTAGGTAACCACTACAATTGGTCTGTTTTTTTAATATAATACTTTGTTTTTTTTGGGTGATGGGACTGATGATCAGGCAACTAATGCAGATTATTGAACCGCAGGCTCAATTTATTTACTTAACTAAACAGAATATGAAATAAAGAAAACACATTAAGGTAGGCTGGGATGCAATATTGTAAAGTTGCAATAAACACATTCCTAGCTTAAGCTAGATAACCATGCCATGGTCGGTTATTATATCTCTCCATCCCATAGTTCTTAAATGGTTCTATAAGGGCTAGTTGTTGAGTTTACAAGATCTTCTCCCCTCGATATCTTCTTCTGCTGAAGCTTGCTCATTTTTTCATGGTCTTCTGCGGTTAAACACCAGTCAAAAACCTGAAAATTTTCTGTTATCCTCCCTTTATTACAGCTCTTGGGGATCACACAGACTCCCTGCTCTATTTCCCACCTCAACACAACCTGCAAGGAACATACAAGATACCACGTGGTCTTATTCATTATCAATGTGGCAAAAAGTGCAAGCTATAACAAGAAGAAGATATATAAGGTGGCACATTCAAAAATTAAAGAAGACATGAGAACTATATACCTGTGCTATAGATTTTCCATGCTTTTGAGCAATTTCCTTAATCACAGGGCTGTCCATCACGATGTTGGATCCCCATGGAGTGTTTGGAGCTCCGAGAGGAGAAAATGCACATACTTGAATTTTCATCTTACTGCAGTACTCTCTTAGCTTTTTCTGCTGCCACATTGGGTGCATCTCTACCTATCATATTCCGCCACTTTTGATCAACTACTTAATTTTTTAGAGAAAATGTAGATCACTAAACTTAGAGAAAAAAATTATACAGTATTTACTTGATTGGCAGCAGGTGGAATTTTGGCATGTTTCAACAAATCTTCAATTTTTTTACAGGAAAAATTGCTCACACCAATGGCTTTCGTGAGACCCAGTTCAAAACATTTTTCCATGCCGTGCCATGTAGATTTGATATCCAGAGGTAAAAAGTCTTCCTCCTTTAGTGGAAGGGTATGCCCTTTCCTTAGACGTAGAGGCCAGTGGACTAGATACAAGTCTACGTATTCCAGTTGCAAATTCCTACAGCAAAAGCATTAATTACATATCTACATGAAAAAGTACATTCTAAGATAAAACATAGATTATTAAGAAATATGTGTAGATTTATATACTTAAGACTTCTGGTGATAGCAGCAAGAGGATCGTCATGTTCGTCATCCCAGAGTTTAGTGGTGACAAACACTTCTTCCCGCTTGATATCACCACTTTGAAAAGCTTCCTTGAGAGCTGCTCCTAACGTGCCTTCTGAGCCATAACAGCTAGCGGTGTCAAACTGTCTGTATCCAACCTTTATTCACACTAATACAGGTTAATCAGGTTTAGAAAAATATTAAGACATTAAAAACAAATTACACAAATCCTTTTTACTATTACCAAAACAAGTGTAGTTTACCTTAAGAGCCATACCGACAGCTGCCTTCATCTCCTCATACTGATGAGGTGGGACAGCAGTTCCAAACCCAATTACAGGCATTTTGTTTCCTGTATTCAGTTCTTCCATATTTGCTGCTATTCTACAGACAGAAAAGAAATAATGTTAACTTCACAATACGCTTCTAGATCTCACCAAAAAGCACTGTTTGCAATGAGTTAATTCACCGTTTTGAAACGATATTTTGAAAGCGAAGAGGTACCACCAGGGTGTTAAATACTACTGAAAATGTTGATGGCATGTTTAGAATTATGTGTTGTTCAAACGAAAAGGTTCCCACTAAACAACTAATCTACTGTCTATCCACCCATCATAATACAGTTTTGTTTATATTTATTAGTTAATATGTCATTTGTACAAGCTCTTTGTGCTTCTTTTATCCACCTGACCAAAAAAATTTACTGTAGAAAGAAAATCATTCAGGGTACAGCTTTAATAAGTTACTTTTGTCTTTCGGTGGATAGCTAACATATGGCATTCAGGGTACAGTCTTAATTAGTTACTTTTGTCTTTCAGTGGATAGCTAAAATATGACATTTATGAGGTCAAACGGTTTATGGATCACATGATAAACAATCATACTATTCAAATTAAAAATAGACTGATTGCTAATTTTCAATATATAGAGTTTATGATTAGATGAGCATGAAACCAAACAGTCTATGATGAGACTAAACACAATATAAGACGAAACAATCTATAGATGAGCACGAGACCAAACAATCTATGAATCACAGCGAGAGAGAACAACCTATAGACCATTAGATAACCACCCACACTACAGAATTGAAAACAATCCAACTTCAATTCAACATCTACATATATATATGTTCTCCAATTATTTTCTGTAGATTGATTGCAATGGTAGAAGAAGTACAAAGAGATATTTGTTGTGTCTAGAAACCACCATGAGACCAAACAACCTATGAATCAGAGCATAAAACCAAACAACTGATAAAGAGCACAAGATAACCAACCACACTACACAATAGAAAAAACCTAACAAATACATCAACTACATGTATTTCTGCTTCAATTATTTTCCTTGAATTAATTGTAGCAAACCATGTGGTCGAAGTAAAAAGAGATATTTGTTGTGTACATGCAAATGATAAGAACTTGATGGAAAAATTTAAGTTGAAATCGAAGTTTGATTCCTTGCCCGGTCACAATAACCTTGAAAGTTTTGACTGATTTTATCACTTTCATTTATTGGTCCATTATCTGATACTGTTTAATAAATAGAAATCATTTAATAAATAGAATATATATATATTGAGTTTGAGCTACACATTGCGAAATTTAAACTTGTAAATTTGGATTGATCAACATTAATCTTTAAACATTTAAATTTCTAAAAATTAATTCAAACAAATCTATCAAGTTTGTATTTCTTTAACTCAATTTAAATTAATTTGTTGATTACAAACAATACAATTTTAAGATTTCTTCTTAAATTATTTTCTGTGAGTTGATTACAATCACCCACGTGGTTTTAATCGCTATTGGTGTTAATGGTGTGTCTTGAATTAGGGGAGAGGATCCAATAGTTGTGCACCCTAACTTCGTGCCTCTCAAAATCTTATGTGGAAATTTCAAATCAGTCACAATTTTTTACAACAACTTACTTGGCAAGTCCCCTGCTTATAACTAAGGTTTCAAGGCCACATCATTATGTGATGCCACATCAACATGCTTTTTGCCAAGGTGTCCAAAACAATCCAAAAAAAAGGGTGAGACCATTAGTTGTGCAAAAGGGGCTCCATATGTGTGAAATTGATGTGGCATCACATGATTGGTTGCTTTTGACAACTAAGGGTGTGTTTCATTCAATTATGGGTAGTCATCATTAGTAATATCAACTTTAAAGTCAAAACTATTGGTTCACTGTTGTCAAAACAATTGGACATTAAATTAAAAAGAATGGGTATTAAATCAACAACTTCTATCACAACAATTAGAATGCATTCAACTACTGGGTCCTCTCCCCTATCTATTGTTCAAGTAGCATGATCTACTGATGGAAAAGCTCCCCACTACATAATTAACAAAATGTTTATTTAGGGGAGAGGGGCTAGCAATTTTACAGGGTCCAATAGTTGTACAACCACATGTGCTTATAATATCCTGTCTTGCCACATATTTATACAATAAATAATCTTCATGTAATTTTTTTTTTGGTTCCAAATGTTGGTCAAAACAGACCAATACTTGAGTATAAGAGAATCTATAAATGTTATATAAAAAAACATAAATACATTCATTAACAAGTGAAATAAATATTTTTTTTGTTTAAAATAAAATATCCTAGCTATCCACTATAAGTGTGTCATTTATATAATAAGAAGCTCACTTATACAAGTACTGTTATCATAGTGAAAAAATATTATTCTTATGTGTACAACTATTGAGGTAGTAATGTATATGCATTGGAGTGTTTCATATTAATAACATGTCTTATCACAAATATAAAAGGGTGAACACAATAAATACCTTTTTTTTTTAATGAAATTTGAGAGATTGTCCAAAGGTTTTAGTGTTCAACAATTGGTCCCTTTGTATTCAATATAAGTTGTATTTTATATAATAATATGTTTCTTTTTTAACAACAAATAATATTTTGTGTTCAACTATTGGTCCTTTGGTGGTGGATATAAAAGTTAGAGATAAAACACATTAATAATTACTAATATGTATCTTGTCCATTTAAGTTGCATATAAGTTATATTTTACATAAAAATATGATATTATACTAATAACAAATGATATTTTTTAATTCAAAGTTCTACTAGGGAATATTTTTTGACGAATAAGTATTTCCATTATAAGTTAATTAAAAGTACACTATCCACAAAAAAAGGTAGGGTGATGCGAGATTAAGTTTTGGTTGAATATATTGCATTTAAGAACCAAATGCTTATACTTGAATGTATAACAAAATAATAGAACAAATAATTGCTTTAAAAAATGAAACATGTCTATCAAATAAGCAATTAGCAAAGATTGTAAAATTCTTATCTTTCCACATGTTGAAGAAAATCTCCACCTTGAAAGCATGCCAATTCTAGTTGAATTTGTGATGGATACAAGACCAATCCACGAGAAGAAGCATATGCTAAGAGAAGGGCTCTAGATAAAAGGGTTTGAAAAATTATCAATCTAAGTCCAAATTTTCTCATCTCTAGGATATAACCAAATGATATGCTTACAAGATTTTGATTTCCCATAGAAAGGGTAGTTGGGATTTCATATGCTCAAATGGGATAACTTAGTTCCCATAGGAAGGCCTTGGGAAATTCTACACATGGTAAAGTGGGCCAATTTTGGTTTGAGAACAATTGAGTAGATGGTGAAAAAAATGTGTTGACAAACTATAGCTGACAATTGCAAATGCCATCTTTAATTTAATAATAAATTCATGAAAAGTTGGGGAGAGAGCCAACAATATCCATAATAAGGCTTATAATTATGGAAGGTGGTGTTTGGATGCCACTTCCAATCTTTCCACCAAGGCCTCAAGGAGTTCATACCAATTTTATGAACATGATCATTTGTACTTATGCCTATGACCATATCAAAGGTTTTGCAATTCTATTTAGAAAGGTTAAAGTTGGAATTAGTTTCATTTTGTTATATGAGACCCATAGAAGTTCAAGAGAATAAATCCAATAGACATGAAATTTATTTCAGATTCTTAAATTTTAAGACATGCACCCAAGCAATTTTGACCAAGGGGAAACCTTGATCTTGTAGATTTTGGCAATATGTTGGATTTGGTTAAGTGTTGTCATTGATGTCAACACTAAATCTCGGTTGGACCTATCCCGATTAGTCTTGGTGATCATCTTGGTTTTGGTTATGATTCTGATCCGGTATGATCAGATCTCTAGAATCAGTTTTGGATCCTTACTCTGGATGGTTATATGCTTTTTATATTTTGTTGGTTCACGATTTGGTGCTTTGGCTATTATGGCTTTTGGTATTTACCGGTATCGGCTAGCTTCTAGCTTTCCCGATTAGCTTTACCGGTAAGTGATATTTGGTCTTTTGGTCAAACCATCTTGGTCTGGCTTATGGAATCAGTTTCTATCATGTTGAAGGTTCTCCTTGATCATATTTTGTGTGTTTAGTGACTTTGCATTGGCTGGCATGCTATTATGGTGGTCCTAGTTGGATCCAATTAGACTTTATGTGTTACTTTACTAAGGGTTTCTACCGGTTGGTGAAGCGTTTTGGATTTTGGTCTTAGTGGAATTTCCAATGGATGGAATTGTTTGGTTACTTGATTTAGGTCCATGCTATGTAATGTAAATCATAATATTGGTCTGGTGATACTGTGTAATGTAATTTTTGTTATTGTGGGTTTAAGGTTTAGCTGACCTTGTCAACAAGGTTGATGATCTGTATTTATAGGCGACTTATTCATGTAATTTGGATATCGATGGGATGGATGGTTATGTCTGCATTATCAGAGGAAGGTTTATGTGCGAACAAGTGATATATCATTTGGTGAAGGTTTTTGTATTGTAGGACAGACATCTATGCTTAACCAAAATTGTATCAAGGATTAGGAGATGCTACTTTCACAGTTCATTCTTTCCGAATTGTAGTCCGATGTTTTTGTAAGTCAATGAGACTTCTTTTTGTGATGAGTAGTGCACTCTAGGCTGTTGGCCTTTCTGCAAGTGTAAACCCCATTGTAATTGTTCATAATACTACTGCAAAGGATTCATCTGATTGTGGGTAGGGTTTCCCAATGTGGTTTTTCCCTTTACCAGGTTTTCCATGTCAAAATATTGGTGTTGTGTATACTGTGCTTTCATGTTCTATTCTTCATTGTGTTGGTTATTTTGTGCTCTGGTTTAATGGTTTTGATATGCATTAAGTTTTGATTTATGATGGTTAATTGATTCACCCCCCTCTTAGTTTACTTCCAGTATCAGATCTGTCTAACAGTAGAATGGGATACCAATAGATATTTCATTGGTTGATGGACAAACCGTCATGGAAGCTTGAACACGACCTCTAAGGCTCTCCAAATTTTTTTAATAACAAAAGTTTATTCAATATAAACTATACTCTTCATGGTGAGAAGGGTTTGTAGCCCAATCCTCTTCTAAGTTAGTCATCTAGAATGATGCCCAAAGATAGTAAATGTCGAACCAAAACTTTCCAAGCTTCATCTCCATTAAGGGCATGAATAATCCATTTGGCACAATGCACGAAACCTTGGCATTACATGGATAACAACTGAGAAAACCTCAAAATTCATGAGGGCGACAATAAAATTCCCAAGAAACATGGTGAAACCCTTCTTGTTATTTGAGGAAGCCATAACAAAATCATAGTGAAAAATTTCTATTTTCATGTAAGAGGCCTTATTACATGAAGAATAAAGATGTGGGTGGTCACAAGAATTTTGGAACACTTATAATCTCCCTATGAAAGACCAAGGTTTGGTGATCAAATATGCAAAGTTTTTTCAATTCTAGAAACCATCCCATTCCATAAAAATGCTTGTGAAGGCTATAAAGTAAAAATAATTCCTAGGAATTTAAAAACCTCTCCATGACCAATCCATTCTAGTTGAAGGAATTAAGTCAAGATAGCATGGAGAGATATGACTGTCTGTAACATTGAGTCTTATACTACTGAATGGCTAAAATTGCAACCTTAAAAAAAATATCTAAGCATTTGAGGGCTTCTTTGATATTTCTCTCGTCCTTAATAAGAGTGAGGAACAATTCATTTGCAAAGTGGATAGTAAAAAGTTGAGTTGTTGAATTCGGTAAGGAAATACCTTTAACCAACCATGGAGGCATAGAGTGGGCCATGAGAAAACCTAACCCTTTAATTGCAAACACATAGAGGGTGAGGGCCTAGGGACAACCTTGTTGAATGGATCAAAGGAGGCCAAGGGCACTAGACTAGTGGCTGTTGATAGTGATGCAAGAAGAGGTATACATAAAGAGAATGATAATATATTGAATGAAGTGGGGCTCAAATCCTAAAGCTTAAAGCATGGCTGCAATAAAGGGTCATTCAATATGATTATAAGCCTTGGCAAAAAGAATTTTAAATAATAGACCCTTTTGTTATTAGTGTCTAGCATATTCTATACAAGTCTTTCCAAACCACAATGAAATTATCAAGGACATACCTATAATTTATGAAACTAATTTTCTTTGCCCACACAATTCCTACAAGGAGATGATGGAACTTCAGAGTCAAATATTTGAAAAGGATCTTGTATGACACATTGAGAAAGGTGATAGTCCTCTAGTTGGAGATGTCTTGCAAATATCCAATATTAGGTATGAAAAAAATATTTTTTGTGTTAATTATTTTACCTAATGACTTGGAGTGGAAAGCTTCTAGATAAATTTTGTGCAGGTCCTCACCCACATAGTGCTAGATGGCCTTGTAAAAATCACAAAGGAATCCGTCACAATCAGGAGCCTTATAATTTTACATAGTGTGAACAATTTCCTTGACATCAATAATAACAACTTTAAAGTCACAACTATTGGTGCACTGATGTAAAAAAAATTGGACATTAAATTAACTAGCATGGGTATTAAATCAACAACTTCTATCAGAACAATTTGAATGTATTCAACTATTGGGTCCTCTCCCCTATCTATTGTTCAAGTAGCATGATCTGTTGATGGAAAAGGTCCCCACTAAACAATTAACAAACTATTTATTTAGGGGAGAGGGGCTCGCAGTTTTACAGGTTCCAATAGTTGTACAAGCACTTGTGCTTATAATATATAGTCTTGCCACATATTTATACTATATATTGTAAATAAATAATTTGCATGCAATTTCTTTTTCTTTGCCAAATGTTGGTCAAAATAGACCAATACTTGAGTATAAGAGAATCTATAAATGTTATATAAAAAAAACATAAATACATTCATTAACAAGTGAAATAAATATTTATTTTGTTTAAAATAAAATATCCTAGCTATCCACTATAAGTGTGTCATTTATAAAATAAGATGCTCACTTAAGCAAATACTGTTATCATAGTGAAAAAATATTATTCTTATGTGTACAACTATTGAGGTAGTAATGTATATGCATTGGAGTGTTTCATATTAATAACATGTCTTATCACAAATATAAAAGGGTGAACACAATAAATACCTTATTTTTTTAATGAAATGTGAGAGATTGTCCAAAGGTTTACTGTTCAACAATTGGTCCCTTTGTATTAATATGATATTATGCTAATTACAAATGATATTTTTTAATTACAAATGATATTTTACAATTCAACAACTAGGGATTTTATTTATTTATATAAGTTATATTTTAAGTTATATAAGTTATATTTTACATAAAAATATGATATTATGCTAATTACAAATGATATTTTTTAATTCAACTACTAGGGATTTTTTTTATTTATGAATAAGTATTTTCATTAAAAATTAATTAAAAGTACACTATACACAAAAAAAGGTAGGGTGATGCGAGATTAAGTTTTGGTTGAATATATTACATTTAAGAACCAAATGCTTACACTTGAATGTATAACAAAATAATAGAACAAATAATGGCTTTAAAAAATGAAATATATCAATCAAATAAGCAATTAGCAAAGATTGTAAAATTATTATCTTTTCACATGTTGAAGAAAATCTCCACCTTGAAAGCATGCCAATTCTAGTTGAATTTGTGATGGATACAAGACCAATTCACAAGAACAAGCATATGCTAAGAGAAGAGCTCTAGATAAAAGGATTTGAAAAATTATCAGTCTAAGTCCAAATTTTCTCATCTCTAGGACATAACCAAATGAGATGCTTACAAGACTTTGATTTCCCATAGAAAGGGTAGTTGGGATCTCATATGCTCAAATGGGATAACTTAGTGCCCATAGGAAGGCCTTGGGAAATACTACACTTGGCAAAGTGGGAAAATTTTGGTTCGAGAGCAATTGAGTAGATGGTGAAAAAAATGTGTTGACAAACTATAACTAACAATTGCAAATGTCATCTTTAATCTAATAATAAACCCATGAAAAGTTGGGGAGAGAGCCAACAATATCCATAATAAGGGTTATAATTATGGAAGGTGGTGTTTGGATCCCACTTCCAATCTTTCCACCAAGGCCTCAAGGAGTTCATAACAATTTTCTGAAGCATATCAGTTGTAATTATGCCTATGACCATATCAAAGGTTTTGAAATTCTATTTAGAAAGGTTAAAGTTGGAATTAGTTTCATTTTGTTATATGAGACCCATAGAAGTTCAAGAGAATAAATCCAACAAACATGAAATTTATTTCTTGTTAACTTTTAAGACATGCACCCAAGCAAACCTGACCAAGGGGAAACATTGATCTTGTAGATGTTGGCAATATGTTGGATTTGGTTAAGTGTTGTCATTGATTTCAACACTGTATCCCGGTTGGAGACTATCCCGGTTGGTCCTATCCCGGTTAGTCTTTGTGATCATCTTGGTTTTGGTTATGATTCTCTTCTGGTATGATCAAATCTCTAGAATCAGTTTTGGATCCTTACCCAGGATGTTTATATGCTTTTTATTTTTTGTTGTTTTACAATTTGGTGCTTGGGCTGTTATGGATTTTGGTATTTATTAATATCGACTAGCTTCTAGCTTTCCCGATTAGCTTTACCAGTAAGTGATATTTGGTGTTTTGGTCAAACAATCTTGGTCTGTCTTATGGATTCAATTTTTATCATGTTGGAGTTGCTTCTTGATCATATTATGAGAGTTTGGTGACTTTGCATTGGCTGGCATGCTATAATGGTGGTCCTAGTTGGATCCAATTAGACTTTCTATGTTACTTCACTAAGGGTTTATACTAGTTGGTGAAGTGTTTTGGATTTTGATCTTAGTGGAATTTCCAACGGATGGAATTGTTTGGTTACTTTATTTAGGTCCATGCTATGTAATGTAAATCATAATATTGGTCTGGTGATACTGTGTAATGTAATTTTTGTTATTATGGGTTTAGGGTTTAGTCGACCTTGTCAACAAGGTTGATAATCTATATTTATAGGTGACTTATTCATGTAATTTAGATATCGATGGGATGGATGGTTATGTCTGCATTATCAGAGGAAGGTTTATGTGTGAACAAGTGATATATCATCTGGTGAAGGTTTTTGTATTGTAGGGCAGACATCTGTGCTTAACCAAAATTGTATCAAGCATTAGGAGATGCTACTTTCACAGTTCATTCTTTTCAGATTGTAGTACGATGTTTTTGCAAGTCAGTGAGACTTATTTTTGTGGTGAGTAGTGTGCTCTAGGCTGTTGGCCTTTCTGCAAGTGCATACCCCATTGTAATTGTTCACAATACTACTAGAAATGATTCATCTGATTATGGGTAGGGTTTCCCACCGTGGTTTTTCCCTTCACCAGGTTTTCCACGTAAAAATATTGGTGTTGTGTGTACTGTGCTTTCATGTTCTATTCTTCATTGTGTTGGTTCTTTTGTGCTCTAGTTTAATGGTTTTGATATGCATTAAGTTCTGATTTTTGATAGTTAATTGATTCACCCTCCTCTAAGTTTACTCCTGGTATCATATTTGTCTAATAGTAGAATGGGGTATGAATAGATATTTTGTTGGATAATGGAAAGACCACCATGGAATGGGGTATGAATAGATATTTTGTTGGATAATGGAAAGACCACCATGGAAGCTTGAACCATTCCAAAAAATCTAAGCCTTAACATGACCTCCAAGGATCTCCAAATTATTTTAATAACAAAAGTTTATTCAATGTAAACTATACTCTTCATGGTGAGAAGGGTTTGTAGCCCAATCCTCTTCTAAGTTAGTCATCTAGAATGATGCCCAAATATAGTAAATGTCAAACCAAACCTTTCCAAGCTTCATCTCCATTAAGGGAATGAACAATCCATTTGGTACAAAGCACAAAACCTTGGCATTACATGGATAACAACTGAGAAAACCTCAAAATTCATGAGGGTGACAATAAAATTCCCAAGAAACAATGTGGAAAGCCTTGTTGTTATTTGAGGAAGCCATAACAAAATCATAGAGAAAAATTTCTAGCTTCATGTAAGAGGCCTTATTAGGGGCCCAACACAAAGAATAAAGATGTGGGTGGTCATAAGAATTTTGGAACACTTAAAATCTCCCTACAAAAGAATAATAGAGCCTTTTGTTGTTAGTGTCTAGCATATTCTATACAAGTCTTTCCAAACCAGAATGAAATTATCAAGGACATACCTATGATTTATGAAACTAATTTTCTTTGCCCACATAATTCGTACAAGGAGATGATGAAACTTCAAAGTCAAAGATTTGAAAAGGATCTTGTATGACACATTGAGAATGGTGATAGTCCTCTAGTTGGAGATGTCTTGCAAATATCCAAACTTAGGTATGAAATAAATATTTTTTGTGTTAATTAGTTTACCTAATGACTTGGAGTGGAAAGCTTCTAGATAAATTTTGTGCAAGTCCTCACCCACATAGTGCTAGATGGCCTTGTAAAAATCACAAAGGAACCATCACAATCAGGAGCATTATAATTTTCCTTAGTGTGAACAATTTCCCTGGCATCAGTAATGGAGAGCAATTCATCACAAACCACTATAAAAAATTACCAATTATATTCTGCATGTATGTAGATTATTGTGCATCAAATGGAAAGGTAAAAATAGATAACTAAAAATAAAAATTTCTACCTAAGACTAATGCCTAAGATTGCTACAGTTAACTACAATATTTATTGTGAATAAAAAAATAAAGAAAAGAACTACAAAAAAGCTAAAGTGAAGTGTCATTGTTGTGAAGCTGAAGATACACATTTCTTCCAAAAGACAACCCATGTAAAGGATGCATGTAGGTAGGAAAAGTGGTAATGCAAAAGATGATCGTTAGGTGTTTAAAGATATTCCCTGAGTGTTGTAGGTTGTGAAGATTGTAGAAATTTGCAAAGGAATATTTCAGTGCTATTTGTGAAGTAGCTAAGTAGCTTTTCATTATAAATAAGCATAGGTATATTTGGGAAAATGATTGAGTGCTAGTCACCTTTGTTACAAGATAAATTAGGAGTATATATCATACCTAATTTATTGTTGTAGGGGGTGCATTATTGGTTGTGCTTGACACCTCAGAGTGTTTTGGTTTAACATATTGACGAACCATGTATGTGAAAAGGATTCCTATAGAACTAGTGAGGATAGTGGCTGGTTACCCATGTGTCTCGGTAAATGGATTGCTTTTTATGGATTGAATAATGAATTTTGATGTAGGTACTGAAGAAGAACCATAAAAGCTTATGAGAAAATCCTAGAGAGATGAGCAAAAAGTGTGTATTATAAATCAATTTCCTCATCATGATGGTTTGTGATCATTTGAGACCACTTATATGCTAGGTTTGTGGTTAGCCCAAACCACTTGTGTGTGAGGCTTGTAGTTAGCCAAAACCACTTGAGTGCAGAATTTATGGTAAGCTAAAAACCATTTGAGTGGAGTTTGTGGTCAGCTAGAAAATACTTGAGAAGATTGTTAGTTTTGTGGTTATCCAAAACCACTTGTATGTGAGATTTGTGGTTAGCTGAAACCACTTGAGTGCAAAGTTTGTGGTGAGATTGAAACCAATTCAAAATTTTATCAGCTAGGGATAATCCATAAAACTCATGATTTTCAGGAGGGGAAGTCCGTGGCACAGTAAAGTCTATTTAACCAAAATTTGATAAGTGATTGTAAATGGATACCTAAGAAGGCTTTAGGCCAGTTCATATCTTTTTATAGATTATGAGGGGATACCTAAAACCAATTAGATAATTAATTTATGGGGGGATGTTAGTAGTAATAAATTAATTATCCTTTAGTCACCAATTCCAGGTCCACCACCAGCCGACTAAGAACCAAATTCAGCCATACCATTCACATTGCAACTACTCATCATAAATATTATAGCTAACTTCCTGCTACAATACACAAAGAATTTAATGTGGAATGTATTATAAATTGAATGATTGAGCTTGAATTCCTCAGAGCACTTAACTGAGTTTATCCTCTATAACCATCGTTCTCATGGTATTAGAGCTCATTTTTATGAGTTTCTCATGATCCATGATTTTCTTGCACCTTCAACATCACCTTTCTTCTTATCTAATATCAATCATTTCTTTTGCAAGGTGGAAAATATTCACACGTCTCAATATTAGAGCCAAGAGTTTTGGTTCAACAGGTTACATACCTCTCATATCTAGATATTTGCCTTTCAAAACCTTGATTTTTTTTATATGCAAGTAAATATGTAAAATTTTAACTATACCTACACAAGTTAGTATGATGTAGCTAGAAAAAGAAGAAGAGAACTTGCAAGTTAATAGAAGAAAATTTTACATGGTATTAGAGCGCATGGTTGTTGGAAAGAAGAAACATTAACAATTTTAGTGCAAACTTTTGTTTTATCCCTTCTTTTGTGGACAGTTGTTGTTGTAGTCTATTTTATTCATGATATATGGATAAATACTGTGGTTGCTTTGTTTTTTAAGCTAACCAAGGAATCTCTCTGATTTTTTAAGTTTTATTTCAGTTTTTCCTCCTTTTTTCTTTAACAAAGGTTTTATATATTTTTTTAAAGTCATGTAGATCAATTGATATGAGAGAGCTTATTCTTTCTGATTCTTTCTCTAAATTTTTCTTCTTTCATCGACAAGTTCTATTCTTTTCTTTTTAGCTAGATCTATATTGTGTTTTGCAGATTTAGTTAAAATTTTACAAATAACAGAAACAGGGATTTGAAGCATCCTTTGAAGGAACAAGTGGCGATTCATTTCTAGGATTAGTGTGAAACATCCTAAACAAATATATCTATAAGAAGAATGTGAAGAGGAAAACATAATATTATAACTTGATAGGAATCAAAGTACATGCTCAAAAATTACATCTGTAGGAAGAATGTGAAGAGGAAAACATAATATTATAACTCGATAAGAATCGAAGTACATGCCAAACTTAGAAAGCCTTGCTAAACTCATTGTTTTATAAAAATCTCATACAATGGTCAACCAAAGATATTTGCTACATATGTCAAGTAAATTTGCATAAGGGGAGAAAAACAACAGTTATTTGGTGAGAACCCTTGCATATTATGATCTACAAGTATTTTTCCAAGTGGCTACTACATTGTAAACTATGACAGTATATTTTCTATGGTTTCAAAAGCTTTCCAATTCATGTCTCTATATGTATAGATCTTTTATCTATTGAGTCAATTGGGTGTGTTCTTCATGTTAACTTTTCTATTGTACTTTTTATGTACAAATTTTTTTATAAGTTAATAGAATGAGTATAAAGCTCCTCACTGAACCACTTCACTTGTAGCACAATAAAAATGGAAACCTAAGAATGATTGGAACACCTTAGAATTAAAACCTTTGTTGTCTAAATGGTAGAAGACATTTTCTTAACAGACCAAACCTATAAATGAAGTTAGCCAACTTAGAAATTGAAAGAAATGGAAACCTTTAATATGGCCAAAATTTACAGACGCCTACAATATTTAGATATTAATGTGATGTAGATGAACTTCTGATCACTACAACCAAACTTAGAAATACTATTAACAACAATAAACAACCATAACGATTCAATGCCTACACTACATAGAATATTGACAAATTAAAACATTTAACTAATTAAAAACATTAAATTTTTTTGCCACTATTATTCCTTCAATTTTAATAATGATTTCTATAAAAATTGTAATTAACAATTTTTTGTAGTAAATTCTACACATTAAACAGAACACCAACCAATCATAACATGACACTCCACTAAGTGTTTTTATTAGTTGCTTGCAATTCATTTGAATTCCCATATAAGTTTATGTTCTAATGGTTCTAATTGTTATTAATGTTACTACCAAATGAAGCCCATGAAACTATACTTCCAACTTTCCAATCTCTCATGTTTTTTGATTTGCCCTTTGGTTCAAATAAAACGAGCAGTCTATGATCATTATGTTGGGAATATGAAGCCCAACAGTCACATGGTTGTTTGTCTTCCCCAGAAGACTCTTCATTTCATATATGAGATGTCTATATAAATGACTGTGTGTAGTCATGTATTTACTATAGAATTGATATTGGTTAATAAGAATTCTCCCTACTTTCTGGTGGATGTAGACACTTAGTGGTGAACCACGTTAATCTTGTGTCTTGAGTTCTTTGTTGTGTTTATTATTCTTTCTACTGTTTTTCTATTCACTATTATGTGTTTTCTCTGTTCGTTTTTAAACTAACAATTGGTATCAGAGCTTAGGTGAAGTGATTAAACAAAGATGGAAAGGTAGATAAATAAAGGACTGAAAATTCTCGAGAAGATGCAGAAGTTCGAAGTTAGAAAAATTAGTTGCTAGTATTGTGTCGAGCAAGGCCATGTAAAAGCAAATTGTTGGTTTCTCGAGAAGGCTAAAAGGCAGCCAAAAGATGAAGACACTGACTCAGTCATCGAAGATTTTCTTGCAAATTTAGACTCGGTGGAGAGTAAAATTGTGCAAGCAAAAGTTAAAACAAAATGTCATATTCATTGGTGGGATGGCTGGAAAAGGGAGGAGACTTCGGTTGAAGAAAAAGAGGGTTTGAAGTATTCATTGTTTGAAGATTTTCTTGATTTGACTGAAGAAGAGGATGCTGAAGAGGAGGACGCCTAAGTGAGTGAGGATGAAGTTGAGGAGGTTGAGACCAAGACTCAGGAGGATTATGAAAAATATAAATTTATGAGGTTGAAGGAGGAGAATCTCCTACTCACCGACAAACTGATTTTATGGACCAGAAGTTGATGGTTTTGTGTCGCATCATGAATATTGAAAAAGATAACTTTGAGAAAGAAGGGAATTTTTCTGAAGAGACTATATTTCAGCAAGAGGAAAGTGATGGGAAGCTCCTAACAGAGGGCTCTTTCCTCACAAAAATGTATGCCTTGTTGATAGGAAAGCCTTTCTTTGGTGGAAAGATTCCACAAGAGGATTCGGGGTGTCTTGAGATTGAACATCCCAGGAGCGCAGGGATTATAGAGCTCACAAAGGCAGGAGAGGGCCTCTGGCTCAAGGATGCGCAAGATCCAACAGACTTTGGAAAGGCTGAGAATAAGGTCTTTGAGGAAAATGAATTTCAAAAAGAATAAAAGAGTGATGATTTATTGCTCCAGATTGTAGAAATAGAGGCGGAGTGGAATGCATTGATTGTAGGTACTGCACAAGTTTCTGCACAAAATACAACAAATTCATTTGCCATGGAGCCCATTGGTGCAAGGTTTGTTGCTGGAAGCTAAAAGTTAGATCTCGTGGTAGCCAAATTACATAAGAATATTACATCCGGTGTTGGTCAAATGAGGAGAGAATGCGAGAAGGCAGGCATATGCAAAGGAAGTTGTGTTGTAAGAGGCATGACAAGAGAGTGTTCACACAGGCCGTCGAACATGGAGTCAGACGACTAGGTTAATGGCTCATGGATAGGGGACTACACCTACAACGTCATTTACAATGACAAACCAATGTACAAAAAACTCATACGATGGTCTGATTGATGCAGGATTTACTATGGATAAAATCAATTTTGTTGAGGATAATAAGGAGATTCAAAGCCATAGACTGATACGAGAGTTTTATATTTGGGTATTAGAATATGGTAATGGTGATCTTCTAGATATTCTATTACGGGGGAGCATAAGAGAAAGAGACTTTGATGGAGAAATGTATTATGCATCTACAGATAGCAGTGTTCCTGATTATGGATTACTGGATGAAGTATTTAGAGAATATGTTTTTAACTTTGATCTGACTTGGAGAAGATTAATTCGCACTGTTCATGAACAGAGTTTGGTGATATTAAAATATTCTCAAGACCTGGTTGCGATACGAGACTCGAATTGGAAGCAGGGATGTCATTGTGTATGGTTGTGCCGGTTGGACTTCACGGGGAAGATTGTTGGGAATATGAAGCTCAACAGTCACATGGTTGTTTGTCTTCCCCCAAAGACTCTTCATTTCATATATGATATTTCTATATAAATGACTGTGTGCAGTCATGTATGTACTGTAGAATTGATATTGGTTAATAAGAATTCTACCTGCTTTCTGGTGGATGTAGCCACTTAGTGGTGAACCACGTTAATCTTGTGTCTTGAGTTCTTTGTTGTTTCTATTATTCTTTCTGCTGTTTTTTCTGTTCACTATTATGTGTTTTCTCTACTCGTTTTTAAACTACCACATTATCTTCCTATTAGCTGCTAGATAAGCGTGCTTTTTCTGATTTTATTTTCATCAAATGCTTTAGCAGCCCTTTCATTCTGCACATTTTTTACTTTATGACACTCTCATGTTTAAATTCTCTTTGGTAAACAAGATTTTCAAACACTAATCATTACCCTATCATGCCATACAATGAAAAATGGAATTTGCACATTTCCCTTTAACTTTGAAAAGAGGTTTACGTATCTTAAAAAACTCTCCACTTGATCTAATCAAGTGGAAGTAACACTTAAAAGATAAAAATATGCTTAAGGAACCACTTCAGTTGGTCTTTCTACTGTTATATCTGTTTTGGTGATGGGACTGATGATCAGGCAACTAATGCAGAATATTAAACCGCAGGCTCAATTTATTTACTTATCTAAACAGAAGATGAAAACAGAGATAACATATTAAGGTAGACCTGGATACAATATTTTAATTTTGCAATAAACACATTCCTAATTTAACCTACATAACCATGCCATGTTGTTTGATATTAGATCTCTCCATCCCATAGCTCTTCAATGGTTCTGTAAGGGCTAGTTGTTGAGTTTACAAGATCTTCTCCCCTCAGTATCTTCCTCTGCTCAAGCTTGCTCATTTTCTCATGGTCTTCTGCAGTTAAACACCAGTCAAAAACCTGAAAATTTTCTGTTATCCTCCCTTTATTAAAACTCTTGGGGAGCGCACACACTCCTTGATCTATTCCCCACCTCAACACAACCTGCAAGGAACAAACAATATACTACGTGATGTTAGTGATTATCAAACTGGCAAAAAGAACGGTAGTTCACATGCAAACTATAACAAGAAGAGGATATATGAGGTGACATTTTCAAAAATTAAAGACGACATGAGAACAATATACCTGTGCTGTAGACTTTCCATGCTTTTGAGCGATTTCCTTAATCACTGGGTTGTCCATCACCACGTTGGATCCCCATGGAGTTTTTGGAGCTCCGAGAGGAGACCATGCACATACTTGAATTTTCATCTTCCTGCAGTAGTCTCTTAGCTTTTTCTGCTGCCACATTGGGTGTAACTCTACCTACCATGTATTCCGCCACTTTTGATCAATTACTCAAATTTATAGAGAAAATGTAGATAACTAAACTTAGAGCAAAATTATACAGTGTAGCATTACTTGATTGGTAGCAGGAGGAATTTTGGCATAGTTCAACAAGTCTTCAATTTTTTTACAGGAAAAATTGCTCAAACCAATGGCTTTGGTGAGACCCAATTCAAAACATTTTTCCATGCCTTGCCATGTAGATTTGATATCCAGAGGCAAAAAATCTTCCTCCTTTGGTGGAAGGGTATATCCTTTCCTTAACCTTAAAGGCCAATGGATTAGATACAAGTCTACGTATTCCAGCTGCAAATTCCTGAAATAAAAACATTTGTTACATATCTACATGAAGAAAATAATTCTAAGATAAAATATAAGTTATTAAGAAGTATGTGCAGATTTAAATACTTGAGACTTTTGGTGATTGCAGCAGGAGGATCGTCATGTTCATCATCCCACAGTTTAGTGGTGACAAACACTTCCTCCCGCTTGACATCACCTCTTTGGAAAGCTTCCGTGAGAGCTGCTCCTAAGGCACCTTCTGACCCATAATAGCTGGCTGTGTCAAAATGTCTGTATCCAACCTGTACTGCAACTAATACAGGTTAATAAATTTTAAAAAATATCAAAAACGTGAAGTGAATGACAAATTCATTTTGCTGTTAGTCAAAATAAGTGATGTTTTCATTGCGAGTTTTTCCAAGGAAACTTCATAATCCATCATAGATGACAGGAGAAGAGAAACGCTTGTTCTATTTACTGTTACCCAAAGTAAGTGATGTTTTAATTGTGAGTATTTCCATCAAGAAACCTTCATAATCCATTATAGATGAAAGAGGAGAAATGCTTCTTCTATTTACTGTGATCCAAAATAAGTGATGTTTTGATCGTTAGTTTCTACATCAAGAAGACTTCTTAAATAAACAAACTGTAGGATCTTAAAGCCTACCCTCCCGTGCATTATAACACAAACGGTATATCTGCCAACAGTAAAAAAAAAAAAAAAAAAGGATTGACTAGCTAAAATTAAGGTTGCAGGTTTCACTCACAACATTTAAAGAAAAACCCTTAAAATATATATATTTTAACAGGCTACATAGTCTTGCTGGCCACCCAAGCAAATGGTAATCAGAGTGAAATAAAATGATTAAAGCATATGAAACAAACTATTCTTTAAAAAAAGTATGTCTGAAAGAGTCAAAAGTCGAACCCAATTACGCTCTCTGTCAGCGTAAAACAAACTACTACTTGGAGGAGATTGAATGTGATTAATGACGCAATCCACTTTAGTCTAAGGAAATTGAATGTGATCGAAAGTGCAACTCAATTACTCTGTATTTTAAAACCATAAGAAAACTAATACTCGTACGTTAGAGACTAAGGATTGCAATAACTACAAACTTTTTTCCATGTGAGATTAGATAACAGTGATCATCTATACACAACAAAACTACCTCCTAAGAGAAAACTTCCATTTGCTTAAATGCTATATAATTAACTAATTCAGACTTAAGACAATTATACATTCAATGAAGCCAAGTACTAATTATATTCAATGAAGCAATTCAAACTATAAGCTCTTATATTCTGCTACCTGAAGAGCCACACCGACAGCTGCCTTGATCTCCTCATACTGGTAAGCTGGAGCGCCAGTTCCAAGCCCAATTACAGGCATCTTGTTTCCCGTATTCAATTCTGCAACATATCCCATACTTGCTGCCAATCTACACACACAAAAGAAATAATATATAACTTCAAAATAGGTTTGTTTCTATATTAAGTTTTCTAGTGTCAATTTAACACCACTCAGGTGAGTCAATTCATCATTTCGAAACGAGATTTTAAAAGGTAAAGACACCACCTGGATGGTCTTCGTGTCTTCTCTTTATTTTGAAATGATATTTTGAAAGTGAAAAAACACCACTGAATGGTGTTAATGCTTCACTTTCAAAATGATAAATAAATTCACTATTTTACAAAGATACTTTGAAAGAGAAAAGACACCACCGGGATGGTGTTAAATTGCTACTGAAAACCTTAATGGTGTGGCTACAATCTATGGTACGTGGGGCCATTCATCATATATCACTAGTCGTAAAAAGATGGGGCATGTGATATACCGATTGACAGGGTACCCACCCAGACAATCCACACGTCATCTGTACTAGGTCTTTCTAATTCATTTGTGCATCCTTTAGGATAGGACAAAATGAAGTACGGTGGAAAGAAAATAGTTTAGGCAGACAAGCTTGCATCTGGGTGCACTGGAGTTACTTGTAGCGTGCATTTTGTCTCACAGCGGAGAGTTAGTACCTATATCACATGTATGTTCTTCAAATATTAAAGGAATCGACTTCAAAAAAGATGGGGCATGTGATCTACCGATTGACAAGGTACCCACCCAGACAATCCACACGTCATCTGTACTAGGTCTTTCTAATTCATCCGTGCAGGCAATGGCTACGCAGCGGACAAAACGGCCCGCCCGTGCCATGCCTTCCCATCCCCATCCCCATCTCCCATGCCATCACCGTCCACTCAAACTCACTCGGGAAACGAAATGCTCGTGCTACCTCGACTGCTGTGCTGACTACCCCGTGCTGCCGTGAAAAGGAAGGAGCTATTTTTTAATCTTTATTTTTTATTTGTTCATTTTTATATGAAGTATTATCATTTTATTTGTTTTTTTTATATGAAATTTTTAAATGTCTAATTTTTTTAATAAAAACTATATAAAAGAATTTTATATGTTATTTTTTTATTGCTTTATAAACATGTATAATTTTTTTAATTTAATTATATAAAATTTTTATTGCTATAAAATTTACTTAAAATTATAATGCTTAAATTTT
The DNA here is from genome assembly GCF_030272615.1 of Cryptomeria japonica. NCBI lineage: Eukaryota > Viridiplantae > Streptophyta > Pinopsida > Cupressales > Cupressaceae > Cryptomeria > Cryptomeria japonica. The sequence goes on from NC_081414.1 coordinate 245,637,180, forward strand.
AACTAAATTTATAAAATTATAATGTTTAAATTTTAAGTATCATTATAAAACTAATTTTAAGTAAATTTTTTTAATAATTTATTAAAGAAATAATTTTAAAATTTACTTTAACTTATAATATTACTACAAAAATTTACTTAAAATTATAATGCTTAAATTTTAAGTAAATCTATAAAATTAATTTTAAGTAAATTTTTATAGTAATTTTTTCATAATTGTTTATTTTTAAAACATCTATAAAATTTACTTAAAATTAGTTTTATAATGATACTTAAAATTTAAACATTATTATTTTATAAATTTAGTTAAAATTTAAGCATTATAATTTTAAGTAAATTTTATAGCAATAAAAATTTTATATAATTAAATTAAAAAAATTATACATGTTTATAAAGCAATAAAAAAATAACATATAAAATTCTTTTATATAGTTTTTATTAAAAAAATTAGACATTTAAAAATTCATATTAAAAAAACAAATAAAATGATAATACTTCATATAAAAATGAACAAATAAAAAATAAAGATTAAAAAATAGCTCCTTCCTTTTCACGGTAGCACGAGGTAGTCAGCACAGCAGTTGAGGTAACACGAGCATTTTGTTTCCCGAGTGAGTTTGAGTGGACGGTGATGGCATGGGAGATGGGGATGGCGATGGGGATGGGAAGGCATGGCACGGGCGGGCCGTTTTGTCCGCTGCATAGCCATTGCCTATGGGATAGGTGCAGCTATTCTGGTTTCAAAATTGCAGTACAGAGTCAATAATAAGAAGGTTATTGATCATTATACACCGTTGATTCTGAAAAGAACGGTCATCATTTTTTAAGTTGTCAACATGTTGTACGAATTGAAGGTTTTGGAGCCAAAATAGACACGTTGGGATAGGTAGTCCTTACGTCTTGGGAAAACATTTTATTATGAAATGTGGTCTTTATGTAATTATTATAACACTGGTTTTTCCTTTTTTTATTCGGAGAAAAGTGATTAAAAGTTGATCTTCCTAATTAATCGGTGTCTTATTGTTCTATGGATGTACCCCCCAACCAAATTGTAGGGTTCTTTAGTTAAATAGAGGACTTTAGCGATTTCAGAATGAAATGCTACTACGAGAAAGCAATGATCTATTGCTTGTTATCCCTCCCCCCAACCCGACTATGCCCCCCACCCATCCCCACACACAAATAGTAGGAGCTCCCCACAAATTTATATAGTTTGGGGATGTAGTTGGATTGTAGGGCCATAGAATTGTAGGGGCCCCCACCCTACCTCCTACTATCTGAATGAAGCACACCTCCTCCTCACTCTACGAATGAGGAACTATTGTTTGTCGTGGTATGCAATTTTTTGTTTTTGTACGAAAATTGTTTTTGTGTGGAGATTAGGCATGTCCATTAGATTGAGCCTCCATCTTATCGCTTACAATAGAAAAGACATCTAAGAAGCTATGGCATAGATCTTACACCTCACTCTAATCTTCAAATTTGGGCACTAAGGAGATGATTCAAGATTTTAAAATATCTACATGTATGGAGAGATGTGTCTCTTACAAGACACGTGCGATATATGACAAAGGTGGTATAGTTTGATCAATATAGTTTATAGTTTTGTCATCTACCCATCAAATTTGTTGTATAACACAACTTAACTAGATGATAGGAGTAATCTATAGAAAGTAGGTTTGTTAGCAACCCATGTACAAATGAAGAATATTCAACATCAATGCCTTCAAAATGTATAGTCTTATAGTTGTTTTGATCTCCTTCATTACTTTTGTCCATCATTATCCATACTAAGATGTTTGTCATGATTATATCAATAAAAAATGTGAATAATTTCTAAAGATCTTTACAATTAAAACCTTCATAAAGTTATGAATGATTGCTACAATTAATTTCAACAATGATCTTTGCAATCAAAACCTTGAAAAATTTAGCAATAATTTATATGATCAATTTCAACAACAATATTTGCAATCAAAATATTTACAACTTTAGTAACAATCTCTACAATCAATGATAAAACTTCATTAATCTTTGCGAACAACATTATAGCATTTAGGTTCAACAATGATCTTTGTGTGATCAACATTACAACCATTCATCAATTATCTTTGCAACTAACACTGAAGCTCCCTCAGTTCAACAATAATCTTTTCAATCAATGTTATAAACATTCAATAATGATATTTTCAACCCATTTTTTTCATTATCTTATAGCAAACATTTATTGAAAATGTCATTTTTTATTATTCTCACAACTAGCAAGATATGCATATTCAGATATATTGGTATCTCCAATCGTACACCTTTTATAAAAAAGAATCATTAACTATATATCACATGATTCATCATTTCAATAAAATCAATCATTTGTATCATATCAAATATTGCATTTTGTAGGCTCAAACTTTAGACATTGACTTACCTTTAAATATCTTTCAATTAATTGACTAAAAAAATTAGTTTCTTCTCTCCATTTTGATATTTCTTCCTTTTGTGACCTATTTTCCTTTCTAATTTTCTCCAATTAATTTTCCAAAATATCTATCACATGCATTAAATTCTCATTTTCTTTCTTTGCCCTTTTACCACTCTTTCTCATTAAAATGAATGATTTATATTCACCTTGTTTATATACTTGACATTGGTTCTCTGAGAGATTTAGATAGCCTTCCATTCGTATCTTTGTATGCCTTCAATCTTCCTTGATCTCCTATTTTGTAAAGTCAATAGTTGTGGTTGTATCTTTTTTCTTTAGGGTGACTTTTTTCAGAGCGTAAGTCTTAAATTCACATTCTTTTGTCATTGCAATATTTTTCTCAAACCAGTTATAATCTCTTCTTTAGTGAAGATGACTCAACATAAAAAAATAATGTTATCAACATTCATATTGTTTTGGTTTGTCAAATGATGAAAAATAGAGTCTAGCCTAGGATTTCAAACTAGGAACCATTTCAAAACTCTTTCATTGGGGAACAACCAATTAAGCTCAACTTTTGTCTTATAGGAGAGATGAGAATTGTGAATAATTGTTCCCTTTTGAATTTTGATTGGATATGATTTGATAAGAGTAAAATGAAGAAGCAAAAACTAAGTTAAATGATACAAAATTGACAATATCCAACATGAACAGATGAATACAAAATAGAAAGTCAAACTCAAAAACACAAATCTAGAAATGAGATACAAAGAGGAACCAACCATTGAAATATGAGCCTGAAAATGTCGATTAAGTGCGGTATGCCATAGACCTGGAGGTGCTTCCATCGGCTAAAACTTTGAATTCTAGATCAAGATTCCATACAAAATAATCTCTCTAGAATTTTGCCAATAAAAATGTCATTCACATGTGTAAATTGATATAGTCTAGGTGTTATCACCTATTCAAAATATAGAACTATGCGTTTATTTTTCTCTTTGCAACCCTACAAATTTCGGTTGTTGGATATATAACCTACACACAAAAAAAGAGAAAAAATATTGTGTTATATATGAGTTTTCCTAAGTCAAACTCTAGGTAGGAATTACCCTCCTATATAGCTATGATTAATAAGAAAAGAGAGCTTATTAGGCCAATAGGTATAGGCTAAATCTAAAGTGAAATGTTGAATTCACAAGATTATACCTTAAGTGTGATATTGGTGGTTATACAAAGCTCCTTTTAAGTCCTCCCAGTGTTGATACAATAATATGATAAATCATAACAAATCCATCATGAAAACATACTTGAAGGTAACTTGTTGTAGTTTGATGTTCCTTGTACTTATATCTTCTCTTGAATGAATTGGGAATGATTGTGAATGAGATTTCTAGACTATGAAAGATGGTCAAATGAATTAGAGGTGATACTTTATATAGGTCTCAAGTATATTCACTTTTAGTCTAACTTTCAAAGGCCATATAAAAATATTAGAACCTGATCACAAATAGAGTGAAATGACACTCCAACATGTTTCAATTTGGGCCCCATTTGGAGGGATTATGACACTAGGCATCCTAGTTTAATATAACTATGGTGCTAGGTGCCATTGGCCACCTAGAAAAGGGTAAACTAAGGATGGTTCAAGAGTACACATTCCTAAGACATCAAATTAGGTCACATCATGAGCATATGATGATAGTTTGGATGAGAAAAGGCCCAAATATACTCAAAAAGACCTAGAAGGAGACATACTTAAGAAAGGGCCCAAAAAAGAGTATGGGATCATAAAGGGGTTACAATTTATGATACTAAATTTAGCCCTAATTTATAAAATTATGAAATTACACATATACTCGTGGTAGAGTATAGATGAAGAGATAGAGCATTTGAGAACATGACAAGATAGGGATAGGATGACACTAAGTTTGAGGGGTGATCAATACCCCAAGCATAGGATCCTATCAATGCATGAAAAAACCTTCAAATATACACAAAGAAAACAATGTTAATACTAAAGAAAACAAAAATGTTCCAAATCAACTAGTTGAAGGGACCTCAATGCCAAAAATATCTCAGTTGTTAATATCATTATCTGCATGTTATTGCAAGAGAACAAGTGGACTTATATAAAGAAAAAGGGCACACAACAATTAATGAGAAAGGGCATGAACTCCATTGGCCAACAAGGTGTGTTATGTTGGGTGATTCATGTTAGGAAGGGAGAATCAAACAAGTCTAGAAAGGTGTGTCATGATAGGTGACTCACACTAAGGAAGATTATAAATCAAAATCTCTATTTGTTAGATAATTTGAAAATGCTAAAACAAAATGGGTGTGAAATGTACACCAAAATATGAGATAAAAAAAATAGGCTCTATTTGTAGGCAATTTGAAAATTAAACTATACAATGGGTGTTGCAGTGTACACCAAAATATGATATTGCAAATGGGTGCATGCTATAGTGTGCACTGAATGCAAGTAGCAAGGAGGCCATATATGTCCCCCTTAAGATATCAACGCATTTTTATTTTGATATATTAAGGAAGATGGAGATCCACATCAAGCATAAAACACATTCAATACCAAGGAGATATCCTCAACAAAAATTATGCATTCCAAGCTAGGAAGAAAGTCCTTATAAATGATACAATTCACAAATCAAGGAAGAGATAGTTGTAAAAGAGATATCTTGCAGCAAGTATAAAGGGATCCTTATGAAGGATACATCAAAATTAAAGGTGGGGGATGAGATCTTTACCTAAAGACATCTACCTCCAAAAAGAGACAATATTTAATAAAGATGACATCTTCAACTAAAAAGGGAAGGAGATCCGGAATTCAGACATTCCCAATTGCTAGGAGAGGGGATTATCGATGAAGTATTGCACACTTTCAACACCAAGGAGATATCATTTGTAAAATCATACGCTTTAAATCAAGGAAGAGGCCCTAATGAAGGATGTACACACCTCTAATATAGGATAAAATCCTCATGAAGAAGATACAATTCTATTAAGAAATAATATATTGTTATAAAAGATACAACTCAACAGGGGAAGTGGACCCTTAATAAGGATGAATGTTTGAAAACAATTGTTGCCCCCCTGGAGTATAGAGGGAAGAATAATTAGGGTATTATATATGTTGTTATCCATGTATGATTTGCACATAAATTTAACAACCATGAATGGCAATGAGCCCCCAAAAGGTAAGCTACTAATGTCACATAGTGAGGAGAACCATAATAGGAAATAAATGTTATTTAGAAGGGACAAGACAAAAGTGACACTCCTTGTTAGTTGTCAATTGAATGATACCAGAATCAATGAATTATTGAATTTTACACTCCAAAGATTAACATTCATTAGTGGTATGTCCATACATTTGATGATACATACAAATAGAAGAATTTTCATCATTTATTTTATGTTTTCTTCTTTTGGGGGGGCAAGGGATAGTAATCAAGTTATCTTAAAGAAGGTTGAACAAAATACTCTCTTCCTTAGATGAAAATTTAGGAGAAAAAAAAATAGATATATTAGACAATGGGGAAGGGGATGTCAACAAAGGAGGTTGGAAATTTAAAGCTTCCTTAGAAAAATGTGATGTAGATTTCTCATGAGCCTCAATACTTTGTTGCACATATCCTAAACCATGTCCATTGTATCCATGTTTAGAAACAATTTTAAAACCAACTTCATATTGTTTTTTTCTAAAAATCAAATGTAGGATCTTTTGTGAGTGTTGAAATATATAGAGGAGAGGGCTCACTCTTAATTTTAATTGGGTTGAAGTCTATGAAGGAACACAATTGACCATTGAGAGGGGGGGGTGAATCAGTGAAACTTTAAAACTTGGTAATCAACTTTGAAAATACTAATAATAGAAATGCAGAGAGATCGTGACACATTCACACATAGGATAAATACATAACACCAAATGTACGAGGAAAACCCATGGTGGGAAAAAACCTTAGTGAGAAATGCTGCTAGAGTCTATTTCTCTAATCCTATCTCATAGTGAGAATGTTTGATTACAATTTTTATGGGCATCAACCCTTGATCTTTATGAGCACCAACTCAAAGGAGCACCTAGCCCTAATCTGAGCACCCAATCAAATGACATACACTGAATTGATAATCTATTTCAAATACAATGTGACCCCTTGTTACAAATGATATTTTGAAACCCTCTGTTTCAGATTGTTATGCTTGCCTTGCTGCTATGTTATATTGATGCTTTAATATCTACCCTCAACCCTCTGATATCTGCAATTCAACATTGTCTTCCACTCTCTATCTTCTATATATCTCTACAGGACTTCTGATAGAGTCCTCTCGCTCTATCATACTCTGTTAGACTAACTTTCCTTATTGCTTGACTCTACACTCTCTTTTCTACACACACACACACTATTCAACATTCACACACACCTCTTTATCTTCCACTCAATTCATCTACCTACACTTTGGCCACACTTAGCAATCATCTATGTATGTTATAGAATTTCTCTCCAAGAGAAAATTCAAATGTACTTCTCGATCTTTCAATAAATTAGTCCTATGGCCTACTTAGCCACCATCATTAATTGCATCTTCTTCTGATTTTTTACCGATCTCTAAGTTCAGATAACTACAATTAGTAATCTTCACCTGCTTTATGTCTTGATGTCTTGTTGACTAAAGATGTTTTGATATTCTCATGGCTGTGACATCTCATTAACTAAATATTTTCAAATCCTTTTGGAGCCACTCAACAGTCTGCAACATGTTCTCCATTAAATGCAACTATCTCTCATTTTCTACATGTGATCAGTTTTGATTAGACCACAAACTACCACATTCATTGTGTTTATGTAACCCATCTCTGAATGAAGAATCTCTCCCTTCATCCAAAGGGAAATTGATTCATCCTAAATGTTCCACATCCTCAACATCTCTATTTGTGCCATTTGGTCAACCTCGTTCAACCATCCACGTGGAGTCACATCTGAGTCGGAATTGCTTGAACATCCATTTTACTTGCCCCATTAGATCCTTTTTTTTCATTCATGTTCTTGATGCAATATGGTGGGGAGCATCAGTCATCTTCCTTTTTGTTACCCCATGAGTTTTTTTTCCTCCAATCTTCCCATTTGTGGGATAGCAGGGAGACATTTGATCAAACCTTGTTGTTGGCGGTATTTTTCCAAGAATTTACATCCATCACAGTGAGCAAGACCCATGTCGCTATAGATCCAAATCACCTGCAAGAAGCAAACAGAGTTTTTCCAAAAAGCTAAGTTACACTGAATAGGAAACATTATTGGCAAGACAATTCTAATGTTACATCGAACAAAGAACATCATCGGCTAAACTACCTAGTTGTATTTCTCCAAGACACCTTGCACATCACAGTGAAAAGAGTCATGTCAATATAGATCAAAGGGGATAGTAAGAAGTAGTTTAGGTTTTGTCGAAAGGAAAAGTCATAATGAAAAGGAAACTTTATCGGCCAGACACATTACACATTATAGTGAAAAATATCATGTCAGTATAGCACCAAAGGTTGGAAGGGAGAAAAGTGAGTCTTGTCGAAAGGAAAGGTCTCATAAAAAAGGAAGCATGTTAATGAGACACATCAAGGGTCACACCGAACTTAGAAAGACATAGGGGATCTACAATGAGTGAACTAGGTCTTAACAAAATGCAAGGTCACACTGAACAAGAGGCCATATTGGCCAGACCTATCATATGTTACATCAAAACCTAAGGATATCGGTATGACACTAAGGATCTGCAAAGCTCAAAATGGAGTCACACTGAAAGGAAGAATCATGTTGAAATACATATCGACAAGCACATGAAAATTCTCTCTGAAACAAGGATGTTGATAGGACATTGGGTGTCTTATCATCCTGAAAGAAGTCATGTTGAAGCGCAGAGTCACAATGAACTGCAAGGGTGTTGAGGAGACATGAAGGAACTCTCACCAAAATACTTCCTCATAACTAGAATATCGTGGAGACATTGTGGGATGACCACGACCTAAAATGATATTACCAAAAGGTGAACCTACATGGATATACTCCCAACAGTAATGCCAAACCTAAATCGAGTGGTGACAAGCATATTGTGAGTCGACATGAAATCCCAAATCCAAACTGACTCATCTACAACTCATCTCTTCTGCAACCTTAACCAAATCAGTCTGCATCTAAACATGTTGACATCAATGATAACTAATGCCAACAATCTCCCCCTTTGGCATTGATGTCAACCTTATGTACCTCTTCTCTCTCTTTGACAACAATGGAAATGGGACTATCAAACTTGTGCCTCTTCTTAGCTAGAAACAAGCTTGTGGTGTCTACTATTATGCAACATAATTTAGCCTTTTGCTGACCCTATTTAGCAATCCTCCCCTGAGAACCAAAATCAATACGCTCCAACACCCTGGGATCACACAAGGGTTCAAGGATGTAGAGTGTGAATCTATGAGCTCCCCCTGAACCACATACCCTTAATCCACTTAAGTATTGAAAGAAGGAGGAACAAATCCCAACTTGATTCTTAGATACTCAAAAGTGTCCTTAGGCAGAGGTTTGGTAAAAGTATTTGCCACTTGCTCACCAGTGCTTACATATTCAACCTTGACCTCTTTTCTAGCTACCTTCTCCCTCAAGAAATGATACTTAATTTCTATATGTTTTGTTCTTGAGTACATGATAGGGTTATTTGAGATGTTGAAAGCACTTGAATTCTCACATTTTATGGAGATTGGATCACCATACTCTACCTAGATGTCCTTAAGTGTCTGCTTCATCCAAAGAACTTGTGAACAACAAGTGGCAACAACTATGTATTTAGCCTTAGCAGTAGATAAAGAAATAGACTCTTGTTTCTTGTTATGCATGAGACCAATATGTCACCAAGGAAGAAATCTCCATAACTAGTTCTCTTCTTGGCATCCACACAAATTGCCCAATTTGCATTTGTGTAGGCTTGAAGAGTGAAATCATCATTCTTTGGATACCACAAACCATAATCAAGTGTTCCTTGCAGATACCTGAAGATTCTTCTCACAACATTCACATGAGATTACTTTGGGTATCTTGAAATCTAGCCACAATATACAATACTTGTACTATATCAAGCCTTGAGATAGTTAGCTACAACAAGATTCAAATTATTGATCTATACATAGTCTGATCTACATCATGTGACTCATCATTTTTTCTTAATTTGCATCCATTCATCATGGGTGTACTAACCGGCTTGCAATATTCCATTAGGAAATTCTTCAACATGTCTTTAGCATACTTGGTTTGTGTGATGACTATACCTTCACTTAATTGAGATATTTGCAAGCCAAGAAAGTAAGACAAATCTCCTAATAGTGACATTTCAAACTTTGATTTCATTTGATCAACAAATTCTTTACACAAGACATCTTTATTTCTAGCAAAGATAATGTCATCAACATATACAATAACTATAATAATGAGATTACCATCTATTTTAATGTATAAGTTGCCTTCAGCACACCCTTTTTGAATCCTTGCTGATGTAAATAGTTGTCCAGCCTGGAGTACCATCCTCTAGGTGTCTACTTCAAACCATGCAATGCCTTCCTTAGTCTGCAAACAAAGTCTATATTCTCGTGCAACTAAAATCCTTCAAGTTGTTCAATGTACACCTCTTCTTCAATATTTCCATTTAGGAATGCAAATTTTACATCCATTTGATATACTTTATAACCTTTGTATGCTGAAAATGCCAAAAACATTCTAATGGCCTCAAGTCTAGCAACAAGGGCAAATGTCTTTTCAAAATATATGCCCTCTACTTGTGCATATCCTTTGCATACAAGCCTAGCCTTGTTCCTTATTACCTTTCCATCTTCATTCACTTTATTCCTGTAGACCCATTTTGTCCCAATGGAATTCTTATCAGCTGGCCTTGGTACTAAATCCCAAGTTTTATTCTTTTCAATTTTCTAGAGTTCTTCCTCCATTTCCTTCACCCATTTCTCACTCTTGTTGGCTTCATTGAAGTTCCTTGGTTCCATTTCAGTCAAGAGAGAGAAGTTGACTTATTCATTGTTCCTTGCATGTCTTCTCCTTGTTTGTAAACCTTCATTCTTGTTGCCAATGATCTTATCTTCAGGATGATTCTTTTGCATATATCTGTTTAGGGGCTTGTTAGTAACTTCTTCTTCACTTTTAGATTGCTCTTCATCTTCATCACATGGTTCCTCAATCTGATTTACAATATTTTTCTTTCCTTTATGCAATTTTTCATCATTTTTTACATTTATACTTTCAACAAATTTCTTAAGAAGTTTTTTGAAACATCTATTTGCCTTGTCATGAGTCGAGTAGCCTAAAAATATGCCTTCATCACATCTTGCATCAAATCTTCCTAATCCATCCTCATCTCTTCTGATAAAACATTTACTTCCAAAAACTTTGAGTATTTGACAGAGGGATTCTTGTCATACCATAGTTCATATTGTGTCATTTTGCTATTCACTATCAGTTGTACCCTATGAAGTGTGTAGACAGTTGTATGGACTGCCTCCTTCCCATAAACATCAGTTAGATTTAACTCATTTAGCATTGTTATATCCATTTCCTTGACTCTCCTATTCTTTCTTTCCACAACACCATTTTGTTGTGGTGTTCTAGGTGCAAAGTATTGTCTCTTAATTCCATGTAGCTCACAATAATTCTCAAATTCATTTGATGAAATCTCACCTCCTTGTTCTGATCTGAAACATTTTATCTTGTATCCATTTTCTTTCTCAACCATTTTGCTAAAAAAATTGAACCTTTCAAATGCATGTGACTTATCCTTGAGGAAGGTAACCCATGTCATCCTTGAAAATTCATCTATATACTTTTCACCATTTAGAGCTCTTGTCCTAGTAGGACCACATAAATTAGTATACACTAGTTCCAATGGCCTTGTAGTTGAGTATTCCTTTGTCTTGAAGCTTACCCTAGTTTGCTTGCCTCTCTGACACTCATCACATATGATGTTTGTTGTCTTGATAATCTGAGGAAAGTGCTATACATAACCTTTTATGCTTACCTCGAAAAGATTGTCAAATTTTATGTGACCTAACCTTCTATGCCACAATAAATTGTTGTCTACTTGCCCCACCATGCATTGCGACTCATAGTATTCCTTCAAATTGTAAACATTTCCATCAGTCCTCTTAACTTCTACAACTAGTTTACCATTGCTTTCTTTTTTTATTTCACATCCCTTGGAGTCAAATATAAACTCATAGCCTTTGTCACACAACTAACTCACACTAAGTAAGTTGTGTTTTAATGTTTCAACATAGTATACATTATGTTCTTTCAGCTTGCCATCAATACTCAATGTTCCTTTGCCTTTTATTTTGATGGAACAATTGTCACCAAATCTAATTGAGCCACCATTCCAGTCTTCAAGCTTTATGAACTTTTCCTTCTCTATTGTCATGTGGTTGGAGCATCCACTATCGACAACCCATAGGTTATTCCTCTCTGCATGCAATGTTGTTTGCACTATTAAACTTGATTAGATGTGTTTCTTTTGTCTTCTTTGTTGCAACATTCTGATTAGATGTGTTTTTTGGTTCCATGGTTGATGTTTTCTTATGTTTAGCATCTCTTAATTTGCAATGCTTTGCTATGTGACCATAGTTTTGACAGTAGTAGCATTTTACATCTTTATTGAATGAAGAGGTAGAAGGGCTTCTATTTGACTGAAATGTTTTCCTCCTATACTCATAGCTCTTATGGCCAAATCCATATAGTCATATCATATAACATTAACATCTCTTATGACAGAAAAGGGATTCTTATTTTCATAATTTGGAGTAGTCCTAAGCATAAGTCTACAATCTAAAACTTTATGTCCATATGCATTACAATTGTAGCAATAACTAGGAAATGGAGGAGCATATCGATTATTGTTGAAGGAATAGTTCCACATTGGCCTCCTTGTAGTAGCATATCTTGTTCTTCTAAATATCTTCCTTGTGTCCTTGACATTGGTGAAGCCATCATCATCCAGTTTGGTCTTTCCTTTGTGATCAACATGATGGTGTTTTGTAGTAACAACAACATTTTCCTTCTTTGAGGTCATAGAATTTAAGTTCATCTTCTTTCTTGGAGCATTTCTAACTATGAAAGTTTTATCATCGTCATTCTCACTTGAAGTTACAAATTGTATGTCCCTCTTTGATGAATTCATGTTGGTGGAACATTGACCAACTTCATAGCCTATACCCATGGAGTCCTTTGAATGTTTTTGCTTCTTCAACATATCATCCAAGGCATTGTTGTTGCTTTCACACTTCACCCTCAGCTTGAGATCATTCTTTCACTTCTCAAGCTCTTTCCTAAGATTCACAACATCTTGCTCTAGATTTTGAAACTCATTTTCTTTGGCTTCCAAATCTAATTGTATCGCTTCACTCATCCTCTAGGCTTCCTCTAGTTGAGTTGTTATGGTGTTGATATTCATTTTAGACTCTTCAAGTCTCTTGCTCAACTGTTTTTGTTCCTCTATGGTTGACTTCTTATATTTGGTGTTCTCTTTCTTTAGTCTCTTAATTTCTTCAAGCGCATATATTAGTTCGCCTTCAAGGTGAACTTTAACATCAAATTCATCTTCCTCATCACTACCAAGCAGATTTGAGTTTTTAGGTTGAACCCCAATCTCATTTAGCACTTCCTCAGCCATGAATAGATTGAATTTATTTTCATTAGCACCAACACTTTCAGCTAACTCACTTTCATCATCTAAGACATCACTATATAAGGTGAAGAGACTTTTCTTCTTTTAGGTTTGAAAAAATTATTGTCTTTAGTTTTCATACTCTACTCATTATCATCTACTTTTTCATTATACAAACACTTAGCAGAAAAATGTCCTATTTTACCACAATTAAAACATTTGAAAATGAGTTTACCTTTGTACTTGCCTAAACCTTTCTTGAGATTCCTGGCAAAATTTGCTTCAGCAGTATCAAAGTTATTTTCATCGATACTAGTTGCTACTTCTTTTCCTTTCTTAGTTGTGTTGAAGGCAGCTTATCTTTTAGATGTTTTAGTACTGACAGTCTCATTTCATAGGCAGATAGTGATCTAAATAGCTCATCCATAGAAAAGATTTTCAAGTCCTTAGCTTCTTCAATTGCAGAGACCTTTGTGGCATACCTTGTTGCCAGTGATCTCAACACTTTCTTGACTATGACTGCATCTCAAATATCATCTCCTATTCCTCTTATGGAGTTAACTATTTCATCTACTCTTTGAAGATAATCAACAATCTTCTCTTATTCCTTCATCCTTATTCCTTCAAACTGACCTCAAATATTTTGCAGTTTTACCTCCTTTACCTTTACATATCCTTCATAGATTCTTTGCAACTTGTCCCATACATCTCTTTTGTAGATATGCAGTGCATAAATTTGACAAACTCTATATCAGATAGACCACTTGGGATAGCATTCTTGGCTTTAGCATTGTACTCATATTATCTTTTTGCATCAGGGTCTGTAGGAGGAACTTGAGGAACAGTATAGAAATTTTTAACTAACATCCAGACATCAAAGCCTAAGGACAATAAATAGGTTTCTATTCTTCTACTCCAAAAGGAATAGTTTGTAACATCAAACATTGGTGCTTTAGCAGATGAGGATTCATTTCTCACTATTGTGTTCATAGACCAGAATCTACCCAAGCTAGAGAAATCTTATCAAATAGGAAACCTAGGGCTCTAATACTAATTTAACGAACACAATTGACCACTGAAAGGGGGATTTGAATCAGTGAAACTTTAAAACTTGATAATCAACTATGAAAACACTCATAATAGAAATACAGAGAGATCATGAACACATTCACACATAGGACAAACACATAACACCAAATATATGAGGAAAACCCACGGTAGGGAAAAACCTCAGTGAGAAATATTGAGCTAGAGTCTACTACTCTAAGCCTACATCACTGTGAGAATGTTTGATTATAATGTTTATGGACACCAACTCAAATGAGCACCAACCCCTGATCTTTATGAGCACCAACTCATAGGAGCACCTACCCCTAATTTGAACACCCATTCAGATGAGATACACTGAATTGGTAATCTATTTCAAATACAATGTGACCCCTTGTTACAAATCATATTTTGTAACCCTCTGTATCATATTTTTATGCTTTCCTTGTTGCTATGTTGTATTGACACTTTAATATCTATCATATGCCCTTTAATCTCTATAATTCAATATTGTCTTCCACTCTTTGTCTTCTATTTATCTCTTGCATGACTATCTGATTTATGCCTGATATAGTGCTCTCACTCTGTCATAATCTATGAGACTAACTTTCCTTATTGCTTGCCTTTTCCCTATCTCTTTTCTGCACACATAGATTGTTCAGCATTCACACACACCTCTCTATCTTCCACTCAACTCATATGCTTGCATATAGGCCACACTTAGAAGTCATGTCTATATGTTACAGACTTTCCATCCAAGAGAAAATTCAAATATACTTCTCGAGCTTCCAAGAAATCTGTCTTACAGCCTACTTAGCCGCCATCATTAATTGCATCTTCTTTTGATTTTTTATCGATCTTTGAGTTCAGATTACTATAATTAGTAATCTTCACATGCTTTGTGCCTTGATGTCTTGTTGACTAAAGATGTTCTGATATTATCATGGCTATGAGATCTCATTGACTAAAGATTTTAATATCTTTTTGGATCCACTCAACAGACTGCAACATGTTCTCCATTAAATGCATCTATCTCTCATTTTCTACTTATGATCAGTTCTGATTAGATTGAAAGCTACCACATTCAATGTGTTTATGTAACCCATCTCTACATGCAAAATCTCTCCTTTCATTCAAATGGAAACTGATTCTTCATGTATTCTCCATGTCCTCAACATCTCTCTTTGTGTCATTGGGTCAACCTCGGTCAACCATCCATGTATAGTCACATTTGAGTCGACATTGATTGAACATCCATTTTACTTGCCACATGAGATCCTTTTTTTTCATTCATCTTCCTATTTTGGGATGGTGGGGAGCATCAATCATCTTCATTTTTGTTACCCTATGAGGTTCATTTCCTCCAATCTTTCTAGTTGTAGGATAGCGGAGAGTCATTTGATAAAACCTTGTTGTTAACAATATTTCATCAAGACTTTGCATCCATCATGTAGCAAACAAGAGTCGCTATAGCTCCAAAGCATCTGCAATAAGAAAATAGAGTTCTATCAAAAATCTAAGTCACACTAAACAGGAGACATTATCAGCAAGACACCTCTAATGTTACATCAAACAAAGAAAATCATTGATTGAACTACCTAGTTATATTTTGCCAGGACACCTTGTCCATCATAGTGAAAAGAGTCATGTCGGTATAGTTCAAAGGGGTCGGCAAGAAGCAGTTTGGGTTTTGTTGAAAGTCGAAGTCACAACAAAAAGGAAACTTTATTGGCCAAATACATTACATATTAAAATGAAAAACATCATGTTGGTATAGCACCAAAGGTCGACAAGGAGAAAAGTGAGTCTTGTCAAAAGTAAAGGTCTAATTGAAAAAGGAAGCATGTCGATGAGACACATCAAGGCTCACAGCAAAGCTGGCAAGACACAGGGGATCTACAATGAGTAAGCTAGGTCTTACCGAAATGCAAGATGACACCGTACAAGAGGCCTTATCGACCAGACTAGTCATATGTCACATCGAAAACTAGGGATATCAGTATGACACTAAGGATCTGCAAAGCCTTAAATGGAGTCACACCAAAAGGTATAATCATGCCAAAATACATATCGACCATATGCATCAAAAGTCTCTCTAAAATAGGGATGTCGATATGACATTGGGTGTCTACTCAGCCTGAAAGAAGTCATGTCGAAGGGCAGAGTCACAATGAACTGCAATGGTGTCAAGGAGACATGATGAAACTCTCACCGAAATACTTCCTTAGAACTAGAATATCGGGGAGATGTTGTGGGACAACCAAGACCTAAAATGGTCTTATCAAAAGGCAAACCTACACTGATATACTACTAGAAGTAATTCCAAACCTGAACTGAGTGGCGACAAACATACTGTGAGCCAGTATGAAATGCCAAATCTAAACCAACACAAATCTATAACTCATTTCTTCTGCAACCTTAACCAGATCAGTCTGCATTTGAACATGTTGACATCAATAACAACTAATGCCAATAGTCTAAAGATCCCCAATCATCATCAATACATATGTTGGAAGAAGAAGAGGTTGGAATGGATTTATAAGAATCTTAGCTAAATGACACATTAAGCTCCTTCAAGGCTTAAGTTTTAAAGTTGTGGACTTTATATTCTTCACAAAAGGAGGGTGTAAAGTTTATAGGACCCCAATTTTTCTCTAAGAAAGAATATTTTTGTTGAGATTGTGTTGTAGAAGGAATAATAGTATTAAAGGAACATACGCATCATACTTGTTTTTCGACATCACTATGTAATTTTGTATTAGCTGGTAGGGTGTGCATTGTTGAGTTGTTGAGATTGTTGAGAAATTGTTGTAGTCTATTGGATTTGGTTGTTGGACTTGGATATGTTATTGTCATTAATGTCAACATATTCCTATGAGTTTTTCCGGTGAGCTTGTGAATATTTTCTAATCTCATTTTCTATTCTTTGGTTACTGGTTCCTCGTGTTTCTGTTGATGTTCCGATTGATATTCCCTCGGGTATTATTCCAGAATGATCAGATCTTGTGCTAAGACTTTGGGATTTTGTTTGGCATGATCTTATGTATCTTTATTTCAGATGGTTCATGATTTGGTGACCTGCAAGTTATCTTTCTTCGTGACAATTGTTGTTTGGTTGTGTTCTTGATCTTTGAGACGTTGACCGATGAAGATTTGATTTGAGTTGTTGGTGCAACTATTTCGGATGATTATAACATGTTTGATGGTTTCTCCTAATTGTTTCCTATTTTTTTGGATATCTACATTGTTCGGTGTGCGAGTTTTGGTGATTTCTATCAACCGGTGATGATTTGTGTGTTATGCAGTATTTATGGTGGTGTAACATGTTGTGGTTGATCTTGGCATGATTTCTGGTGGATATGATCATTTAGAAGTTTGAATTAGGTCTATTCTATGTAATATAAATCATAATATTTGTTTGGTGGTTGATCTTTGTATCGTGTAATGTAATTTTTGTATTAATGAGTTGAGGGTTGAGGGTTTAGCCGACCTTGCTATCAAGGTTGATGGTTTGTATATATAGGTGATATACTTATGTAATTTAATTGTTGATGTGAAGTCTACATTATCAAAGAGAGTTGTGTGTGTGAAAAAGAGATATATCATTCGGTAAAGTTTTGTGGTGAGATTGGTGTTGTAGAGTAGACAACTATACTTAACTGGAACTATTATCAAGCATATGTAGATGCTACTATTGTAGTTCATTTCTTCTGAATTGTAGTTCAATTCATTTTGTAAGTCAGTGAGACTTACTTGAGGGTTGGATCCTTCCGGGCATATATTTTATGGGCAGTATGCCTGAATGCATGTGCATTCCCCATTGTAATATTTTCACATACTACTGCAGAGTATCATCTTATTGTGGGTAGGTTGCCACCATGGTTTTTCCCTTGACTGGATTTTCCATGTCAAAAATCTTGGTGTTGTGTTGTGTTGTTTATTTGCTTATCTTTCAATTGCATCAGTTTATGCTTTGGTGTTTGATTATCTGTGTTCTAGTGAAGACTGATTCACCCCCCCCCCCTCTCATTCTTCCTTCTTGATTGCTGCTAACATGCACCTTGTTGTTGTGAATTAATTTGAGTGAGTGATGAAGAGAAGAAAGGATTGCTTGTATATCATGGACCCACAATCTATCTAGAAGAATTTTGTGTGAGAGGGAATCAAGAATGACATGGATAGGCATGGGTAGCATCGCAAGACCTACCTTAATAAGCAATGTAATAGTACCTAATGAATACCTACCAACATTGTCAAAGCCATAAATACAAAGATAATTTGGCTGAATGAGGTAGGTATTTGTCTTGAGCTTATGTAATAAATCAATGCTACAAATATTGAGACTCAAGTTCTATTATGAAATAAGGTACATCTTATTGCATTACCATTGATGAGGGCAATAATCATGAGGGGATCATACTTATTTTGAACATCCAAAGGAGGTAACTCGTGTTGTTTGAGAAAAATATCAATCTTTGTTTCATTCATACGAACAAGAAAGTTTGCTACATCATTTGGTATATTAGAAAGTAAGACTACTACCCTTATTGAGGATTCCTTGACAATCCCCTAGTATATAGGTGATTGAATTGAATCCCAAAGGGAGATCTTAGTTGGAGTAGCACAAAGCTACTCAACAAGATCATACTCCTTACTAAAATGTTGTAAAAGACAAGGGGATGGAGGAAGAAAAGGCTAGAAAGTAGGAAGAACATTTGAATCTTGCTTTTTGTTATGATTGGTATGTGTGTGAGTTACTACATGATAATCAAGTTGTTTATTAGCCTATTCCATTGAGTGAGTTATTTTGCATAGTTCAAGATATAGTTAAAAGGTCTAACTATATTCTTAAGATGTTTAACAACAATCATGTTACAATATTGTCATTGATGGTATTGATGTTTTTGAGATTCAGCAACATTGGTCCAACATATTTCGGTATAAGCTTCATACAACACAATTTGGCACAAGCTTCATAAGGTTTGGCACTGTTATTAGTTCAGAAATCACATAGGACTTCGGGATCATGTTGTATACCTCTTCTAATTTATACATCCAAAGCATTCTAGTGTTAATGCTTTATTACAACTTTGTTGTGTGTCCATTAATGAGGTATTATGCTTACTCGGTTAATGTAGCATGACATTTTTGGTCCAATCCTCTCTGAAATCATTGGCAGGATAGATGTGTTTTATATTTCTTGATTTTTGGAGTAAGTCTTTTTGTATTATGGTCGACTTCTTCAATATAATATAAGTAGTATAGTGTATCTTGTAAAGGCTTTTTGGAGCTTATCCTCTACTCTAGTTAAAGCCAACTTCATGAAAGCTTGTTTCGTATATAATGCAGTTAGCTAGAAAAGTTTAGATGGATGATCTTTTTGATCATATGGTATGGTGTATAGTATGCGCAATTAAACAGTGAATGTGAAAGTGATTGTGTAAAACAATTGTAATATAATAAATACACTTGATTGTAATTGTATCTCACGTATGTGATAGATGCAATCATAATAGTTCAATTTTGTATTATTGGTTGCAAGCCTCCTTTCAGCAGTGAGCCATCTTTTTCTAGATAGTGAGCCACCTATTTTTTGTATTACTATAACAAGTTACATATTACTACGAGTTGACCCTCTCCATGGTTTTTCCCATCTTGGGTTTTCCATGTATAAACCTCAGTTTTATGTGGTTTACTCTTTTCATCTGCTATCTCACTATTTCTTTAGGTAAGTAATGTTATGTCATTTATTGTTTAAAAGTTTTAATAAGTTCAAGGGAATACTAATTCACCCCTCCCCTATCAATATTACAGGTGTTCAACAATTGGTATTAGAGTGTGGTCCTTTAGAAGAGTTTAATCACTCAAAGTTGATCTAGAAAATTGAACTTATGGACATAAGTGAAGAAATAAAAAATGCTCTTAAGGATCTTGAGGTAGTAAAAAATGAAAATAAAGATCTGAAAGAAAATTTCCAATTGGCCAATTTATGCATTGAAAAACTAAGAGAACAAATCCATAAATTCAAGTTAAGGCATCATGAAGTTAGTGAAGAACTCAAGCAAGAAAACAACACTATTGCAGATCTAAAAACTAAAAGTGAAGATAATGAGAAAACCAAGGAGTACTTAAGAAAAATGGTGAAATGAAAATCAGAGGAATGTAAGAAACTAGAACAAGAAGTCACAACCTTGAAATCAAATTTGGAAAATTCAAAGAAACAAGAAGGAAAACTTAAGGTAAGTTTAGGTAAGCTTGATCATATGTTAGCTATGCAAAGATCTCTAGAAAACAAAAGTGGTCTAGGATTCGAGATAGGAGAGAGCTTGTAAAGAAAATCTGGAAGCAAAGAAGGATCATCATTAACAAAACAAGTTGAGTCCAGGAAGTCAGCGAAGGATGACAAAGGTAAGTCACCGGTTGAGCAGTAGGTAAGTAAACAAAACATTCAATAGATGTTGTTTTAATTGCAATAAATTAGGTCATAAAACCTTTGAATGTAGAAATAAAATAATTCAGAATGTTACACATTTCTCTGGTAGATTTCATACTTATGATAATTATAGTCATAAAGCTAGTCAATGTAGAAATCATGTGTTGTAATAGATTAAAATAGATTTAAACAATTTGTAGGTCGATATTTTGTTTGCAACATGTCTGGGCACAAGACTAACCTATGTAGGTCAAGACAAAGATAAAGGAATGAAAAATTCTACTACTGCAACAAATCTAGTGACATTGCAAGGCACTGTAGAATAGAGGAAGTGAAGCCAAACACAACAATAAAGAAAATTAACAAAGAAGATGTAAAGGAAAAAATGAAGAAAATCTGGAGGAAGAAGGAAGTCGAAGCTACACCCAGCTCTGGTGCAAATATTGGGTCCAGTAATTGAGTGTCAAAGGCTTTGACCTAGGGGAGTAAATCATGAAAAATCTATCTCCTACCAAAGAGCACAAGACTGTGGTAACAACAGGAAGATATGAGTATCATGGCAAAGACTTTGGTGGGTAATATGCAATTTTGGTGAAATGCGAAGATCTGAAAAGACTCTGTGAACTTAGACAGAATATAATCTCAGAAAAAGATGATCTTATTTCTTATTGCATTTAATGTACGCAAGTGGGTTGGAAAGGCATCGAAGGAAATTTACTCTCTTTTTCTCACTCAAAAGTGATAGAGATTTTTGGAGCAAAGAAAGCAGAGCACAGGTTAGGGTTTCCCGATGAAGCGGCAAAAACTATTTTTATTTTTAAAAAATTTATCCATAGCTACCCCTATTATTGTCGATATTAGCACTCAGGAACAACCATCATTCAATAAATATCCAAACAAGTGTCGTGAAAATGATCTGAAGGGTGCATTTTCAAGCATTCTTTTTGGACTTGTTATGTTAGAAGACATTAGGGTATATATTCATGTGAAGTGAAATGAATTTGACCATGAAAAATTGCATAAGTTATGGATAGATAAGTTTATTAAGAATAATTTCAAAATCAAACCAAAATACAAAACCCTGGTTGAGAAAAGAATCGATGTGTGGAAACGCTTTCCCAATTTTTGTTATGATAATAAATGGATCAGAATAGCTATGAGAAAATTTTATGATGAATTCTTGTAGCTCAAAGAACCATTCCAGATTACCAAGAATTTAATGAAGGTGATCACCAGTTTGTGCGATATAGGTTATATTTTAGCACCAAAATTAGCAAAGAAAAAGGAGGTTGAGTGGCTAACTAATGCTACATATGATGGTCATTCCCTAAAG
Organism: Cryptomeria japonica; assembly: GCF_030272615.1. Taxonomy (NCBI): domain Eukaryota; kingdom Viridiplantae; phylum Streptophyta; class Pinopsida; order Cupressales; family Cupressaceae; genus Cryptomeria; species Cryptomeria japonica. Next base: position 245,659,130 of record NC_081414.1, read on the forward strand.
GTTGATACTATCACAAACCCTATCGTATTTTATGCCTCAATGATGATTAGGAACAAGATATACTATACCAATCGAGAAAACGTGATTTCAGCCACTACAGTCAATATGGCATACGAAATGGTTGTGAACAAAGAAAATTTTGATCTATGTGAAATTATAAAGAAACAATTTTTGAACAACTTAAAGTAGCGCAAGGAGAAAAATCATCCATTCAAGTATGGCACACTAGCCCTAGGTATCTTATTTTATTTCTTACAAGAGATCCCTAGAATTGGAAGAGTATTGTGGTTAGAAGGCACTCTGGTAGCTCATCAAATTGTATAGTGATTGAGAAGGTTCATAGAATTCTCTAATCAAGAAGAAGCATCCAATGCCTACTTTGTGGTGTTCTAGCTCAAAATACGCAACAAACAGAGAATCCATAAATCCTTCATGCAAAAATACAAAGGCGATATCACATTCATGATTTCAATAGATAAATGCATTATGGAAGTTGTAACTCCAAGAAATAAGTGGATTTCGACTCTAAGATATGAAGTTTCTGAAGAAAGGTTGGAAGGACTTGCAAAGAGTATTGCTGGATATTATGGTTGATGAGTCCAAAGAAAGGTTTGGCACAACAAAAGAAACATCCATGAAAATTAATGTGGAGAAAACTAGGAATGTGCGGAAGAGAATTGTTCAAAATAATATCAGTGAATCTCAGGAAATAATCCATCCTTACTACTAAGGAAGTGGAGAAGCTTAAGAGTTATAGCAAGATCACTACCTCTTTTGGTACTTTAGTGAAGGAGAAACAGTCTCCAAGTAAAATGGCTGAAAATCTTGTCAAGAGGAAGAAGGAAAAACCTTCTCCATCCTCTTCCAAGATTCCCAAGAGGAGCGTCAGAAGAATAAAGTAATACAGAGGGATTCTAGATTCAGATGCGAGAAGGCTAAGGTAAGCAAATGGAACCCCTTGAATTATAATTTGTGTATAATATGAAAGCTGCTAAAGGTAAGTTAAAACAAGTAGGTGACATGTATATTGAAGCCAATAATGAAAGCAATAAAATAATAGTAAATGATTTCATTCGGTATTGTATTAGATTAAATGTTGTTCTAGAATATTTTAAGAAAGATATTCCACAAGATCTCTGGAAAATTCTAAATGAAATCAAATGCAAAGCTATAGAAGATGACAAGGAAATCAAGAAACATACTCTAGGTATTGTTGTAAGCACTTTGTCCAAGAAAGAGAAGGCCATGCCTATTCAAATATGCATAACAGAAGTCAAGACCAAGAAAATGTTAGATGCACTTATGGAAAAATCACAAGATATAGATGCATTGAAAGAAGAAATTGTTGGTATTATGGATGTGTTGCATTGGTTTTTTCATTGATTTCAACACTTTTCAACACTTGAGAACACCTGGAGATCTTTGGTTATGTTCACCGGCATGTTCAGTGACTTATGCATAGTCACCGGGATCTAGTTCACCGACAAGTTATATTGTTCACTGACACTGAGGATGATTTTTTATCATCTAGATATTACTTGGTTATGTTGAAGACATTGTTTGGACACTTGGTCTTGGTGATTTTGTCATTGATCTAATGGGGTTTACATATTTGTTGTTACCAACAAATAGGTCTAGGTTATGGACCAACAAGCATTATCTATTCCATATCAACATGACATGTTATGGAGATGATTTGTTATTGTTGTAAATGCATTGAGCCAACATCATGCATCGCATATTGATTCATTTGTAATTGATTTAATTGTAATATATTAGTGAGCCAACCTACACATTTGGTCTTAGGTCTTGGTATATATGTAAGATCTCATTTATGAGACTATGTAGAAATAGAAGAGTCTGAAAAAGGATTGTAATAAGGTAGATGCGAATATAAGCAGAGATATGCACACAGACATCATTTGAAGATTCAAGGAGGATTTTGGAGAAGGCAAATCAGAGCTTAACCGGTACTGAATCCAGTGTATGGAGATGCTATTTTGAGCAGTACATTATCACTAGATTTAACCATCCAATTGTAGTCAGTGTGACTCCCATTTTGTGATTGAGCAGTGAGCTCTAGGCAGTTGGCCTTTGTGCATGTGCAGACCCCATTTGTACACACATACTATCTTCAGTAGTATCCTCTAATTGTGGGTAAGGTTTCCCACCGTGGTTTTTCCCCTTACAGGGTTTCCACATATAAATAATTGTGTTATGTGTTGTGTATGTTATTTGTCTTTCTATTTCATGCATTAAACTTTACCGGTACTGTTATTAACTGTTAAACTGTCTATCGGCATTAAAGTTTGGTTTATCGGTATTATGCACTAAGTTTGGTTAAGTTAGTTTTGGTTTGAAATTAATAGGCAACTGATTTACCCCTCCCCCCTCTCAGTTGCCTTCAGGACCTAACAATTTGTATCAGAGCTTAGTCCTCTTTTTGCAGAAGTTTAATAACTTGAGGAGATCCTATGTCTACTAACTATTTCAGGAAGGATAGTCTGAAGCTGGATGGAACCAATTGTGGTATATGGAAGATCAGAATGGAGACACATCTGAATTGCATTGGAAATGACATATGGGATGTTACAAAGAATGGCTATGTTGTTCCTACTCAAGGTCAACCTAATCCACCAACCTTGGCTAAAGATGAAGAAAATGATTGCAAAGCAAGAGAAGCACTTTTGAGCACATTGTCAGATCAGAAAATCATGGGATTATTAGATATATCTACTGCTAAAGCTATTTAGGATAAATTGGAGACATTGAATGAAGGTGATTCTACTGTCAAAATTGCAAAACTAGAATGCTTCCGGGTCAGGTATGAAAATCTAAAAATGGAAGAAGATGAAAGGATTTATGCTTTTATGGAAAGAGTTAATGAAATTGTTTTGGGTATACAATGTTGTGGAGGATCCTTAAGTGAAGATGAAATTGTTTCTAAAGTTTTAAGACCTTTGCCACCAGCATACAAAATGAAATTAACTACTATTAATGAATTGAGAACAATGCCTAATGCATCAGTATCTAGAGATACTTTGGTTGGAAAACTTTCAGCTTTTGAACTTGAGGAATTTGGTCTTATTGCTACAATTAAGATAGATTTGGCTTTCAAAGCTTCATCATCTACAGCATCATCATCGTCATCTAAAAAATTTGATTGGAAAGCACTCTATGCTAGAAAACTTGAAGAAATCGGAAGAGAGAATGAAGAACTTGAAGAGCTTGAAGCACTATTTGCAAGGAAAATGCCTAAAGGTCTAGTTGGAAGTAATTATGAAGGTAAAGCACCATTTAAATGTTTTAACTGCAATAAAATTGGTCATATGGCATCTAGGTGTCCTGATAGACATGCAAGATTGAAAGAAGAAGCTAAAAGAACACACAAGCCTAACCTTGAATATCAAAGGTACAAATTTAAGAAGAATAGAGACAAATCATGTTACTATGCTGATGAAGGAGGTATCGATGATTCTGATGAGGAATCGACAGACAATGGATGGTCTTTTGTTGATATAACAGAAGATCAACTGGCACCTACTATTCAACCGGTAGAGCAGGCCCTGGCAGCTAAAATTGAAGAAAAATATGAATGGATTATTGATTTCGGATGTTCACATCATATGACTGGTGATAAGAGTAAATTTTTCTTTTAGGAATACAATGGAGGTCTAGTAAGATTTGGAGATGACAAAGCTTGTTTGATTAGAGGAAAAGGCACTATATCTTTTGATGGTAAGCACAATACTGATAATGTTTACTATGTTGAAGGTTTGAAGCATAATCTTTTGAGTGTTGGTCAATTAGTTGAAAAAGGATTTCAATTACAATTCAAGAATGGTAAATGCAAAATCATGAACACAACTGGTTTGGAAATTGCAACCGGTAATCAGACTAGAGGTAATATCTTTTATTTGAATAATAATTAGAAGACATGTTTGATTGCACATATTGATGAAAGTTGGCTATGGCATAAGAGATGGTGTCATGTAAATTTTGATTGCATTATGAAGATCAGTTCAACTAAGGTAGTAAGAGATTTACCTAAGATTGTTAAACCTCACAATCTAGTATGTAAGGAATGTCAATTTGGAAAGCAAGTTAGAGCAACTTTTAAGAGTATTCCAGAAAAATCCAATAATGTTCTTGACTTGATTCATACTGATTTATGTGGTCCTGCAAGAACTAGAAGTTTACAAGGAGATAGATATTTCATGCTAATCATTGATCATTATTCCAGAATGTGTTGGGTTACTTTTCTCAGGGAGAAATCATAAGCTTTTGGGAAATTCAAACTATTCAAGGTGATGGTAGAGAATGAAACCGGTAAGAAAATAAAATGTTTGAGATCAGATCAAGGAGGTGAATTCACATCTAAGAAATTTAATACATTTTGTGAAGTGAATGGAATCAGAAGACAATTATTAGCACGTCAGACACCCTAGCAAAATGGAGTTGTGGAAAGGAAGAACATAACTATTGGATGCAGCTAGAAGCATGGTATCGGAAGCAAACCTACCTCATGTGTATTGGAGAGAAGCAGTCAATACAGTTGTTTATACATTCAACAGAGTTCACATCAAAGGTGAAACCGATAAGACCCCTCATGAACTATGGTTTGGTAATACTCCTACTCTTAAATATTTCAGAATATTTGGAAGCAAATGTTATATTAGGAGAGATGATTATGTTGGAAAATTTCATCCTAGAAGTGATGAAGGAATATTTCTTGGTTATTCATCTAAGAGCAAGGCATATATATGTTTTAATAAGAGATTGCAAAAAATCATTGAAAGTGCAAATGTGAAGATTGATGAACAGTTTACAAGGTCTATAAACTTTGAATCTACTATGAGTACACTGGTACATAATGTTGATCCAGTCACACTGGCATCATCTAAGAATTCCAAAGTGATTGAAGAACAACAGTAAGTGAACACACCCAATTATGTAAGATTGAATCACTCTGAAAGTCAGATAATTGGGAATAAGTATCAAGGAGTTATGACTAGAGGAATATTGGAAAATGAAGAGGTATGTCTAATTTTACAATTTGAACCAGCAACTATTAATGAGGCATGTGAAGATAAACATTGGATTAAGGCTATGGAAGATGAATTGGAACAAATTGAAAAGAATAACACGTGGACATTGGTTCCCCGACCTAAAAACAAAAATGTAATTGGAACTAAATGGGTATTCAGAAATAAACTTAATGAAGATGGTAAGGTAATTAGAAACAAAGAAAGATTAGTGTGTAAGGGATATTCATAGAAAGAAGGAATTGACTATAATGAAACCTTTGCACCAGTAGCTAGAATTGAGGTAGTCCGATTATTCTTAGCTTTTGCAGCACACAAGAACTATAAAGTATATCAAATGGATGTTAAGTGTGCATTTCTGAATGGAGATCTTGAAGAGGAAGTTTACATTGAACAACTTGATGGATTTTCTTTGACAGATGACAAAGATATGGTTTGTAGGTTAAGGAAAGCTTTATATGGATTGAAGCAAGCTCCTAGAGCTTGGTATGCTAGATTAGACAAATATCTTTTGAAGTTTGGTTACACCAAAGGTAATGCTGACATCAACTTATATTACAAAGTGACTAATGATGACATCTTGGTTATTGAATTTTTTGTTGATGATATAATCTTTGGAGGAGAAGATGGATTGTGTAAAGACCTTTCTAATAAGATGCGGGAAGAATTTGAAATGTCTATGATTGGAGAGACAAAATTCTTTGTAGGATTGTAGATTTCATAGACTGATAAAGGTATATTCATAAATCAATCAAAGTACTTGAAAGAATTACTTAAGAAATTTGGCATGTAAAACTCTAAACTGGTAAGTACACCTATGACTACAACTGATAAACTATCTTTGAAGGATGAATCAGCACCTATTAATCTGACAAGATGCAAGTCTATGATAGGAGGTTTACTATATTTGACACAAACAAGACCTGATATTATGAATACAGTATGTATTGTTTCAATATTTCAGATTAATCCTAAGGAAAATCATGAATCAGCAGTGAGAAGGATTTTTCAGTATCTACAAGGCAGAACAAATCTTGGTTTATGGTATCCTAAAGATAAAATTTTTGATTTATGTGCATACACAAATGCAAATTGGGCAGGAGATATAGATGACAGAAAAAGCACCACCAATGGAGCATTTTTTCTTGGCAGCAGACTAATTTCATGGTTGAGCAAGAAACAAAGTTGTACATCCTTATCAACAACAGATCAGAATATGTTGCAACAACAAATAACTGTATATAGGTATTATGGATTAAGAAAATGTTGAAAGACATAAAGGTAAAATGCAAGGAACCTATAATCATTTACTGTGATAATATGGCAGCAATTGATATATCAAAGAATCTGGTATTTCACTCAAAAACTAAACATGTTTCTATCAAATTCAATTCTCTGAAAGAGAATGTTGAAGCAAAAGAAGTGAAATTGGTTTATGTGAATACTAAAGAATAGATTGCAGATATCTTTACTAAACCTTTGCCTAAGGAAACTTTTGAATATCTTAGAGAGCAGCTTGGAGTTATACCCTCACCGGTAGAAACTTAAACAGTTAGAGCATGACATCAGACCAACAGAATTAACAGAGAAATCTTTTTTCCAGCTTTGATGAAGGAGAGCTACTTCTCGGGGGGAGTAGATTGAATAAATGTGGTTACAATCATTGGTATTTGTAACAAGTTCTTTGAACTGATTGTATTTGGTTTTGTATTGCTTCAGCATTTGATGACAAAGGGAGAGAGATATCTATGGAAAAACACATTGTCTTTTGGGGAGAGATTATTCTTGGGAGAGAGATTGTTACTCTCTGTATCTGTATTTTAATGATCTCTTTGGGAGATTGTTGGTTTTTGGTTTTTGGCATTTCTGCTTTGGCACTTAGATGGTTTTTCTATCTTGTGTTGTCATCAATGTCAAAGGAGGATATTTTTGGTATTATAGATGTTTTGCATTAGTTTTGTAATTGATGTCAACACTTTTCAACACTTGAGAACACTTGGAGATCTTCGGTTATGTTCACCGACATGTTCAGTGACTTATGCACAGTCACCGGTATCTGGTTCACCTCCAAGTTATATTGTTCACCGCCACTGAGGATGATCTATTATCATCTAGAGATTACTTAGTTATGTCGAAGACATTGTTTGGACACTTGGTCTTGGTGATTTGGTCATTGATCTAATCGGGTTTACATATTTGCTATTATCGGCAAATAGGTCTAGGTTATGGACCGACAAGCATTATCTATTCCAGATCAGCATGACATGTTATGGAGATGATTTGTTATTGTTGTAAATGCATTGAGCTGACATCATGCATCGCATATTGATTCATTTGTAATTGATTTAATTGTAATATCTTAGTGAGCCAACCTACACATTTGGTTTTAGGTCTTGGTATATATGTAAGATCTCATTTATGAGATTATGTAGAAGTAGAAGAGTGTGAAAAAGGATTGTAATAAGGTATATGTGAATATAAGCAGAGCTATACACGCAGACATCATTTGAAGATTCAAGGAGGCTATTGGAGAAGGCAAATCAGAGCTTAATCGGTACTGAATCCAACATATGAAGGTGCTATTTTGAGTAGTACATTATCATTGGATTTAACCATCCAATTGTAGTCAGTGTGACTCCCATTTTGTGATTGAGTAGTGAGCTCTAGGCAGTTGGCCTTTCCACATGTGCAAACCCCATTTGTACACACATACTATCTGCAGTAGTATCATCTGATTGTGGGTAAGGTTGCCCACCGTGGTTTTTTCCCTTACAGGGTTTCCATGTACAAATAGTTGTGTTGTGTATGTTATTTTTCTTTCTGTTTCATGCATTAAACTTTATCAGTATTGTTATTAACTATTAAACTATCTACCGGCAATAAGGTTTGGTTTATCGGTATTATTCACTAAGTTTGGTTAAGTTAGTTTTGGTTTGAAATTAATAGGCAACTGATTCACCCCCCCCCCCTCTCAGTTGCCTTTGGGACCTAACAGAAATAGTAGAATATGTCAAATCCATTTCAACCAAACTCAGACTTTTACCGGTTATTGAAGATCCAGAAAACATGTCTATTGAAGATGTCATTGACAATATTGTCAATGAAAAGCTTATCTCTGATGCTAATGTGTTTGAGGATATTATGCCTGGTATCACTAAAGTGAAATAAAATCCTCTGGTAAATGCACCTAGCACCACTGATGTTATGGATGTTCCCTTTGTCGGTTCAAAAGAGAGAAGATAAAGAGGAAGTAAAGGATGTGTAAGAAAAGGATTCATTTGTAGAATATGCCACATAGGCTGACACTACTAAAAGGGTGGAATCCAGCTCAATCTTCAACACACTGGAAAACTTGCTTGACTCTCCTCTATCGTTCCAACCTATTTCTTCTTCCACATTGTTTTTTAATCTCAATAAGATTGATTTCTTTGAAAAAAAAATAGATTGGGAAAGCCATTCAAGCTTCAACTGAGAAGTATGTGTCTGATGAATTAAAAGATAAGAGCTGAGTTCTTGAGGATGTGATATCCGCACTACAAAGTGTCATTCCTAGTAATTTTGTTGATCCATCCTCCTCCAGCATAGATAAATGCAAATACTTAGTAAAATCTCTCAAAAGCTACTCATCCACTCATGAATCTTAGATAGCTCATGAAAAAGAGGTTGAAAAAGAAAAATTATTATCTAATCTGAGTAGCAAATGTGCAACAACAAATAGAGACCTATGTCAACTTATTGCTCAAGGTCAATCTTGTCTCTCTACTAGTAATGCAGTCTATCTTTACAGTTTGCAATGTCTAGAAGATACCATGAGTATTCACAAAGAGATTGACTCGGTCAAGTAAAAGATTCAACATGCATTTCACTTGTTCTAGCTAGCTCGGGACCGTATCGGGTCTCGAAGGTCAGTTATTAAAGATATGCACAAAAGATACTTTGAGATTCAATAGAAAAGGGAGAACATCATTATCCCTCTTGGTTAGTTAAGGGACATTTGAAATGATGATATCTCATTGATGATTCGTGCCCTCTCTAAGCCATAACAGTTCACATTCTCTAAGCCTAGTTACATTGAAGATGCTGAAAATACTATTGTGTCTCTCCAAGTTCAATCTGCTCTTCTCAGAGATGTCATTTAGCAATGGAACAATAATGCAGGTATTTGGTCTACTCACATTCAAAAGATCAATGAATCTTTTGTTTAATTCCTTTCTTTATGGTTGTTGTTCTTAGGGGGAGTTTCTTTTTGTTTGTATAATTTGTGCCCACACCCTTTATCATTGATGTCAAAGGGGGAGTGAATATGTAAAAAAAAAATGTAAAAAGGAAGTGAATATGTAAAGTTTGAACAAATATGTTCTATTTTGTACACACATATATATATTTACATTTTACATCACATATTTCCATCAATGACAAAGGGGGAGATTGTTAGAATATTGTCGTTGATGCCATTGATGTTTTTGTGATCTGACAACATTGGTATGACATATTTTGGCATAAGCTTCACACACAGAATAATACAACACAAGCTTCGTAAGGTCTAGCGTTATTACTGGTCTAAAAATCACATAAGGCTTCGAGATCATGTTGTATACCTCTTCTATTGTCTACATTTGAAGAATTTTGGAGTTGATACTTTATTACAACTTTTTTATGCACCATCCAATAATGAGGTACTATGTTCACTCGATTAATGCAGCACAATGTTTTTGGTCTGATCCTTTCTAAAACCATTGGCAAGATAGATGTGTTATGTATTTCAATTTTTGGAGGAAGTATTTTTGTATTATGGCCGACTTCTTTTATATAATATAAGAAGTATAGATTAATGTGTAAAAGATTTTTGGATCTTATCCTTTACTCTGGTTAAAGCCGACTTCATGAAGACCTATTTCATATATAATGCAATTAGCTAGCAATGTTTAGATGGATGATCGTTTTTATCATATGGTATGGTGTATAGTATGTGAGATTAACTAGTGAATGTGAAAGTGATTATGTACAGTGAGTGTAACATAATATATGCACTTGATTGGAACTATATCTCATGTAGATCATAGATGCAATCATAACAGTTCAATTTTGTATTATTGGTTGTAATCCTTCTTTGGGCAGTGAGCCATCTTTTTTTGGGTAGTGAGTCCACTCGACAGTGAACCACCTATTTTTTGTAATATTGTAACCTATTACATATTATTACTGAGAGTTAACCCTCTCTGTGGTTTTTCCCATCTTTGGTTTTCCATGTATAAATCTCTATGTCATGTGGTGTACTCTTTTGTCTATTATCTTGTTATTTCTTCAGCTAAGTAATTTTATGTGGTTGGTTGTTTAAAAGTTTTAATAATTTCAAGGGAATATTGATTCACCCCTCCCCTCTCAGTATTTTGGGTGTTCTACAAATCACTAGTTTGTTTTTAGGTTGGGGGGCATATTGATGAAGATGGACAATAATTTTAGGTTTCACAAGACCAGGAACATGAATAGTATTGACTTGATTGAGCTCTTTATTTACTAAAGCCTTATCTTTAGGATAGAGATCATTGGAAACATTGCTAGTGATATCCTCCACTTGCACCAAAATATCCTCATGAATAGAGGATTAGTTTTTATTGAGCGACAAGCATAATTCATCAATAATTCATCTATACAAGAGATTTCATTAAAGTGAATGATAGGGAAAGTGTCATTAAGGGAATTCTTAATAGTATCATCCTCTTGCACTAAGGTATCCTTATGAATGTGATCAAATTTAGGATAGGGACAATCAGTATTCATCAATGCTTCATCTTTATAAGTGAGAGCATGGAGAAAGATGCTATTTTCATCATACTTTTACCTTGAAATGTCCTTATGTATAGGAGGATCTTTAGGAGATGGATGGAGTCATATAAGAAGAGATAAGAAACTATCACATCCATGGAATGACTTCATTGTGAAACCAATTACTTAAGCATACATTTAGACATTCAAAAGGATAAAATTGTTTTTAAATAATGACATTGAGATGGGAATGATGTGAGATGAAAGAACATAAGAAAATTTATTTCAGAAATGAAATATACAAAAATTATATTTGAAATAAAAAATAAAAAATATGCAACTGTAATACATGTTAGGTTCACCAAAATAAGATGTAAGAAAATGGATTCTAGACCAAGAATGAAAATTAGAAACCATTTCCAAACTTTTGTTAGGTAACAACTTATTAGGCTCAACTTATATTCTATAGGAGAGTTGTGTAGTGTGACTAATTATCCCCTTTTGAATGTTGATTGGATATGGTTTGATAAGAATAAATTGAAGATGCAAAAACTAGGTTAAATGATGTAAAATCGATAATATTCAATGTACAAAAGTAGATGCAAAATAATATTATTCCTTTTTGAATGTTGATTATATATGATTTGATAAAAATAAATTGAAGATGCAAAAACTAGATTAAATGAAGTAAAATAAACAATATTCAACGTAAACAAATAGATATAAAATAGAAAGTCAACTTAGAAGAACAAATATAGAAATGAGATACGATGAGGAACCTATCACCAACATATGAACCTTAAAGTGACGGTCAAGTTTGTTAGGTGCGACTGTCCTGGAGGTTCCTTCATTAGCTAAATCTTTGAATTTTGGATTAGGATGCTCTACAAATCACTCCCTCTAAAATTCAGCCAAAAATTCACTGACACGTGCAAATCAACATAGTCAAGGAGTTAAGATCATGAAAACAGATCATGAAGCAAGGATTGATCAGGTGGAAATAAGCTTGGAAGAGATTTAGGGAAACTTGAATAATCTGGTTGATATTAGCAGTGAAGCCTTGAATAATAGTACTCAGGGTCTTAAAAAGGTCAATGTGATGATTATGGACCAAAGACCTCAGTCCACCACTAGTTCCCCACCCTCAAACACCAAATAAAAGAATAAAATCCAGGAGCTAAATTTGCAGGGTACAGGATTGCAGACCACTACTGGCCCCTATATGAGGACAAGAAGTAGGAACTAGGAGAAGAGTAACTCCATGTTCATCACTGATGAGCTCAAGGAAATCAACAAGAGTATGATCCAAAAGAATTCAAAGTTCACACAATCTCTGGTTTAGTGGATTTGTGTTTTAGTTTGTGTTTTTTCCATGAGGGCTTGGCCCCTATTTCTGTGGTTGTTTTGTCATTGGTTATGGACTAGTTAGAGATCGATATTTTTTGTATTTCTCTCTGCTTTTGGGTTTTGGGTCCCTTTAAAACTTGTTTATCATAATAAAAAACATAGTCAAGTATTTTTTGTCTGTTCAAAATCTAAAAACTATTTCAATATGCTCTCTATAACTCTACAACTTTTGTCTATTGGATCTGTAACCTACACACAGAAAGAGGGAAAATATTGTCTTTTATAGGAGTTTTCCTTAATCAAACCCCAAGTAGGAATTAACATCCACAATAGCTATTATTAATTAGAAAAGAGAGTTTAACCCTGGTAGGTTAGATGTTAAATTTGAATTGAAATGCTAAATTGGTAATATTATATCTCAAGATTGATAATGGTGATGATGCAATGATCTTTAAAAAATTCCTCCAAGTGTCAATGCAATAACATGATAAATCATAACAAAATTAATTTTAAAACATACCTGAGGAAAAATTGTTGTAACTTGATGCTCCTTGTACTCTGATTTTCACTTGAATTAATTAGGAATTCTTCTGAATGAAATTTATAGATTATGAAAGATGATAAAATGAATTAGAGATGAAATCTTTATGTAGGGTTCTCAAAGATTTTTTACTTTTAGACTGAATTTCAATGGCCATAGAAAAATATCAGGATTCAATCACAAATTGTGAGAACCAACACTCTAACATATTTTCTGGGCTCCTTTTGGAGGTATTATGGTGCTAGGGACCCTAGTCCACTAGGACTATAGCACTAGATGTTGTAGTCCACCCAAAAAAGGGAAAACTAAGGGTGGTTCAAGAGTGCATAGGCCCAAGACATTATATCAGATCACCTTATGAGCATATGATGACAATTTGCATGAGAAAATCCCCAAATACGCTCAAAAAGACCTAGAAGGAGGCACACTAAACGAAGGGCCCAGAAAAGAGTGTGAAATTGTAAAGGGGTTACAGTTTACAAAACTATAATTTGTTATCCATACTATAAATGTCTATTAATTTTCTTAAATGTCTATTAATTTTCTTTCAATTGTTATGATCTTTCTTTGAATAAACTTTAGTGGTAAAAAATATTTCTATGCAATCTCATTAGAACTTTACATCTTATCCTTGTGGTATTCCTTTGCCAATTAATATTTTCCTACTTATGACAAACCAATTCATTTAATTATCTTACTATTTATTATTTACCATGTAATGTTTACTACCTCTTATTGACTCTCATCTTACCACCTATCACACTCTTGTAAAGTAAAAAAAAAAAAATACAATCATATGAGCTACAATGGTCCAAAAGAAAAATGAAAAAATGGAGGATGTACTTTTTTCTCCAAATGCCATGCCTCCATATTCTTTAGTAAGAGTTGGATTTATAAATGATCTCTAGATATTCGTGAATCAAAAATATCCATTCCTAGCCTTTTCTAAAGTGCCTTCATCTCCTTAAACCAATATCTTCGTTGATCAATGATCCCTTACTGGTGACTACAACAAATTGACACATTTTCTAAATGCTATGGTCTTAACAATAGATTTTCAAATACCAAAATTTTAATTTTTTGATGAATAGACCTTCTCTATTAGATAATAATATTAAAGTACATATTCACAAAAAAAGGTCAGAGGATACAAGATCACCCTACGAGGGTCACGCAGCAAGAAGCCAGAGTCAAAAAATAAAGCTATTCATCAAAAAAATTCCTCAAGCAGTCAAAATAGTGGCAGCCAAGGGGGGAGGATCTTGATCATCTTTCTTGCCCCATACATCAACAGAAATAGGAGTTAGGTCTAACATGAACCATCCATCTTTTGGGTCTTTTTCTTCTTCTCCTTCCTCCTGCCTAGGAGGCGAAATAGGTAGATCCAGGCGATGAAACTTGGAGGTGGTGGCAGTAGGCCACCTAGAGCCATCACCGACAGCAGGAGCCAAAGCAACATGAGCAATAGAAGCCCACCCCAAGGCAAAGCCACAATGTGAAGGAGAAGCCGACTAGCACATCCATGTGTTGTCTCTCCCACCAAAGGAGTGGCAAGGAGCCTGGGACCATGGGGTCTAAGAGAATCGGGCAGAGGAACTCCGGCCATAGGGCGGAGTGCGGTCGGCAAAAACAGAATCCGGTGACACTCTAGCAACCACACAAGGGGCATTGCCCCTATGCTAAAGGAGCTCTTATAAGTGGCCCACCTCAAGAGCCACTTTATCTACTTGTACCTGGATTTGCATTAATACATTATTACAAATGCAAGCTTTAGCATAAAGCGAGACATTAATATCCAAAAATTTGCAAGTAAAAAGAACAACATTTCTATCTTTCCAAAGCGTAAATAGGATCTCCATTTTCAAAGCATGCCATATCTGGGAAAAATTGAAGGGGATTCTAGGTGAATCTCCTAGAAGAGCCATATACCAAGAAAAGGGCTCAGGCTAAAAAGGTCAAAATAAATCATGGATCTAGCTCCAATAATATTGAGTTCTTCTACAAAACCAAAAAATATGCATTAAATTTTTTGGGTGACCACAAAAAGGGTACCAAGGATCAAGAACCCCCAAATTCTTAAGTCTAGAACCCAAAGGCAACCCTTGAAAAAGAACACACCAAGAAAAGTGTGAAATCTTGGGTTCAGTGGTGGCAGACCAGACAACAAGAAACCTGAGTCTCCAGGATTTTTGAGAAGACTGCAAATGCCACCATTGGTTAAGAATGTGGACCATAGGCAAATGTAGTACCAACCATAGATAACCCATTTTGGGTTTGCAGCTGCTGAAAGGAGTCCAAGGATACCACTTCCAATCCTTCCACCAAGGTCTGACAGATTGAATATCAAGCTTATGTAACAAATGTGAGGGTAAGGCTGAAACCAGAAGGTCATAAGTCTGTCAATCAGGTCGAGACAGATGAAACTGGACCTGGAGGTCATCCCATGATCGAAGACTCATAGAAACTCTAGAAAATAGGTCCTTAGGTGTTTGAATACCATGTTTGTGAAAACACAAAGCACTAACACCCTAGATTTTGGATAGCGGTAACCCTTGTACCTAAAAAAGAGGTGGCCACCAGAGGTTGTGTTGATTCATGGAGATCCCATCATGAAAACCACCACCTGGCTACCAAAGCCAAGGCTTAATAGCTTCCCAAGAATGCTAGATGATTTTAACAACAAAATTACCCTGGATTTGAATGGGGTCTTTCATAATGAGAAGGGTTTGAAAACCAATCCCCTTCCAAGTCGGCCTAATGGTAGGAAACCCCGAAGAAATGCAATGTTGAAAAAGTATTTTCCAAGCCTTGTCGCCAGATAAGGATCTAATGATCCATTTAACACATAAAGCAAGCCCTTTTTTTCTAGGTGGAAATAAGGTCGAGCCCTCCAGACTCCTTGGGAAGGCAAAAATACTCGCAAGCAACTCTGTGAAAACCTTGATGATCGGAACTAGAGGCCCAAACAAAAGACTGCAGAAGTCTTTCCAACTTTATGTAAGAGGTCTTAGAAGGAGCCCAACATGAAGAATAATAGACATGAGTGGCAGCCAAAACCTTTAAACAAATTTGAAATTTGCCAGCTAGAGAGAGAGGCTTGGTTATCCAATAGGCTAATTTTTTCTCAATCCTGACTAAAACAACATTCCAAAGATCCACAGGCAAAGTCTGAAAGGCAAAAGGAATGCCCAGAAAGCAAAAAATTTTGCCATGTTGAAGCCATTTCTAGCCATATTGAAGAATCCAAGGCGAGGCAGGAAGAAATGACTGCCTATAACATTGTGTCTTGTGTCATTGAATGGCCGAGCTGGAAGCCAAGCAAAAAGTGTCCAAACATTGAAGAGCACCCTGAAAATTATATTCTTCCTCAATGAGAGTAAGAAAGGAGTCATCTACAAAATAGTCATTGACAAGTTGAGAAGGTAACTCGGGTAGGGAGATTCCATGGACACGCCCAACAGAGATGGTGTTAGCAAGTAAGTACCCAAAATCCTCTATTGCGAGAACATATAAAGTAGGAGCCAGAGGACAACCCTGGCGAATGGATCTGAAAAGACCAAAAGCCTCAAACTGATGGCCATTGATGGTGATGCAGGTCAAGGAATCTCTAAATAATATTTGGACAGACTGAATGAACCTGGGGCTGAAGCCAACAGCTTTGCACATAGCCAAAATAAATGGCCACTCAATGCGATCATACACTTTAGCAAATTCAATCTTAAGGAATATTTTCCATTATTCAGAGCGTCGGGCCTAGTCCATCCCTTCCCAAACAGTAATAATATTATCTAGAATAAACCTAGACTTCATAAATCTAGTCTGCTCCAAACTAACAATCAAGGGTAGGAGATGACGAATATTGAGAGCCAAGGCTTTGGAAATGATCTTATACGAGACATTGAGAAAGGTAATAGGCCTCCAATTGCAAATGTCCTATGGATCCCCAATCTTAGGGATAAATTTGATGTTGCCCCAGTTACGCATATTTCCTAGGGACTGAGAATGAAAAGCTTCAAGGTAGACCTTATGTAGCTCAGGACCAACATAAGGCCAAAGGGATTTGTAGAACTCACAAGGGAAACCATCACACCCAAGGGCTTTATCATCTGCCATAGAAAAAATGACTTCCTTAAGATCATCAATGGTCAGTAAGAGATCACAAAAGGTCTGCTGAGATTCAGAAAGCCTTTTGGGAAAAACAACTAAGAAATCTTGCAAAGCTTGGGCTCTAGCCGGAGATTTTCCCTGTGCTGTGAACACCTTCTCATAATGACAGACAAAAGCTTGCATAATATTAGGCAGCTCGGTGAAAACAACATGCCCCTCTTTAATTTTCTTAATTCCTACAAAGGTATGATGGACGCATAAAGCTAGGAAAAATTCTTTGGAGGCCCTGTCACCCACCTTGAGCTAATGTAACCTGGCTTTGATTTGAGCTCCTCTGGAAGAGTAATTATCTGCAACTTGATTCTAATGATGGAGTTGGGCTAATCAAAGGGATTCGAGGCCAGAGATTTTGTGGCAACATAGAGATCTTTGGTGGTTGCGTCATACGAGCACCTGCAGTACATGGCAAGTTTTCTACCATAAATGTGCAGAAACCTTACAGAGTGGGAAATGACATAATTGCACCACGTAATCCAAACAGTATGATGATGAGGCCTTGGTTCCAAATTCCAAATTCCAAACCCTTTGAATGTGGGCCATCGTGGCCTGATGATGCAGGAGAGACGAGGTAAAACTACGTCTTGGAAGGATGTGACCTCGCTGGCTACCATTTACTGCTAAACTTTATGGGGAAGTGATCGAACAACGTCACATCAACGAGAGGAATGATGAGAAAATCTTGAACTTTAGAACAAGAAAAAAAAGATTCCATAGTTATCATAGCATGATCAAGCCTTTTAAATATTCTATCTGAGTCAGCTCTAAAATTAGACTAAGTGTGTCAGACCCCACCAAGGCAGTGACGGTTGGTGTTAAGGTCGAAAAGACCCAACTTATTACGCATATAGCACCAGGCTTCCTTCTCGCCAGCTGTCCATCAAAAAGGCAAAATTTTGTCCTTATCGGTCACCACCTCAACCATATTGAAGTCACCACACATGACCCAAGTTGCAGGGGCCAGATTGTCAACAATCCAGTGCCATAAGTGTGATCTATCAACCACATCATTGGGAACATAAACATTAACAATCCCAACAGAATAATTATCAATTGACAACAAAACCCATATAGTGCACTACATGGGATCAAAATTGTGAGAAATAACCGTAGAAAGCCAACGAGATGAAAGGAGAGTAGCAACTCCACCTCGACCAGCCTCATGATGGGAAGCAAAAACAAGGCTATTCGGCCAAATAACATGGCATACAATAGTAAAAATGAAACCAACAATTTTAACTTCCTGGAGGTAGAGAACATCTAGACCTAAAACACATTGACAAACATCTCTAATAGAATACTTTCTAGTGAGGTCTATGAGACCTCGAACATTCTATGAGATGTAATTCATGAAAAATATTGCATGTCATCCTCATCCCCATGAGAGGATAAGTTATTGTGCAAAAAATTTGAACTGAGATAGGGAAAAGAGTCCCCACCAAAAATAACTCTTCTTTCTTTTTGAACCATCATCTGCTATCTCAGCATTCCTAGAAGGGCTGCGGGAGAAGTGCAGAGAGTGTGGAGAAGAAATCGTAGATGTAGCCTAAGGAGTGTGAACCCAAGGGGGTCAAGTGACACCCTCAAAAGAATCCTTCCCCTGATGGACATGGTTTGAAACCAAAGCGAACGAAGTAGAGACCACCTGGGCAGATGGTGCCTACGTAGGAGGCTCCGCTATCAGCTGAGAACTTGATCTGACAAGTTTCTTTTGGGCAGAAGCCATAGATTTTTTGCCTTTGCAAACCACAGTGGTCCATTCATCCTTCTTAGCTCCCTCCACAAGTCGAGAACTAGTCTCCTCAATAGGGGGTTTTATTTTCGGTTTAGCCAAGGGACAATCCTTGATTTTGTGTTTTGTTGACTAGCACCGATAGAAAGTGTTGGGAAGGTTCAAATAAAGCACCTTTTGGGTGAAGGTATTGCCACCCACTTAAATATCAACAATTTCTTTTAGGTTGCAGTAAAGGTCAACCTCAACGCAGACCCTCTTTTGAGGGTGAGCATTAAAAAACCAGTATGGTTCAAGACAAATAACTTTGCCAATAGACTGAGTAATAGTTTGCATGAAAGACCAACAAGGCAAAGGAAGACTAGGGAACTCAACCCAGACTGAGACTCGCAACTTTTTATCATCTAAGATAGAAAAGTCTCGAGACCAACATTGGAAAACTTGAAGGGAAGACCGAATGGTCCATGGCCCATGAGAGAGGATAGCCTCAACATGGGAAGGATTCGAAAAGAAAAACAAAAAGAAGCCCTTGGTGAGGCTTTGGATGCCATCAAGCCGAACTCCATGAGGAGACCAGGCTTTGACGACCTAGTCACAAAGTATGCTTTCAAGAGGGATCCTACCCACAAAATAACCTATCAAAGTGCATTTTTCAAGCCACTCACTGGCATTATCAAAATCTTGAATAGAAAGCACAACATCAGGCGAGGACATACCTCATGAAACACTTTCGGAACAAATTTGTGAGGGTTCTTGTTCTGAGGTGTCATGAGGGTCCGTCGCAGCAACTCCAGCACCATCATCAATTGCTAAGCTAGAGTTGGTCGGAGCCATAATAAACTCTAGAATCCCATAGTAAATGTGATTTGAAAAAAGCAGTACACAACCTCAAACCCTAGCCAAAATTTTCATTTGACTTTGGCAACTTTAGAACATCTCTAAACCCTTCTGAATCCTCTTTAATCACTAATAATCTTTTCAACTTTTGCAATTGGTAATTTTTTATAGATCTAAGATATATCTTATTTGGTGGCAATTAAGATAAACCCCTTTTGTCTTACATTGGAGTCATTTTCTTTGTGCTAATCAACCAACAATTAACCAAGTTTGGCTAGGATGACTTGAATGGATAAATTATCCTATGGCAATCCTAGTTGGTAGCTTCATAATAGTTCCACTTTTCTCCTCTAATAAAACACTATAGCTTTCTTCATTTAGTTGCAAGTTGTTTTCTTTTTGGAACTAGTGACATGCAATTTCCTTGGACAAAAAAAATGATTACCAAGTCTTGTAAAATTCCTCAGCCATCATTAGTCCTTGATCTATCTTGTTTCTATCTCATAATCTCCTTAATTTTTCAACAATACACTCTCTCATAATGAACCTACTTGGATACCATGTAGAAATATGAAGAGCATAAATTGGTATGCTTTGTATCCAAATAAATGAATTACCAAGGATCCTTAAATAAATGCATGTTTGAGAGATGTCTCTCTTACAAGAAACATGTCTATAGATGACAAATATGACATAGTTTGATAATATAGTGTCCCGTCATCTAGAATTTAGTTGAAGATAAGGTGATCCCCTCCTTATAATTGCCTTAGGCTACAGACCTATTTTGATTAGGCCAACAACCTAGTAAACGTAATCGATGAGTGTAGAACCTTTGACATAGATGGGAACTCAAATCCTTAGCATAACCTTACCAACCATTTAATATGATGAAGATGATGATGAAGAAGAATAACAAGAATAATGAGAATATCAAGAAGGGGGAGAAGGAGGAGGAGGAGGATGAATAACATGGGTTGTGTCAGGAATATACTACTTGAGAATTTAAATATGAAATATATTGTGGATGCATGATATGCTAGGTGACAAGGCAACTTGGTAGGAAACATAACCCATCCTCTAAAGGATCTTAAAAGGTCCAACAAAGTGTAGTGCCAACTTAGAACCTTTCTCATAATGTCCCATGGGGTTCTTCCACAAAGTAACTATGAAGAACACACAATCACCCACCGAGAAGTGTTCATCCAGACTACAAGCATAAACATACTTATTTTTATGGTCTTGGGTTGTCACTAATCTCTCCCTAATCTAAACTACATGTTGTTCCATGTCCTGCAGCATCTCAAGGCCTAAAACAACTTGATCCTCTAAGAAGTCCCAACTGAATAATGTATGACAAGGTTGACCATACAAGCTTTGAAAAGGAGCCATGCAACGAGAACTATGGCACCTATTACTATAAGAAAATATTGTTGACATTACAATAAGTTGGGAAGATTGTTGGCATTTCAGTAAGTTTGATGGTATGAGGATATTGAGAAGGTTGTTGGAGATTAATTGACAAAGGATGATTACTGTCTTAATATTATTATTTTGTCATTAATGTCAGGCAATTGATTTTCTGATTCAGTATGATGTTGCCATATCTTAAAGAGTATGTTTTGATGAGTTTTAAAGATGTCAGTAAGTGACACAAAAAGAATGTGAAAATAAAGGGGAGTAATAAGTTATTTAATGGGCAACTATTACCGAGTTAGATAGTGATGAGATTATGATGTTTTGATTGTTTTGATATCCTATATATGTGTATTTGAAGACTGAACAAGAAGGAGAAAAGATTTCATGTAAAGGTTTGATATTATTCTATTTTATTGAGCAAGGAGCTAGTTGGTAAACACCAAGTTTATCAGTCACTAAGCAGAAGCAACCGAGATGAGAATATCTACCAAGTAAAGTTCAGTATTAACCGAGTATCAATTGAGCAGTAATAGAATGCATTAAATGAGTGAATACATTATTAAATGAAGGATGCCAATAAGCTGGAGATTTATAGAAGATTGGAATGTCATGCAAGAAGTTTGTTAAGGATCTACGACAATGAAAAATTCAAGAGTTAGATCTACAGCACAGATTGAATGGTTATAACAGAGCACAAGTACCAAGGAAGGATACAAGTTTCAAGGCAAGATAAAACATTTTTTAGTTTGAAGGATACAATTAACCTAGTCAAGTTTGAAGAACTAATGGCTAATATTAATCATGGGAAATGTGATTAAGGAGATTAAGCATTTAGGAATTTCTTATAAATAAGGAAAAGTTGAAGAATAAAGTATGTGGGCAAATGGAAGCACAATGATGCTACAGAGGTGATTACCGAGTACAGAAGATTGGAAATCTGTTTGAAGAACACAGTGAGAAGCCCAGCAAGGAGAAAGATAAGTCTTATGACAAGATTATCTTGAATTCATTGAGCACATAGAATCTGCTTTAGCATTTCAGATGTGAAGTTGCAGGTATATTTCACTACTGTTATTTATTTTTGTAAGTGACAGGAAATCTCTTAACCGAGTGGACCTAACAGTCTTATTTGTAAATCCTCTAGGAAGGTAACATTCTGAAAGAGTGTTTGAAATCCTTTGACAAGGTCACTTCTAACAAAGTGCTAACAGATTTGAGGGAAATCCCTTAACTGGGTCACATCTAGAAATGTGTTTGTAATCTTTAACAGGATTTTCTTTTAACTGAGCATACTCTAGAAGAATATATTTTCTTGTGGGTCCGAAATCCCACAGTGGTTTTTCCGTATTTGGGTTTCCACATTAAATCTGGTGTTAAATGTCTTTTGATGTTTCAAGTTTATCTGTTTATGAGTTTGAATGATTTACAGTCATAGTTGCATATCAAGTAAGTGCTACTGAGGTTGAATCTGATTAGATTATTGAATTGTGAGTTTATCTGATTCACCCCCCCCTCTCATCTAACTAACAAATATACCAAATACAAATATTCATTTCACCTCGATCATTGGTCCGTGATGTACATATAAAACATATTATCAAGAATCTAGTTTAATCTCTCCATATATCTGTCGATCTTAGGGTGGTATGTGGAACTAAAAAATTTAAGCTAGTAACCCAATGCATGTTATAAGGTTGTCCACAAAATGGATGTAAACATTAGGTCCTAATCTAGAATGATCCTAAAAGGTATTGTGAAGTAGTCACTGGTGAGGAGGGACCTCAAAGAGATCAGTCGGGACTGGTCAACAAGAGTAAAAGAAACGGAAACACAAAGGTATGATGGAGGCAATGCAGAATAAATTGTTTTATTTTATTAAATTTGATTACATCCAATCGGTAACAATCGGGTTACAACATACTGGCTCACAGGCTTGGTAGAGTAGGTCACAACCGGGACCTTGAATCTTAAGATCTATCTTCTATGCATAGTCTAGCTACTATATATATATATATCGATCCAAAGAATCCTGTTGGCCCAAAAGGGATCAAAACCCAAAAAATAAGACCTAACATGTAAAATAACAAGGTCGGCCTCCGCCAAGAGATTCCTCTAGAAAATCCAAAGGATGAAATGTAGATCATCAAAAAAGGTCAGCTACACACCAAGGAACATTAGAATCAATTCCCAAGGCTCTGCAAGCTTCAGAATGGGTTCCGGTAGATCACTAGAATAGGTCCAGGCAACCAGTAACAAAGGATTGTCAACCAGTAACAGGAAACTATCATGAAAACCAGTAGTGATATCTTACCAAAAAATGATCCAAATGCGATGCAGTCTGAAAGCAAGAAAGATGATCAAGTCTTCAAGTAGAATCCAACTCCACAAGATCCGATGAGCCAAAATCAAGACAAGCAGAAAGGAAAACTAAAAATGCAAACAGAAAAAAAAAAACAGAAAGGAAAATATTTTTGGTTGATGCAAGATTACTGTGAACTGTGGATGCTCCTACATCAGACATCCGAGCTTATTGAAAAAGTGAGCCTCTCACTTTGTCGAGGTCAGAGGAAAACCAATACAGTCTACCTCTGCTTGAGAAATCCAAGATGAATCTTCAACTGGTCTTTCCTTCCACTTTGCAAGATATTCCTTATTCTGACTGCTCCGGGTACTACGCCCAATCCTACTATCCAAAATCTCTTCAATCTGATCTGGTTCCATCTGGGGCAACTGTTTCTCCAAGTCTGCAACACTATTCTCAATGAATTATGGTTCATGATACTCATGAAGATCTACAATGTTGAATATAGGTGAAATACTTAGACTATTTGGTAACTCCACTTCATATGCATTTCCAAAACTGAACTTCCTCAAAATCCTACAAGGTCAAAACTTCTTCATCTGCAACTTGTTAAAAGTTCCAAATGGGAATCTCTTTCTTATCAAATATACCATCACTTCATTACCAACTTCAAATTCCTTATTTTTCTTCTTCTCATCTACCTTCTCCTTATACTTGTTGTTCATTTCTTCCAAATGTTGCTTAACCTAAATATGCAATGTTGCCATGTGATCTGCAAAGTCTTCTGCTTCTAAACTTCTCTGGTCTTCACTGCTAATGTCTCTCAATTCTGATATGCCTCTAGGATGCACTCAAGTAACAATCTCAAAAGGTGTTCTTTCAGTACTTCTACTCACTGAATTGTAGGCAAAATCTGCTTGTGCAAGGATCAAATCCCAACTTCTAGTTTTATCTCCCACTGAGCATCTCAATAAATTTCCAAAACTCCGGTTTGTTGGCATTTGCATGAAGATTGCATTAATGATATGTTATATTGTCATTCATGTCAATTGAACCAGTAATGGTATTTATGATATTTCTGATATTGTTGTTGTTATAGATATTGTCTTGTAACCGGTAGGAAGAGCTTTGAGGAAGATGTTGTAAACTAGTATGTTAGTTTGTGAGTTAAACCAGTAAATCGGTGTATAAGGCTAAAACCCTTTCTATGCATTGAAACCGGTATACCCTACCAGTTGTTTTTGTTAAACTCTAACCGATCAAGATTTGTTGAAATGACGTCTAATGATGACTGGTAATGATAGTAACACTGTGATCATTGTATGAGGATTAGTTCAAATTGTTTTGGCACGTTTGTTTGATTGTCTAAGGAATGAGCAAAGTGGATTGCATCTAATGCATAGCGCATGATGAGTTACAAAGTCCGATAAAGTGGTGCTCATGGAGCAGTTGGAATTTTCTTGAAGAATGTGTATAGATTGCTATGTAAATCCAATGGTCACACTTGAACTGATTTGTTTGTAATCTCTATGAGAGAATTAGGTTTTTGTTGTGTTACCAACCTAATTGATTTGTATTTAAAGTCGATGAAGTTGTTTTATTTTAGTGTTGGCAAAAGTTGGCAGAAATCAGTTGAGTGTGTGGTTGCCTAACCGGAGAATGGATCTACAGTTTTTGTAAAGGCAAATTGAAGCTTAAAAGGATATGATCAAGCAAATTTAGTGCTATTCAGACAGATCAAGAAAAACCTATTGGTTTCTAACAATTACAGTAGAAATGAAATCCCCTAACCTGGTAAGCTCTAACAAGCTTGGTTACTTCTTAAATCCTCTAACAAGGTGGTCCATTAGCTTGGATTCTCAAATCCTCTACCAAGGTTACTCCTAACAGAGTATTTTCTTTTCATCGACGCATTTTGTAAATCCTTTAACTGGGTGATTCCTAACAGGATCAGTTCTTAACAGGACTTATTTTAAAAGATTTAATAGGCTTGGCTCTTAACAGGGCAAACTTCATAAGAGCTCAGATAGCTATCTTGTGAGTCTCATCTCACCATGGTTTTTACCTATTTGGGTTTTCCAAGTATAAATATTTGTGTCATGTGGTGAATGTTTTTGTGGTTATGATCTTAGTTGTTGATTTGATTAACTACTTAACTAGTCTGATAAGGCATGATAACGGGAAGCATAGAGAGATGGAATATGTTGATATATGATTAATAATTTGGAATTTTACAAGTTGAAGTTGTTTACTGTTAAGTTGATATAACAATTAACTGGTTGATGTTGAGTATTCTTATGAGTATTGATCTTGACAGTGAAAGTTTACTTTGTGAGTTTGAGTTTGGGAAGTTTGTATCAGTTTTTCAGTTTACTGATTCACCCCCCCTCTCAATAATCTATTAGATACTTATTCTTTCATCATACCATCAATTGGTATCAGAGCATCTCAGGTCCTCTTTAACTTAAAGTCTAACAGCTTGAGGAAAAGATCTTGTAGATCGTGATGAACAAGGAAGGTTCAAATTTCAATAGAGAAAACTATAGGATATGGAGTGACAAAATGAAGATTTACATTAAGAGTCTTGGAAGTTAGTATTGGGATCATGTAAAAACTTAGTATGTTGCACCTACTTGAACTCTGACTGATGATCAGACAAAAGAACAACAAGAAAATCATCAAGCATTGGAGGCTATTATAAGTTCCCTGTCTGATGCTGAATATGTAGATGTTCATGGTCTTGAAACTGCATATGAAGTATGGAAAAAACTTGAAGAGATTTATAGCGGTGATGAACATGTTAAGATTTCTAAAGAGGAGAGCCTAAGAGGAAAGTTTGATGACATGAAAATCTCTGAAGGTGAGAATATCCAGTAGTATGGTCAAAGGATAAAACAAATAGTTGGTGAAATAAAGAGTGTAGGAGGGAAAGTGGAAGATGCCATAGTGAACAGTAAGGTACTAAGAACCCTGTTACCGGTCTATGCTATCTGAGTTGCAGCTATTCAGGAACTGAAGTCCATTGACAAAACTAAGGTAACTCTTGACTCTATCATTGGCAAACTTACAGCTTTTGGATTAAATGGCTATGATGGTAGTGTACAGAAATCAAAACCTACATTCAAAGCTTCTATCTCTAACCCATCTATGAGAAAAAGTAGAGATATAGGCCATAGCTATGAATCTAGATCCAGTAGAGATGTTGATGATGAAGATAGCTTAGTGGAACTTGAAGCATTGTTGGCAAAATGACTGCCTAGAGGCACTGGGAAATACAGAGGTAAGCTACCTTTAAAATGTTTTGCATGCAACAAGACTGGTCATATAGCAACTAATTGTCCTAATAGTGAAAATGAACACAAGAGAGACAAATTCAAGAAGTATAAGGGAAAAGGTAAGAGATATTTTCTTATAGTGGTTGATAGTGGTATTATTGATGAAGAATTTGATGATGATGCTAGTGAAGATATTGTGTTTGTAGCTATTAAGGAAGAGATATCAGGTCAGAAGGCACTAGTGTCTAGGATGGATAACTCTGATGATTGGATCATTGATAGTGGTTTTTCACATCACATGACCGGTGATTGGAGAAAATTTCTTTCCTTGAAGGAATTTGATGGTGGTAGTTGTCAGATTTGGCAATGACTCGCCCTGTATGGTTAAAGATAAGGGAGTTATTTCTCTTAATGGGAAGAGAAATGTTGATGATGTCTTTTGGGTTGAAGGTCTAAAGCACAATCTTATAAGTGTGGCACAACTTAATGACAGAGGATACCCACTGGAGTTTAGAAATGGTGAATTGATTGCAACTGGGAAACAAACCAAAGGTAATCTATTTCATCTTAATCCTAAAGTTAGCAACTGTTTGATTGCAAAGATAGATGATAGCTAGCTTTGGCATGGGATATTTTGTCATATAAAGTTTGATAACATTGTTAAAGTGAGAAAGTCTAAGATAGTAAGAGGTCTACCTAATCTAGAGAAACCGGTTAATGTTCTTTACAAAGAATGTCAGTTAGGAAAGATGGCTTCTTCAACTTTCAAGAGCAAGTCCTTCTCAGTAAAGCACTTGTTAGATTTGGTTCATATAGATCTATGTCGACCAATAAGAACAAGAAGCATTCAAGGTGATAGATATTTCATGATCTTCACTAATGATTGTTCAAGGATGATGTGGGTCACATTCTTGAAGGATAAGAATGAAGCTTTTGGTAAGTTCAAGGCATTTAGGGCCTTAGCTGAGAAAGAGAGTGGAAAAAGATAAAATGTCTGAGAATAGATCAAGGCAGTGAATTTACTTCTGAGGAATTCACTAAGTAATGTGATGAGAATGGTATCAAATGGCTGTTTTCTGCACCAAGGACACCACAAAAGAATGGTATCATAGAGAGGAACAATCGGTCAGTGGTTGAAGATGCTAGGACAATGTTGATACAAGGAGGTGTAGCGAAAACATTTTGGAAAGAAGTTGTAAGTACAGTTGTCTACACAATGAACCGAGCTCTAGTGAAAAGAGGTAAGGACAAGACCCCGTGTGAATATTGGTATGTAAGATCATCTGATGTTAGCTATTTTAAGATATTTGGTAGCAAATGTTTTATTAAGAGAGGTGATTATATAAGCAAGTTTGAAGCTAAGAGCGATGAAGGCATATTTCTTGGCTATTCCACCAAGAGTAAGGCCTACAAATGCTTCAACAACCGAACATAGAGAATTGTTGAGAGTGTTGATGTTCGAGTAGATGAATATCCTAAAATTTCAGAAGGAACTAGTTCAGAGAAAAAGGATGAAGATCCTTGCATTTTGCTTTTGGATCCTGAAACTATTAAATTAGAAACCGGTAAAGAAAATTATGATGCACTTGTTCAACCAAAACAAATAAATTTAGAAGAAGATGATAATGAAGAAGTTGAACCTGAAGGGCATGATCATGTTATTCCTAGATATCTGAGACTAAATCACAATCCTGAGTAGATTATTGGGGATAAGGATGTTAGAGTACTAACTATAAGAATAATAAGAGAGAACTCTTGCATGATCTCCACCATTGAAACAAGAAGTGCTAAGGAGGCATTTGGTGATGATCATTGGGTTAAAGCTATGGAGGAGGAATTGGATCAAATTGAGAAGAACAACACTTGGACCCTAGTACCCTAACCGGTAAACAAGAATGTTATAGGTACTGAATGGGTATTCAGAAACTAGTTAAATGAAGATGGTGTTGTAGTCCACAAAAAGGCAATATTAGTTTGCAAAGGTTATGCACAAGAAGAAGGAGAAGATTATGGAAAAAAATTTGCACCAGTAGCAAGACTGGAAGGTGTCAAAACTTTACTTGTATTTGCAGCCCATAAGAAGTTCAAGGTATACCAGATGGATGCTAAGTCTGCATTTTTGAATGGGATATTGGAAGAAGAGATATAGATAGAGCAGCCTGATGGTTATGCTTCGACAGATAAGAAAGACATGGTATGCAGATTGCATAAAGCTTTGTATGGATTAAAGTAGGCACCCAGAGCATGGTATGAAAGGCTTCATACACATCTGATGAAGATAGGCTTTGCAAGAACCAATGATGATAGAAATATTTATCTCAAATCTGAAGGAGATGAAATACTGGTCAGTAAATTATTTGTTGATGATATTATTTTTGGAGGTAATGATGTCATGAGCAATAGTTTTGCAGATGAAATAAAAAATGAGTTTGAAATGTCTTTAGTAGGGGAAATAAAAATTTCATAGGCTTGTAGATACAACAAATGAAGAATGGTATTTTCATTACACAATCTAAGTATGTGAAAGAGGTTTTGAAGACTTTTGGCATGACTGACTATAAACCAGTTGGAACACCAATGGTTACAGGTTGTAAGTTATCCAAGGAAGATGAATCTAAGTTTGTTGATGAAAAGGAATACATGTCAATGATTGGTAAATTACACTATGTTGTTCACAACAGACTGGATATTGCCCATGTGGTTGGTATAGTTGCTATATTTCAAAAGAATCCTAAGGAAGAACATCTGATAGAAACCAAGAGAATTTTTAGGTATCTGAAAGGTACAATTGACTATAGATTATGGTATTCATATGGAGGAAATTTTGATTTGAAGGTGTACACAGATGCTGATTGGGCAAGAAATGTTAATGATCTGAAAATTACTACCAGTGGAGAATTTTTTCTACGAGGAAGGATAGTTTCATGGAGTATTAAAAAGTAGAGTTGTACTTCACAATCTACTACTGAAGCTGAGTATGTTGCAGCTTATATGAATTTCACATAGGCTATTTGGATGAGGCACATTTTGGAAGGTATTAATATGAAGATCTCAAAACCTATAAAGATTTTATGTGATAATACAAGTGTAATAAATATTTCTAAGAATCTTGTTGTGCATGCTTGCACTAAGCACATTGAATTGAGGTATCACTTTTTGAGGGAAAAAGTTCAAAGTAAAGATGTTATCTTAGAGCATGTTTCTACCAAGGAGCAGCTTGCAGATATCTTTACCAAAGCTCTACCTAATACTACATTTGAGTGTCTTAGAAGACAACTAGGGTTTGTACCCCTTCATGAAGTTAGTTGAGCATGATGTTGATTGCATCAGTCCTTGAATCACTTGCAGAATTTTACATGGATTGATGAAGAAGTGGATGTATTCCACAGGGGGAGCATCAAGCTATAGTATGTTGTTGATGCATAGTGAAAATTTGCAATTACATGTTTTACTTTCAATTTGGCATTGTTGTCAAAAGGGGAGAAGAATTATGTGATTAGGAGAATAATTATGTGATTGGCAAAGGGAAACCAATGATAGGTTGAAGATAGATAGAGCATGGTGAATACTTGGTAATGTAAACTAGGATTCCTATTCACCAATCCATAGTAGCAATCA
This sequence comes from Cryptomeria japonica, assembly GCF_030272615.1. Classification (NCBI taxonomy): domain Eukaryota; kingdom Viridiplantae; phylum Streptophyta; class Pinopsida; order Cupressales; family Cupressaceae; genus Cryptomeria; species Cryptomeria japonica. The sequence continues at coordinate 245,689,173 of NC_081414.1, forward strand.
GAGGCATTGATATTTGTATTGTCATCAATGCCAAAGGGGGAGATTGTTGGCATTTGCATGAAGATTGCATTAATGATATGTTATGTTGTCATTGATGTCAATTGAACCGGTAATGGTATTTATGATATTGTTGATATTGTTGTTGTTATTGATATTGTCTTGTAACTGGTAGGAAGAGCTTTTGAGGAAGATGTTGTAAACCGGTATGTTAGTTTGTGAGTTAAACTGGTAAACCGGTGTATAAGGTTAAAACCCTTTCTATGCATTGAAACCGATAAACCCTACTAGTTGTTTTTGTTAAACCCTAACCGATCAAGATTTGTTGAAATGAGATCTAATGATGAGATGTAATGATAGTAACACATGTGATCATTCTATCAGGATTAGTTTAGATTGTTTTGGCACGTTTGTTTTATTGTCTAGAGAATGAGAAAAGTGTATTGCATCTAATGCATAGCGTGTGATGAGTTACAAATTCCGATAAAGTGGTGATCATGGAGCGGTTGGAAATTTCTTGAAGAATGTGTATAGATTGTTATGTAAATCCATCGCTCACACTTGAACCAATTTGTTTGTAATCTCTATGAGAGAATTAGGTTTTTGTTGTGTTACCGACCTAATTGATTTGTATTTAAGTTCGATGAAGTTGTTTTATTTTAGTGCTGGCAAAAGTTGGCAAAAATCAGTTGAGTGTGTGGTTGCCTAACCAGAGAATGGATCTGCAGTTTGTGTAAAGGCAAATTGAAGCTTAAAAGGATTTGATCAATCAAATGTAGTGCTATTCAGACAGATCAATAAAAACCTATTTTTTTCTAACAATTATAGAAGAAGTGAAATCCCCTAACCGGGTAAGCTCTAACAAGCTTGGTTACTTCTTAAATCCTCTAGCAAGGTGGTCCATTAGCCTATATTCTAAAATCCTCTACCGAGGTTACTCCTAACAGGGTATATGCTTTTCATCAAGGCATTTTGTACATACCTTAACCGGGTGATTCCTAACAGGATCAGTTCTTAATAGGACTTATTGTAAAATCTTTAATAGGCTTGGATCCTAATAGGGTGAACTTCAGAAGAGCTCCGATAGCTATCTTGTGATTCTCATCTCACCATGGTTTTACCTATTTGGGTTTTCCATGTATAAATATTTGTGTCATGTGGTGAATGTTTTTGTGGTTATGATCTTAGTTGTTGATTTGATTAACTACTTAGCTATTTTGATAAGGCATGATAACTGGATGCATTAAGAGATGGAATATGTTGATATATGATTAAGCATTTGGATGTTTACAAGTTGAAGTTGTTTACTGTTAAGTTGATATAATAGTTAACTAGTTGATGTTGAGTATTCTTATGAGTATTGATCTTGACAGTGAAAGTTTACTTTGTGAGTTTGAGTCTGGGAAGTTTGTATCAGTTTTTTAGTTTACTAATTCACTCCCCCTCTCGGTAATATACCGGATACTTATTCTTTCATCATACCATCACAGTTAACAACTTTTGTCTGTCCATCAATCTGTGGATAAAAAGTAGAATTGAACTCAAGTTGTTAAACTTCCTCTAATGCACAAGGCTTTGATACTAGGCTTTGATACTAATTGTTGGAATCCAATAACATTGAGAGGGGGGGCTGAATCAGTGTTATACCAGAAAGTTCAGTTTTAGCCTTATTAAAACATGCATATACCAACCAGTATACCGGTACATACAGAATTGAAATAAGTAAAGTAACCAATAAAACAATCACAAAAATGAGAACCATAACACACAAAATTATACGTGGAAAACCTCAAAGATGAAAAACAACGATGGGATTTATGACCCACAATATCAATCCACTGGCCATATGAAGAGATATTACAAAATATAAGGGGCCTGCACTTGCAGGAAGTGTTATAGCCTAGAGCACACTACTCAATCACAAAAGGAGCCTCACTGACTACATATAAATCCAGACTACAATCCAGAGAAGTGTTGAACTGCAAAAGATAGCATCTTCTATGCTAGAATACAGTTTTGATTAAGCTTTGTCTTTTCCGGTCTGAAACCCTAAACCCTTTGCCAAAATAATCCTTACATAAATATCCTCACACACATAATCTCTGTGATATATTTCGCATCATATCACATCCACATCTCCATTACATTTCCATTACCATATCGACTACCATGATTATTATCCTCTTTCAAAATGATCTAATGCAACTGACCTATATACCCTATAAAACTTATCATGTCTTATGTCGGCTTACAAAGATAATTACAATAACAATATACATGTAGGCTAGATAACATAAATACATGAATATCAAAAATAATTTTTGATGTCGGATCCAAGAGATGTCAGCCTCTAATATTGATAACCTTATTCTAAACCTTGTCGGTCTGCATTGTCGGTAACCAAAAAAATCCTTCTATCCATCGGTGCCAGTGTCGGTGTAGTGTCTATGAAGTGCCTGTTGGTACACAACTGAACCAAAACATGAAGTTGGGACAAGATACCATGTTTTCATGAATGACAACATAGTGAAACCAACCAATTGAGTGTCAATTTCCAACTATCTCCCCCTTTGGCATTGATGGCAAAACTCATGTGAAAAATGGTCAAGGTTTCATCTATCAGTTTCATCTTTCTTGCTCCCCCTGAGTTGAATATTCAAAAATAGTCCATATTCCATGTATCCCCCTAATGTATACAACTCCCTTTTTTGATTTTTTATATCTATATCACTCCCCCTTTGACATCAATGCCATAAAAAATTCTAAAAAGATTGCTAGAGATCCAAAAACTGTACAATGAGTATCCCAAAAATATCTTATCAGAGCTTAACAAATTTGAAAATTTTAGGATAAGCCTTCTCCAATAGCTCAAGATAAGTATCCCAACCAGATTTGAAAGTGTCATAAATAGATACAAGTCCATTTAGTATATGAGCAAATGATTCTTTCTCACTTATCTTTGTCGATGTGGGATTTCTAACCATATCCATACACTCCTTCTTATGTACACTGAGTGAATCCAACCGAGGACTCACCAAGCCTCTAAGACTTTTGTCTCTTCTTATGATTTTGTCTTTTTCCTTCTCAAGATCAAAAATTTGGGCTTCCAAAACCAAAATTTGAACATCAATAGATGTAGTCAATGAGGTCAATCCATCAAAATAATTAGCTATACTTGTAATTTTCTCTTGAAATTCCTTTATCTTCTTATCCACATTAACTGTAAGTATATTTGTGTTACAACATACCCTGTATATATTTGTACATTGCTTCAAAGAATTGTCTATCAGTTTCAACTTTTCATCAATCTTCTTCTTCTCAGATTCAATCACCTGATCAAATGCAACTCTTTTAGTTTGTGTGAACCTCTCCAGTGCTTGCCTATTTGAAATCTGTTGCAAGGATTGAAAATCCTTTCAAATGTGCTCACTAATTGTCTTAATCTTTCTAGATGGGCTCGCTTCCCTATCAATCTTGTAATCTGAGACTAGTGTGTATAAAACAGTGATAGATTGATCAATGATCCCTTTATCCATAGATCCCTCCTTCATTAATTTCTATGCAGCCATCATCATGAGTTCAGTAGGACTCATCTTGGTTATGTTTTTGTTTACAACCTGCGAGGTGTCAATTGACAACAATGATGGACCTACTACCAGTTCCCTATCGGATTCCCCTTTCTTCTCCTCTAATGATTTATCCTTTATAGCTTCCTCACTTGCACTGGTGGCTTAGCCACTTGGCACAGTCTCTGTAACTGTCGGTTCCTGTGTAGGAACTGTAACCTCAACCTGTACATTTGTATCTAGAGGACTGTTATCCTCAACATTAGTATCCTATACAATATCAACCTTTTGACTCTCTATATTAGCCGGTATCTCAACATTTGACTGTATACTTGTATCTATCGGGGGATTAACTTCCACTATCATAATGTTTTTCAAAATTGAAGGTGAAGTACTCATAATACCCTTTCCTTTTTCTTTAACTGGGGTGTTTTCAGTGTCTATCTTTGATTCCAGTGAAGTAAAGAAACCTTAGTTCTCTCCAAATAACTTAACCCATGCCTTGTGGGTCTCTTTTATTATCTCATTTACCCTTCCTAGCATAAGATTGGTTATTCCTATGTTTGTTGTTAAAGACTTTCCTATCTACCACCTCATGTGTCTTATCCATTTCTTCTTGAGTAGTAGAAACACAAATAGATAACAACTCTTAAATTTTTTATGTGTTTGTCTTCTTGCATTGTTGATAGTCTCCTAGCATCTAACATATCATATAATTATGTCGGTATTTGATCTTCGATTTCTATCAAGGATTTCTTATAAATATCCAAATATAACAATACTACTTCCTCTACTTCTCTTTGTTCATCATTCTCTAAATGATCATAGTAAAACTGTACATTTTTTAACATGCTATCCTTAGTTATTTCATCTACTAATTATGCACAAGTTTTTGGTGGAACATTACCAAATTGAATAGTTGTATCAATGTCATTCTTCTTCTTCCTTTTTGCAGTACTAGATGGAGCTGAAGGTGTTTCTTTTGGTGCTTGCTTTTGTGTTGGTATCTTGAATGTAACTTTCCTAACCGATTTGTTTTTAGCCTCTAGCTTGGTTTCCTCTGTTTTCTTCCTTATAACCCTTTTGAATGTCAGGGATGTGTCATCCTCAGATTTAGACTCTGCTGTGATAGACTCAATGAACACTTTTGGTTCTTTCCTCTTCTTGCTTTTCTCCGACGTCCTGCAAAAACTTCTCTACAAACTTGCTTTCCTTTCCTTGCTGCTTCTCTCTCTTCTTTTGGTTGAACTCTGTTTCAACCTCTTGTATTTTTTGTTTTGCAGTACCACGGGGCTTCTTAGCCTCATCAATAGGTGCATCAATCAACATTTTTGCATAGGCATCAAGGATTTGTGCATCAACTTCATAGCCCATTTCCTCAATCTAGATCTTCTGGGGCTTAACCGCTTCCATGAGTGCTTCATCTTTATTCACCATGAAGCATATGTCAGTTGAATATTTCTCAACAATATTCTTAGGAACCCTTTCCCTAGACTTCATAGACTTCTGAAATCCTTTAAAATATCTCGATACTTTGTCATCCCTCTAACTGCCTAAAGTAGCAATTGACTATTTCAATTGTCTCCCTACCGGGATATCAAATGCACATTTCCTCTTCCCAAAAATGGGAGTGTGATTCATGAAAAATAACATTAAGAAGACAATTAAATTTCCATACCGAAAACTCCCTTTCTTTTCACCCTTAATCTTTCCTAGGTTTATCAGTAATTCATCTAACATCCAACCACATAGATCCAATTTCTAATTTTCTCTCATCATTTTGTAAGTTGTGAAAATGCAGGAGCTAGAAACAGAATTCAGTCGGTTTGACTGAGTTACCTTATAATCGATGATCATCCTACTGAATCTGATGTCTGTGTTGGTAATAGTGCTTATTCTCAAAAATCTCCTGTCAGATGTTGCACTAGTAATTTTGTTGACATAATCATTCAAAACCTTCTTACCTGGACGTTGCCCAACCTGTGGTAAACTATTGATTGCATTGATGGCTTCCTTGGTGATCTTGTAAGGTCTATCTAACTAGATAAACTCTCCATGTACTCTGCTCAAAACATACCTAATGATTTCATCTTCTAATTTCAAAATATCCAGAATGTCGATAAACCCTAAGTCTTCAATGTGCTTGTATGTCAGTTTGATCTTTCTAGAATCTGCCATAAGCTCACTCATGTACATGCTCTTTATATCATATGTCCCCAGATCCTCATTGTGACAATGTATGTATTCCCTAACATCTTCGACATAGACAACTCCCTCCGGAACATGGGAAAATGCTCCAACCGAATCTTCCAGGGTAGCTACATGTGGATACCGCTTGAAAATTGGCCTGGGATGGTCCTTGACCTCCACAATAGTCAGATTGGCAACAAAGATAGGAATAGATGATGATCCTTCTTCCATGATTAAAGATAAATACCTGATGATCACTTTTGGTGAAACCCTTAACAAATTATTCTAGTCGTCGGTGAAATCGCTCAAGAAGAAATTTGATCGCACTGAATAGCCTTTGATCGCTATGAATCGCTCTGAATCTCTCTGAATGCAAGGTGATAAAAAATAAAGTGAATTCAACCTTTTATCCTCCAAGAAAAACCCTAATCTTTCATTGACATCAATGACTTCTGTAGAAAGATACCGAATCTCGAACAAAATATCTCCATGTCGGATAAGCATCTCCAATGTCTAGAACATCTTCCAGAACCTCTTCCTGAGGCATATGCAACATCTTCATGAATTTTGCCTACCCCTAAGACATCTTCCTCAATTACCAGATGAGCTACCTGTCGGTGTAGGAGCAACCTCCTTTGTCAAATAAGTAACTGATGCATTTCCATCTATTGATTGTTCTTCGGTCTTCTTGACCCATCTCTAAGTATGATCTTGTTAGATTTCATTAACCTTTTCTTTCCCTTTCTCATTTGATCCTGCATTACCAATCGGTGGATTTATGCTTCTACAGAATTTAGCAATATGTCCAACCTCATTACATGCATAACATGTAATATTGTTCATTTGAATTGCTTTTCTAAAACTGGTATAATTGATTGAACTACACTGATTAGCCATATGTCCAAATTTTCCACATGCATAGCATTTAACATTCATTTTGTAATCTTTTGTCTTATGACCATACTTATTACATTTAGAACATTTACCGAGAGCAAAATTGGGGTTCTAATTTTCTGTGTTTCTACATTGCCTAGCCATGTGACCAAATCTATTGCAAACAAAAAATCTACCATTAAATTTATAAGCATTAAATTACCTTACCGATGCCTTTTATTTTTATCTTCATTAGCAGTACCGAAACTCTGTCCTTGCTCAAATCCAAGTCCACTAGAATCTCCAATCTGCCTTTATCTCTTCAATAACTCATCTAGCTAGGCTGAACTAATCTTGAATTTCTCTTTACACTCACTTGCAGTAGTTAGATCATCTCTTAGAATTATCATTTGTCTCTCAAGATCTTGTTCATTACTTTGGGATTGTACTAAATCATTTCTCAACATATCATTCTCATGAACCAACCTACCACATTCTTCAAATTTGTTCTTCAGGGATACAACAAGATTTTCTTCCTTCTTCCAGTCCTCAATCTCTTTAGACATTCTCATAGCTATAGTTTGCATTTAATTTCTCATAACCATGTTTTCCTGACTCAATTTCTGACTTTGTTCCTTAAGTGCATCTTTCTCTTCATCAGCCTGATTTTGCAAAAGTTTCTTCCTCCTAGCTTGAACAGATGATAGCCTCTCCTATAAGCCAATAATGAATTCCTTAGCAAAATTTAATTCATCTTATACCTTTAAGTTCTTCAACCTTTTAGCATCATAATCTTCAAGTGCCATCTCAAGTTGCTTCTCCAATCCCATGTCCATGGATTCTAGATTCAAGATCTCCCTCAAGCTGTTAAACTTCCTCTAAGGCACAAGGCTCTGATACCAATTGTTGGAATCCAATAACACTGAGAGGGGGGATTGAATTAGTGTTATACCAAAAATTTCAATTTTAGCCTTATTAAAACATGCATATACCAACGGATATACCGGTACATACAGAATTGAAATAAGTAAAACAACCAATAAACCAATCACAAAAATGAGAACCATAACACATAGAATTATATGTGGAAAACATCAAAGAGGAAAAAACACAATGGGATTTGTGACCCACAATATCAATCCACTGGCAATATGAAGAGATATTACAAAAAATATAAGGGGCCTTCATTTGCAAGAAGGCTTACAACCTAGAGAACACTATTCAATCACAAAAGGAGCCTCACTGACTACATATAAATCTAGACTACAATTCGGAGAAGTGTTGAACTGCAAAAGATAGCATCTTATATGCCATAATAAAATTCATGTTAAGCTCTGTCTATTCCGGTCTGAAACCCTAAACCCTTTGCTAGAATAACCCTTACATAAATATCCTCACATACATAATCTCTCTGATATATTTTACATCATATCACATCCACATCTCCATTATATTTTCATTACCATATTGATTACCGTGATTATTATCCTCTTTCAAAATGATCTAATCCAACTGACATATATACCCTATACAACTTATCATGCCTTATGTGTTAGGTCTTGAAGACAACTGAGAGGGAGGGTGAATCAGTTGTCCAATAAATTCAACCAAAATTTACTTAACCAAAACTTAATGCTTAATGTCGGTAAACCAAACTTTATGTTGGTAGACAGTTTTATTAGTTGATTGCAATACCAGTAAAGATTAATGCATGAAACAGAAAGACAACAACATCCACAACACATAACCCAAACATTTGTAAGTGAAAACCCTGTAAGGGGAAAAACCACGGTGGGAAGCCTTACCCACAATCAAATGATACTATTGCAGATAGTATGTGTGTACAATATGGATTCTGCACATGCAGAAAGGCCATTTGCCTAGAGCTCACTGCTTAATCACAAAATGAGAGTCACACTAACTACAATTGGATGGTTCAATCCAATGATAATGTATTGCTTAAAATAGCATCTTCATATGCTAGATTCAGTACCAATTTAGTTCTAATTCCCTTCACAAAAACCTTCCTTCAACCTTCAAATGATGTCTGTGTGTATAGCTCTGCTTATTTTCGCATATACCCTTTTTACAATTCTTTTCCCAATCGCATATCAATCTCACAAATGAGATCTTACATTTATACCATAGCCTAAGACCAATTGAATAGGTTGGCTTACTAAAAGATATTACAGTAAAATCAATTACAAATAAATCATTATGCGATTCATGATGTTGGCTCAATGTATTTACAATAATAATAAATCATCTCCATAACGTGTCGTGCTAATCTGGAATAGATATGTTTTCGGTGCATAACTTGGACCTATTTGCCGGTAACAACAATTATGCAAACCCAAATAGTCCAATAACCGAATCACCAAAACCAAGTGATCAAATAATGTCTTCGACATAACCAAGTAGTCTCCAAGTCATTCCAAGTGCTGGTGAACAATATAACCTTCCGGTGAACCACATACCGGTGACTATGCATAAGTCTCTAACTTGCCGGTGAACATAACCAAGGATCTCCAAGTGTTGATAAGTGTTGACAAGTGATGAAAGGTGTTGACATCAATGAAAAAACCATATCAACATATCCAAAATACCAACAATCTCACCCTTTGGCATTGACGGCAACACAAGATGGAAAAACCAACAAAGTGCCATAATAGAAATGCCAAAAACCAAAAACCAACAATCTCCCAAAGAGATCATAACCAGAAATAAAAATATAGATACAGCGAGTAATTAATCTCTCCAACAATCTTTCCCCAAGGTAACAATCTCTCCCCCAAGGGATAATGTGTTTTTCCATATCAATCTCTCACCCTTTGACATCAAATACCAAAGCATTACAAAAACTAGATTAAATACAAAATACCAACTTATTATATCAACTACTCCCCCTAAGAAGTATCTCTCCTCATCAAATCTGGAATAAAAGATTTCTTTGTTAATTCTATCGGTTGATGACAAACATCAACTTTCTAAGTCTCTACCGGTGGGGGTAGGACTCTAAGTTGCTCTCTGAGATATTCAAAAGTTTCTTTAGGCAAAGGCTTTGTAAAAATATCTGCAATCTACTCTTTGGTTTCACATAAACCAATTTTACTTCTTTTGCTTCAACATTCTTGTAGTGTCCTAAAATTGTGACACTTGCAATTTCGACTACATTTGGGTCTTCACGATGGCGGCGCAACGTTGAACCTAAATGGAGACCCCGAAACCTGCTTGCGACACCAAAAACTGCATCTTTTTGCACCTTGGCCTAATCCCTCCTTGCACCCTGCTGTCCCGGGAGGTGGGACCATGGTGCCCAGCGCCCTGGTCCCTTGCCCTATTTTGGGCCCGGTCTCTTGTTGGGCATCGGGTCTTTAAGTTTGCAAATTGGAAAATATTGTTTCTAGGTCGGCCTAAGGTTGGGAAAATCAGTTTCTCAACCCTAATTGACAAGTATATAAACTACATTTCCCCTCCCAGAAAGGGTAAGGTAGAAAAAAGGAAGGAAATATGCGGGCAAGACGCGGAAGCAACATTCAAACATTCAAGCATTCAAGCATTCCTTCAAGCAATTGAGCATTCTAAGTCTCCATTCAAGGCTAAGTGTTGCATTCAAGACAAGGATTCAACCATTGAAGAGGAGATCACATACAACATACTACATTCATTACACCTTTGCATGTAAGAATACAAACATTCTTACAACAAGGTATCAGTACTTGTTTACATTACAAACATTTACATTTACAGCATTCTCATTTCTTGGTTAATTCCAAAACCAGGGTTTGACCTAAAGGCAAACCCCTAATCCCTAACCCCCCAATCGTCCTCTCTTTTCTGTGTGTAGGTTGTAGGTACGTGGCTGTAATTGAAGATCTGGAATCCTTGTGTAGAGACGAGCAGATCCCCCTTCGTTTCGCGGATTTTTCAGAGGACCGTGTGCACGCCGGGCACCATCGTCCCGTCAACTTTCACTCAAATTTGCAGAACAACACCGTCTCGACATTTTACTGCTAATTCCAGGTCCGCAGCTTCATCCCATATCCCTATCTCTGTTTATAAGTGAATCTTTCCTACTTTACATACATTCCTAGTTCAATCATTCTATCTGTATTCTTTACAAAAGAGGGTATCCTTGATGTCTTAACCCTTGAAACTCATTTAGAATCCAATCCTGCATTGTGTGGGATTGGATCTTGTGGGTTTCAACCCCTCTTTTGAATGTAAAGTCTCTCCTAAGTGAAAACCATCAACCCTAGTGACCTCCCTTCTCTCTCCTTGGAGTTGGGGAGGGGAGAACAACTAGGGTTCGATTTTTTCGCTTTACATTTTGGTGAACCCGACGTGAACATCCTAATTCTGATTATTCATGGTTAGATCTGAAAAATTTGCTTCCTTAATTACATTTTTCATGTTTGATCTTTTGCAAATTTTAGAGGTTAATTGCATAAAAACCCTAAAATTTTCTTTTTAGTAATTAAGTTTGTGAAATGTTTAATTGTTAATGCTTGTTTCAGATCTACCCTTTATTGCAAATTGTCAATTCATATTTGTGCTTTAATTCTTAAAATTAAGTGGTTAAGTGTTAAAACCCTAATTTTTAGAACCCTCTTGATTCAACCTTTGACTGATAATTTCACTGATCAAAACACCTCCAAATCGGCTGTAACTTTGGATTCCGCAATAAAATCACAATATCTCTCATCCCTGAAAATTTGGAAAAAAGTTGTGAGGACCATGTGCACCCCGAGCGCCATCGTCCCCGACATTTTTTCCGAAATTTCGGGAGCTAGATCTTACTGTATTTTTCTGCTAAAATCCAGAATTTTGGCTGATTTTATCAATTCTAACACTTTCAAAATTAAAGTCAAAGTTGGTCAAGTGATTGCTTGGATAAAGGCTTATAATCATTCAAAAATTGTTGAAATTAAAATTCATATCAAAATTGTGTTCCTTACTGTACTAAATCTGAAAAGTGTGTTAGCATCCATACGAAATTTCAGTGCTTTATTCAAATTTTTACAATTTGTGACTTCTGAAATTAAGTGTTTAATTGCAACAACTTTGATTTCCACTTTCAAATTTGAATTTTGCATGAAATTGAGTCAACTTTTAAATTTCAAAGCCTGCATTGCTTTCAGCATTCCCTCTAAAATCATAAAATTCAAAATTTCAGTTTCCCTCTCTTTTTCAAAATTCAAATTTTGCATTTTTCAACAATCTTGGTAGGGTTCAATTTTGAGATTGCAACTTTAATTTGGCCTACCTACAGATCGTAAAATCACTCAATTTTTTCAGATTAGCTTTAAAATCATCATAACTTTCACCCCTGAAAATTTCGAAAAAAGTTGTGAGGACCGTGTGCACTCCGTTCGCCACGGTCCTGGACATTTTTCCGAAATTTTGGGAGATTGTCCTGATTGCATTTAATAGCTTAAATCTAGGAGATTGGCTGATTTTATTGAAATTTGCTACCTATAAAATTCAAAATCTTCTCTCTCTCTTTAGTGCATGAGTTTTACAACAATAAGCCCTACTTACACTATTCCCGTTAGACGAAGCCTTAGAATTAAGTCTTTCCAAGGTTTAATTACTGAGGAGATGGAACCTAATTTGAATGGCCTTTTTAACGAGGACATGGGTAATTCCTCTAATCCTCTTAATGATGAAGAAGCTCTCCATGAGATTTCTGTAGAACAACTTTCAAAATTGGATAACCAATTTGATGATTTTCGACAATGGATGTCTCAAGAATACCTCGATAGTGAAGCTCTTTCATTAATTGAGGGTCTAAAACGTATGGTTCAAAGTGATAAGAATGGAATTGATATTTTGCGTGGTATTGCACACATTGTGGATTCGAATGTGATGCCTATGAAGAGTTGTGCCGAAACTTTAGGTTATACACAACCTCCTAGTAAAGTTAATCATTCTATTCCTTTGACAACTCCTATTGCTAGTATACCTACTTTTACATCAAACATAATGACTACTTCAATACAAGACATTCCTCCTATGATCACCAGTCATGGGGGCAATCCCTCTTCTTCAATCAACCCTCTTCCTTCATTCAATCCGACTTCCTCATTCATTCCTTCAATAAGTGTTCCTATTTCATCTCCACAAATAAACACGATGCAAGGGGGCAATTCATTCAACCCTTCCATTCCTCCTTGTAGTGTTCCTTCTTTCCAATCATCTCCTATGACTAACTATCATAGTGTCCCACCACCTTACTCTCAATCAATACCTTCTTTCAATAACATAATACCTCCATCACAATCTAACACGTCTAATATGAACTCTTCGATTGAAGCAACCATTAACAATCTTGCACAAACTGTCTCTTCTTTACAGTAGCAAATTGCTTCTATGAATCAATCTAAGTTTAGTGTGCCCACATTTGATGTTGCGAGCCCACTTTCTCTTGACATTGTTCGAGCTATCCCCCCTAAACATGTTGAAATTCCGCATTTGGAGCTTTATAATGGTAAGGGTGATCCTCTAACACATGTTAAGACCTTTCAAACAATATGTACTGATTTTGCTTATGACCAAAGGTTGCTTTCAAAACTGTTTACTAGAACATTAAGAGATAAAGACCTACAATGGTATTGCTCGTTGCCTTCTTATTCTATTTCTTCTTTCGAACAACTTGCAAATGCTTTGATTCAACAATTTCAAAACAATATAAGTCCTAAGTTACTTTGATTGATTTAATGCATTGTAAACAAGGTGTTAAAGAAAAAGTGACTGATTTCATTGGTAGATATAAGCATTTGTATGCTCAAATTTCTTTTCCAGTACCTGACAATGATATTCAAAGAATCTTTATTTCTAATTTACAAAAAGATATTAGAGAAAAACTTTTGTTTTCTGAGTTTACTTCTTTCCAACAGTTGTGCGCAACTCTTCACAATTATCAACTGACTGTGAGTCAAATGGAACAAGCAAATCCTATGGCTCCGAGTGATAAGGGTGATAGTAGTCAACAACCAGTGGGGAAGTTTAAACCGAATAGAGAGTCAATTAAATTCAATGAAAACATCATCAACAACAATGTGAATGCAACATCAGGTGTGCCTCCTATTTCTAAGTTTTTCAAGAAAGAAAGAAAGTTTACTCCTTTGAATGAATCATTGCATAGTATTATGAATAAGTTATTGGAACAAAATGTGCTTACTCTTCCTTCTATAAAGCAAATAGATCCTGCAAAAATTAACTCACCCTATTTTGATAACAAATCTTTTTGTCAATTTCATCGTCATCCGGGGCATGATACTGAAAAATGTTTTGCTTTAAAGGGTAAAATTCAAGATTTGATTGATAATAATACTATCTCTGTTTCTGGTATGAATGATAAAGGTAACACATCTGTAGCTCCTCCTAACCAAAATCTTCATATTTTTACCGATCCATTACCTTCTCATACCTCTAATGTGATTGATACTAATGATTCCTCTATCTCACCTGATGATCTTGTGTCTATGACTCCGAATGTGATTAACTTTGTGGAACAGCAGAAAATCCCTAAAGAACTTTCCATCACATTTGATTCCAGTGAAACTATCATGGCACCTGATGGCCCTTTATATATAGTTGCAAAAGTCAAGAATACACCTTGCCGTGGAGTGCTTATTGATCCTTCTTGTATGGTTAATATCATTACTGAAGAATTTCTTTTTACTTTGCAATTGAATCAAGTGATCTATGATGAAACAAATGTGGTTGTGAAACTATTTGATGCATTTTCTTCTCCTGCAATTGGTTCTATTACATTACCTATTCAGGTCCATAACAAATCCCTTGATGTGGACTTTGCTATTATTCCATCGTCCGAACAATTTCGTGTGAAGCTAGGCTATCCTTGGTTATCTTCCATGAAAGCTATTGCTTCTCCTATTCATAAGTGTTTGAAATTTCCCCATAATGGTGAAGTTGTTACTGTCAATCATAGTCTCTTTAAACTAGCTGAAAGAACTTCTAGCATTCCTATTGATTATTTTTGGCCTAAACAATTCCAATCTCTTCTACCGTGGAGTGATCATCTTTTCAAATCTTATCAAAAGTGGAAAAAAGATATGATCCTATCTCTAAGTGAACCTAGAACACCCAAACTCGATATTCCTATATTTCTTGAGAAGGAAGTTCTTCCTTTGAAAGATAAAACTAATATCTTTCCTCAAGAAGATTCCCAACCCATCCCTATGAATGTGACTATGCCTATGACTAATAAACTTCCTAAAAGTAGACCTATACCTCTTTGTCATGATGGGCTTGGTCTCCTTCCTAAACCAAATATTCCTCCCTTATATGGAGCAGTTCCTCCTCCTTCCTCTTATGGAGAGAAGAAACCTTCCTCTTCTCCTATTGTTCAACCTAAGAGACCACAACCTAAACACCCAAGTGATAAGGATGAGAACATTCCTCCTCCTCAATCTTCTCAACTTCCTACTAAGACTAGACGGAATTCTTCTACACGTGAACGTCGACGAAAGTGTCGTCTTAGAGCTCAGGCAACTACTTCCCAAACTTTGCAATCCCCAAAAACACCTTCAACTAGTATTATTCCATTTTCTCCTCAATCAAAAATTGAGCCAAAATCTCCTAAACATAAGATGCATGATGGTCTTGATCCTATGCGAGTTAAAGATCCTATTTCTATAAATCTTGATGATGATATAGATGAAAATGTTATTCATGATGAAAATGTTACTCCTGTTCATTCTGATAGTGAATATGAATATGTTGATGTTGATAATCATTTATCTAACGAATTTTCTAAAGCACTTATCCTAGCTCCTAGACAAGAACAATGTGGCTTGGAACATGAACATAGCCCTTGTTTGGATCTTGTGATAGCTCCATCTGTTGTGTTGGATGTTCCTCCTCTAGCGTGTTTCCTGCCTTCCCGAAATAGTGATCAGCAAGATCAGGGGGTAGATGACGTGCTAGACTAGTTGCATTAGCATAGCAGACTCTCTCCTCCTCTCTTGATCTCTTTTGTTACTTCTTCTATGTGTTATTCTTATTCTTCTATTTGTTGTCCTTAGTGTTGTCTACTTGAGGATGATGCAAAACATTGAGATCTCTTCTGGTCTCTCTCATGTTGACTCAAAAGACACATGTGTTCCCTTCTTCTAGGTGACCTTCCTTGATTGGGGAATGAAGAAAAAATATGCATACATACATATGATATACATGAATTATCATACAACATACTGACCCCGAGGAAAACGAAGTCACCTTGTGCTTTGTGTTTTGTGTCTATTATCCTTGGGCTTATCTCACACTTGGGGCCTAAATCCTTGTTATAACATGCTCCTTTCTCATTTCTTATATGTATCACTACCTTAAAGCAATCACCCCTGGTGAGGCGTGTGCAATTGCTTTAACATAGAGGGGCATACATCCCGTTCATATCTTTTCAAGATACTTGAAAATTTCTTGGCAAATTTAGCTTTGCCTTGAAAATTTTTGATATCTTTCTTGCATGACTCATAGTGAGGGAACCTTACTACTGATAGTCATGGTTCTCCCTCGTGATCTTCCCTTTTACTTTGTCAATCAAAGTCGTAAGATCCTTAGTCCACTAGGGGCTTGGTGTATCTTGCCTCCTTGACGTGGTGAAAGTTTTTCAATGTTGTTTCCTTGTACTTTACCGGAAGTATGAGCGTACGCTTATACTCCCGCTAAAGTGGGGGCTAAATGTAGCATCCTAAAATTGTGACACTTGCAATTTTGACTGCATTTGGGTCTTCACGATGGTGGCGCAACGTTGAACCTGAATGGAGACCTCGAAACCTGCTTGCGACACCAAAAACTGCATCTTTTTGCACCTTGGTCTGATCCCTCCTTGCACCCTGCTGTCCCGGGAGGTGGGACCATGGTGCCCAGCGCCCTGGTCCCCCAGGACCATGGCGCCCAGTGCCCTAGTCCCTGGCCCTATTTTGGGCCCGGTCTCTTGTTGGGCATCGGGTCTTTAAGTTTGCAAATTGGAAAATATTGTTTCTAGGTCGGCCTAAGGTCGGGAAAATCAGTCTCTCAACTCTAATTGACAAGTATATAAACTACATTTCCCCTCCTAGAAAGGGTAAGGTAGAAAAAAGGAAGGAAATATGCGGGCAAGACGTGGAAGTAACATTCAAACATTCAAGCATTCAAGCATTCCTTCAAGCAATTGAGCATTCTAAGTCTCCATTCAAGGCTAAGTGTTGCATTCAAGATAAGGATTCAACCATTGAAGAGGAGATCACATACAACATACTACATTCATTACACCTTCGCATGTAAGAATACAAACATTCTTACAACAAGGTATCAGTACTTGTTTACATTACAAACATTTACATTTACAGCATTCTCATTTCTTGGTTAATTCCAAAACCAAGGTTTGACCTAAAGGCAAACCCCTAATCCCTAACCCCTGAATCATCCTCTCTTTTCTGCATGTAGGTTGTAGGTACGCGATTGAAATTGAAGATCTGGAATCCTTGTGCAGAGACGAGCAGATCCCCCTTCGTTTCACGGATTTTTTGGAGGACCGTGTGCACGCCGGGTGCCATCGTCCTGTCAACTTTCGCTCAAATTTGTAGAACAACACCGTCTTGACATTTTACTGCTAATTCTAGGTCCGCAACTTCATCCTGTATCCCTATCTCTGTTTATAAGTGAATCTTTCCTACTTTACATGCATTCCTAGTTCAATCATTCTATCTGTATTCTTTACAAAAGAGGGTATCCTTGATGTCTTAACCCTTGAAACTCATTTAGAATCCAATCCTGCATTGTGTGGGATTGGATCTTGTGGGTTTCAACCCCTCTTTTGAATGTAAAGTCTCTCCTAAGTGAAAACCATCAACCCTAGTGACCTCCCTTCTCTCTCCTTGGAGTTGGGGAGGGGAGAACAACTAGGGTTCGATTTTTCTGCTTTACAATTCTCTTTTAGAAAATTGAATTTGATTGAAACATGTTTAATCTTAGAGTGAAATATCGAGTTCTTTGATATGTCAATTGCAGCCATATTATCACAGTAAATAGTTATAGGTTCCTTGCATTTTACCTTTATGTCCTTCAACATTTGTTTGATCCATAATACCTATGTACAGTTGGTTGTTGCTACAACATATTCTGATTCTGTTGTTGATAGACTTGTACAACTCTATTTCTTGCTCAGCCATGAAATTAGTCTACTACTAAGAAAAAAATACTCCACCGATGGTTCTTTTCTTGTCATCCACATCTCCTGCCCAATTAGCATCTGTGTATGCACATAAGTCAAAATTTTCATCTCTAGGATGCCATCAACCAAGATTTGTAGTGCCATGTAGGTGCCAAAAAATCTTTTTTACTGCTGATTCATGATTTTCTTTAGGATTACTCTGAAATCTTGAAACATTACATACTGCATTCATAATATCAGGTCTTGTTTGTGTCAAATATAGTAAACCTCCTATCATAGACTTGTATCTAGTCGGATTAACAAGTGTTGATTCATCCTTCAAAGATAGTTTATCAGTTGTAGTCATAGGTGTGCTTACCGGTTTACAATTTTCAATGCCAAATTTCTTTAGTAATTCCTTCAAGTACTTAGATTGACATAGGAATATACCTTTATCAGTCTATGAAATCTGCAAGCCTACAAAGAATTATATCTCTACAATCATAGACATTTCAAATTCTTGTTGCATTTTGTTAGAAAAGTCTTTACACAATCCATCTTCTCCTCCAAAGATTATATCATCAACAAAAACTTCAATAACTATGATGGCATCATTAGTCACTTTGTAGTATAGATTGTTGTCAACATTACTTTTAGTGTATCCAAGCTTCAAAAGATATTTGGCCAATCCAGCATACCAAGCTCTAGGAGCTTGTTTCAAACCATATAAAGCTTTTCTTAACCTACAAACCATGTCTTTGTTATCTATCAAATAAAATCCATCAAGTTGTTCAATATAAACTTTTTCTTCAAAATCTCCATTCAAAAATGCACATTTAACATCCATTTGATATACTTTATAGTTCTTGTGTGCTGCAAAAGCCAATAAAAGTCTAACTGCCTCAATTCTAGCTACCGGTGCAAAGGTTTCATTGCAATCAATTGCTTCTTTTTGTGAATATCCCTTACACACTAATATTGCTTTGTTTCTGATTACCTTACCATCTTCATTAAGTTTATTTCTAAAAACCGATTTAGTTCCAATTACATTTTTGTCTTTAGGCCAGGGAACTAATGACCAAGTGTTATTCCTTTCAATTTGTTCCAATTCATCTTGCATAACTTTAATCCAATATTTATCTTCACATGCCTCATTAATTGATGTAGGTTCAATTTGAGAAATAAGACATACCTCTTCATTTGCCAATCTTCCTCTAGTCATAACTCCTTGAAATTTTTTTCCAATTATCTGATCTTCAGAATGATTCAATCTTACATACCGAGGTGTTTTTACTTGTTGGTGTTCTTCAGTGACTGTTGAATCCTCAGATGATGCCGATATAACTAGATCACCATTATGTACCAGTGTATTCAGAGTAGGTTCATTTGTGATTATTTCTATTTCTAGTTCAGAGTCTGTGTACCTTGAATTTCCTCTAAAATGTCCATCAATCTTCACATTTGCACTCTCAACAATTTTCTGCAATCTCTTGTTAAAACATCTATATGCCTTTCTCTTAGATGAATAACTAAGAAATATTCCTTCATCACTTCTAGGATGAAATTTGCCAATATACTCATCTCTTCTAATATAGCATTTACTTCCAAATATTCTGAAATATTTAAGAGTAGGAGTATTACCAAACCATAGTTCATGAGGGGTCTTACCGATTTCACCTCTGATGTGAACTCTGTTGAATGTATAAACTATTGTATTGACCGCTTCTCTCCAGTATATACGAGGTAGATTTGCTTCTGATATCATACTTCTGGCTGCATCCAAGATAGTTTTGTTTTTCCTTTCCACAACTCCATTCTGTTGGGGTGTCCAGGGTGCTGATAATTGTCTTTTGATCCCATTCACTTCACAAAATGTATTAATTTCCTTAGATGTGAATTCACCTCCTTGATTTGATCTCAAACATTTTTTTTTCTTACTGGTTTCATTTTCTACCATCACCTTGAATAGTTTGAATTTCCCAAATGCTTCAGATTTTTCCCTGAGAAAAGTAACCCAACACATTCTAAAATAGTCATCAATGATTAGCATAAAATACCTATCTCCTTGTATACTTCTAGTTCTTGTTGGACCACATAAATCAGTATGAATTAAATCAAGAACATTGTTAGACTTCTTTGGAATACTCTTGAAAGTTTCTCTAACTTGTTTTCCAAATTGACATTCCTTACATACCGGATTGTGAGGTTTAAAAATCTTAGGTAAATCTCTTACTACCTTAATTGTACTAATTTTCACAATGCAATCAAAATTTCCATGAAAAAGTTTCTTATGCCATAACCAACTTTCATCAATATGTGCAATCAAACATGTTTTCTAATTGTTGTTCAAATGAAAGATATTACCTCTAGTCTGATTACCAGTGGAAATTTCCAAACCAGTTCTGTTTAAGATTTTTCATTTACCATTCTTGAATTGTAACTAAAATCCTTTCTCAACTAATTGAGCAACACTCAAAAGATTATGCTTCAAACCTTCAACATAGTATTCATTATTAGTATTGTGCTTATCATCAAAAGATATGGTGCCTTTTCCTTTGATCAAACAAGATTTATCATCTCCAAATCTTACTAGACCTCCATTGTATTCCTGAAAGGTTAAGAATTTACTCTTATCACCAGTCATGTGATGTTAACATCTTGAATCAATAATCCATTCATTCTTATCTTCAACTTTAGGTGCCAAGGCCTGCTCTATGGGTTGAACAGTAGGTGTTGGTTGATCTTTTGTTATAGCAACAAAAGCCCATCCATTGTATGTCGGATCCTCATCAAAATCATCAATAACTCCTTCATTATCATATTAATAAGATTTGTCTCTATTCTTCTTAAACTTGTATTTCTGATAATCAGGGTTAGGCTTATATGTTCTTTTAGATTCTTCTCTTAATCTTGCATGTCTATCAGGACATCTAGAAGCCATATGACCAATCTTATTACACTTAAAACATTTAAAGGGTGCTTTACCTTTAGGCATTTTTAGGCATTTTTTTTGCAAATAGTGCTTTAAGTTCTTCAAGTTCTTCATTTTCTCTCCTACTTTCTTAAAGTTCTCTTGCATAAAAGGCTTTCCAATCAGATTTGTCAAATGATGATGATGATGATGCAGATGATGATGATGCCTTGAAAGCTAGATCTGTCTTAATAGTAGTAACAGGACAAAATTCCTCAAGTTCAAAAGCTGAAAGTTTTCCAACCAAGGTGTCTCTACATACTGATGCATTAAACATTGTTCTCAATTCATTTATAGTAGTAACTTTCATTTTATATGTCGATGGCATAGCTCTTAAAACTTTAGAAACAATCTCATCTTCACTTAAGGTTCCTCCACAACATTCTATACCCAAAACAATTTCATTTACTCTTTCCATAAAAGCAGAAATTCTTTCATCTTCTTCCATTTTCATATTTTCATACCTGACCCAGAAGCATTCAAGTTTTGCAATTTTGACTATGGAATCTCCTTCATTCAATGTTTCTAGTTTGTCCCAAATAGATTTAGTAGTAGATCTGTCTGATAATCCCATGACTTGTTGATCTGACAATGCGCTCAAAAGTGCTTCTTTTGCTTTGCAATCATTTTCCTCATCTTTAGCCAAGTTAGGTGGATTAGGTTGACCTTGAGTAGGAGCAGTATAGTCATTCTTTGTAACATCCCATATGTCCTTTCCAATGAAATTCATATGTGTCTCCATCCTGATCTTCCATATGCCATAGTTAGTTCCATCAAGTTTCGGACTATCCTTCCTGAAATAGTTAGAAGACATTGGATCTCCTCAAGTTGTTAAACTTCGGCAAAAAGAGGACTAGGCTCTGATACCAATTGTTAGGTCCCAGAGACAACTGAGAGGGGGGTGAATCAATTGTCCAATAAATTCAACCAAAATTTACTTAACCAAAACTTAATGCTTAATGTCAGTAAACCAAACTTTATGCTGGTAGACAGTTTTATGAGTTAATTGCAGTATCGATAAAGATTAATGCATGAAACACAAAGACAACAACATCCACAACACATAACACAAATATATGTACATGGAAACCCTGTAAGGGGAAAAACCACAGTGGGAAGCCTTACCCACAATTAAATGATACTACTGCAGATAGTATGTGTGTACAATATGGATTCTGCACATGCAGAAAGGTGGGCTGCCTAGAGCTCACTGCTCAAACACAAAATGAGTCACACTTAATACAATTGGATGGTTAAATCCAATGATAATGTACTGCTTAAAATAGCATCTTCATATGCTAGATTCAGTACCGGTTTAGTTTTGATTGCCTTCACAAAAACCTTCCTTCAACCTTCAAATGATGTCTGCGTGTATAGCTCTGCTTATTTTTGCATATACCCTTTTTACAATTCTTTTCCCAATCGCATATCAATCTCACAAATGAGATCTTACATTTATACCATAACCTAAGACCAATTGAATAGGTCGGCTTACTAAAAGATATTACAATAAAATCAATTACAAATAAATCATTATGTGATGCATGATGTCGGCTCAATGCATTTACAATAATAATAAATCATCTCCATAACGTGTCATTCTGATTTGGAATAGATATGCCTACCGATGCATAACTTGGACCTATTTGTCGGTAACAACAAATATGCAAACCCGAATAGTCCAATAACCAAATCACCAAAACCAAGTGATCAAATAATTTCTTCAACATAACCAAGTAGTCTCAAGGTCATTCCAAGTGTCGGTGAACAATATAACCTACTGGTGAACCACATACCAGTGACTGTGCATAAGTCTCTGACTTGTCGGTGAACATAACCAAGGATCTCCAAGTGCTGATAAGTGTTGAAAAGTGATGAAACGTGTTGACATCAATGACAAAACCATATCAACATATCCAAAATACCATCATTATGTTGTCTTATAAAGATAATTACAATAACAATATACATGTCGGCTAGATAACTTAAATATATGAATATCAAAAATAATTGTTGATGCCAGATCTAAGAGATGCTGGCCTCCAATACAGATAACCTTATTCTAAACCTTGTTGGCCTACATTGTCGGTAATCAAAGAAATCCTTCTATCCGTCGGTGCCAGTGTTGGTGTAGTATTTGTGAAGTGCCCGCCGATACACAATTGAACCAAAACATGAAGTCGAAACAAGATACCATGTTTCCATCAATGACAACATAGTAAAACCAACCAATTGAGTTTCAATTGCCAACATGCTCTTAGGTAATCCATGCAATCTCACCACTTTGTTGAAAAATAGGTCTGTTACATACAATGCAGCTGATGTCTTCTTACAAGGTATGAAATGATCCATCTTTGAGAACATATCGACTACCACAAATATATAATCATTCCCTCTTGATGTCTTAGGCAATCCAAGTACAAAATCCATTCTTATATCCTCCCAAGGTCTTACCGGTATTGTCAAAGGTTTATACAATCCCACATTCTGACTACTACCTTTTGCAACTTGACAAACTCTACAAATATGCATGCCTCTTAACATCCTTATGAATTTGGGGCCAAAAGTACTGCTCACTCACCAATGCTACTATTTTGTTGATGCAAAAATATCCAGCTAAACCTCCACTATGTTTCTCCTTTATCATATTTTCTCTCATAGAACTCTTAGGTATGCACAACTGAACTCCTCTGAATAACATCCCATCCTGAATGAAATAATCCAACCATGTGCTTATGTCTACCATAATTGATTCTCCACATGTTTTCCAAGGTTCTATAACATCCGAGTCATCATCATACAAGGTCTTCAAATATTCAAATCCTAATACTATCACTCTCATCTCTGTCAGCAAATTCCTTCTCCTACTCAATGCATCAACAACTTTGTTAGATTTCCCACTTCTATGATTTAACACAAAGGAGGTGTAACTATGCAATAATTCTACCCATCTCACATGTCTCTCATTAAACTTACTCTGACTGTTCAAATACTGCAAAGCTTGATGATTTGTATACAACACAAACTCCTTAGGCAACAAGTAATGTCTTCACTTCTTCAAGACTTGAACTATGGCATAAAACTCCCGATCATACATTGAATATCTCCTCTGGGCATCATTCAATTTCTCACTGAAATAAGCTACTACTCTCCCTTCTTGACTCAAGACTACTCCTATTGTTGTTCCACTTGCATCACAATCCACTTGAAATACTTTATTAAAATCCAATAAAGCTAACACAGGTTGCTCAATCACTTTCTAATTCAATAGTTCAAAACTTTTATTTGGTTTGGTGCTCCACTTGAATTCCTTCTAATCTCCTCTCATGGTCTCAGTCATAGAGTTACAAACAGAACTGAAATTTCTAATAAACTATCGGTAAAAACTAGCCAATCCATGAAATGATCTTACCTCTCCAATGCTTTCTGGTCTAGGCCACTCAACAATTGCTTTCACTTTCTCAAGGTCCATCTTCAAACCATCCTCAGATATCACAAATCCCAAATAGACTAACTCATCCTTCATGAAAGTACACTTCTTGATATTGATCAACAACTTCTCTTCTCTCAATCTCTGCAAAACTTGTCTTAACTGCAACAAATGCTCCTCTTTTGTCTTACTAGAAAATTAGAATGCCATCCAAATACACAACAAAAAACTTACCCTAGAATTTCTTCAATACCTCATTCATCAACCTCATGAAAGCACTCAATGTATTAGTCAATCCAAAAGGTGTCACCAACCATTCATACAGTCCTTCATTTATCTTAAACGTTGTCTTCCACTCATCACCTTCTTTGATCCTGATCTGATGATATCCACTCTTCAAATCTATCTTTGTAAAGTACTTTTCTCCACTCAAATAGTCTATTATGTCATCCATCCTAGGCAAAGGAAACCGGTATTTCACTATGATCTTATTTAATGCTCTTGAGTCAGTACACATCCTCCATTCTCCATTCTTCTTAGGTGCTAATACTGCTAGTACTACACAAGGGCTCAAACTCTCCCTGGTCAAACCTTTCTTCAATAGCTCCTGCACTTGTCTATTTAGTTCTTCATTCTCTATTGGTGTGAACTGGTGTGCAACTTTGTTAGAAAAACTAGCTTCGGGAACCAAGCCCATGCAATTACTAATACTTTGCATAGGTAGAAATCCATTAGGTACATTATCTGAAATGATGTCCTCATATTCTATCAGCAAATCTTTTATCTTTTTTGGGTATTCTCCTTTCGGTTCTAGTCTCACAGTCTTCTTAAGAATTAAGGAAAAACACACATTCTCATGTCTCAGTCCATCCATGAATTTCCTTTTATCTACTAAACATATTCTAGCATTCGTACAGACTTAATTCTTCAAAGGTTTCTCCAAAGGTAACAAGGTTTGCTTCATCCCATTGGCCACAATAGTGTATATATTCTTCCTCCCATCATGTACTACATGTCTATCAAATTGTCAAGGTCTACCCAACAAAAGAGGACAAATATCCATAGGCATAATATCACACAAAACTTCATCATGATAATTCCCAATTTTAAATTTCACCAAACATTGTTCACTTACTAACACCTTATGTTCATCCTGGATCCATGCTATCTAATAAGGCTTAGAGTGTTTCAATCTCTCCAATTTCAACTTACTCACCATCTCTTATGAGACAAGATTATCTGAACTACCACTAGCAATAACAACTTCACAACACTTACTGGATACCTTACATCCACTTTTGAACAAATTCTTCCTCTACAAGGGCTCTTCATCTTCTCTAGTATGACATAAATCTCTCTTCATCACCAATATTTCTCCATCTTCTTGTTTATTGTCTAATCTAGTGGGTTTTCTTCTACCACTGCTGCTCTTCTAGTATTTTCTATCTTCTTACACTTGAATGAATGATGTCCTTCTGCTCCACACTTAAATCAGGTTCCTTTGAATGTCCTCTTGTCTTGTCTTCCAATATTCTCATTCAGATAACCATCTGGTTCTCTCCTTCGATAGAAATTTATGTCATCCTTCCGGTATGAATTACCTTCTTTGCTCACTTCCTTATCCTTGTTTTGATCTATATTGGTGCCTCTTCCTCTAGTATATCCTATTCCTCCTTGAAATCTTCCTTTGATAAGCCTTTCACCTCTACCTCTTTGTCTATGTTCATGTCTTTTATTTAACTTATCTTCTTCCTTTAGGGCATACTGGTAAGCCTCTTCAACACTCTCCAATTTGATCATACTCAATTCATCTTGTATAGACATCTGCAATCCATTCAAATATCTTGCAATTTTTTCAACTTCATCATCAACATGTCTGGATTTGATATTCAACTTGTAAAATGCTTCGGTGTACTCCTTCACACTAGATTCCTTCTGTCTCAAATTTTGCAACTTCTGGAACAAATCCACTTGATAATTCTCCAGCACAAACTTTGATTTTAACTTAGCAATCATTTGATCTCATGTCTTAATCTTCTCTTTACCTCTTCTCCGTCTATCAACTTGCAAATGTTCCCACCAAAGAGATGCATGACCTTTCAACTAGGTATCGACATATTTCACCTTCCTCTCTTCTGTAGTGTTTTCAAAATAAAAATACTTCTCCATCTCTAAGATGCAATCCATCAACTCATTTGAGTCTAGCTTCCCATCATATTTTGGTGGGGTAAAATAAGGTTTAGTATTCACCCTACTCAAAAGCCTCCAAAACCTTTCCTCATCCAAATAAACCATCGGTAGGTTTGCTTGTTCTGTCAAGGCTTCTTCTCCTTCATCTTCACTCACATCTTCAATATGTTGGCCTCTTTGTTGGGCTATCTCCACAACTTCTAACCGGGCTTCTATTCTTCACAACATCTCCTAAAAAGATCTACATTCCCACATGCTCCACCATTCCTAGCTCCTCTTTGCACCATCGTTCACACCAGTCCTCTGTAGGTGTAGGTCGGATCCACAATCCGCCACCCTACAACAAAATTTCAGGACATGCAACCTTCAGAATGAAAGTTCACTCTGATACCACTTGAAGCAGTTACGGATGAGGAGGGACCTCAAAGAGATTAGTCCAAACTGGTCAGCAAGAGTAAACACAATAGAAACACAAAGGTATGATGGAGGCAATGCAGAACAAATTTTTATTGTATAAAATTGGATTACATCCAACCAGTAATAACTAGGTTACAACAGACCTGCTCACAAGCCTGGTAGAATAGGTCACAACTAGGACCTTGAATCTTAAGATCTATCTTCTACACATAGTCTAGCTACTTGATTCTCTGGTTTTATTACATTCTAATGCGTAATTACAAATATATATATATCGATCCAAAGGATCCAGTCAGCCCAAAAGGGATGAAAACCCAAAAAAAAAGGTCAGCCTCCGCTAAGAGATTCCTCTGGAAAATCCAAAGGATGAAACATAGATCACAGGAAAAGGTCAGCCACATGCCAAGGAACATCAAAGTCAACGCCCAAGGCTCTGCAAGCTTTGGAATGGGTTCTGGTAGATCACCAGAATAGGTCTAGACAACCGGTAACAAAGGATTGTCAAATGGTAACATGAAACTATCATGGAAACCAGTAGTGATATCTTGCTAGAAAACAATCCAAATGTGATGTGGTCTCAAAGAAAGAAAGATGACCAAGTCTTCAAGTAGGACACACAGAAAGGAAAACTGAAACAGTAAACATAAAATAAAATAGAAAGGAAAATGTTTTTGGTTGATGCAAGATTGTTGTGAACCGGGTATGCTCCTGCGTCAAACTCTATGCAAGATCACAATATCCTCCATAAACAATATACAAACATCTCATCAAAGAAAAGTGAGCAACCTTCGACAACTTGTCTGTCATAACCATGATAAAATTATGTTGATGAGAAGACATATTTAGCCCAACTATGAAATAGTGGCATATCATATCCTATTTCTAATCAAGAATGACATGTAGCTATAGGGATCTGTTGGATATAGATGTTTTGCTTTCACCCTTTGACACTTAAGGCATCTAGCCACATCATGCATCATCCCTACCCAGTGATAGAATTATCTAAGGTTAGGATGCATCTTTTTAATGATGGAACATGTTGAATAAGGAGCATGATGTTCCTTGAGCAAAACCAACAAAGAAATATAATAAAAATTGGGACATTAATACAACCAAGATTTCACAAAAGTTCATTTGACTCCAATGAGTAACCTAAAATCTTGCCCTCATGGGTTCTCCCAAAATCAATCTCGACCTTACCTCCAAATACCAAGTATCACTAAGAAGTTCCTCAAGAATATGGCTCCACAAATCAACACCAAGGGTCAAAAATAAGATCTTGTGCCTCCTCCTACTAAAGGGATCTGCAACAATATTCTCCTTCCCTTTGATGTAGTGAACACCAAATTTATATTCACACGAAAACTCCATCCAATGACATTGTTGGGAATTCAAGTTTGGCTAAGTAGAAATGTACTACAAACTATAATGGTCACTATGAAGCTCAAACTAATGACCCGAGACAAAATTCTATCATCAAAAAATCATATGGAGGAATTGATTATGATGAAACTTTTGTACCTGTAGCTAGGATTAAAGTTGTGAGATTATTTCTTTCCTATGTTGCACATGAAAAATACAAGGTTTATCAGATGGATGCTAATTGTGCTTTTCTAAATGGGAATCTTGATGAGGAAGTTCATATTGAGCAACCTGATGGTTTTTCACTTTCAGATGATAAAAACATGGTTTGCAGGTTACAAAAATCCTTATATGGGTTGAAATAGGCACCTAGAGCTTGGTATGCAAGGTTGGACAAATATCTTTTAAAGCTTGGTTTCACTAAAGGTAATGCTGACAGTAATCTATATTTTAAAGTCATTGATGATGATATACTGATTATTGAAGTATTTGTTGATGACATTATTTTTGGAGGTGAAGATAAGTTGTGTAAGGAATTTTCTAACAATATGGAGAATGAATTTTAGATGTCTATGATTGGTGAGATGAAATTTTTCTTAGGTTTGCAGATTACTCAACTGATAAAGGTATTTTCATCTATCAAACTAAGTATTCTAGGGAGATGTTGAAAAAATTCGGTATGGAAGATTCTAAACTAGTTAGTAATCCTATGGTTACAAGTGAGAAATTGACAAGGAAAGTTGAATCTGCACCGATAAATCCTACAAGATACAAGTCTATGATTGGAGGTCTTCTATATTTGACTCAAACTAGATCGGATATAATGAATGATGTTTGCATTGCATCAAGATATCAAAGTGATCCTAGAGAAAATCGTGAGAGTGCGGTGAAAACGATTTTTAGATACTTACAAGGAACATCTGAATATGGTTTGTGGTACCCTAAAGATGATGAATTTACTTTATGTGCATATACAAATGCAGATTGGGAAGGTGATGTTGATGATCATAAAAGTACTTCCGATGGAGCTTTCTTTCTTGGAAAGAAACTTATTTCATGGATCAACAAGAAACAATCATGTACTTCTCTATCTGCTGCTAAAGTTGAGTATGTTGCTGCTACTACTAATTGTACACAAGTTTTATGGATGAAACAAATATTGAAGGACATACAAGTGCATTGCAATGGAGTGATAGTTATTAACTGTGATAACTCTACTGCTATTGACATGTCAAAGAATCTAGTATTTCACTCTAAGACAAAGCAAATGTCTATCAAGTATAACTTTTTGAAGGAGAAGGTGGAAGAAAATGAAGTTAGATTGGTTTATGTGAACAATAAAGAGTAGATTGTAGACATCTTCACTAAACCTTTGCCTAAAGAATCATTTGAGTACCTTAGAGACAGATTAGGGGTTTTTTGTCCCTTCGGCAGAAAAATGATTGATGCTATTTGGCATCAGTCCGATATGCATTTTCAGATATATTATTCATGCTGGATTGATGTGGTGATGCTACTACTCAGGGGGAGTAGTTAGTCTTGTGATTTAGTGGTTTATGTTTTTTCTTTGATATTCTTGTCAGATTTATGGCATTGATGTCAAAGGGGGAGAGATATTCATGTGAAAAACTTAAGGAGATATATACATTAGGGGGAGAAATTTGCAGAACTTAACTGTGATATCATCTACATGGAGAGTATGGATCAAAACTTCATTGATATATTCTTCTATGGGAGATTTGTTTGGCTTTTCTTGGCACTTGGATGTTTTTCACATCTATGTTGCCATCAATGTCAAAGGGGGAGATTGTTAGCCATATTGGAGGAATTGATTATGTATTGCATTGATGTCAACACTAGCTGTTTTGGTTGTTTACCACTATCCTTCTGGTCTCGGAAGTTGTTTGTTTTCTAGTTGGATTAGATCATGGTGATCTGGTATACTTCAGTATGTTTTGGCTTTTGGAATTGGCTTAGATATGCTATTCATGCTACTCAGATTCATGTTCAGTCAATTGGTTTTGATTTGGTGATCAGATGCTATCTTATATGCTGGTAAGCTTGGTTTGTTGATCTAGTGAGGGTTTCACTGTTAGAGCTTTGTTGAAGATATTTTGATGTTATACATAAGTGATGTTGGTGCGGCTTCTAGTAAAGATTCGTGATGCTGGTATGAATGCGTTCGAGATTTGGCTGGTTGGGATTATTTCTTTAGCATGTGTGGACCTAGATTGGGTCTGGTACTATCTAGGTTATGGATTGGCTTAATGTAATGTGTTGTTTGGACTTCTCGATGTGTTTTTGAGATGTCTTATAGGTTGGATATTATTTGTTTGGTCTCAGGCCGACATGTTTTATAATTATGTAATTGCTATATTTTCTAGTTTCTGGCCTTATTGTTTATGTTCGAGGGTTTGTATATATATGATGTAAGATCTCATTGTAGATCATGTACGGAATATAAGGGATATGGAAAGGATATATGCAAGCGAATAATGTAATAATCATTCATGCAAAGGATTTGGTCTATCATTGGTGATTGATTTGGGTTTATGTAAGAGGATTAAGTCCTCCAGTATTGAGCTTAATCAGAACTATATTCAGGCATAGGAGATGCTATCATTGTAGTTCATTCTTCCTTCCGGATTGTAGTTTGGATTTTTATGTAGTTAGTGAGAATCCTTTTGTAATGAGCAATGTGCTCTAGGTTGTTCGCCTTCCTACAAGTGCAGGCCCCTCAATTTGTAATCACATACTTAATGCAGAAGTATTATCTGACTCTGGGTAGGCTTCCACCATGGTTTTTCTCTTTACTAGGTTTTCCACGTACAAATGTTGGTGTCAAGTGGATAGTATCTATTGTCTAATTATTGCTTGTGCTTAATTGGTATATCTACTATTTTAGTAATTGGTTTATTCATTTCGGTATTGATCTTATGTATTTTGGTATTAAAGTTTTAATTGCCTAAGGTTCTAGTAATATGGTGACAACTGATTCACCCCCCCCCCCCCCCCCCTCTCTCAGTTGTCTTCCGGTTATTTGAACTATTTAACATAACTACCACTAACTCTAATTCATGAGTGGGGTAATTCAGCTCATTATCCTTTGGCGTATGTGACTCATATATAATCACTTATCCCTCTTGTAAGAGAATTTTCCCCAACACCTCCAATGATGCATGCATGCAAATAACAAAATCTGATGTTAGATATAAAATTTCCAAGATAGGAACACTAGTTAATTTCTCCTTAAGAGCCTAAAATGTTGCTTCACACTTTTCTAATTAAACAAACTTTTTCCCTTTCCTCTGAGGAAAAGTGATAAGATGATGCAAACTAGATAAATCTCTCATGAAGTGATGGAAACTTAACATGCTATACCAATGAAACTATGAACCTATGAGATGCTCCCCTCGACAAAAATAATTTGACCCAAATATCTCACCTCACTCTAGAAAAAATTACACTTCACCAACTTGTCATAGAGTTTATAGACATGAAGACACTACCATACCTAATGCAAGTGGACCTAATATTCCTCCATTATCCTTGAATATATCAAAATATCATCTAAAAAGACAATAGAAAACCAATAAGGTAGGTGAAAATAACTCTATTCATCAGTCTCATGAACATAAATGGAGGATTTGTTAACCCAAATGGAACCACCATGAACTCATAGTGCTCATAATTGGTACAAAATATTATTCAATTAATGTCAGCCTCATGAATGAAAAGTTGGTGGTTACTTGAATTAAGGTCAATCTTAGAGAACATGTCGGATCCCTTCATCTAATCATATAAATCAATAAATCTCAGCAAGAGATATTGGTTCTTCATTGTCACCTTACTCAACTGCCACTAGTCTATGTACAAACGAAGAAAACCATCCTTCTTCATGAAAAAGATTGGTTCTTCACAAGGGGAAGCACTAGGACAAATGTGTTCCTTGTTGAAAAAATCCTCCAATTGCAAACAAAGTTCACTAATCTCCTAGGTGGTCATACAATAAGGTTCCCAGGTTATGGGACCTACTCTAGGAACATGGTCAATGTGAATATATCTTTCTTAGGTTGCATTCCTAGGATATCACTTAGAAACACATATGTAAACTCTCAAAAGAAGAGGTTTATCATCAAGAGATGCCTCCTAACACTCACTCTCAATAAGATCACTCACTAAGATGGCATACATGTGGCATCATTGCCATATGCTCTGTTATAGCTACTTATTTTAAATCATATGTTCAGCAATATGGATCTCACATTAGCTCTACTCATTTACCATTTGAAATTATCCATACACTTAACTATCTTACACAAAAAATAATTATAATCCTAATAAGACTCTAACCATTTCGTACACAAGATGATCCCATCGGATTGCAAAGGTAGAATGTATAGGTGAAAAATGGTGGTGACGATGGCTAAATCAAACACACAACCACAAACTAGGGAGTCTTTTGCCACCTTGGAACCAATATACAATCCACCTACAAAATATCACATTGTCTCTCCTCCACAAGACAACAATGCTCCAAAAGGAACCAAGAAATAAAATAATATAAAGCACCAAAATCAAATAGAATGGAACTAAAAATTATACTCAAAACACTTGATGAATGACCCATGATGTTCTAATGCTCATCCTAATAGTTATCCATCACCACAAATACTTTGTGAGGTCTCCTAGAATCCTCTATTTTTAGTCTCTAAATTTACTTATCTATAAATGCCTCGTATAATTGATATTAGGAGACAATATGCTATTGTATGACCTTGTTGGCCACAAGAGTAGAATGGTCATCTACCCTATCCACATCCAAGTGTAGGTGCATGGGACAAATGAAAATTTTATTTTCTCAAACAATTTTGGCCATGTATAGGAAGATTGTGCTATGTGCCCTTACCACGATGCCAACTATGATTTCTAATGACTGGTTTACTAGAAGCTTGTCTACCCTGAGGAGCCTGAGAAGACCTCTATCTCTATTACTATTGTTGCTAACCTAACCTAGGAGTTGTTGATGGTGCTCTAGAAGATTCTACCGACCAAGATTGACAAACTCAAGCACTTGATCTTGATGGGGTTGAATCTTCAATCTATGCTCCTATCTAGCCTCGAAATGACTAGTATGAGCTCTCCACAATCAATATCACCTTTTGTACAAAGTTCTCTAAGCAATTGGCCTCAAACAGATAGACACCACCACTGATTCGAGCATTTAGGCCCTACAGAAAAAAATTAACTAACATGGCCTTGTCCCCAATAGTACACATATTTTTTGATCTCAAATAAAAGATTCTTATACTCATTCATTTTCAATCCCAACAGACACAACTCATGGAAATCATCTTCCTATTTTTGTCTATAGTGGTCTAATAAAAAATGTGCTCAAAATGTCTCTAAGAATATATCTCAAGATACTTTAGTGATATCAAGGTGGAGCTTCTTCTCCTCTTGGTTCCACCAGGTGGAAGTAAAGCACCTCAGATGCATGATAATACACCAAGCCTTGGTATTATTACTATAGGGATGTACAACAAAACATTGATCCATGTCTATCAACCAAGTCTCTTCCTTAGTAGCCCAAAATTAACCCTCAATAGTGGGTGGGTGGGCCCTAAGAAGGTCTTTCATATACCCTGTAAGAATATTGTTCTCATCCACCACTATCTTATCTTGCCTACAAGTATACTTTTGATGTCTTCATGATCTATGAGCTCAAATTAATAGAGATCTAATAATTCTCTTAACTCTCTCATACCATGCTAATTACCCTCATATCGATTATAAGATCATGATTCCTTCTCATGGGATGCTTCTTATTGAGGCCCAACCTATCTATTAACTCCCTAAGGAGATTAATAACCTGAGCACATTGACCCAGCCCCCTCCTTGATTATATGCCCAATTAGCCTCCTAATTATCACCTTGATTAGCTTCCTAATTAGTATTAAGGATAACTTTAACACGAATCTATACCTCTACATCTACCATGAGGAGAAACCATTCATTACACAAACATTGCATGGGCTAGAATAAACATGATTTTTTTTTAAACTCCATTCTAAGGCGTGATTTTACAAGGTTAGGAATCTTAAGATATAATTCACCAAAATAAATGCATGCCACACAAACCAAACATATTTATTACACATAAGCCAAAGCTCCCAACGTATTAATACAACACTCTAATACTAGATTTAATGCCCCAACATGGAAATCATAGGACATTAGCTAATAAAATCATGAAAGAATTATTTTTTGAAATATTTATTTCTTGAATTAACAACTTCTAGTAACTTAGTATCTCACAATGTAACCATACGACATCTTGTCTAAGCTCAATGATGAACTAGAGGAAAATTTATGTTCTAAAATACCAAAAAACAATGAAGTGTTGGGGCACCTTAGGGATGGTCAACAAGTGGTTTCAACCCTTACAAGACTTACCAAGACATGAACATGACCATCTTCTTGATCCTAGGTGCAATAATAGATCAATAACAGATGAAGGAACATAAACCAGTATTAAATATTTCATAAATTTTTACTAATTACATATACGGACCACCTCAAATTTTCCATATAATCTCTAGGACCTAATGAACAACTTTCATATACAATTTTTTCTCATCTAGGCCCAAAAATGCTTGTTGTCAAAAGTATTAAGACTACTACCCCAAGAGGATGAAAACATCTAGCTAGGACACTAGCACCTATAAGGGACACTAGCATGCCATCTTGGTGTCCCACTTTGGTGTTAGAGTCCAAATTTAGCGATAGTGTTCTAATAGGGCCCAATTGTTTATAATCCATCTACCTCACAAATTTTGTGGCTATTGGACAATCCAAAAGTAGGTATTTTCCTCCAAGACACTACAAATAGAATGGAATATCATAGTGGTGCCAAAAAAGCCTCAAGAACGGATACATTCCAAGACAAATCTTGGATAAAAATGGAGAAAAATGACTTCCTCGAGCACTAAACACCCCCAACGCACAAAAGGATATGATGGGGAGATGCCTAGTGATCTCACCAACATCTAAAAAATATTACCCTAAGAAAGGACTTGCAAAAATATAAAATGATGACACTTTTTCACATTTACAAGCTTTTACAAGATGCTCCAAAAAGCCTCAAATGGATACAAATAATTCACAACACAACATAGTTTAACACTAAGAGTTAATATGATGACATAAAAAATCTACAACACCATCTAAGACAACTCTAAAATTCACTAGGTTCATTTTAATCCCACAATAAGATTCCTATGTTTATTTTAAACATTTGGGACATTAAGATAGAAGGAAAAGATGTAAGTTCCTCATTCTCAATACCAACATCAAGAGACATAAACTACACAAATAATTTTCATTTACATTCGATTACAAGTCTTTTTTTAAAAGAGGTCCACTAAACAATATTACAACTTTACATTGCATAGGACTCAACATCCTCGAATTATACATTTATATGAATTAAAATAAGTAGAATGCATGAAATAAAGATAAGTAAAGATATTCTAATATCTACTCTGATGCCAAATCCTCCAATCCCCAATGGTGGTTTCCACACCACCCAACCATGTAGAACCCATAGGTCCATGCCATAGTGCTATGGAGATAATCACATGTCCCAATGGTGTAGTCATGGCTGGAAAGTCCTTAAAGAGAACTGTCTGACCATGCAGCAAGAGTTACATAACATAAACCACTCAATGTGATGGAGGTAATGTAGGAACAAATTGTATTATATCATGAAAATCAATTACAAACTACCGACAACATGTAGCCTAAGAGATTTGGCACACTGGCTTGTTTACACACATACTCAAGTACAATATTTGGGCTCAAGCAAGAATGTGAGCCAACTCCAAACCTCCTAACCTTCAGATTTATCTTATATTTTCTAATGACCCCCTTCTACATGTTTTATTACATTGATTTATATGATCAAGGATGATCCGCTTCAGCCCAAGATGGAACAATAGTCGGTGAAGAAGATGTAATGTGTAAAACAACAAGGTCTGCCTCCGCCAAAGAGATCCTTCTAAAAAAATCCATAGAAATGAAGTGTGGAACTAAGGGAAGGTCAGCCACAAGCCAAGGAACACTGGAAACAATGAATTGAAGCTCTGCAAGCTATGAAAATGATCTGCAAGATTCACCAAAAGCAAATAGGTCTAAGCAGTTCTGATGCTCCAAGCCAGAAAAATGTCTTAGATTCCAAAAGCATTAACTTGCCAGAAAAAGATCCAAATGTCTCATGGACTTGGGACAAGGTAGCTAAACATGTCCACCATCAGGATCCAGCTCCACAAGATCCCATGAGAAATCCCATGAGAAAATACAAACAAACATAGAAAGAAATATTGAAACTGCAAAATAGGAACAAACTGAAAAGAAAATATTTTATGTTGATGCAAGATTGCCAAGAACCAAAGATGCTCTTGTATTAGACATCTGGGGTTGATGAAAAAGAGAGTCTCTCACTTTGCTGGGGTCAGAGAAAAACCAAAATGATCTACCTCTTCCTAAGAACTCCATGATGAGTCTTCAACTAGCCTGCCCTTCCACTTCACAAGATACTCTTTGTATTGGTTGCTCCCGGTGCTATGGCCAATCCTACTGTCTAAAATGTCTTCAATTTGGTTTGGTTCCCTTTGGGGTATCTGCTTCTCCAAGTCAGCTACATTGTCTTTATTGAATTATGTCTCATGATACTGATATAGATCGACAATGTTGAATATAGGTGAAATTTCCAAAGTATCAAGTAACTAGACACTTCGTACGCATTTCTGAAATTAAATTTTTGTAGGATCTGACAAGGTCCAAACTTCCTCATATTCAACTTATTATAGGTTCCAACTAGAAATCTCTCTTTTTTCAGATACACCATCACTTCATCGCCAACTTCGAATTCCTTATGTCTCCTCTTTTCATTTGTTGTCTCCTTGTACATGTTGTTCATGTCTTCCTAATGTTGTTTGACCTGAGTGTGTACCATCTTAATATTCTTTGAAAATTCTTCTTCTTCTGCACTCCTATCTTCATTACTAATGTCTCTCAATTATGACATGCCTCTAGGGTGTGCTTTGGCAACAATCTCAAAAGGTGTTCTTTCGGTACTCCTATTCAATGAATTATTGTAGGCAAACTTTACTTGTGCAAGGATCAAGTCCCAACTTTCGGTTTTCTCTCCAACTAAACATCTCAACAAATTTCTCAAACTTCTATTTACCACTTTTGTCTATCCATCAGTCCATGGATAAAAGGTAGAACTGAATTTTAAATCCGTCTTCATCTTCTTCCAAAGTGTTCTCCAAAAATATCCAACAAACTTAGTGTTTCTATTTGAAACTATGCTCTTAGGTAATCCATGTAATCTCACCACTTCCTTGAAAAATAGGCCAACAACATGTACTCTATCTATCGCCTTCTTACAGGGTATAACATGTGCCATATTTGAGAACCTATCTACCACTAAAAATTTAGAATCATTTCATCTCTATGTCTTAGGCAATCCAAGTATAAAATCCATGCTTATGTCCTCCCAACATCTCTTTGGAACTATCAAAGGCTTATACAATCCAAAATTCTGACTACTACCTTTTGCAAGTTGACAAATTCTACAGCTCTAAAAAAAATTCCTGGCATCCTTATGAATCTAAGGCCAAAATTAATTATCACTAATCAATCCCATTGTCTTGTCAACACCTAAGTGTCCTTCTAATCCTCCACTATGCTTCTCCTTTATCACACTCTCCCTTATTTAACTCCTAGGTATACACAACTGAACTCCCCTAAAAAAAATCTCATCTTGAATGAAGTAGTCCAACCCCTTTCTTCTATCCACGATAATTGGTTCCTTACAAGGTTTCCAAGGTTCTACAAAATCTGGGTCTTCCTCATACAAGTTCTTCAATTATTCAAAACTTAATACCTCCACTCTCATCTCTATTAGCAAGTTCCTCCTTCTGCTCAATGCATCAGCAACTCTATTTGACTTCCCACTTATATGCTTCAAAACAAAGGTATAACTCTGCAAGAATTCTACCCATCTCATGTGTCTCTGATTTAACTTACTCTGACTATTCAAATACCACAAAGATTGATGATTAGTATACAACACAAACTCCTTGGGCAACAAATAATGTCTTCATTTCTTCAATACTTGAACTATATCATAGAATTCATGATCATACACTTAATATCTCCTCCTTGCATCATTCAAATTCTCACTTAAATAAGCTACCAGTCTTCCTTCTTGACATAACACTGCTCCAATTGCATTCCCACTTGCATCAAAGTCCACTTGAAATACTTTACTAAAATTCGGTAAATCCAACACATGTTGCTTTGTCACCTTCTTCTTCAACAATTCAAAGCTCCTATTTGCTCTGGCTGTCTATTTGAAATCCTTTCTATCTCCTCTCATTGCTTCTATCATAGGGCTACAAACTGTACTGAAATTTCTGATAAACTTCCAATAGAAGCTAGCCAATCCATGAAATGATCTTAACTCTCCAATGCTTTCTGGTGTATGCCATTCAACAATTTCTCTTACCTTCTCAAAATCCATCTTCAATCCATCCACAAATATCACAAATCCCAAATATACTAGCTCTTCCTTGATGAAACTCCAATTCTTAATGTTTAACAACAACTTCTCCTCTCTTAACCTCTGCAAAACTTGTCTCGAATGCAACATGTGTTCTTTCTTGCTCTTACTAAAAATCAAAATGTCATCCAAATACACAATAACAAACTTACCCAAGAATTTCCTCAATACCTCATTCATCAACCTCATGAAAGTACTCAGTGCATTAGTCAATCCAAAAGGCATCACCAACCATTCATACAGTCCTTCATTTGTCTTCAATGCTATCTTCCACTCATCTCCTTCTCTGATTTTGATATGATGGTATTCACTTTTCAAGTCTATCTTTGTGTAGTATTTGGCTCCACTCAAACAATCCATTATGGAATCCATCCTAGGCAAGGGAAATATGTACTTCACTATGATATTGTTTATTTCTCTAGAATGAGTACACATCCTCCATTTTTTATCCTTCTTAGTTACTTAATATTGTTGAAACTGCACAAGGACTCAATTTTTCCTTGGTCAATCCTTTCCTCAATAAAATATGCACTTATCTATTCAAATCCTCATTCTTTGCTGGTGTCATCTGGTGTGCTTATTTATTAGGCAAACTAGCTCTAGGAATCAGGTCCATGCAATGACTGATACTCCTCACAGGGGGTAATGCATCAAGTACATTATTTGAAATGATGTCTCCCTACTCTGTCAACAACTCCTTTATTTCTTCTAGTTGTTCTCCTTCATGCTCCGGATTGTCAGCATTCTTAGGAAATAAGGCAAAACACACATTCTCATGTCTCATCTGAATCCAAGAATTTCCTTCCATCCACCAAACAAATTCTAGCACTTGTACAAACTTTAGTTTTTAGAGGCTCCTCCAAGGGTAACAAGGTTTTCTTCATCCCATTTGCAACAATAGTGTCTATGTTCTTCCTCCCATCATGTATTTCCTATCTATCAAACTGCCAAGGTCTACCCAACAAGATATGACATATATCCATAGGCATAATATCACACAAAACTTCATCATGATAAGATCCAATCTTCAATTTCACCAAACATTGTTCACTTAGTAGTATCTTATGATCATCCTGAATCAATTCTATCTGATAAGGCTTAGGGTGCTTCAATCTCTCCTAATTCAGCTTCTTCACCATCTCCTCCAAAACAAGATTATCTAAACTACCACTATCAATTATAACTTTACAACACTTACTGAATACTTTACATCTGATCTTGAGCAAATTCTTCCTCTGCAAGGTTCTTCATCCTCTCTGCTATGACACAAAGCTCTCCTCATCACCAGCAATTCTCCTTCTTTTGATTTATTAGCAGATATGGTATGGTCTTCTTCTACCAATGTTGTCCACCCAATGCTCTTTGCCTTCCTACATTAAAAAGAACGATGTCCTTCTCCTCCACACTTAAAAGAAGGTTCCTCTAAACACTCTTCTATCTTGTTTTCTATCTTCTTTTCCATAACACTCGTTCTGGTATCCATCGGGTTCTCTTCTCTAATAAAAATTTCTATCATCCTTCTGGTATGAACTACCATCTCTACTAACTTCCTTATCTTTTCTTTGATCTGTACATGATCCTCTTCCTCAAGAATGGCTTCTTCCTCCTTGAAATCTTCCACTTCTACCTCTTTTCTTCTGCTCATGTCTTTTGTTCAACTTCTCTTCTGCTTTAAGATCCAATTGATAAGCTTCAAAATCAAATTAATTTTCCATGTCCTTTCAACTTAGTGCAAGCATGTCTCACCTTCTTATCTTCCATGGTACCTTCAAAATCAAAATACTTTTCTATCTTCGTGATCAAATCTAGCAATTCATCTGAATCCAATTTACCATCATAATCCAATGGGGTAAAATGTGGTCTGGTATTTTCTCTTGACAATGCTCTTATAAACCTTTCTTCATCTGGATCATTCGTTGGTGGATTTTCTCCTTGTTCTCTAGTTACTTCTTCTTCCTCATCATTACTCACATCTTAAACATGTCAACATCTTCCCTGGGCCATTTCAATAGCTTGCAATCAGGCTGCAATTCCTCTCAACATTTCCATCACAACAAGGTCTGCATTTCCACACCCTCCACCACCTCTAACATTTCCTCTTTGTGCCATCTATGCACCAGTCCTCTGCAGTTGCAGGTTGGATCCTCAATCTGCCACCCTACAACCAAAATCTTACAGGACTACACGCAATCTCTAGAATGAAATCTCACTTTGATACCACTTGGTGTCGTCATGGTTGGAAATTCCTCAAAGAGAACTGTCTGGACTATGCAACAAGCTACACAACAAAAACCACTCAATGTGATGGAGGCAATGTAAGAACAGACTGTATTATATCATGAAAATAAATTACAAACCACCTGCAACATGTGGCATACAAGATTTGGCACACTGGCGTGTTTACACACATGCTCAAGTATAATATCCGAGCTCAAGCAAGAATACGAGTCGATTCTGGACCTCCTAACCTTCAGATTTATCTTCTATGTTCTAAGAACCCCCTTCTACATGGTTGATTACATTGATTTATATGATCAAGGATGATCTATGTCAGCCCAAGATGGAACAGTAGCCGATGAAGAAGATGTAACGTGTAAAACAACAAGGTCGGCCTCTGCCAAAGATATCCTTCCGAAAAAGCCATAGAATGAAGTGCAAACCTAAGGGAAGGTCGGCCACAAGCCAAGGAATGCTAGAAATAATGAATTTAATCTTCGCAAGCTATGGAAATGATCCGCAAGATTAACCAAAATAAAATAGGCCCAAGTGGTTTCGGTGCTCCAAGCCAGAAAACTATCTCAGCTTTCGGAAGTGATAACTTGCTAAAAAAATATCCAAACATCTCACATACTTAGGACAAGGCAGGTGAACATATCCATAATCAGAATCCAACTCTGCAATATCTAAAGGGAAAATGCACACAAATGCAAAAAGAAATGTTGAAATTGTAAAATAGGAACAAACTGAAAAGAAAATATTTTTTGTTGATGCAAAATTGCCAAGAACCAGGGATGCTTCTACATCATGCAAACACATACAATCATAGGATACATAGGGCAAAAAGGCTTGCACTCACACTAACCATGAAGAATACATGACATACAATAATATAGAATAAACACCAACATAGAAAGCAATATTAGAGGTTCTAAGGTTCCTGACACCCCCTTTGCAACATAAAATTAGCAATTCAACTATTCTATGAAAATTGGGCATCATAACTACATAATTTGGAAAAATTTACAAAATTTCTCAAAACAAATTAAAGGATCAATGAAATACAAAACTTTTAATAAAAAAGACATGTTTTTTCTAATGAATTAAACTATTTACAAACAGCTAGAAAGATTAAGGGAGAGAAATGGAGAAGGAATGAATTTCCTACCCCAAATTTGGCCCAAATTTCAATCTTCAATTTCTTCAAGCACACAAGAGGAGAGATCAAATCAAAATAGTACAGCAGGAACTCTTCCTTATTCCTATTCTAATCCCCACAAATTTCTCACTAGTATGTTGATAAATAGCTTCACAATCCACAAATCAAATTTTGATCAAAAGAGGGGTTTTTTCCATGCACACAATTCTTCCAAAATAGACTAAGTAGAGAAATCAACCAATTTTCCTATTTTTGAAACCCAATTCATTTTCCTTTTTGAAAAAATAAAATAAAATGTCACTTTTAAATTTCCAAAAGCATATATTTTTCCCTAATTATTCAATACATTTATATATGAATATTCAAAAGCCACATTTTGATTTTTAAAAATTAAATTACCATTTAAAACTCTAAAACCCATTTTCACATTAAATTTTACGAAAAAACATTACTTAACATAAACACTCAAAAACTCTTCACTAGTCAAACACTTAGGGGTTGGGGTTTCTGAATCATTATCAACTATGGTATTCTGAGTACAACATTGGTAGTAATATGGGAAGCCATACTCAAACCAAGTATGATGGGAATGGTATAATGAAAATTGGCCAATGTGATATCTCCTCGTAACCACTATCAAGGAATAACTTAGACATGTCAAACCAGGTTGAGTACCTATAACCACTCGACCATGTCAAGTGTACTTGGGCATATACATAGCACATGCAATTTCCTCAAATGGGGTCAAACATCATAAACATAAAAATAGTCACATGAAAATGCATGTGCATGATCAACTGAAATAACAACAACATAATAAACACACTAGAATGATATTATGACTGGCTCGTAAAGTGCTCCATGCATATACCAATACAAAATGAATGGTGGTATGCATGATCCTAAATAATCATCTACAAATATCTTTATGAATTATATCTAAAAATATAAATGTGAGAAAGCAAACATGAGAGGCATTATAGAGTTTGTTGTTTTCAAGCATCAATAGATTGTAAAATGTGACATATCATCCAAGTTTGTAGCTATACTCTTGGACTTGAGAGAGCCTAGAGATATAGTCAAGACTTTGGTTTTGGCTTTGATTTAAAAATAAATAAAAAAATCGACATCTCTTGTTATGAAGTTAGTGTTCCCACTCCCATGGAATAGAATAAGCTTCAAGCTAAGGATATATGGTAAACTAGTTGCCTTTCATCTTTACCTCTTGATCCACTTCATTATGCCAAAGATGTTTTAAGGTTGTCAAGGGAGTAAATTTTCTAAAATATATTCTCAACTTGGTAGAGCCAAATTGGATTGAGTGGATGAACAAGTTCATTAGTATTAGGTCAAAAAAAGAAATAAGAAGCTATTTTTCATTAATTGTAATTCCTAGTATTCAATATTTTCTAAATAACATAATTTTGTAAGAAACTATTAAAAAGTTTAATATATCCTTGATTTATTTGTTTAGGCCGCATAGTTAAATTGACCATAACTAATTTGTAAATTATAACCTAAACATAGATAAAAAAAAATATTTGTTTTCTTTTTAAGAAAATATTATTTTTATATTATCATAGCTTGGGGAAACGTCTCAGTTCATGCTCTTGTCCCAATAACCATTCACTCCTTATTTACCTAACTCCTCAAATACTATATTTAAAAATATTAAATAGATGATAATTAAAATTCCACTAAAATATTTTGCATCTACCAATAGCTGCCTACTTGTACAATGAGTAGTTAAAATTTGAATATATTTAATTGGAAGGGTTGTGAAATTTTATTGGTACCCATAACACATAGTTACTAGGGAATTTGTGGATAGGTATTGGTTACAAAATATTTACTAGAGGAATATGTATTGGATTAGTTGTGCAAATTTTTGAGGTTGTTGTAGCACATGGTTATTGGGCATTTGTGAATAGGCATTGGACATCACCTCTAAAGGGCCACTTTTTGACCTTTATGCATATAAGAAATTCTTTCAGATTTTTCATGACTACCCAGAATTTGAAACAATAGCTTTAAGCTATTGTGTCACATCTA
The DNA here is from genome assembly GCF_030272615.1 of Cryptomeria japonica. NCBI lineage: Eukaryota > Viridiplantae > Streptophyta > Pinopsida > Cupressales > Cupressaceae > Cryptomeria > Cryptomeria japonica. The sequence continues at coordinate 245,733,388 of NC_081414.1, forward strand.
AAAAAAAATTAAAAAATCATCAAAATTTGATATATTGTTTAGGAGCTTGAGGTGTGTGAAGTTAGAGTGGGTTGGGACCCTTCCCCTATAATACCACAAAACAGACATTCATATTACAATATTATCATTACAATATTTTCCTCAATTTCAAAAGAACTAATATTATTATAAAACTCAAAAATGAGTACTGATCAAAAATATTTTTTAACCACATCAAACTAATAAATGGCAAGTATAAAATTAGTCAAATCGCTCAAGTTTATCATGACTAAACAATGAACGAAACTTTAAAGGAAATTTTGTGCCTTTAATTGGAAACTTAAACTTTTCCATGACCTTCTTATCATTTGCATGTCATAGCTTGTCAAGAAGACTAAATGGTACACAACATATATATCTTCAAATATCTCTTTGAACTTCTTTGACCATGTAGATCATTGTAATCAATTAATAGAAAATGTTAACGTTGAATATGAATCGCACTATTGTTAATATTTGAAGGAGAATGTGCATGTCAATACATTAGTTGTCCTCTATGAGACAAAATAGTCATCCATTTGTAAACCTAATAGCTGAAATTTGAATATTTTATTGGAGGAGTTGTGCAACTTGGTACCCATAGTGCATAGAAACTAGGGCATTTAAGCATAGGTATTAGTCAAAACAATTATTAGAGGAATATCTATTTAATTAGTTGTGCAAATTTTTTAGGTGGTTGTAGCACACAGTTATAGGGACGTCTATGAATAGGCATTAGAGATCACCTCCAAATGATCACTTTTTAACTTGTGTGCACATAATGAATTATCTTGCATTCATTGAAACTACCCAAAATATGAGACAATAGCTTTATGCTCTTAAATCACATATAAAGAAACCATAAAACTCATAGAAATTTGATATATCGGTTAAAAATTTAAGATGCATAAAATTTGGATGGATGACTAATAGAACCCTTCCCTTATAATATTATAAAACACATTTTTATTTCAAAATTATCATTACAATATTGTTCTCAATTACAAAAATACATGCTATTATCATAATACTAAAGAAAAAACAAATTAGGACCACTATATGACACTAGTTGAAAAAAATTTAAAAATTAGTACATAAACTAGAAAATGTTAAGCCTAGAGAATGTTAGTCAACTCTCAGTGTTTAACACTTTTAAGATCCTAGAAGTGTATTCTTATTGTGATCACACACCTTAAGCAACATATTAAGCCTAGAAAATATCAGTCAACTCTGAGTGTTTAACACTTTTAAGCCTCAAAGTGTAAGCTTTGTGTGTGTGATTTAAGCCATTCCACTACCTAATAAATGACAATTATCAAATCAGTCAAAAAAATCTCTCAAGCTTATCATGACCAAACAAGGAGCCAAATTTCAAAGGAAAGGTGTGTGTGTTTAATTGGCAACTCGAACTTTTCCACGATGTTCCTCTTATCATTTTCATGTCACATACTTTCAAGAAGGCTAAATGGTACACAACATTGCACTACCTAATAAATGACAAATATCGAATCAATCAAAAAAAATCTCTCAAGTTTATATTGACTAAACAAGGAGCCAAATTTCGAAGGAAAGTTGTACGCGTTTAATTGGCAACTCGAACTTTTCCACGACGTTCCTCTTATCATTTTCATGTCGCATCTTTTCAAGAAGGCTAAATGGTACACAACACTGTACTACCTAATAAATGACAATTATCAAATCAGTCAAAAAAAACCTCTCAAGTTTATCATGACCAAACAAGAAGCCAAACTTCGAAGGAAAGTTGTGCGCGTTTAATTGGCAACTCAAACTTTTTCACAGTGATCCTCTTATCATTTTCATGTCACATGCAAGAAGGCTAAATGGTACACAACACTGTACTACCTAATAAATGACAATTATCAAATCAGTCAAAAAATCTCTCAAGTTTAACGTGACCAAACAACTGAACAAGTAGCCAAACTTCAAAAGAAAGTTGTGTGCATTTAATTGACAACTCGAACTTTTCCACAACGTTCCTCTTGTCATTTTCATATCACATCTTTTCAGGAAGGCTAAATGGTATACAACATTGTACTACCTAATAAATGACAATTATCAAATCACTCAAAAAAAAACTCTCAAGTTTATCGTGACCAAACAAGAAGCCAAACTTCGAAAGAAAATTGTACACGTTTAATTGACAACTCAAACTTTTCCATGACGTTTCTCTTATCATTCTCATGCCACATCTTTCCAAAAAGACTAAATGGTACACAACACTATACTTCTTCTAGCACGTGGATGGTTGCAGTCGATTCACAGAAAATGTGGGTGTTGTATTGAAGTCGACTCCTTTAATATTTGAAGAACATACATGTGATATAGGTACTAACTCTCCGCTGTGAGACAAAATGCACGCTACAAGTAACTCCAGTGCACCCAGATGCAAGCTTGTCTGCCTAAACTATTTTCTTTCCACCGTACTTCATTTTGTCCTATCCTAAAGGATGCACAAATGAATTAGAAAGACCTAGTACAGATGACGTGTGGATTGTCGGGGTGGGTACCCTGTCAATCGGTAGATCACATGCCCCATCTTTTTTGAAGTCGACTCCTTTAATATTTGAAGAACATACATGTGATAGAGGTACTAACTCTCCGCTGTGAGACAAAATGCACGCTACAAGTAACTCCAGTGCACCCAGATGCAAGCTTGTCTGCCTAAACTATTTTCTTTCCACCGTACTTCATTTTGTCCTATCCTAAAGGATGCCCAATCCCATAGGCCTTCTTTAATCTTATTCTAATCGACAATATGGGGGCTTCGTAAAATTCACATGGGCATGTACCTCAGTTTCTGACTTTTTCGTTGAATAGACAGTGGCGGTGATGCGTGGCAGACAATACGCCATTCAGTGTTTCCTAGAAGTCATCTCACATCACTAATCCACGATTTGGCAATTTTGATCTTATTCTAAACGACAAGATGGGGGCTTCGTAAAATTCACATGGGCATGTACCTCAGTTTCTGATTTTTTCCTTGAATACAGTGGCGGTGATGCGTGGCAGACAATACGCCATTCAGTGTTTCCTAGAAGTCATCTCACATCACTAAACCACGATTTGGCAATTCAGTCTCTGTCCGATTAATGACGTGGCAACACTTCTGTGGCATTACAGATTGCCGTATAGAAGAAGAAGCCTACGTGGACCAATTAATGTGGGTCCTTAATCCCTAAAACACTATAAATAGCTGGATTTTACAGGTGAGTCTCACAGCATAACTGCAATGGGTTCAATAGGGAACGATGAGACTGGCGCTGATGAAAACATGGCAGCCTGGCTCTGCGGAGTTAATACCATCCGAATGAAGCAATTGCAGCTTCCTTCCCTTGGTATGAACAATTTACAATCTTTTTCAATCCTACAAATACTGATATTATTTCAATTCTAAGTAATATTATCTTTAGATCCGCTGTTTCGATCATCGTATATATTTTTGTATTGAAGTTCGGAATCACATTCAACAAATTTCATTTCATTTCTTGTTATCGTTCTTTCCATTTGTATTATATTCTGAAATTTACAGAAATTGTAAGCTTTGTTTCTCTTTTTCTAATCAGGTAACAAAGAAGTGAAAGTGCGCATCAAAGCCTCGGGCATATGCGGGAGTGACGTACATTATCTCAAGGTCTGCAAGGCCATTATTAACGTGAAAGTAGTTTGAGATATCCGTGATTTGGATGGATTATGCTCTTTTTATGATTCATTACGAGGAAGTATTACCGTAGAAATAGTCTGAGATATTCATCAAGAGTTCAATGGATTATATTCTTATGATTCATCATTATGAAATTTACTATTTTATATTTAAATCATAGTTTTGAATATGTGAACGGATGAATAACTTTTAAGCTCAGTTGAAATTAGTCTATAAGACAATCAAATTTGTCAATTTTGTCTTTTGTGTTTCTATTCAAGAAAATGATGAGTATTTTTAATTTCTCAATAATCTTTTGGCCAAATAAATTGTTCTATTTGGCATGTCTGTCATTGATGTCCTTGAAGACTTCACGTTCCATAATAAAATATTTTCTGATTCTTCTGTTTCCATAGTGTAGAAAATGCACCTTCTTTATTCTCATGTTTCTTTAAACCATCTCAGTTTACATTGGAGTTGATATTAGTGAGTCCTGAATTGAACAATATGAATCTTGACTCTGCATAGAATAATAGTCATTATGTACGCATTTTATTGATAATCACAATACTCCAAATAATACTTCTTATTTTTCCGTAGACACTTTACTTACACTTGTTGATGTATTTAAATGTGGTCTCTAATTTAACAAACATTTGATTGCAGCACTTGAGGCTTGCAGACTTCGTGATCGAGGGGCCATACGTGCTGGGACATGAATGTGCAGGAGTTGTTGAGGAGGTGGGATGTGAGGTGAAGCATCTAGTAGTTGGTGACCGGGTGTCTTTGGAGCCTGCAATTCCATGCAGGGGATGTAAGCCATGTATGGAGGGTTATTACAACTTATGCCAGAATGTAAAGGCCTTTGGAACACCTCCATTCCCTGGTTCACTGGCTCAGAAGGTCTACGTTTCATCTATCATCTATAGACTTAGTTTATTTTAATAAAGTTATATATGGGATAATGTAAATCTCTTCCTTGAATGTAATCAGTTATATTTCTCATGGAGATTGTAGATTATTCATCCTGAAGAAATGTGTTTTAAATTACCGGAGAATGTGAGCTTCGAAGAAGGTGCTATGTGTGAACCACTGAGTGTTGGAATACATGCTTGTCGTCGTGCAAATATAGGCGCCGAAACAGATGTTGTAATAATGGGGGCAGGAACAATTGGTCTTCTCACATTGCTTTGTGCACGAGCATTTGGAGCACCTCACATTGTGATAAGTGATATAAATGGAGAGCGTCTCACCATGGCTAAGAAACTTGGAGCCGATGAATGTATTCTAGTCTCTATGAACAATGAGGTATAAATTCTTCTCCCATTATCTTTAAATGTGTACATCTTATAATATGTAGAATACTAATTTCAAATTTCTGAATGTCACATAGGATATCGAAGAAGAGGTACGACTACTGCAGAAAGCTATGGGAAAAGACATAGACATAATATTTGATTGTGCCGGATTTTCCAAAACTATGACAACAGCTCTCAAGGCAACTCGTGCAGGTGGTAAGGTATGCCTTGTGGGCATGGGTCATCATGAAATGACAGTACCACTCCCTCCAGCTGCTTGTAGGTATGATACAGATCTAATTCTTTCTATTAGCTTTGATAGAGATCTAAATCATTCTATTATAATTATAGAGATCTAATTTATTCTATTATCAATTATACAGAGATCTAATTCATTGTATTATCAATTATACAGAGATCTAATTCATTCTATTAGTTATGATAAAAATCTAATTCATTCTATTTGTTATAGAGTGAGATCTAAACCATTCTATTATCAATTATAATACAATGGTCATAGAGAAGAATAAGCGACACTAATTTCAGTCCCAAAGGTTCAGTACACTAGCGATAGTGATCTAATGCATTCAATTGTATAGGCTATGATAGAGATCTAAATTATTCTATTATCAATTATAATGCAATGGTCATGTAGAGGAGAATGACTTGACACTAGTTCCAGTCCAAAAGGTCTAGTACACTAGCGATGGTGCATCCTAGCATGCCAATAGGATTTTATGATAAAATAACATAGTACTAAAGTGGGACTAGGAGCACCAAAATAAGAAAACGGAATCTTAACTAAAATGGTAAAGATAGATCTTGTATTTTGCACGTTAATTTTTCTTTGTGATTATCAATTATATTGTAATGGTCGCCAAAGGAGATGAGCACACAACTTTGATTTCAAGAGGTCTAGTACACTAGTGATAGAATTTTGTAGCATATTAATGGGACCACATAATCCAATGTCTTATTTGATGTTTCTCAAATACCATAGTACTAAAGTGAGATTAGGAGCACCAAAGTGAGAAAGTGTAAGGTCGTGAAAATGATGAAATGGGACATGTTATAACCTAAACTAAAGTGAGATTAGGAGTACCAAAGTGAGAAAGTGTAAGTTCGTGAAAATGATGAAATGGGACATGTTATAGCCTAAACTGCAGAGGGCTTGGTAGCCAAAGTGACTATAATTTTAAATATAGGTCTTATAATTTTTAATCTTAATTTGCTTGTTCAATAATTTTTTTATAGTTTTATCTCTTTAAATTTATAATTTTAATTGTGTGGATTTTTTTGGCAGGGAAGTAGACGTTATTGGAATATTTAGGTATAGGAATACTTGGCCTCTCTGCTTGGAATTTTTAAGTTCTGGAAAGTTAGATGTCAAACCTCTTATTACCCATCGTTTTGGTTTCACACAAGAAGAAGTAGAAAATGGTTTTGATACTAGTGGCCACAATCAAAAGGCAATCAAGGTTATGTTCAACATTTAAGAATCTTCATATGTAATGAGACAAGTATAATTATTCACAACCTTGTGGAACTATCTAAATCTATATTGTATTACCCATATTTAAATAAGTGTGTGTACATTATACCCCAATTTACATTGGGAGATATTTGTATATTCATATCAATATTGTTGATATGATTGATAGACTACATATTAATATTTTCTACGATATATTATGATATAGTATTTTTTTACTCTTAAAATGATAGATAAATTTTACTTGTGTTGAATTCATGTTTTTTACTAGACCTAAAGAGTGATCATTCATTCTTAATCAAGATATTTATCCATATCATGTTTTTGTTTAATTAAGAGGAAGTAACCAGTTCAAAGCCAAAGGTTTAGTATAAGTTACCTTAGGAACTTTAGTAAGTTCAATTGGAAACACTAATTAGTTAAAGAAGTTGTGTATATATATGTGCATATACATATTTAAGAGTTGCTTATGATTCCTCAAGCGTTTGATAATCATAATGTATACGATGGTGTACATGCACTCCAAGCCACATTATAAGATCCCAAGAAAATTAATCATAATACAAAATCACTACAGACAAAATTTATGTATTAGTTATTCTTTATTGAATTTTGTGGATAATTTCTTGATAAGATAACATTCATTGTTGTACTCTAAGCCTATGCTAGAAATGAAGCTTTTGAACAAGATGTCTAGACATCCATCAAAATATAAATGACAAGAATTTAAATTTTTGAGACATTATGTTTGTAATTCCCCTAGTAGACATGTTTACAACATTTCAAAATATAGCAAGTGCAAAACCCTTTTCACAAAATTCCCAAGTAAATTTGATCTTATGAAATGCCATGATTGCAAGGTATGCATATAAAAGACTTGTGGAAAAGGATTTAGAAACTTTCAAGAAAATGAAATTGGCAAGCGTAAAGCTAATTTTTACGTATGTATGGAAATCTATCAAAGTATAAAGATTAGATAAATTATGTTAAATGTTGTAGTTGCAATTACTCTAATAGATGTACATGAAAAATGTTGAAGCATATACAAGAAAATAAAATCTTTAATAGAATGCCTCAAAGAAAATGATTTTGTAGACTAGAATTATTCTAAGAAATAGACAAAATATATTTGTTAAAAGGACTTAAAATTTTTATTGAACAAGTATAATTATATATGGAAAATCATACTAAAAATTCTTACTAGAGGTAAAACCCAATTGTTGCACATGTTCCACTAGTTTCTATGGCATTTATTGATTTAATGTCATTTAAAAAAAAGAATATAACATAAAAAATTGAGACTTTAAAGTTGTTAGTGTTGATGATGGGCATCCATATTAAATGAAATGTATTCCTTAGATCTAAAAAGTAACAAATCATGTGATGCCACATCTTGACATACCAATAAAACATGACTGTCAAATTTGGGGCTTGATCTCACATGCTTCAATGATCATTTCTACACTTTCTAAAAATAAAAACCTCACATGGAACCACCAAGCCTAGTGGTATAAACTATTTTATAAAAGTTGTTCCTAGTTAATATATATTAGTATTTTATCTATAGGAGGTTCAACAGATATGTTGACAGGAAATTAGGATTTTAAATAATTAGATGCCATTTATGGACAAGAGACCATTATGCTTGTTTCTCATTGATTTTGATCTGTATTATGCAATTTTTGTAAAGAAAAGATGATAGAAGGGCATCAACCCCTCTTTATTTTCTTTTTCTTTGTTAAGTCTATTTGTTCCAATTTCAGTTTGTTTAGTGAAATTTTTCTTGTTAATGAGCCTTTTATCAACCTCTTTCCTTTGTGTTTACTATCACCAAAGTTGGGGATTTCCATTGGCAATAATGATGGAGAAGGATCTTGAATCCTCTCTCACCAATCACTCTTTTTGTTGCAAGATTTCAATATGGATGGTAGTTGTAGAAGTTACTATTCAATTGGGGGTTCATGTCACCACATGGAGCAGCTTGATGAATTAATAAGGAACTCAATTAGGGAGTCTACTGCTGGAAACTTCTAAATGAAAAATGACCATATTTGAGCTATCATGGTTGTGGGTTTGCAACAAGAAATAGCTGCCATTGATGGGAGAGAGAATGTGTTGGTTTTTGCTTGTAATAGAGAGGAATTGAAGACAAAAGAGAGATCAATGTCTTGTGATGGGAAGTTAATTGGGAAATGCTTTAGAGGAGCTATGACCAATATTTTGGTCTGATAACTTCTCTCTGTTGTTGTAAAAGAAGGTCAAGCATTGAATAAATTGTGTCTAGAGTGGTGGTTCAAATTTGTCATTATTTATAATTATTTTCACATTTATGGACTTATTTTCACTGTGTTTTGTATATGCATTTATATTTTAACTTCTCATTGATTGTGAGTTAGTAAGGTTGCCATCATATTTGGTATCAGAGAAACAAGTGATTGGGATACTATCATGTGGGAAGAATTACACCAAGAAGAATGAGAAGATGAGGTGGTCAAAGAAACCATGATGAAGGAGTCTATGAATTGTTGCAGAAATTGGTAGCAATAATGGAGGATATGTAATAAATGCAAAGGAGAGGTGTGGTAACTGATGATGGTAGTGACCTAGAAGAAGAAGAAGAATAAACCTAGGCCATTGATGATGTTTTGGTAGAACCAGAATGTATTGGATAAAAATTGATAAAAGCAATTTCTCATGTTGGAACCAAACCAAAAATAGAGGTTCCTACTCATTGTGGAAGTCTCAATGGAGAAGAACTCATTGATTGGATCAATGATCTTGATAATTATTTAGAGTATGAAGTTTTCTTGTACCAAGATAAAAGGCTACACTACTATGTGGTGGGATTATCTCCATACTGAAAGATAGAAGAAGAACAAGGAGAGGATAACTTGTTGAGACATAATGATTGCAAAATTGAAGAATAAGTTTCTTTAAGGAGACTACTTAACTAATCTATTCAAAATATTGAAAAATCTTAAGTAGAAAGATATTTCAATGAAAGAATATAATAATATACTAAAGATTTTGACAAGTTGTTGATTAGATTAGGCCATAGGGAAGAAGCTTTGGAGAATGGAGCATGATATTTTGATGGTTTGAGATGTAGTATGAAAGATGAATTAAGTTTAGTTTCCCATAGATCACTTGAGGAATCCTATTAACTTTCCATTAAATCAAAACATAAGAGTATGAGGGAGCAAAATCAGCAAGGGAGTGGTAGAGGAAGAAGATATAGATGAAGAGGACAGTAAGTAGCAAGGGGACAACAAAATCATCAAGATGAAGAGGTTGGCTATTCAAGTGGACCAGTCAATCAAGAAAGAGGTGTTTATCAAAACAAAGGGGATAGATCATATGGTAGAGGTGGTTTCCAAGGAAGAGGAAGATATTTTTATGGTAAGTTTTTCAAATGTAACTAGTATGTTGGTCACAATCGTTGGGAGTTTCCTAAGCTTTCACAATGTGGTCATACAAAATCTGAAAGAAGCAACTAGATTGTACAAGGAAACCCAAAAATTTTAGGATCACCTACTCATCACAATGAGGAACTTGAGCCTAGAGAATCATTGCTTTTCAAAAAAGTGTCGTTGAAGCTATTGAAGGAGAGCTTTGAACTAGTGCAATGAAGATAATTATTTAAAACAAAATGCAAGGCAAAAGGTGAGTGTTGTAAATTAATCACTCATAGTGGTAGTACTAATAATCTTGTGGCTATTGAAATGGTGAAAAAATAAGGCCTTAAAATAATTAAACGTCCTTCTCATTATAAATTTTGTTGGATACCAAAGGGGCATCAATTATTAGTAGATGAACAAGAATTAGTGAAATTTCAAATTGGAAGTTATAAAGATAGTGTCATTTGTGATATCATGCCCATGGATGTGTTCCATGTGTTACTTGGTAGGCCTTGGTAGTTTAATCGAAAAGACATGCATGATGGGAGGAATTACACTTAATATTGGAGAAGAATGGTTTCAAGCACACTTTGTTACCTTTGCAAGAACAAGAAGAGTGCAGTAGTAGTAGCAAGGTAGCGATGGTGAGTAGAACAGAGCTTTTACATAGCATGAAGGATGAAGAAGTAAAGGTTTCTTTGGTATTAAAGCTCAAGGTTGTGCTTACCTCCACAAAGTTTGATCATTTTCCTATAGAGATATAGGAAATATTGTAGAGACATATGGATATTGTAGTAATAGATTTAGTGAATGAGTTTCCTCCCATTAGGAGTGTTAGTCATCACATGCATTTGATTCCTAGAGATAGCCTTCCAAAAAAGGTTGCATATAGATTGACTCCTAAGTAAAATTAGGAGATTAGGAAGCAAGTTCAAGAATTGCTTGAGAAAGGGCTAATAAGAGAGAGTCTTAGCCCTTGTGTTGTTCCTAAAGTCCTAGTACCTAAGAAATGAGGTTAATAAATGGTGTGCATGGACTTTAGAGCCATCGATAAAATTGCAATTAGATATAAGTAACTTCCAATTCCAAGAATGGATGACTTAATAGATTATTTAAGTGGCTCTATGCATTTTTTAAAGATTGATCTAAAAAGTGGCTACCATCAAGTTAGGATCAAACCTAAAGATGAGTGGAAGATAACAATTAAAACTAATGATGGACTTTTTGAAGGTTGGTTATACTCTTTGGGATCACAAATGGACCTAGTCATTTTATGAGGCTTATGAATGAATTCTTAAAATCATTCCTAGGGAAGATTGTTATTGTGTATCTTGATGGTATTTGGGTTTTTAATAGGTCTAAACAGGAATACCTACAACATTTGAGTATGGTTATGGCAAGATTGCATGAGGAGAAGTTGTTGAATTTTTTGAAAAAGTGTGTGTTTATGTAGACTTAATTGATAAATATTTGGGTTTTAGAGTATACAGGGAAAGATTGAAAATGGACAAGGAGATTATTGAATTAATTATTTATTGGCCAACACATAAGAGTGCATCTAAGGTAAGAAATTTTCATGAGATTGCTAGTTTCTACAAGAAGTTTATTAAAAACTTTAGTCATATAGTTGCTCCTATACTTGACACAATTAAGGGTTTTTAGAAGCAATTTGTATGGCCCAAAGAAGCTGAAAATAGTTTGCAATTTATCAATTATAGAGTAACCAGGAAACCGATACTTGCATTACATAATTAAAATAAAGTATTTCAAGTTGAATGTGATGCCAGTGGCTTGGAAATAGGGGTTCTTCTTAATCAAGAAGGAAAAATGGTGGCTCGTGCTAGTGAAAAATTAAATGATGCTAAGAAGAAATATTTAACTTGCGAACTTTAATTTTATACATTGGTTCAATATTTAAATAAGTGGAGGCATTACTTAGTTCTCAAGGAGTTTATTATCTACACTGATAACCATTCATTACAATTCATTAACATCCAACATAAATTAAATTAATGACATGCAAAATGGGTAGAACATCTTTAAAAGTTTAATTTATGTTAAATAAAAAGAGTGGGTAAACAAATAAGGTTGTTAATGCATTAAGTAGAAGGAACTTATTTTTACATGAAATTCAGGCTAATAGTGTTGGATTTGATAATTTTTGGGAGTTGAATGAGAACACTAGTACAAAAACAACAATAGATGACTAAAAAAACTACCAATTTTTTCAGATAAATGACTAAATTTGATCACGTGACCATTGGTAGTTTATTCCCAGTCATAAATCAATTTGGTTATGTGACCACTAGTTGTTTTGATTGATCAATTTGGTGATTGATTTGGTCATCGATTTGGTCATTGATTTAGTCATATATTTAGTCACTAATTTAGTCATATATTTAGTCACTAATTTAGTCATATATTTAATCATTAATTTAGTCATTGATTATTGTTATCTGGTCATTTATTTAGTCATGATAGTCACTAATTTAGTCATATATTTAGTTATATATTTAATCATTAATTTAGTCATTGATTGATGTTCTCTGGTCATTTATTTAGTCATATTAATCATTTATTTAGTCATATATTTAGTCATTAATTTAGTTATATATTGAGTCATTAGTTTAGTTATATATTGAATCATTAATTTAATCATTGATTGTTGTTAAACAATCATTTATTTAGTCATCATAGTCATTATTTTAGTCATATATTTAGTCCTTATTTTAGTCATATATTTACATCCATTGGTAGTATATTTAATCATTTTTATTTATTGGTAGTATATTTAATCATTTTATAATGCAAAAATAATATAACATTAAACTCGAACTAGATCATAAAAGAAAAGAAAAATATTACATATACGAACAATCTACATGTTAGAATTAAAAGATTGATTGAACATCATGACAAACAAGATAATCTATAATAAAAAAATATAATGCAAATATGTATATATAAATAAGTTATAAGATGTCAAATTTGTCTAAGGGTATATATGTAAATATAATAAAAAATGTCAAAGTTGTCTAAGAGTTTCCAACTCTTTCAAAATATTCAAAGTACTACATAAAAAAGTAAGAAACATGATAAATATATTCAACTATATCATTTTCTACAAATATTTTAATGGCTACCTTGCGAAGGTTCCCTCTTTCTCTTTCAGACGGATGACTCTATCTATTTTGTCTTCATAAGGAAGAGGTATGTTACTTGTGACTGTTAAAATGTTCACATTTGCGTCGCCTGTTAAAATGTTCACATTTGCGTCGCCTGTTCCTTTTAAGTTTACTCCATATAGAATAGATAGGGAGTGAATCCTCCCAATGCCAACAACAACACAATCAAATGGATCAAACAACCTAACTTTATCACCTTCATTGAATTTATTAGTACGTTTCTACAAAAAGAAAAAATAACACATTATATTAATACATTTATAATGATTACCCTCATTTGCATAATAAAACAACCATTAATTTAATAGTACATGTGTTAAAATAACTACAAAAAGAAAATTCAAAAAATTTGCATTGATTCTATAACTGAAAAAAAAGACATCTAGTATACCAAAGTTATGAATTCACTGTAATAGTCATACAATTATAAGAAATACTGCAATGTCAATAAAAATAGTTTTCTGCACACATTTTCTTATATTATTTTGCATAGCAGTCTGATTACAAATGTTATATCGTGTCATAGACTTAGTGCCAGGTTCTAAAACCTATTGGGTTGGATGAAGGCATGAATCCACTTCATTTTGGCTTTCGAATCACTTGATTCCTTTAATTATTGGCTGAGATATTCATATTTTAATGGAAGGCTATCAAAGTCCTCATTAGGGTAACCCAAGAGGCATTAAAATGTAACCAAAAAATCCTTCCGGTGAAAGAGCAATATTGAGGAAATAAAAAAGGCACCTAGCAACATTAAAGTTTCATCGAAAACTCAACATCGATGAAAATAACAACGGTCTTGCCGAAGCAAAATTTTTCAATGAAAGGATGATGTCGGAAGAATCGAATGAACTCTTGGTGAAGGCAAAGTTTCATCAAAATATGTATTGCGATGAAATCATGCCAAATTTCTGCAAAAGAATGTTGTCGATAAAATAAGGGTTTCGATGAATGGGATAAACAACTTATCTAAATAGCATGTTCCATTGAAACGAAAATAAAGCAAGACAAGCACATCAACTTGACCCTCAAAGTATCTATCGAAAGACTGAGTTCCATTGAAGTATCCAGTCAATGAAAATAGGAACGATCTCATAGAGATGGTCTCATCGATGAAAAGGACATGTTGGTGAAATCCCAAAAGAATTTGTAGAAGCACAAGACTCATCGAAGTGGATATGAAGTGGGGCCCTCTGGCCTGAGTCATAGATCGATGAATTGGAATGAGATCTCATCAAAGTAAAAGGGGTTTTGATGAAAACAAGCTATCGAGTAAAGCATTAGAGTGCATGGCAAAATGGGACCTTTCATAAAAAATCCAATATTGATGAATTCAATGGATAACTCATCAAAATATGGTTGTCGATAGAAAATGCATATCGATAAAAGGTGAAAACACTTGAGCAAAGAGAGAGTTTCATCGAAACAAAATAAATAGTGTTGGGTCTATACTGAAGATGGGCATCGATGAAACTAGGGCATCGAGAACATAAAAATAAAGTCATCGAAGGGGTGTGTTTCATTGAAATAAGAGTTTCCTTTGGGAAATGTGGCACACTCATGCATCAGAAGGCATAAATCAGCCAAAAAGCATAATCAATCCACCAGGAAATATTACACTAATCCAAACGAGTCATATCATCATAAATTTAAAATATATTTCTTAATGACCATTGTAGTACCAAAAGTAATCAAACTACTCAGATACCAGAATTGTTTAGGTAGATAAATTCATCAAGGAAAGAAGGAACTAGTGCAACAGGGGTCACATAATTTTTTATGGAAAGAAGTAAAAACTGTAAGTGCTTCTCAAAATTTCTTGCCTCCTTTTGAATTGAACATAAAGATGGAAGCTTTGTCATCTAGGAAAGCTAAAATAAAGAAGAACAAAGAGCCTCACCCTCCTAAAACCAAAGAAGAAAAGCCAAAATGACAGAAAAATGAAGGCCGACCCTTAGACCAGGACCTAATAGATCAACTCCCTCTCTCAAGTCACCAATCTAGAAAGATTAAGAACATAGATTTGATGATGAGGGATTGGAAGATAAATTTGAAAACATAGGGGACATTTGGACAGAGGTTTGAGGGAATGAATTGTTCATTTTTCAGCTATGCTAGAAGGTTTGTAGTAGAACCAATGTGAAAAAATTTGGAAGTTGAATCTAGGGAGACTTGTTGTTCCCAACATCTTTGTGAATGTATAGCTGATAACAACATTGGTAGATAGGTATGACCTACAAACACAAACCATCTGAGACTATAAAGGGAACTGCCTGTTGTCGATTAGTAAAGAGTACATTGAGAAAGTTTTCGGGCTGGAATGGGAGCATGAGGATAAAGTTGATGCCAAAAAGTTGGTGGACAAGTATTTAAACATGGAGAGAACATATAAACGATGGAGACTCCTTCCACACAGATAGAAGACCGAAGGAGTTGTGACTTTATTTGAAGATATTGACAAAGCCCCATTTGATGTTAACTTGTTTTCTCCCTACTATAAGTTCACCTATTATTGTATTGCAAAAGTGTTGGGCATGGAAGCCTCCCCATTAATGGACAATACTGCTATGGTGATTTGTGCCGACATCCAATCAAATGATCCAAGGACCATTGATTATGGTTCTTAATTAGCTCGTGCCATCAACCATGAGTTAGAAAAATTAAAGGGAGATAGGGTTAATGTGAATTTCAAATACTACTCTCACCTTATGCATATGTTGCTATGCATTGGTCAAGATATAAGACTGTGGACTCAAGGTCTGTCCATTAGGGAGTATGATAGAGCAGGAATCCACAAGCTAGTGCAATTATGGTTATCAGCCTAGGACCAAAGATACATTAACAACCGATACATGCACTTTGAAGAATATTTTGTGAAACTGTTATACAAATTGCTTGGACATCCATGTGATTTTTCACTTTCCCCTCAGGTTAAGAAATTCCTTTGACTTAAAGATTTTGATGAAGAAAACCACATGACCCATAATTGGGGGGATTGGTACCGTTTCTTGGATTACACACAGTTTATGGTGTATGGGTTCGAGGGAGAACCTTACTTATTGCCTGTGACAATCTCAAACATAATTGACTATTTGGAAATCATTAGGAAATTGTCTATAGCCAGTGCCAAAAATCTTACAAATCATGGGAAGCAGTCAATTGTACCTGGCTTGTTATCCTTTTCTGATTTTCTTGTTAAGAGTTCAAAAAGTTATGGTTTGCTGCAAAATAAGTTAGAATATTTCCACTTTGTGAAAGGAAACCCCAGGCCCAACTTTGATCCAGAAGGATGTATGTGAGGGGCTAGAATGTCATAGAGATTCAAAGCCATAGAACATGTGCCATTAATGATTGATGACTTCATCAGGAATGTGGAAAGGAAGGAATAAATCAAGAAGAGGTCGACACATGATAAGGTAGCTAAAGCATATCAATGGAAATTGAGGAGGGGCAAGATCAACGAAGAAATCCTGCAAGCAATTAATGACCCTGTGGCCAAAGTGAACAAACTAATATCTCATGAATTGGAGATTCTAGATAATGCAATGCCATTGTATGTCTTTAGAGAAAGGATTAAATATCCTAGGGAGACTACTCCCATTTCCCTCTTATCCCCTGAATCCACTGGTGAAATTGTTGACATAGAAGAAGATGTGCCACCTGCTAGGTTTGAAATTGATCACCACATGGATCTAGCAATAGGACAACCCTACGAGATGGAAATTGATGATGTCAGAATCCTCAAGCATGAGGAATTTGTTTCACATTAGGATTTTGTTAACACTCCTGAGTTTGAAACCTTCTTATATCAATACAAATGTAGGATGATCAGGTAGCAGATGGGAAACATGACAAAGGAAGACACTCTACAAATACTATGGGAGGAAATCAATGCCGAGAAAAGAGAAATGACCCTTGAAAGAGGAAGACAACTCCTCAAGGATGCTGGTGTGATAATTTACCGTGGGTGGGAAATGAAAGTTGCTATTATGTTTGACAACTTCAGAAGAAAGTGACACAATGACAAGCAATTATTACCAGAGGAGGTTGATAGGATCTTTATAGGTTCAGGGTATGATCCAGAGCAAAAGGCCTTGTTGCTATGGGCTCTATATCCAAGAGACAAGAGACCCCTACTGGTAGACATAGATGAAACATTTGGCCAACTCATGATCCATCAAGTTGGAAAAATAGACCCTAGGATTACTGCCCAATTAAACCTCGATGTTGTGAAGATAAAAAAAGAATAAGTTGAGTTCTTGGTGAGAGAAAACCAAACTATCAAAGGCCTTTATGAGAAAGCACGGGAAGAGAAACAATATTGGCATGATAAGGCATTATAGTTGGAATTGGCCCCAAGGATTACAAAGGTTAGACTTGCTACTTATGAAACAAATAAAGATATACTTGAAACAATCCAGGACACTTCATATTGGAGGTATAAGAGTGAGAAGGGGAATAGATTGCTCAAAGCTGCCCAGGCTTGCGTTGTCAAGCTTGCTAGTGACATAGTTGACGCTCATTTTAAGGTTATGCTAAAGTACTCTAAAGACTTCTAGAAGATGCACACTGGTACCATCAAAGCATATATAGAGCATATGAGGTTGCACAAACAGATCCAAGAGATCATGACCACTCATGAATCTATGGCTCTAGAGGATAAGAATGAAGCAGATACCCTGCTGAAGGCATAAAATGAATTCGGGGACAAGTTGAAAAATGCCATCCAATTCCTGGAGAATGAACAATTGATCCAATTGCCAACCATGTTCCATGATGGAGAACTCATGTCGTTGGGAGACTAGCAACTTCAATTGACATGTTTCATGAGCACAACTAGAAGACTAGTCAATGAGGATGGGGATCTAGCTCCATATGTGATCCGAATGATGGAGAGATCCTATACCATGGAGAGAGAAATGAAGAAATGGACCTCATATTTTGAGTGTTACCAAGATGATGATTATATCAATCATATTGGCATACTAAATTTTTTTATGTCTAAGTTAAACAAATTGTAGCTATTTAGTTAAAAAGGGGTGCACCCCTTCATTTCAAAAAACTCATGATTCTCATATATATGAGAAGGTTTTGTAATACTAGTCATCATCAGATAGTTTTAGATCTTTGCAAGAATTTATCAAGACTTTGTTAATGCAATACAATAGACTTTGCTTTATTTTGTGCAAGCTATAGAACATATTGTCATGGGTATCAATTCCTTGTGATATTATCTACAATAGATAAGGTTGCTTAAATTTATTGGTGTAGAATTCTAATGAATGTAATGTCCCTTCTTATGAATTCTTAAGAATAAGGAATTATTTAATCACAGATGAATTCTTTTTTTAAGTAATTAACTCAAAACCTTCATGAGAACTGATATATACAATAGTAGTTACCACTTATACTAAGAATGATGGTTATAATCTGCTATATTGATATTTTAAACCCTCTAATTGGTACAGTTGATAGCTGAAGCGATATATAATCTGCAACTATTATTTGGTTATGATGAAAGTGATAATCAATACTCATAATGTATGGTCCCTATCAAATTGATAACATATAATATATTTGCTATGTTTGAAATAACCGTGGGGGTTATGCAATGATAATGTTCTGGTTAATATTATGGATATACCATTCTGTTGTTCCTGATACAACTATAAAATTATGTTATCAATCTTCTCTCTGTCTCTTATGGGGATGATTATTAATTGTTGCATCTAATTATTCCTTCAAAGTATGCAAATAATGTTGTTGTTTCTAATTGTTGACTTCTAATCGTGCCACCTAAATATGCAAATGGCAGTTACTTGCTTTGGGCTGATTTAACCACAAATACCAGTAAAAATAATCAAATAAACCTTATTTGTACTGCATGGATCAGTTATCTGTGATAAAATTCATGTATGGAAGCTTATCTAATAGTCAAAGAAAGTATAAAAAATTATTGTTTATTAAATGGTTCATATAGATTGTCTTTGTTATATGTCAAATGATCAAACTTAAATACAACATGTCCATTAATTTCCCAGTCATCATGCTCTAGGATTGAGTTGCAAACTTGTGTTGTGCATAGGGGCCGAAGATTTTGTAATGTTCCCTATTCTATGTTGTCATAGTTCAAATTATTTATTAATCATTAAAGATTAAATTATCAATTTATCATACTAGATAATTAATTATTTCATCCCTAATCCCTAATTCTTAATTCAATGTCCCAACCTCTATTACTACTTCAACTTTAAGGAAGGAGGAGGATATGCATGTTACTGAAGCGCTTAGAGACCAAATAAAATAGGTTCCCTCAAAGTTTATAGATCCAAGCCCTTACCTATCTTGGGTCTATACCCTCAAGGCTTATGGGTCGCTGATCCCCACCCTCTCTTGGGACTTAACCTATTGCTTGGATTTAGACTGCCCCTCTTTGGAACAACTCATTCCCATGTTCTTAAGTACTAGCAGTAATAACATGGTTTAGACTATAAGCATACTAATTTCTTATGTATTATGAATATATATTTTTATTATTTATTATTAAATTATATTTCAAAGTAGGGACATTATAGTGAATGTTATCTTTAATTTGATTAAATATTCAATTTGATCATTAGAAATATGTTGGCACAAAAGAAAAAACAAGTATTAAAAGACAAAAGAAAAGTAAAGGTTTCATAGCACTGACCTCAAGTTGAGCACAACTACTACTATGAATATCATTCACATACTACTTGATTTCATCATCATAACTATCAATATCGGCAACTCTATTGGCATAAAGGTGTTTTTGTTTTTTTGTTTCTTTGATAAAATTTCTCTGCATGTAGTTTAAAAAATTATCCATATGAGGAGCAATTCATTTAAAAAATAATCAACAAAAGGAAAAATTTCATAGATTCACTGTTCTATATATGATCAAAATACATTTGCACACATATTCACAATACAATATAAAGATGATATAGGTGAGAATCAAAATATTGAGGGATAGACTCTTATGTGATCTGAATCCATGGAATCATGGTCATTCCATGCATAAATTATAGGCTTAACAGAGGCAGTGAACTGTGAAACTTTCTCAGTGAGACTGTGTAAGCAACTCATTATATCTTCTAACCCTTCATTTGAGTTGACATGATTATTTGAGGCTCTTAGTGGGTGTTCAACAACTGGATGTTAAATCTCTGTGGATGAACTAGATTTGCACTTCATACTACCCGATTCTCTATTAATGTTTTCCACCTAAAATCCGATGTCAATTTTAACATATAGTCAGTCCAATTTTTTTTTAATTAAATAACACAATGTAGATTGAACCAAAAATCCATACACTTACTCGTAATATGTCAATTTTGGCTTGCAACTCGCCTCGGCCAAATGACATATATTCAACGCTCACATTATCTCTTGCTCTCTTGCCTTTGTGACTCATTGTCAAATATTCTTCA
Source organism: Cryptomeria japonica (assembly GCF_030272615.1). Lineage (NCBI taxonomy): Eukaryota > Viridiplantae > Streptophyta > Pinopsida > Cupressales > Cupressaceae > Cryptomeria > Cryptomeria japonica. The sequence goes on from NC_081414.1 coordinate 245,753,894, forward strand.
GAACACATGCTTTCTTTCAATGCCTCCCACTATTTTGGAGATAGAGTGGAGTTGTCAAACCTCTCTCTTTCCTCCATGATTGCTTTTCTACAATTGTATCTAAAATTGTTCAACAAAAGTCTCATCTTGTTTTTATAATATTTTCTTGAGATTTGTCCACCAATAGTGTCAAAGGCATTTTCCATTTTTTTAATAACATTTTCCACACTTTGTGGATCTTGGTCTGCAAAATTTGATTTACATATATCCAAATGGGCCCTACATCTTATGCGCAACTCAATGGCCCACCTGGCAGCATTTTGCCCAATGGGTTCACCATCTCTTGACACCTCAACCAAGAACACCTTCTTCCCTTATGTTTTTCTTTCTTTTGCATTCTTCTCTATAGATTTATATAAATCTTGACTCGATCTCTTTGTTTTAACAAAAGCGGCCACATCTTCTGTTAAACCACTACCAATATTTCTAGTTGATCCAGTACTTCCATCAAAAGTTGCAGATGCAAGAACTTCACTCTGAGCCACTGGAACTTCATGCTCCTTTGCCACATTATGTGTGGCATGAGTAGATATATCAGTAGTGGTCTCTACATATTTCACTTCAAACACATTCTTTAAACTTGAATGAATCATCTGCAAATTCATTATTCCTTTGCTCTCTTGTTTTTCAATAATTTCTCTTAGACTTTGTGTTAATAGATCACTATGTGGTATATTAGGCTGCACATCACCATGTGGTATATTAGGCTACACATCACCATGTTCTTTGTGAGATTGCACATCACCACAACTATAGTTTTCACCAAGTACATTTGTTGAGTCACAAAAATATTGGCTTCTACGAGTTGGCCGCATTGTATCTTTACTTTCTTTTTGTTTTTTCTCTGCTTTTTCTCTGCACTGTTTTTCTTGGCTGAAAAAACAAAAAAATATATAATATAATGTCTTATGTACATAAAAATATTGCCTATAAATTTTTATTAAGCAATATTAAACAAATAATATACTACTTAGTAGATTTACATCTTGCCTATTTGTCAAACCTAGATGCGATAAAAAAACATTATTTTTGGCCACATGTTCTTCATGAGAGCGCTCATAATCTGTGATTGAAACTTCAAAAATATGATCACTATCATCTAATTTGTTCCTTAAATTATTTTTCCTCATTTCCTGATTTCCAAATAAACAATAATGTATATTTATCTCATCAAATCGAATAGTTCACAAAGCATATCTTAGTGAATCATAGTTTGATACATAGAATAGTGAATCATCTAGAGTAGGTATAAGGCAGTAACAAACCATACCATGATATTCATAGAACTAAAAGATTGTCATTATATAGTAGTCCCAATAGATGCAGAGCAGTCCATGATACAAAGATAGAGTAAAGTATAGTCTAAGATAATGGCTATCTACAAAGACATTTCATCAAATGCTTCTCTTGTAGTCATTACTGTTATAAGGAACAACTGATCGTCATAATGCAACATGGTTACAAATATTAAAGCGAACATATTCATATAGAAAATTTGTTCAACATTAAAGATTTCAAACAAGTATTAGTTAGAAGGTCTGTGTCCTTACAACATAAAACAGTCTTAAAACAACATAAAAGTCTTAAATAAAAAGTCATAAAATGGGGCTCATCAATAATCATCTGCGTTGCGAGCGAGATTAGAATCTTGATCACTAGTGTTTGCATCTTCTTGATTTTCTTCCTCATCCTCATTTGAGAAATGTAATACATTCTCTCTCCCAATTTCTTCATTTGTAATCAAAATTTCTTCTTCAAACAGTCTCTCATTGTCTTCATCCACTTCTTCGAATGTTTCTTGTAAATTAGCATATTGCCCATCAGGCATTACATCGACAACTTCCATAAATTTTCATTTTGAACGAGACTCTTTTTGAATGACATAAGACCATCCTGAGATTCTTACATCATCAATTAGAAATGACTGGTTAATTTGAAGAGGGGAAACATAGGGCTCATATGTCTCTGATAAAAACTGTCGTGTATTTGCATGCACAAATCCATACTAATCAAATTGTACCACGAATGGTCAGATCCACTTACATTTTAATAATATAGAACTATTTTCACCAAAATTCACTTGAATAATATCTTGGATGAATCCAACATAAAATTTCTTCTCACTTCCATGAAGAAATTCAGCACTAACAACACAATCACAATTAGTCTTTCCTTTGTCTTTTTCTTCCACTCTTAAGTGACTACCATAGGCCCACATTCCACTAAAACTAATAGCCCATAAATGTGGAGATTGTGAAAGTTCACTTTCCTCTATTGTTATATCATGACCTCCTTCTTTTGCATCATTTATTGCGTTAGCAATCCATTCTTCAAATTTTTGAAAAGAATCTCCTCCAATCAAATAATGACGGTTGCACTTTTGAGGTCGATGTTGCATCCAGGTTTGATTCTCTTCTTCATATTTTCTACATAAAATAATGAAATACAAATATTAATATTAATTATATAAATGTGTAAATGCAATTGAGTAAATAAATTATTTTGTAATTTCTTTTTTACCTTCTCCACTTAAAGAACGCAAATGTGTTTTGAAGAATAAAGACATTTATTGCACTTCTTTCTTGATATGATAGCTTGAAGCGACATCCATTGCCTTTTAATACTTCACCTGCAACTCCATCATCTTCATCATCATCCCATACACATCGATTGACATTTTTTAAATCCTTCATATATTGTGTGCAAAATCCCATGGCCTCTTGCATTGAATATCCCTCAAACATGCTTCCTTCTGGTTTTGCCCTAGTACGAACAAGTTTTTTAAAAACCTTCATATATTTTTCTATAGGATACATCCATATCGTTCTTATTGGTCCATAATTCTCTAGTTCATATTCTAGATGTATCAAAAGATGCATAGAAATGTTAAAGATTGCTGCTGGAAATACTCGTTCCATAAGACAAAGGACTTCAACAACCTCCTCCCTCAAACTATCAAAGTTCGAAGGATCTAATACATGTAAGCTCATTCTCTTTAATATTAGGTCCAACCTTATAATTGCCAATCTTGGCCCCTTTGCCAAACCTGATATATTTACCATAATAGGTAAGATATTCTCAATTATGACATGATAGTCATGGGTCTTGAGGCCTCTTAAGCTATTAATGTCAGTTTGGCCTTTGATGATACTACTTACATATCTAGTGGGAAAGTGAGTCTGATACATCAACTATAATAATTGTGCACGTTGTTCCTTTTTCTAGACATAAGGAGCACTAGGTTTTCTATATTTTTCTTTGTCATATTTTTCAACCCAAAGATTTTGATGAATCTTTATTTCTTAAAGGTCTTCACATGATAAAATAGTATCCAAGGCACCAAAAAGGGTTTCTATAATGGCATAGGCTATATTTTTCTCGGTATGTATAAGTCAACAGTATGCCTAATGGCTATGTCCTTAAAGTATGGCAACTAAAACAATATGCACAACTGTTTTACACCACTTTCATTACATGGATCATTTCTACTACCCGCAATCCCATCTTTTTCAATAAATGGCATTCTTTTCTATCCATACTCAATAATGTAATCACTTGTTATTAGCAATGGTGCTTCACAATTCTCTTCTTGACCATTGAAACATGGTTTTTGCTAATGATATGGATGATCCATTTTAAGGTAAGCATGATGTCCACAATAAATACACTTACGCAAACTTCTTGAGTACCTAACAAAATCCTTAAATTTGCAAGCAGGACATCCATGTTATCCATGAACAGAGAGACTAGATAATGTGCCATACGCAAGAAGATCATGAATCGTAAACAATAAGGAAACTCTTAAAGTGAATTTGATTGAATTACCATCCCTTAAAGATTGAATTGCTTCAATTCCTTTCAAAAATTTCCTTAGCTCATCATACAATGGCTCTAGATAAGAATCTATTGTTTCTGAAGTCACACTTTTCTTTCCCAGTATAATCAATGATAACATTAAGAAAAATGTTTTAGTTGCTAACCATGGAGGCAAGTTATAATTTATTAGAAATACTGGCCAAGTTTACCATTTAGTACTTTGATATAAGAATGGGTTCACCCCATCTAGAGACAAACCCAACCTTATATTATGAGGATCTTGAGAAAAATTAGGCCATCTATTATCGAATTCCATCCACATCCTTGAATTAGGAGCATGTTGTTGTTTTCCATCAATTCTCTTATTTTGGGCATGCCACTACATAAGTTCAACAATGCCTCTACACCTATACATTCAGAGTAATCGTGGGAGTATCAGAAAGTGGCGAAGAATTTTTCTAGGAACCACAGCTGATTTCAACCCTTGTCTATACCTTGCTTCATGACATTTCAGACATTCACTGTCACTTGCAAGATTTTTGCAAAATAATACACAACCATTCACACATGTGTGGATGTTTTCATATCCCAAGTTGATGTTACTTATTTTCTTTTTACATTGACTTCATTTTGTTGGCAATGTGGAGTCAGCTGGTAACAATGAACTTAATAATGCCAATACTTGATCTACACTCTCATTTGTCCAACCATGCACCACTTGCAAGTTAAGAATTTAAAATATTATTTTCAAATGACTTAACTTACAATTAGCATAAACAGGCTTTAAAGCATCCTCCATTGACTTGGCCCAATCATCTCTTAGACCCTCATTCAATATTCTATCAACTTCAAATGCTTCGTCAAATATTTCTGCCTCTTCATCTATGTTTGGTGCCACTTCATCTATGTTTGCTACCACTTCATCTATGTTTTCTACCTCTTCATCTCTCACAGTCTGCAATTCTATTATATCTTCATAATAATTTTAATCCCAATGGCTTACACCTCTATACCCACAACTTATCATATCTCGATAAATCACATTTCTTTTTTTCACCTTTCCACCAAGACAATCATTACATGGACATGGATATTTTTCCAAGCTCCTCCCATTAGCTACTCTTTCATCATGTGCATGATATTGCTCTGTAGTCAACCTTTGACATTGATCCATCTATAATATTCCGCATTCTCATATTTTTTTAAGATCTATCTTACATTCTAAGACCGTAATAGAAAGAAGAGGATACAATGAGTCATTGTTTTGAGATCTATCTTACATTCATTTGAAGTTTACCTACTAAGAGTGGAATTTGTGTGTGTTTCCTATCAGCTTAATTTCAGCAATGAGGGTTTCAAATTACCTTTGAATTTTCTGCAGAGGACCTCATTGACTTCAAATTCATTGCAACAAACTTCGATTTCCTTACCTGCCTTTTCAAAAGTCTCCAGGTCCTATCCACAAACTTAAAAAATAATCCAAAGATGACACATTCAAGGCACATTCAAGTAACTAGTGATATTCAATGATGACACATTAATGATTTATACTTCGATGCAAATAAATTCAAATACAACATAATCATGAAAGTTTTATTTAATACATAAATTTATACACGATTGAAATCTCATTTTATATATCTTATTATCGATGTAACCATTGCACTTTATTTGGTGCAAGTGCTAGTTATTTTGTGGATAACTAATGGAAAGCAAACAAAAGCTATGCACTTTACAGGGCACTTCCAAATGTTTGATGGCCACTCCTGAAATCATAAGCGACAAGAAAAGTGCAGAGTGGATTTGATGCAGGAGTATCCCCGATTCAACAAAATCTTGCATCAACCAAAAACATTTTCTTTTCTATTTTAGTTTTCCTTTCCGTGTGTCCCAGTTTTGGCTCTCTGGTTCCTTTGGAGTTGGATTCTACTTGAAGACTTGATCATCCTTCTTGCTTTCAAACTGCATCTCATTTGGATCACTTTCCAGCAAGATTTTGCTATCGGTTTGCTTGATAGTTTCTTGTTTTCAGTTGTTCCGTTGGTACCAGTTGCCTAAGACCTATTCTGATGATCTACCAGAACCCATTCCAAAGCTTGTGGAGCCTTGGACGTTGATCTCTATGTTGCTTAGCGTGTGGCCAACCTTCTAGGCTTCATCCTTTGGATTTTTTGGAGGAATCTCTTGGCGGAGGCCAACCTTATTCATTTTGCATGTTAGGTCTTGTTCTTCAGGTTTTGATCCTTTTTGGGCCAACTAGATCCTTTGGATCGATATATATATAAATTTTATCAATCAAAAATCATGAAGTATCATATAGATAGATTGTTCCTAGTAGATAGATCTTTTGTTTCAAGGTTTTGGCATGACCTATTCTACTTGGCCTGTGTACTAGTATGTTGTAACCTAGTTGTCACCGGTTGGATGTAATTAACTTTTATGCAATAAAAACTATCTGTTCTGCATTGCCTCCATCATATATGTGTGTTTCCATTGTGTTTACTCTTGCTGATCGGTTTGGACTGATCTCCTTGAGGTCCCTCCTTGTTGGTGACTGCTTTAGGATTTTAGAGTATGTTATCAAGCACTGTTATAAGGATTGGATTATTTCTGGACTCATTAGAGCTTTTGCTGTTTGAAATGAAAATTTTAAGCTCAAGAAAATGATGTTGCTTAAGAGTATTTCCTCATATGTTCACAATGAGTCAATTGTGCAGGCACAAATAATGGGACATCATGGAGTTTGGTCATGTTATAACTCCATATATGACTTTTGTGGATGACTAATGGAAAGTAGATGAAAGCTATGCAATTTATAGGATGCTTCCAAATGTTTGATGGCCGCTGCTTCTGAAAGTATACTTGGATATTGAATAGATATAATGATTTTTGTTTGACACTCAAGAGAGAACTTATCAAAAGATTGTACATTTTGGGGAATAGGAAGGTTCTTGATGACTATTCTATGCATGTTAAAATAATTCCATCCCTTAACTATTACTTTCATTCTTGACACAATTTCTGTCAAACTTGATTAATTTATCTAAACTTGTAAAAAAATGCAGAGATTCCATAAAGTAGCTACACCTTCAAATATTACAATTTCAAAATATGGAGAGCTTAAGTCTTAAATGACACAAAATCAGTGACAAAGATCATAAATAGACTTTCTATGATAGATATGATGGAAATCTACAAAGTATAAAGGAGACATATCATAGTCACATGGCAACATACAAAAAATGCAGTCATGCTTCACATAAGAATCAAGGCAATCGATTCATTATTACATGAGGTGTCAACATGATCAATGATCACAAATACAAAGCAACTATACAAACAAGGAGAAAAGCTAAAGAAAATTATGAAGGTTTTAAGAGTTCCATCCCTCAAAAATAATGTTGTAGAGAAACACAGTCTAAGCACAAAGAAGAAATCAAAATTAGTTTTGACAGTCATCAATAGGTAGCATCTAGGGGCATTAAATGATAATCCTTATTGTTGAAAGTCAAGGAAAAGATATGAGAAGATTGATCCAAGATCTTGTTGGTAAACATAAATTCAAAATGACAACCAAAAATCGATGTGATAGAGCTTAAGGCTCAAAGATCACAATGACTTTAATGATAGTCTTTGTCAAACCATGATATGAAAAAACCCAAGAGGAATGGTAGTCATAAAAATTCTTGAGACACAGAGCAGTTAAAACTCAAAAGGGCAAGGCAAATATAGTCATAAGAGTCATCTACCCAAAGGAGAAAAAAAGATTCCAAGAAACACAAAGCCACCATCAACGAGCTTCCAAAGACCATTAAAATGTACAAGGGTCACATGCAGTCCTATTATGACTATCATTATGGTCCTTTCAAGACAGACCTAATGGTGACAAAAGAGATATATGAGGTCATGATCAAGTCTACTCAAGGTGTAGACAAGGTTAGGACAGTATTAGGACAGAGTTACAACCATTAAGACAATAAGAGAAGCCATAGAATGGTAACAAGGGAGATTTATTTAATGATTTAAAAGAAGCACTAAGCCCCATGAGATAGAGTAGCAGTAGTCAAGATATCAAAGAGAAGAATACTCAGTTAGCAAGAAGAAGGAGATCATTATATTTATATAATAGAGGTCATAGAGACATTTAGGTATGATCAAAGACACTCAAAACATTGAAGAGGAGAGTCAATGATCAAGTAATGAAGGTCTAGACCTAAAGCATTGACAATGGACATCACAACTAAAGAGCAAAATGGCTAAAGGAATAAAAGAGATATCTATTGAAGTGCATATAGGGCTAGTTAAGCTGATTTCTCAAGAGGGACAAGAAATATAATCATGGTAGTAATGTTATATTGATTTACAAGTCTAAAAGGTTTACAAGATAAAAGTAGTCAATCATTGTTATTGAAGAGTTGTAAACAATAGAGATTGTCTATTGATTTTTTATATGAATGTTTTAGTAAGGTCTCTTTGTTTGAAGGGTAGACTAGAACAATCTAGAGCAAGATTGAGCAACAATTCCATAAGAACAAGGATTGCAATATTCGTTAGGACAAAAGACACTTAGTAATATTACATTCGCGAAGTCAAAATGACAATAGCAAAGGACAACTATTTGCAATCAAGGCACAAAATAACAATGCAAAGTCAAAAGGGATTCTCAACCTTAAAGAGAAACACACTAAAGTTTCTAGAGTTAAGTAAGAGTTTGATGTTTACATAAAGAGTCATACATACCAAGACAATGGCCCAAAGGATAGTCTAACACATAGAAATAGAGCCTTTATAAATTGTAGATATAATGGTTCTTCTTGTCAATAACAAGAGCATTCATGGCCATATAGATATTACATATCATGGTTAGATAAAGAGAAAATATAAATGAGCAATTACTGTTATTTTTATGGTGGTATTGGTTTTGGGTTTTTTTTGTTTCCCTACTATCGACTATGGATAGGGGTGGGTGGATTCAAAGATCCTTCTCTGATTCCTCTCTCCCAAGACCTTGACTTCCTACTACATAAATTGAATTTGAGGGAACCCAACTAATATAGGAGGGCGTACCAATGATCAATATCCTCTCTAGGTGGGTAGTTTATCTGATACCAAAATTTCATATTGCATACAAGCAAAAGATACAAAAAATTTATTCAAAGTTTTATAATTCAAAAACACAGAAATGTATGATACCTATGTTTGTTCATGTCTTCCTTTGGTCTTCTTCTACTGTGTGCAGTCTGGAGAGTGTAGATAAAGACCACTTTCTGCTTTCCTATTTTTTCCACAACAAATTTTTTATTACAATGAACAACATTCCAATTTCATTGGTATGGTTTCCATAGCTCCTCTTACTTCGATTATCAATCGAAAGTCTGATTTCACGCTAATTTTTTCCTTGGTGGGAGTCATTTTTTTTTTTGGAAATAAATTAGCCTTTGGAGGTCTTAGGATTTGGAGGTAATTTTTTTATTTATTCTTTAAAGAATTCAAAACCTTTTAAAATTTCAATTATGACCTTGAAATCTATATGGGCTATTTTTAATCTAGATAGATGAAAAATGGGTGACAATAAAAAAGGGGTAATCTACAATAAAAAATATAATGCAATTTTGATAAACAGTAGATGTATATATACATATACATTTATTAGAATATATATATACAATTAGAATATTTTTAATTTAAGATAATATAAAGATTAATTTAAATATTTAAGGTAAAATATTTATTTTGTCTTCAGAAATTGTTTTAAATCCAAGTGAAATTGTTATACTTTTATTCTTATTATATTTTTAATAGAAATAAAGATACAATATAATACATCTGCTAATAAAATAATTTATTATTTATAAATAAAAATAATTCTTAAATAATAAATAATTTACAAACAAAATATTAGGATCAATTTTTAATATCATTTCCACAAGTACCTAATTTATTTAAGAGAAGAGCTAGACAATTATCTAGTCATTTATTTAGTTATTTATTTAGGATTTCTCTATCATCTATCAAATTGGTCATTTATTTAGTCATTTTTATTTGTGTGATCTCACCCGATGACCAAATTAGTCATTTATTTAGTCATTCATAGCTTTCTTATAAAAAAGTACTAAAATTTGGTCTCGTGACTAGAATTTTTGGTCACATAGTCATTTATTGGCCATATTCCTACTAATGGAATGACCTAGATTTCCAAGAAGCATATGAAGCTTGAAACAATACTACCAATAGGGATAGAGGTCCATGGATTTATTTTATGTTGTAGGAAGGATTTTTATTCAAAATAAATTAGTTATGTATACCTAGAGGGTCAATGAGGGGTAATCTTTTGAAGGAGAAACATTGTGGTAGCCTAATATGAAATTTTGGACAAGACAAAATGTATCTATAGTTGAGTAAACATTATTATTGGAAAATGATGCACGTTAATGTTAGGAAGTATGTGGGGAGATATAGATTTTATCAACATGCAAAGGAATGAAGTCAATATATTGGTTTGTATCAAGGATTACCAATTCTATCGAGACCATGGAATTATGTAAGTGAGGAAATTGTTATCGGTTTTCCTAGGACTCAAAGAGGAAATGATTCTATATTTGTAGTTATTGATAGTTTTAAACATGGTTCATTTCTTTCCATGTAAAAGGACATAGATTGATGAAACTAATATTGCTAATTTATTTTTAAAAGAAGTGGTCAGATTACATGGTATCCCTAAAAGTATAATATTTGATAGAGACACTAAATTTATAGGGCACTTTTGGAGAAATCCTTCTAAGAATTTTCATACACATCTTAGTTTAGTTCATTCTATCATTGGGCCCAAACAAATGGCCAAACTCAGGCAGTGAAAAGAATTTTGGGTAACATGTTGAGGTGTCCTGTTTGAAATACACCTAGAAATTGGTATATAATGTATACCCGTATTTGAAGATATTAGATGAAAATAACCAAGAAGCATCCTCCAAAGGATAATTTCACTATTTCACCTATTACCTAAAACACTTCTCTCCATGGGTCCCCTTTAACAATTGTTTCTCTTGAATATTTTCAATATCTAGTGGAGTTAACTATGTATTTTGTTGATCCTCATAAAATTTCATTTCTACCTATGTTCCACTTTCATCTCTAGCATATTTGTAGTGATATAAATCTGCTACATTAAAGATGGGTGAGATACCCATGCATTGAGGAAGGTCAATCTCTTAGGAATTCACTGATTTTTTTTTGAGAATCTCATAGGGATCGATTTTATTCATTTTCAATTTGTTATACTCACCTCTAGGAAATATTTCTTTCCTAAGATGAACCAAAACAAAGTCACTCACCTAAAATTGAAGCTCTCTCCACTTTTTATCAACATACTACTTGTATTGGTGATTATTTCCTTTAATATTCATCTTAACCTCCTCATGAAGGTCATGAATGACATTTGCAAAGTCTTCTCCATCTTCACTTCTTCTCTCCATATTACCAAGATTTATGAGTTCAAAGACACCCCTAGGATGCATGCCAGAGACAATATAAAAAGGACTAAAATATGTACTCCTACTTGGAGAATCATTAGAAGCAAACTCAACTTGTTCTAAAGTTGTAGATAAGACCTCATTGTTAGGATTAAAGTGTCTCAATATTTGAAAATCCTAACATTGTTTTTTGTTTATTATTTTAATTACTTATTTGACTACAAATGTCTAGTTATCTAGTGGGACCCAGAGGCTTGGTGGCATCCTACTTGGAGGTGACTGTATGAAATATTTATTGTACACGTGGATGTATGCATCCCACTTTGAGGATCTTGACAAGTCTCATGATAGGAAAGATTCTATGACATATTGGACAAGTGGTAGGATATAACTTTTGCATGGAGAAGGTGGGTGCGCAAACTGTGTTATGGCGAGTTGTAAGAGAATGTGCTAGTAATAGTTAGTTATAACAGATTCTTTTACAACTATAAGTGTTTTAAGTTATGATATCTTTAAGATGTGTAATCGAATCTCTCATACATCAAAATAGTAAATTTTGAGTGCGCAACTTAGGAGGTTTGAATGGGGAGTCATTTCAAGATGGACATGTGTCATTTGCATGGTTTTTGGTGGATGAAAAATATGGCCAAATTATTTGCATGGCCCCATCTTGCAACTCCATCTAGAAGCTTCCTTTGTTGGTTGTATTTCTCTATAAAAGGTAGCCTCATAGAGTATTAGATGTAGTGTACCTAAAACTGTCCAGTTATAATTAAATGAATATTTTATTTATTTAATTATTTTATCCCAAGCCTTCTATTAAAATTAAATAGATTTTCATTAATTTAATTAACTAATTCATCCTCTTCTAAGCCTTTCCTTATTTAAATAAATATTTTGTCTATTTAATTAGTCCCACTTCCTTTATTAATTAAATAAATATTTATTTATTTAATTAATTCATTAGCTTTTTCCTTCCATGACACTTGTCATTTATCTCCCGATTTTCCTCTAACTACCCCCTTCATATTTTATTATTTTCCCTACCTACCTTTTAATCTTAGTCGACCATTTATCCTTTCACCTCTTAATCATATTCCTTCATTTTATAAGGTGTCTTCTATATATGAGGATCCTCTCATACTTTCACAACCTTAACTAATGCATTAATCAAACCTTCAAGAGATCAAACGACTTCACAACCACAATCTGTTCTTTGTTGAACTCTTGTGCATATACAAAATATGAGAGCAACCATAATAAACAAGATCAATAGAAATAGAAAACAATGGAGATCAAACCCTACTTGGCATGTGACTGGTATTATTATCTTATTTGTTGATTTGCATGTTCTTACGTTTCTTCATTGGTGTATGGTGAATGCTTTATTGTAGAACTAAGGTTTTCTTATGGTTTGATCTTTTGTGGTTTTGCAATTATTTATCATCATCGTTTTTCATCGTATACATTTTGGCATGCCCGGGGGGACTCTTGTCCCTTAGTTTCTAACATCTTTTTGTAGTTTTAGTTTCTTTTGTCAAGTTACAGATCAGACCAATGATAATTATAGGTGAAATTGTGTATACGAAAAAGGGTAAGTTTGAATTAAATTGGCTTGGTTGTTATATCATCACAACAGTATATGGATCAAGTATATATTAGCTTTCAACACTAGAAGGTGAACCTTTGGAAAATCCTATCAACAACATGCACCTTCATAGGTTTTACACAGAGTTTTTTAGAGTATCCTAATAAAAAATATAAAAAAAAAATCCAAAATAAATAAATAAAATAAAAAATAATAAAAAATCGTTACTTGGTGAAAACTTGGCAAACAAGCACTTGTGACACAAAAAAATTGAAAAATTAAAGAAATAAATTCGTTCAACAATGAAAACCACTTTGGTGGTGCCTTGGGAAAGTACCATGGTGAAAACCAGGTTACCGGTGCCATCTGTAGAGAATTTTTCTCCTCCCTCCTTCAGGATTCAGTCTCACCCTTTTCACTTTGCACACACACAAAGTCTATCACCCCATAATACATTTACTCCTTCCCATCATGACTTGTTATTGATCTACCTAAGATTGGTTCACCATTCATAATAAACCTCTTTTAACCCATTCCTTTCATAATGAATTAGGTCCAATTTGTAACTGGGGGCAAAATCCCAAATCTAGTAATGGAAGTGGAACCCTGAGCATCACATGTTTCAAGGGGCATCATGTTTTCATTCCTCCTTTTCACACACACAATCCACTACAAAGATCACTTGCATCGTCGATTTGAAATAAAGTTATGTTTTTCTCTACAATAAAGTATCAGTTTCATGGATTTAGTTGGTTTTAGATGAGACACAAGCCGCAATGTGCTTTCAACAAATCGAATCTTTTGGCAGACTTTAGCAACAACAGGATTTTTCAGCACTTATCTATCCTCTATCAGGATAATAATATTGTGACCAAATCAAACATGTTAACATATGTGGCAAGATACACTTATAGCTTGAAGATTTCATTGTATGTTGGTGTCAAGTCTTTGATTTTCTCTTTATGTTGACATGTCTTTTAGCTTTTTTGGGATGTCTCTGACTAGAGATTTCATCTCTAGGATGCCTTTGACTAGATATGGTGTCTAAATACAAGTGAAGTATTAACTGTTGGAATTAATCTAGAGCGTGGATTGTTAGTTGTAGAATTTTGTTGAAGAAGCTAAGTGTTGATATTGTATTGTAACCATTAGTTTACTGGAATAAAGTACTATGCTTTTGGAGTGTGGGGGTTTTCACCCAAAAGGGTTATCCCCATGATATATCTTATGTTCATTGTGTTTATCTTTATGTATGTTTATTATCTACTTGTAAATGTGTGTTTAATTCTGTAATAGAATATTTGTAAGAAAAAATTGTACCATCTCCCCCACTAGATTAGTGTTAGGAAGCATTTTCCGCACCTATGCTTCCTTTCAATTGGTATTAGAGCCTGGCCAGTTTTGGTTGCATTTTTGGGTAGCGGATTTTTGTACTAATCTCAGTTTGAGTGGGAGATTTTATAGAGTATTTTCAAAATCTTATTACAGGAAGATGATGGAAACACCATCCACAAAATTTGATATGGAGAAGTTTGATGGCAACAAATTTGAACTTTAGAAGTTGAAAATTGATGATACGCTTTTGAATATAAATATATGGGTTGCAATATCTAGAACAAAACCTTAGACCATGACATAAGATGTTTGGGATATGATGGATCAAAAAGCTAAGGGCCTCATAAGGCTTTATTTAGCAGACTTTGTTCTGTTCAATGTTTGTGAAGAGAAGACATTGAAAGATCATTGGAAGAATATTTGAGATGTTTATCAGGCTAAATCCCTGGTAAACAATATTTTTTCAAAAAGAAAATGATTCTATAAGGGTGGAAGATGGATTATCTATTTCTAATCATCTCAATGCATTCAAAATGATTGTTTCTTAGTTGGGTTCCCATTGGTGACAAGATTGATGAGGAGGATTATCGCATGCTTATGTTGTGTTCTTTGCCTAACTCATGGGACCACCTTGTTATGGCTATTGGGAGTACAACCACCAAGTTCAAGATGGACGAGGTGGTAGCATAATTATTTTTTGAAGAGTTGTGAAGGAATACTTTTGAGACAACTAAGGAGGCTCTTGTAGTTCATGGTAGATAAAAAATGAAATGCAAGAATAAGGACAAGAAAGATGAAAAAGGCAGATCCAAAACCCATGGGAGGTCTAAGTCTCTTAGAAAGTTCAAGGGAAAATGTTGGAATTGTAACAAAACCGGTCACTTACATAAATATTGTAAGGAGGACAAAAAGAAGAAGAAGAAATGGTCCTCCGATTTGAATTTAGATAAATCCTTTCAAGATGATTGTGAAGCATTTGTTGTAGCCTTGGCAATGCATGTATCAAAAGATTTATGACTGATATATTCAAGAGAATCTTTTTACATGACCTCGCATTAGGGTTGTTTTTCAAAGTATGAAAAATATGATGTTTGGAAGGTGTATCTTGGTGATGAATCTCATCTGAAGGTTGTTGGCCATAGAAAAGTCAAGATTAGATTCCTTGATGGCAGAGTGAAGGGAATCAATAGTGCAATTCACATCTCAGGTTTGGCACAAAATGTACTCTATATAAGTAAGTTGAGTGATGTGGATCTGCAGGTTGTGGGTTAGTGCAGGATCATGGGGGGCCAAAAAGTGGTAATATGAAAAAATAGCCTTCTCCACTTGCCTAAAAACGCAAAAATCCATGTTGACTTTTTGCTTGGCTTGGGTGTCAGTACACCTTGGCATGGTAAACACCTAAGAAAATTGGATATCGGATAAAATTAGATATCTGATATATCCATTTTTAATAGGTAGTTTTAAATTAAAATTTTTTTTTATAATATATAATGTAATATAATAATATATTATATATTACATATCATATAATATATAATATAATAATATACTATATATTATATAATATGTAATATATAATATAATATTATATTATATAATATAATAATATATTATATATTGTATTATTATATTATATAATATATTATATATTATATTATTATATTATATAATATATATAATATAATAATATATTATATATGTCCAAGGAGTTGAGCTTAACTGGTTAAAACACTAGGTTCTCACTGTGGAGACCCAAGTTCAATTCCCAATAGGGACATCTGAAGTGGAATTCTAAGCTGTGACTCTTGGCCTTCCATAGGATGGGGAAGGTCTTGGGGTCAATCTAATCAAACATAATAATAATAATAATTCAAAGATATATAATGGGGATGAGCTCCCCTATTGTGTCCCCACTGGTTCATAGCTCCAGTCAAAAGCTATTTAGGCTTTGGCCAATTACCGATCAAAAAAATAAAATAATATATTATATATATTATATAATATACATAATATAATAATATAATATATAATATATTATTATATTATATAATATAATAATATATTATATAATATAATAATATTTTAAAATAATTTAAGTATAAAAATCGGATATTTGATTTTTTGAGACAATATAATTAGACTGTGATAGCCCCGTGAGTTGTTTTTAACCCACAGGTTGTGTGATATTTTTGGAATCTGATATCTGGTTATTGGACCCAAATTTGCTAAAAAACACATTCAAAGGTAGGATTTTTATTATTTTCAATCATTTTCATTCAATTTTTGTATTTTTTTTAATGTTTATTTGTTTTTTCATTGAAAATATGGTTTTTTTCATGAAAACTAGGTTTTTTTAAAATCAAATACAAAATTGTTCAAATTTGTTAACTAAATTCAATTGTTTACAGTCAATTGGGTTAAAAATGGGGGATAATAGTGAAAACATTGATCAACCACAATCGCAACAATGAAACCCTCCTTTGCCAAACCCCCCCTCAATTTAGGATTTAATTGCACAAAATTTGAACCAATTGAGGGGGATTGTGAATGTCTATTGTTTGATCTCTCATGTAAACCTAAATTTTGATCCCCTAATGTCGATCATAAAGAGTATGGAAACTATCACTGAGGAGTACAATGCCACTCTTTTGTGGTGAGATGCTATGAGGGAACAATATGTAGATGGCTTGTCCTATAAGGATATCAAGGATCTCGAGATATCCAAAGCCGCTATCACCGAATTGTTTGTGAATCCCCACACTGGTCAACTCATAGACCCCCAAAAAATAAAAATTTCTATTAAATGGTGCACAAATGATGGTATTGTGAAAAACTTTTGGGATCGTTGCTGGATGGTTTTCAACAAGCCACCCAACAACAATCTTGATGTCCCCTTCTACTTCATAAAAAAATTATATGCTGAGTTTGTTTTAGGAAAACATGTGAATTGCTTTGACATCCAACCTTTCGAGGGTGTGGGTTTAGGTATGCCCCAAAATAGACCTAGGGCAGTCAGAGTAGTCCAGGGACCATATGTCCCCCATCCTCTTGTTGATCCCCCACCTCCAGTGCAGCATCCAGATATCATTTATGAGGCGACATCACAAACCATATCGACTATTCACTCTTTGAGTAGCCTTTTGGTTTCTCAGGTTGGGTCAATAGCTCAACCTACTTTTGATGGTAGTGGTGCATCCAGTGGCACTGACACATCCTCCTTGGCTCCACACATTTGCATGCCCCATAGTTGTGTCATGTGTGGGTATGTATGCTTGGGTCCAGTTGGACAACTTGTTGATCCTCCTGTGTATAGTGTAGATTATGAGGTGCATGAGACGCACAATGCACCAGATGTTATGACACACACTAGAGGATACCTTGGGGAGTCCTCGCATGCTAGAGGTGAGGAGGCACCTTCATCATAAATTGATGACGTAGTGGTAAGATTTGTATTTTCATAGATCATTCTATATTTTAAATGAATATTTATAATCTAGATAATATTAACTACTATTTTTTATTTACATGGTCTATTTAACAGTTGATGACTAAAGAGGAGTTGACATAGATCCAGGAGGGCACCTTGATGGCCATTTCATTTGGCCTTGATAGCTTGATGGTACATATATTATTGCACCTAGTCATTTGTTATTTATTGTACATACATGCTCATCATTTATATTGGTATTAATTAGATTATGTAGTAACTTGCATGTATATATTATTTTACTCTTGTAGGGCAGAAGCAACACCAGTGTGGGGTTGTGTGATTTAGGATCTGGTAGTGTAGTTAGAGACAAGGGAAAGGTAATTGAATGCAAATATGATTGAATGAATAGTTTAAATAATTTATAGTGATTATACACATCTAGACATAGATTGATAGTTTCATATACTTGTTGTGTATATGTACAGAGAATTCTTGGCTTCACATCCTTGTTGACTACACCTAGTATACCTGAAGATTATGAAGAAGAAGAGATGCCTCGAGTACATGTGTTTTTATTTTATTTTGTGCTTAGTAGATATAATTTGTTATTATCAATGAAAATTATATGCTAACTTGTATCAATGTCATGTTTGTAAACATATGTAGGTTGTGTATGAAAATATTGAAAACATACCTCCTCTATCGAAGACATACATCAAGCGTCCTGCATAGGCAAAGAGAAAATGTGGAGATGGGGTAAACAAGAATAGTTCATTTTTATGTTAACTTTTTGAATGTGAGTTATATAATATAACTAATCTTAATCATGGTTTGTTTTTTCTTGTGCAGGATCCTTTAGAGCCTAGCAGTGCGGAAAAGAGGATCGATTTTGATGATCCATCAGCATCTTAGGATGTTATAGATAGTTTTGGGATGCTTACATGTCTAGTTGGCATGTATATTTTGTATATGGACATACATTCACATATATAGACATACATTTTGTTTGAGTTGGCGTTTATGCCATATTTGTGTATGGACATACATTTGTAATCATTTGACATTTTCATATGTACAAAAATTGATATTTGATCATATAAATTATTGCTCATTTGTGCATGGTGTTATCATGGAAATATTTAATCTTCATTCCAATAATTAAAAACGGTTAATAATGGTTATTTAATGAACAATATAATTCATTTCATTTCATCGTAAGTGTTGTTTGTATAATGAACAATACAATTCATTTAATGAACAATACAATACAATTCATTTAATGAACAATATAATACAATTCATTTAATGAACAATACAATTCATTTAATGAACAATACAATACAATTAATTATCACCCTGTGCATGCTCCTATTCCCCCCCCCACTCAGTCGAACACTTGGGGTCATACCCTACCGACATCGTCCCTTGAGCACCCTAAGTGCTAAAAATTGTCAAACTTTGACGGGCCCTAACTTGAAATCTGTGGCACCTGCGAATAATCCATTTGAACCTACGGGGCCATGAGAGGGGTCCCTACAAAATCCTATCTTGGTTTTTCAAGTTTCCCTATGATTTTATTAGGGCAACATTTTTTCAGTTGGTAAAAAAATCATCAGTCTCATTCAATCGAATGTTGTCACATGGCTAATTTCTCGTTCTTCTCATCATGATAACAAACCGTCAGCTCTAAAATGTCTAGTTAGGCATTATTACCCTATGCATGCTCCTATTTTTTCCCCCCCACTCGGTCGAACGCTCGGGATCATACCCTACCAACGTCGTCCCTTGAGCACCCTAAGTGCTAAAAATTGTCAAACTTTGATGGGCCCTAACTTGGAATCCGTGGTACTTGAAAATAATCTGTTTGAACTTACGAGTCCATGAGAGGGGTCCCTACAAAATCCTATCTCAGTTTTCCAAGTTTCCCTATGGTTTTATTAGGGCAACATTTTTTCGGTTGGCAAAAAAATGGTCAGTCTCATTCAATCGAATGTTGTCACGTGGCCAATTTCTGGTTCTGCTCATCATGATAATGAGCCATTGGCTTAGAAATGTCTAATCAGGCATTATTACTCTATGCACGCTCCTATTTCCCCCCCCCACTTGCTCCAACTCTCGGGGTCATGCCCTACTAGCGTCGTCCCTTAAGCACCCTAAGTGCTAAAAATTGTTAAAATTTGATGGGCCCTAACTCAGAATCCGTGGCACCTCTGAACAATCCACTATGGGGCCATGAGAGGGGTCCCTACAAAAGCCTATCTCGGGTTTTCAGGTTTCCCTACGGTTTTATTAGGGCAACATTTTTTTGGTTGGCGAAAAAATCGTCAGTCTCATTCAATCAAATTTTGTTGCATGGCCAATTTATCATTCTGCTCGTCGTGACAATGAAATGTTAGCTCAGACATGTCCAGTTAGGCATTATTATCCTATGAATGCTCCTATTCCCCCCCCCCCCCAACTTGGTCGAACTCTCGAGGTCATACCCTACCGACGTCGTCCCTTGAGCACCCTAAGTGCTAAAAATTGTCAAACTTTGATGGGCCCTAACTCAAAATCCATGGCACCTGTGAATGGTCTGTTTGAACCTATGGGGCCACAAGAGGGGTCTCTACCAAATCCTATATTGGTTTTTCATGTTTCCCTATAGTTTTATTAGGGGAACATTTTTTTGGTTGGCGAAAAAATCATCAGTCTCATTCAATCGAATGTTGTCGCGTTGCCAATTTCTCATTCTGCTCGTCGTGATAATGAACCATCAGCTTTGACATGTCTAGTTAGGAATTATTACCCTATTCATGCTCCTATTTTTCCCCCCCACTTGGTCGAACGCTCAGGGTCATACCTTACCGACACCATCCCTTGAGCACCCTAAGTGCTAAAAATTGTCAAACTTTGACGGGCCCTAACTTAGAATCCATGGCACCTGAAAATGATCCATTTGAACCTACAGGCCCATGAGAGGGGTCCCTACAAAATCGTATCTTGGTTTTTCAAGTTTCCCTATGGTTTTATTAGGGCAGCATTTTTTTGGTTGGCGAAAAAATCATTAGTCTCATTCAATCGAATGTTGTCGCGTGCCCAATTTCTCGTTCTGCTTGTCGTGATAATGATCCGTCAGCTCTGACATGTCCAGTTAGGAATTATTACCCTATGCATGCTCCCATTCCTCCCCCCCCTCCACTTGGTCAAACGCTCGGGGTCATACCCTACCGACATCATCCCTTGAGCACCCTAAGTGTTAAAAATTATCAAAATTTGATGGGCCCTAACTCGGAATCCGTGGCACCTAAGAATGATCCATTTGAACCTATGGGTCCATGAGAGGGGTCCCTACAAAATTCTATCTCAATTTTTCAAGTTTCCCTATGGTTTAATTAGGGCAACATTTTTTCGGTTGGTGAAAAAATCGTCAGTCTCATCCAATCGAATGTTGTCGCGTGGCCAATTTCTCGTTCTTCTCATCATGATAATGAACCATGGGCTCTGATATATCTAGTTAGGCATTATTAACCTATGCATGCTCCTATTTCCCCCCCCCACTCGGTCAAATTCTCGGGGTCATACCCTACCGACGTCGTCCCTTGAGCATCCTAAGTGCTAAAAATTGTCAAACTTTGATGGGCCCTAACTCAAAATCCATGGAACCTGAAGACAATCCATTTGAACCTATGGGTCCATGAGATGGGTACCTACAAAATCCTATCTCAGTTTTTCAGGTTTCGCTATGGTTTTATTAGGGCAACATTTTTTCGGTTGGCAAAAAAATCGTCAATCTCATTCAATCGAATGTTGTCGTGTGGCCAATTTCTCATTCTGCTCATCATGATAATGAATTTTTGGCTAAGACATGTCTAGTTAGGCATTATTACCCTATGCATGCTCCTATTTTCCCCCCCACTTGGTCGAATGCTCGGGGTCATACCCTACCAGGGTCGTCCTTTTAGCACCCGAAGTGCTAAAAATTATCAAACTTTGACGGGCCCTAACTTGAAATCTGTGACACTTGCAAATGATCTATTTTAACCTACGGGGCCACGAGAGGGTTCCCTACAAAATCCTATCTCAATTTTTCAAGTTTCTCTTCGGTTTTATCAGGGCAACATTTTTTTGCAAAGTTGGCCAAAAAAACGTCAATCTCATTCAATGAAAAATATAGATAAACAAGCATTACACTGTAGACATAGAATGATCATCAATATTTCCATGTATTGTATACACATAATTACCATTATAGTTGCATGTGACATCCATGAAGGGATATGCAAACATGATTTTTTTTCATTTTCAATAAAACTACACCAATGTACTCATGTACAGATACATTGTATATTATCAATATGACTAAACCAATTTGCTCATGGACATTGTATATCATCATAGCAAAGTTACATAAATTCACATCCATATGCAAATACAACATTGCACTTCATCTGCATCAAATATCCTCATGTCCTAAGAGAAAAGCTTATGTACAACAATGCCTGCATATAAATGAAGACCAAAATAAGCAACCTTTTTATGCGAAATGAATGTGCTACAAGAAACAAATTATAACACTTGATAAAAATTATTTTGTCAAATTATAAATAGATCATTTGAAACATTTTTAAGATGTACATGATTGTATAATTATGGAACTTACCAGTTTCTCTGCAAAGTATACAAGCATAACTTTAAAGAAAGACACATGTTGATTAAAGCCCTTCTCACTGCATTTCTCTACATGGTTGAAGATGATGGTAGATATGGTCATTTATGAATATAAATACATTCACTTGACTTAGTGTTTATGCACAAAATTTAATCTCATTAATGCACAAAGGAATATGTACCATCACCAAGAGTAAACTAGTCAAGGGCGAATGATCTAGCATGAACCTGTATTTTTAAGAAATGTTAGTCTACACATAAAATGCATGGATGAACATAAAGGCTTTATGATAATCACTTCAACTAAAATGCATGATAATAAATGAAAAGGTTTGATTATATACCATAAAAATACGTCCCTTCGAATTATATCAAGAGAACCTACTATGTTGATGCAAAAATCATAATGCGATACTGTTATATATCATCAAAAAAGACCTGCATGAGCATAAAGGTTTTGCGATAATTATATCATGAAAAATTGTCAAATAGTGTTTATCTAAAAATAGAAATTGTAAAGCTCATCAAATACATGATAATAGGTCATGTTGCAAAAATATGTCCCTTCCAATTATATCGAGTGTACCCACTATGTGTATGCAAAAAAAAACGTTCATCAATAGACCTGCATTTTGAACACATCCTTAATATACACGTAACAAACTTGAACATTAAGGTTTAATGATCATTGTTTGAAATGAAATACATGAAAAAAAATAAGGCACCATTAAAGACCTACTACTCAGGTATGCCTGAAGGGTCATCTCTTTGCTTAAGAGTATCCAGTATTGCTTCATGATCAATAGTAGTCACTGTCCATAGCTCTTTGGTATTCAATTTTGCTTGATACTTCAACAAATTGACATTTGTAGCTATAATAAGTTGTGAATACATTAGAATGGTTTTGTGTCTCTCATAGTCTTCAAATGTGGGTATGCCATTTGTAGTCACATAAATCTGTCCACTTAATTAAATGAATACTTAGTATTTATTTGATTATTTAACCATCAATTAATAATTAATTAAATTAATATTTAATTAATTCATCTTAACCCTCTTCTCCTATTAATTAAATAAATTATTCAATTTATTTGATTTAATTCACTTAACCAAATTCAGACCATTAATTAAATAAATAAATCATATTTGTTTAATTAAATCTTCTCTCACATTTAAATAAATTAATATTTATTTAAATCCCCCAAAATCCCACCTCTCACATTTAAATAAATAAATCATTTATTTAAATCACCTTTATCCTCCACCCACTTGTATTTTCCTACAAAAGCAAGTTGCACAATTATTTTAAATAAATAATTTATTTAAATCACCTTTATCCTCCACCCACTTGTATTTTCCTACAAAAGCAAGTTGCACAATTATTTTAAATAAATAATTTATTTAAATCACCTTTATCCTCCACCCACTTGTATTTTCCTACAAAAGCAAGTTGCACAACTATTTTAAATAAATTATTTATTTAAAATCCTATTTATCCTCACCCACTTGAAACCTTTAATGGTTTCCCTTAAAGTAGTCAAACTTGATGGCTTTAAAGTCTTCAAACTTGATGGCTTCCTTCTATAGTCTTCTTAAGACTTTAATGGTTTTCCTTAAAGTCTTCAAGCCTTTAATGGTTTCCCTCAAAGTCTTCAAGCATTTTAAATGCTTTATCTTCTTTTTCTCATTTAAATAAATTAATATTTATTTAAATATTTATCCAAATTCAACTTACACCATTTAATTGAAATAAATGATTTTATTTTAATTGAAAATACCAAAATTTCTCCCACTTGCATTTTCCTACAAAATCCACTTGTATGCCTAAACCCCTTCTAGATTCTTCTAAACCCTTCCTAATTAGCCTAAATCCATCCCTTAAATATTGTCACATTCCTAAGCAAATTGGAGTCACTTCTCAAAGACTCCAAAGTCTTTGAAAAGCAATTAATGCTTTGTGTGTTCAACAAATTAACCCTCAAAGTCTTGGATAACCTTTGAAAGCTTCCAACCTTCAACCACTAAATGGCTCAAAGTCTTGGATAACCTTTGAAAGCTTCCAACCTTCAACCACTAAATGGCTCAAAGTCTTTGATAACCATTGAAGGCTTTCAACCTTCAACCACTTAATCCCCAAAGTCTCCAATAACCATTAATGGTTACCTCAAACCCTCCCACATGGTTAAAACATTTGTTTTGACTCAACCTCTACCCAACCCAAGGGTCTTATCAAGCCTTTAATGCTTTGACCATGATTATCTCTTAATCATTTGCACAAAGGTTTATCCTTGCATTAACTCCTAATCCAGTGGGTAATCCTAATTTAGACTTGACCCTTACCTTCTAGATAACCATGAGGTCTTCTCAGGCCTTTAATGCCTCCAACCTCTTCTCTCAACCCAATCCTATGTTGACACTTGTCACCATTTTATTGGTGCCAATTGTGCACATGGATCCCCAACTTTCAAACTTGGCCCTTGATTAAACCATTCAATCTTAACCCTTCATTTCCCCATTTCTTCTATAAATAGAACCCTTCTCCTCAAGCAAAGAGAAGCATTTTAGAGTATTGTTGTTATACTGGCATTAGCATAGAGCTTTTTCATAGCATCACTATCTACTCTAGCATAGTATTTAGCTTTTCATTTCATATTTGAAGCTTAGTATTAAATCTCAATCCTCCATAAGCATCCATAGTGCAAAAAGCTGCTGAGAGCTACACTCATTTGGGACTTGGAGAGGAGAGGAACAAGGGAGGAGCAACTATGAGCATCTTGATTAGCTATTTCATTTTATGTTTATATGCTTTCTATTTCATGCTTAATATCTCTCTTGATATGCCTGTTTAGGATAATCTTTTGTTGCTAACACTAACGTTTGTTTCTTGTGCTCTTGTGTGTGTTGCCATCAAACAGATTTTCTAATCCTTTTTGCAGAGCATCATTTGGTGAACCCGACGTGAATCCAAACACCAAAAAGATCAACTTTTTTTTTTAACCAATAACATGTTTGAATGTTGAAAATGTCACACAGGTTGCGCTTTTGACACTGTTTTGGTGCGTTTGACATTATTTTGGCGCTATTCACTCTGTTTCAGTGCTTTTCCCTTCTCTGTCTTTCCCTTTCTTTTAGTGCGTTTGTGTTA
Source organism: Cryptomeria japonica (assembly GCF_030272615.1). Lineage (NCBI taxonomy): Eukaryota > Viridiplantae > Streptophyta > Pinopsida > Cupressales > Cupressaceae > Cryptomeria > Cryptomeria japonica. The sequence continues at coordinate 245,779,369 of NC_081414.1, forward strand.
AATAGTGCCTCTGTTCAAACGCAGACTAGCGCTATTGTAACAAAACGTTGTACAAATCACCTTGTAACCAAAAAAAAAAAACCAAAAAAAACAAAAAAATTAGGCTTGTAGAAGCCCACCAAATAGGCGGATTTTACTAACTATTTTTCTCTTTTGTGCAGATTTAAATTAGATCAAAGAGTAGATTTATATTTTTTACTAACTTGTTTTTGAAGTTGGTTTTAAAAATGAATTCACTTTTTATTTTGGTTTAAAATTAACTTCACATTTCAAATTTGGGCTTTTGAAAAAGAATCACACATTTGTTTGGGGCTCTTAAAAAGAATTTCATTGTTCAAAGGTAAAAAGAACCACAAACTTATACAAAAACAACTTTATTTTTTTTGCAAGTTAGGAAACAAACTTCGTTTTGGTGCTTAAAATCAACAAGGCAAATTTTATTTCTTGCATCAAGATAAAACTCACAATCCACACTTCCATTTTTGGTGCAAATAAAATTCACAATCAACTTGTCTCATTTTCAAAGCAATTTTCCTTCAAAGCAAAACGTGTTTTTCATTAAGTTGACCAGGATTTTCAAAATTCTAGATTACAAAACACATTGCCTTTGAAGTTAAAAAGAACACCATGACTGTTGGAGCAACATCTCCAAATAGTTAGATCATATTGCCATGATGGATTAAAAAGAACAAGTGAATTTCATGTTTGGCACGCTTGTGCATAAAAGTCAGTCGAGTGGACCTACTTCTAACACACACTATCCTCTCCCTTGGCTCTCGTGGTCCTAGGCGCAAGAGAAAAGTGTTAGTAACACTCAAAATTTTATTTTTTTAAGAGAGGCCTGCCAAGGGATCGATACTCTTGGGAACGACCTCGAGCGGTAAATCCTTCGAGCCGCTATAGAAATCAGGTGAGAGCGAAAGCTGTAGCCTTGGGTATAGCTGTTCCTACAGTGTAACTGGCCGAAAGGACAAATGGGCCCCACCACCAGTTACAAGGCTCTTAAGTGAGTCACTGCAGAATGAACTTATGTCCAAAGCCATCGAACATGACTAAACACCTTTAAGTAGTAGCCCACCTGTTCTATTGATTGAGGATATTTGAGATATAATTTAGTGCAAGAGCATAGATGGTTTTGCTCCCAAGATACTCACCATACATATTTCCTTGAGTAGAAACATAGCTTTTTGAAAAGTCACTTGTGGCTTGATAAAAGTGGTGACTCCCCCATCATAGGGATCATCTATTTGTTATGCTCGTGCAAGATTTAGTATATCACATCCTTACCTGCCACGGCGGGATTCATAAGGTATGTAGTACCAAAGTCGAAGAAATATCAAGATGTGGGCTAAATTTATCACAACTGGCCATTTGACCATAGGGATAAAGAGTGTTTGAAGTGTGTTCGTTTTACAGACCTAGAGCAAATTGAGCCGACTTCAGGCTTTGGAAATACACCTTAAAATACATCTAAAGGAAGGGTCAAAAACAAGTCCAAGAATTGGGTTGATCTAGACCCATACTCATTTGTGCCTTTGAGGCTACAATCTTGTGTTTGTGTGCTTGCTTTGTTTTCTTGTCAAAGAAAAATCAGAAAATCAATCCCAAAAACAAAGTATTCATCCAACATCTGTCAACACAACCAAAAATACCAAAAACAAAGTGCAAACAAACAAAGAGTCAAAAATTTATGACCATTCTTCACATCTTGCGAAAGAAGAAGTGTCATCAGAGTATCACCTTGAAAAGGAGACCACTAAGCTCAAAGGATTTGATCAAAAGGAGGAAATTCTTCTATCTCAATAGACAAATCTTTGTCTCACATAGAGTCTTTCTACATCGCATGCGTCTCTATCTTCAAGGTAAAACAAACGAGTTTGATTCTGAATCATTAAACCGCAGAGCTTTTATGCAATATAGAGCTCTGAGTTATCACAAAAATCAAGGAGGAAAGATTAATCCCAACTTCTTCCCAAACATCTGTATCACCTACAACACAGCTCGAGAAATGCCACCAACGCCTGAAAGGGAAGAAGTAGAGTTTGTTCCATTTGTAACACAAAGTTTTTATTAAAGTTGAAAACAAAACATCCATCATCTCATTCATACATCATTTTTCCATCATCAATTCATCCCAAAACTCTCAAAACATTAAGAGGTTCTTGTCCCAAGATTCCTTTTTTAGATATTGCTTGAAATCAAACACATCACATCACTTTTAGATTGTTTCTACATCTAGGATAAGCTCATCCTAAGAGACACATCTACGCAGGTTAAAACTAGTTCATGAGTGAATCCTCTCATTGCTAGGTAGTCAAAATCTGTAACACATCTCAGATTTCTCTACACCTTATCACATCCAAACTCATCAAAACAAACAAGCAATTCAAAGAAAGAATTCTGGTTACATTTACCTTTAGAGTGCTAGAGATCTACAATCACCAATCATCAATCTTTCATCACCAACTCATCATCATCTTCAATCAACTTCAAAACAAACTTGCAAACAAAATGGCTCAAACCCGATCACGATCAAGGCAACGAGAAATGGAAATTGAGGAAGAAGAGGACAACCTCAATGAATTTCAAGAAGCACTTGGAGGAAATGGGAATGATGAAAACCCAAGTACTCCCACTCCTTCAACAATCGAAAGGGTTCAGCATAACCCTCATTTTAACAGATTATTTGATGAAATACTAAGGAGCAATGCGGATGCTCACTTTTTACGACTTGCTCAAGAAGGAGCCAAACTCCCCTCTGACTTTGATCTCGCCCAATTAAGACAAGCATCAGAAAGACAAAGTCGCCATGAGGAGGAAAGGCATAGAGATCCCATTAGATATAACATCCCTCGAGGTAACCCACCACCTCCTCCTCCAAATGAAATAGAGATGTTGCGGCAACAAGTCGAGAATCTCGCCCAACAACTTCATAGTGGTGTTAAGACCAATCAATTTTCACTTAACGACATCTGTCCCTATCCGTTTGATAGGAATCTTTATATGCCACCCTTTCCACGCGGGTTTGAAACACCCAAATTTGAAAAATATAGAGGAAAGGGGGATCCCCGTGATCATGTCCGAGAATTTCATTCTGCTTGTCTTGAAGTAGCTTATGAGGACACATACCTAATGCGCCTTTTTCCCCAAAGCTTGGGAGGAACAACCACATCATGGTTTTCCCGACTTCCAGGTGGCATTAGAACATTTGAGGAACTCATTCAGAAGTTCCTATCTCATTACTCTTATAATATTGAACGCGACATCACCATGGCTGATCTATGCAACACCAAACAAAAACCAGGTGAATTATTCGCAGTATTCCTGCAACGATGGCGCCAAATGTCTAGCAAACGTTCTCTTCAGTTACCTGAACGAGAACTAGTGGAAATTTTCATTTCCAACTTAAACGAAGAAATGGAATTTCACCTGGATGTCAAAGACACAGACTCTTTTAACGATATGATCACCAAGGGTATAAAATGTGAAAGGGCACTCATCAAAAAAGGACTCATCAAAATCTTTAATGAACCAAAAGATGCTCCTCGCCCGCGCTTCAATAGCGATAAACCGAACTTCTGGAACAAGAATAAGAATATCGTTAACGATGGAGTTGTGGATGCTCGGACTGTCCAAAATGCACAACCTGTGGTTCGGTTTGCAGGACAAAATCCTCCACCTCAAAATAACACAAATGTTCCTCTTAATCAAGGTCGCATCACATCTCATGATGAACCAAGACCTCGTCCACAAAAACAAAAACGCACATACACTCCCTTAGGGGAACCCATTGAAACAGTGTTGCGACAACTCCTCTCTCAAAATTTGGTCACTCTACCTAAGCTATCAAACTATGAGCCTCAAGTCAAACCAGCATGGTGGAAAGATACTGAACACTGTGAGTTCCATCAAGGAAGAGGACACAAGACAAGTAATTGTCACCGATTGAAAGATCTCATTCAGGATCTTATTGACCGAGGAGAAATTGAAATTGAAGGGCATGACCCAAAAACAACCAATAATGATCATCAGATGTTCAAGAATCCACTTCCATCGCAAGATCAAAGGGGTCCTTCGACGTCCAGTCGAGGTCCTGATACCACTGATTATACGCAAGCTGCGTATAATTACACTGTAAATCACCTGTATGATGCCAGTGAACAAATTGCAACCATAACCTTCAAAAATCCCACCTCAAATTGCAATGTTGTTACACGTCGTGGCAAGGTCACCATCAAGGCAGCTCCACAAGGCACCACCTCCGTCCCAAAGCAGTACAATCTTGTGGAACAATTAGACAAAACCCCTGCACTTATATCCATTTTGGAGCTTTTGCGTCTGTCACCCTCTCATAAAACAATCTTGGATCAAGCACTCCAAGAGGCGTCAGTCCCTGCAAATCTAAATACGGACCAATTTCAAGCCATGGTTGGAAGTCTAAAGTCATCACCTTGTCTCACTTTTTCTGAAAGTGACAACTCTTCCTTCCAGCAACCTCATAACGCCTCACTCCACATTGAAGGCTTTGTGAACCAACACAGGATCAAGCGAGTCTTGATCGATAATGGAGCAGGCCTAAACATTTGCACACTTCAGTTGGTCACAACATTGGGATATGCAATAGAATCAGTGGATCCTCGTAAGAAGATCACCATCAAAGCCTATGATGATGCAGAGCGTTCATCCAAAGGAGCTGTGGTACTACCAATCCGAGTGGGCCCTGTGGTAAAGCATATCATTTGTCAGGTTCTGGACCTTCCTCTGCCATATAATCTATTATTAGGGAGACCTTGGATACATGCCATGCAAGCCGTTCCATCTACCTACCATCAATGTATCAAGTTCCCACATAACGGTACAGAGATCACAATCTTGGGCGATGCAAATCCCTTTGCATTTTGCCATAATATCAGCCATCAACCAGAAATTACTGTTCCTAATAATAGGGAAGCCATTTCCTCCACATCATATGTAAGTCCCGCCTCTCTTGCCAGTTCAAACACCACTATACCGAAGCAAGAAAAGCTTAAGATGAAGATCGCAGAGGAAGGTCCTGGGGAATACAACTTGAGTCAACTCTTTTGTGTGGGACAAATGCCCACTTCTCCTAGAACTCATGGTAAACCACAGCAGTTACTCCAGCAACCACTAATCACGCCTCCATGTGCCTTAACGCCTTTCATTCTTGGAAAGAGTCAAGAGGAAGAGACACAAGATGAGGACCTGGCGGACTGGATCTATAAAGATCCCATCACCACTGACAAACCGCAAGTTACACTTCCTACGGAACAATATGGCAAAGGCCTCCTCATTATGCAAAGAATGGGATATGATGGTCAGAGTGCTTTGGGATACTGCAAACAAGGACGACACGAACCTCTACTACCAGAATTCAAGCCCAAAGGTAATACAGGCCTAGGTTTTGAAAAAGAAGTCCTTCCTAAACTCAGATTCAAAGGAAAACCCAGCAAACCATTTTGCCCACCTACTGTAAAGAGGACACCTTTCATAATCAAAGCACCATCAAGCAATATTGCCATTGCCCCATCGAGCCTCACAACCCCACCACAACCATCACCAGTGCCAAACATACCACCAATCGAACCAGTAATCCCGTCAATAACACCAATAACAGCAGCAACTGTATCAAAACCCGCAGCAACATCTATGGCACTAGCCCTTCCAACAGAAGTCACTAAATCAACACTGCCGATACTTCCAGTGACAAATCCATTAAACCCCATCACAATTCCTGCAGCACCGATCACTACAAGGATACATAAACCAATCACACCTGCCGTGTTTAAATCAAAAGACATCCCAGTATGGTATAGCAATCGGATGCTGGAAAGTGATTCAGAGACCGACTCACATGAGTGGGAATTCGATTCAGTGCAACTTAACACTTCAGATGAGGAAGACACATCACCACCTCCGCCACGCAAAGACATTCCTGTTTACGGAGAAGCACAGATAAAGACCACTTGGGTACCTGAGCTGGAAACATCTTCCACAGACCCTACGTCTCATCCTACGCCTGATTCTGACAGGGAGAGTACCATCAACGACCTTCACCACACTGTCTTAACCCTCACTGATACATCTCCCACACTTAACTTAATCGATGAAGTAATGCCCATTATCCATCCTGAACTCATCGAATGGAACCAACCAAATCCCCCATGTCTTGACCTCTTCCAGAACGATGAGGCTATCATTGACTTTTTGGAATTAAGGGATAATCTACCAAGTGGGGATCACAAAGCTGGATTCGCCATTGAACTTAATAGCGCAGCATACTTCGGGGCGGATGCCAAACCCTTCAGCTGCAAAAATATAACATTAAAACATGGATCTTCCAGTGAAAACCACACTGTGGCATTGTTTGATCCAACAAAAGTAAAAAGAAAGAGCGTATCCAACGGTGAAAACCTCTCTGAGGCGCCTGAGGATGAAGGGTTTGACATTCTCCCTGCTAGTACACAACAGGAACGATCGACGATTCTCATTGAGGAGACTAAAGAATACAATGTGGGGACTCCTGAAAACCCTCATATCATACATCTGGCATCTCTTCTCACTCCAGAGGAACAACCTCAATTTATAGAGTTCTTCCAACAGCGTCAGATCAACTTTGCATGGTCATATGCAGACATGCCTGGGCTTGATCCTGATTTAGTCATGCATCATCTCACAGTAGCAAAAGGAGCCAAACCTGTCAAGCAGAAGCTTCGTAAGATGCATCCTCAGATTGCCATGCTAGTCAAAACAGAACTCAAGAAACTCCTGGATGTTGGTTTCATTAGACCAATTGATTATGCAGAATGGATCTCCAATATTGTGCCAGTTGGCAAACCAAAAGGGGGCATCCGCATTTGTATAGACTTCAGAGATCTAAATAAAGCATGTCCTAAGGATGACTTCCCTCTACCAAATATTGACATCATAGTAGATTTGACAGCAGGACATGCCATGCTTTCACTCATGGATGGCTTTTCGGGATACAATCAAATAAAGATCGCACCAGAGGACCAACATAAGACAGCCTTCACATGTCCATGGGGCACATACTGCTGGAATGTAATGCCTTTTGGTCTAAAGAATGCAGGAGCGACCTATCAAAGAGCAATGACCACCATCTTCCATGACATGATGCATACTATAATGGAAGATTATGTGGATGATTTACTAGCAAAATCACTTACTAGAGAAGGACATCTTCACATCTTAGATAAAATCTTTGATAGACTGGAACAATACCATGTTCGACTCAACCCAAAGAAATGTGTCTTCGGAGTGACCTCCGGGAAGCTTCTAGGATACATTGTCTCAAGAAAAGGTATTGAGGTCGATCCAGCAAAGGTTAAGGCAATAATGGACATGCCACCTCCAAAGAATATCAGTCAGCTAAGGACACTACAAGGACGGCTTCAATCCATCCGAAGATTCATTGCACAATTGGCTGATAAGTGTCACCCATTCACACACCTGCTACACAAGAACATCCGCTTTCAGTGGGATGCCCGATGCCAACAAGCATTTCAGGCACTTAAAGACTATCTCATGAATCCACCCTTGTTGATGCCACCAGATCCAAGTAGACCGTTGTTACTTTATATTTCAGCAACAAGTACAGCATTAGGTGTATTATTGGCACAACATAATGCAGAAGGCAAAGAGTGTGCTGTATACTACATCTCTCGTACACTGGTTGGCTATGAACTCAATTACACACCTATTGAGCGAGCTTGCCTAGCAGTAATCCTGGCAGCCACTAAATTGCGGCACTATCTATTAACACACAAGGTACAACTCATTGCAAAGATTGATCCACTCAAGTATTTACTCAGCAAAGCAGCATTGACAGGTCGCTTGGCCAAATGGGTGATGATTCTAAGTGAATTTGACATCGAGTATGTGGACCGTAAAGCTATCAAAGGTCAAGTTATTGCAGATCAGATGGCCGATGCACCACTCATAGGCTATCATCCTCTCATTTCCAATTTTCCAGATGAAGAGATATTCATGATCACAACAGCACAACCATGGAAACTATACTTTGATGGTTCGTACACTAGACATGGCTCGGGGGCAGGCATTCTGTTTATCACACCTCAAGGTGACAGCATCCCGAAGTCTTACAGGCTCACATTTCCATGCACAAACAACATAGCAGAGTATGAGGCCTTGATCACAGGACTCAGATTAGCCATACAATGGAAATTAAAAGAATTGCAAGTATATGGCGATTCCCAACTAGTCATTCGACAAGCAACCGATGAATATCAGACCAAGGATGATAAACTCATGCCATACAAGCAAATGGTGGACACTCTAAAGACATCATTTACTACTATCACCTTTGAGCAGATACCAAGAGATCAGAATCGAGCTGCTGACGCTATGGCTACCATCGCATCTCTCCTAGATCTTCCACAAAATTCAACACGCTACGAGTTCTTGGTAGAACAGCTTTGGATCCCCGCTTATGATATCCCCGAATCCGAGATGATATGTCGCCTTGTCGGTTCCGAATCCCCATGGTACGGTGAGTTCTACACCTATCTCCGCGATCATACCCTTCCTCCCAACCAATCAAATAACCAACGTAAAACCTTCATTCGCCAAACTGCTCGATATACCATTATTGCCGAAACCCTATACCGACGCGGTCTTGATGGTACTCTCCTTCGATGTCTGGAACAAGGTGAGATAACAAAGGCTTTGGAAGAGGTTCATGAAGGAATTTGCGGGACTCATTCAAGTGGTCCATCACTCGCCAAGAAACTCTTGCGAGCTGGATATTATTGGCCATCTATGGAAAAGGATTCCTACTACTTTGTCAAAAAATGCAAGAAATGTCAAGTTCATGGCGACCTGATACATGCACCGGCCCAGGAACTGCAACCAATCACAACACCATGGCCTTTTTGTCAATGGGGTCTTGATCTTGTGGGTAAAATCCATCCATCTTCATCCAATGGCCATAAATTCATTATTACCGCCACCGAATATTTCACCAAGTGGATCGAAGCTGTTCCACTTACCCAAGTCACCGGCAAGCAGATCGCCTCATTCATCCTCAATTACATCATCTACCGGTATGGTGTGCCCATGTCCATTGTCACAGATAACGGTCTTCCTTTCAAAAATCAGGATGTCCGTGAGCTTTGTGAGAAATTTCATATCCAACACCGCTTTTCCACTCCCTATTACCCACAAGGCAATGGTCAGGCCGAAGCATCCAATAAAAACATATTGAGGATCCTAAAGAAGACAGTCAATGATGCCGGCCGTGATTGGCATGTTCAATTGAATCCAGCATTATGGGCATATCGAACTAGCATTCGAACCCCTACAGGTGCAACTCCTTATTCATTGGTCTATGGTGCTGAAGCTATCTTACCTATTGAGGTTGAGATACCATCATTACGAGTTTCCTTGCATAATCTCATCGATGATGAAGCATACAGAGTCTCACGTCTTCAGGACTTAGAGTTACTTGATGAGAAGCGACAAGCTGCATACAATCACCTCAAAGCCTATCAGCAGCGCATGAGTAGAAGCTACAATCACCGAGTCAGACCTCGTACATTTGAGGTAGGTGATCTTGTTCTACGAGAGAATCCTCGCAACCAACCAAACCGAGAACATCAGGGCAAGTTTGAATCAAACTGGCTCGGCCCATATGTTGTCACTGCTGTATTCGGGTCCGGGGCATATCAGTTGGCTACATCAGACGGAGAACCGCTCGCAGATCCAATCAATAGCATGCACCTCAAACGGTTTTATACCTAAGGTGTACAGAGCATCAGGCTCCCCTGCCTATCAGAAAATACCAAAAAACATTCAGAAAAATGTCCTGAAGAAAATATAAAAACATTCAAAAAAGTAAAGAAAAATCATGCATCCAAACAGTGAACAACCACTCCGGTGGCACCTTGGGTAAGAACGATGGTGAAAACCTGGCAAACAGGCGCCACTCGTAAAGGCTATGGCTCCATTATCTTTCAGACTTGTGGCGATCACATCTACTTCATACATACATCCATCCATCCATCAACCATGGCTTGTTATTCCTCTGCAATTATGATAGTACTCCATACATCTTGCATCCCGCTTTTTCATAGTCATGTCTAAAACTGGGGGCAATGCCTTTAACCTATTGATGGAAGTGGATTCTACATTGTCTTATGATTCATTAAGTTCTTCATTCAAACAATCATCAAAAATACAAAAACATTCAAAAATGACTCACAAAATCCACAAACATTCAAAAACTATTACACAAAATTCAAAAAACATCGAAAAACCATCGAAAATCACCCAAAAAAACATGACAACACCTTGTACATATTCATCCGATCAGATACAAAATACTCACACAATGACCATTTATCAATCGACCAAAACAATCGACATCAACAATCCAAAACTGTCTTTAAAACAAGGATGCATCCTTCCTTACCAAAACAAAGACAAGATGACATTTTCTTTGACAAGAAAATTATGTTAAGCTATCAAATACTTGGTTGATTTGTGAGTACAATCGTTCGTTTATCTGTATCGGGATCTTTCAGCATTGTTTTGTATCATTTGCGCATTATTTCCGATGAAGTTCTGGGGCATGTACTAATGGTGTCTACGTGGGAAGTTCACTAAGCTACGTGATCTTATGCAAAATACAGTCATAGATCATTACGGCTTGCTGACTACAGCGTATACCTCGACCATATGAGCATGAACCATTACCAAGGATCCATATTCTTTTATTCTTTATGTATATACTGTTTGTTTGCAGGTACAATGCTCATTCTTTGGTTCCTCCTCATCCAATTTGGATAAAGGTTTTTATTTCTTAGTACGGTATGCACTTGTCTCAGGATATGATCAGCCTAAGATCAAGGAGGACGATCCAAGTCATGCATGAACGGAGATAATCCTTGTCTGTTCCGCAAGCAATACTCAGGTCAACTTGATCCATTATATCAAGTTGCTTGTATTAACTTGCTATATAAAATCCATGTAAGAAATACTCTGGTCATCTTGAATCTTTATGTCAAGTTGCTTGTATTTTCTTACAACATTTTAAAGCTCAATGATGAAAAATAAAGCACCATGGATCGTCATTCCATCTCATCTGTATATATTGCATTTCGTTGCATTCCACCCATCCATACATTCATAATAGCTGCATATCATGCATACGTAGTCATAATAATGCATACTCTATTTTACTCATCTTCTTCCATAGGACTCAGTCCTAGTCCTCCATATCTTCTATCTAACATCAAATCCCCCCTCACCCTCCCTATCTTGATCATCAACATCATCCTAATCCCTTCATCGCTTCCCATCCTCACTCATCCACAAAATTAAGCCAGTTACTCTGTCTACACAGATACATCGACTCCCACACACCTAGACTATCAACAGATACTCTGATCAAGTATCTTCGGGTCTCAACAGGTAATCGATTATGGTAATCCTAGACTACATCAGGCATTTATCATAATGACCTAGTCTCAACGGGGCTGCCATGATTCCCCACAACCATCCATCACACGCACATACTATCAATTGATCAACCAATCAAACACAATCCAACGGACAATTACATCAATTGTCTACGTCTCAACGAGTATTTTGCTTCATATACCTTGACTTCATCGGACAATTACATCAATTGTCTAAGTCACCATCAGGTCACTTTGATTCACTTACTCAGACTTTATCATGTTCAAGCGACCAACTGACATCAACTGTCACGCTTTGACTTGACCGGGGCAATTAAACCGATTGCACCAGATTGTCCAACCAATTTTGATCAATTGTACAGCATCAATCAAAACCCCACACTACATCTGCTATGTATCTCTTGCATGACCTCAGGGTACCCACTGGCTTGTTGTTTCTTCATATTCACTCCATTTTCTCCCATTCTTTCATCATTAGTTCTAATTTCTTCTATTCTACCTCCCCTCCACTTTGCATTCTTTTTCGAGAGATCGCCCGATTTTTCAAAACAAAATTTGGCCCATCTCTCGAGGGGGCATACCACCCATTAAATTTACATTTTATGAGGCATTTCTTCACACCTATTTTTCTTTCTTTGAAACGACGCGATAAACCGCACCGTCTCAAAGAGGGGCAAATGTAGTCACATAAATCTGTCCACTTAATTAAATGAATACTTAGTATTTATTTGATTATTTAACCATCAATTAATAATTAATTAAATTAATATTTAATTAATTCATCTTAACCCTCTTCTCCTATTAATTAAATAAATTATTCAATTTATTTGATTTAATTCACTTAACCAAATTCAGACCATTAATTAAATAAATAAATCATATTTGTTTAATTAAATCTTCTCTCACATTTAAATAAATTAATATTTATTTAAATCCCCCAAAATCCCACCTCTCACATTTAAATAAATAAATCATTTATTTAAATCACCTTTATCCTCCACCCACTTGTATTTTCCTACAAAAGCAAGTTGCACAATTATTTTAAATAAATAATTTATTTAAATCACCTTTATCCTCCACCCACTTGTATTTTCCTACAAAAGCAAGTTGCACAATTATTTTAAATAAATAATTTATTTAAATCACCTTTATCCTCCACCCACTTGTATTTTCCTACAAAAGCAAGTTGCACAACTATTTTAAATAAATTATTTATTTAAAATCCTATTTATCCTCACCCACTTGAAACCTTTAATGGTTTCCCTTAAAGTAGTCAAACTTGATGGCTTTAAAGTCTTCAAACTTGATGGCTTCCTTCTATAGTCTTCTTAAGACTTTAATGGTTTTCCTTAAAGTCTTCAAGCCTTTAATGGTTTCCCTCAAAGTCTTCAAGCATTTTAAATGCTTTATCTTCTTTTTCTCATTTAAATAAATTAATATTTATTTAAATATTTATCCAAATTCAACTTACACCATTTAATTGAAATAAATGATTTTATTTTAATTGAAAATACCAAAATTTCTCCCACTTGCATTTTCCTACAAAATCCACTTGTATGCCTAAACCCCTTCTAGATTCTTCTAAACCCTTCCTAATTAGCCTAAATCCATCCCTTAAATATTGTCACATTCCTAAGCAAATTGGAGTCACTTCTCAAAGACTCCAAAGTCTTTGAAAAGCAATTAATGCTTTGTGTGTTCAACAAATTAACCCTCAAAGTCTTGGATAACCTTTGAAAGCTTCCAACCTTCAACCACTAAATGGCTCAAAGTCTTGGATAACCTTTGAAAGCTTCCAACCTTCAACCACTAAATGGCTCAAAGTCTTTGATAACCATTGAAGGCTTTCAACCTTCAACCACTTAATCCCCAAAGTCTCCAATAACCATTAATGGTTACCTCAAACCCTCCCACATGGTTAAAACATTTGTTTTGACTCAACCTCTACCCAACCCAAGGGTCTTATCAAGCCTTTAATGCTTTGACCATGATTATCTCTTAATCATTTGCACAAAGGTTTATCCTTGCATTAACTCCTAATCCAGTGGGTAATCCTAATTTAGACTTGACCCTTACCTTCTAGATAACCATGAGGTCTTCTCAGGCCTTTAATGCCTCCAACCTCTTCTCTCAACCCAATCCTATGTTGACACTTGTCACCATTTTATTGGTGCCAATTGTGCACATGGATCCCCAACTTTCAAACTTGGCCCTTGATTAAACCATTCAATCTTAACCCTTCATTTCCCCATTTCTTCTATAAATAGAACCCTTCTCCTCAAGCAAAGAGAAGCATTTTAGAGTATTGTTGTTATACTGGCATTAGCATAGAGCTTTTTCATAGCATCACTATCTACTCTAGCATAGTATTTAGCTTTTCATTTCATATTTGAAGCTTAGTATTAAATCTCAATCCTCCATAAGCATCCATAGTGCAAAAAGCTGCTGAGAGCTACACTCATTTGGGACTTGGAGAGGAGAGGAACAAGGGAGGAGCAACTATGAGCATCTTGATTAGCTATTTCATTTTATGTTTATATGCTTTCTATTTCATGCTTAATATCTCTCTTGATATGCCTGTTTAGGATAATCTTTTGTTGCTAACACTAACGTTTGTTTCTTGTGCTCTTGTGTGTGTTGCCATCAAACAGATTTTCTAATCCTTTTTGCAGAGCATCACCATTCTTTCTAATCATGTATGTTCACAACCAAGTGCCCACAACAATAACTAAACCTGTAGAATATGTGAACCCGCCATCACCTATCACTAGTTGTGTTAGCTTTTGTTTTCCTTGTACACATCGTGCCAACCAATATTCTGATCTCTCTTCATTCCCTTGTAGTGCAACTATTGGCAATATTACATTATAATGATATTGAGAAGGTTGTTGATGATTATGGACATAACTGATTAAAGATGTTTTACTATCTTGATATTATTATTTTGTCATTGATGTCAAGAAATTGATTTTCTAATTCAGTATGATGTTGCCATATCTTGAGAAATATGATATGAAGATTATAAAGGAGTCGGTAAAGACACAGGAAAGAATATGATGAATAAGGGGATAAGTTATTCAATGGGCAACTCTACCGAGTCAAACAATGATGAGATCTTGATGTTTTAGATTGTTTTAACATCATACATATGTTGTAAAATGTAAAGGTTAATACTATACTATGTTATCAAGAAAAGAACCTAGTCGGTAAACCCTAAGGAACCTAGTCAGTAAACCCTAAGGAACCTAGTCGGTAAACCCTAAGGTTATCGCAGTCAGTTAATGAAGATAGAATGTCTACCAAGTGAAGTTTAGTATTCACTGAGTTGTAACTGAGCTATAACAGAATGCATTAAATGTTTACATGTGATATTTAATGAAAGAAGCTAATGAGCTGGAGTAGATCAATGATTGGCAAGCCGTGGAAGAAGTTTGTTAAATGAATCTAAGGCAATGGAAAGTCGGCAAGAAGATCTACAGCTCAGATTGAACCGCATTACCCTAACACAAGTTCCAAGGGGGGGTAAAACATTTTCAAATCAAAAGATAACCTGGACAAGATTAAAGATCTGATGGCTATGATTGATCATGGGAAATGTGATCAAGGAGATTAAGTGGTTAGAAGATTGTTTATAAATAGGAAACTATTGATAAACAATGTATGCGGGCAAGTGTATGCATAGGGATGCTACATAGTGATTACCAAGCATAGAAGCTTGAAGACCTGTTAGAATAATAGAGTATTGATGCCCAGCCGATAGACAAGATTAGTTCTATGTCTAGATTGTATTGAACAAATAAGAATCTGCTTTAGCGTTTTAGATGTGAAGTTGCAGATAGATTGTATTACTATTATTTTGTGAAAGTGACAGGAAATCTCTTAACCGAGTGGACTTAACAATCTTATATGTAAATCCTCTAACAAGGTGACATTCTGATTGAGTGTTTGAAATCCTTTGACAAGGTCACTTCTAACAAAGTGAAGATCCTAACAGATCTGAGGGAAATCCCTTAACTGGGTCACATCTAGCAATGTGTTTGTAATCTTTAACAGGATTTGCTTTTAACCGAGCATACTCTAGAAGAGTATATTTCTTAGTGGGTCCGAAATCCCACAGTGGTTTTTCCCTATTTGGGCTTCCACGTTAAATCTGGTGTTATGAGGTTTATATTGTTCATATGCTTTTGAGTTTGCATGTTTGACAGTTTTTGGTTATATGACTGATATATATGTTACCGAGGTTGAATCTGATGTTTTTATGGATGATTAAGTTTGTATGATTCACCCCCCCCTCTCATCTTGTTGGCTATTGGATCTGTACTTATATTAAGTATCAGAACTATCACCAACAACTGCAAAAATATGTCCTAGTTGTACAAGATCTGATAGACGGTCATACTCAAGTGAACTTTCTATGTCATCATTTGACAAGGATATTGTTTGAGATAAAGGAGTTAGATATTGGGGAACCCATGTATCAACCCACTCACTTGACTTGCACTGATCCCAATCACACCAAACACAACTTTGATAAAAACAAGCCAACGCTCACGTCCAAATGGTCCATGTACTTGCATCTGAGCTGAGAAATGAATGCATCTTTGAAGAATCTTTAATTGTTTGACAATCCAATCTCTATCCCACTATTCTCTCCTCAACCAACCAAAAGAATCTGGTCACTGCTGAATCAAGAGTACCTCCATGTGACAATGCTGAACTAGACCAATCAACAGTAGAATGTGCATCAGAGAAATTTGCACCTGAAATCCTCAATTGCTCCTTAACTAGATCTCTCTTCAAACATGCACCTACTCCATCATGCTCCCCCTTCCCATGCCCTGCCTAAAAAAACACCAAATGTAAGGTATACGCCTCTCTACATGCATTCTACTCCACCAATAAAACATACGGGCATTCTTGAATTAACCTGTACATTTATCTGACCATATGATATGTCGATCAATTGCAATATCTTTCTCATGCAAGAACTCAAAAAAAATCTTGAAAGAATGTTGCACATACTCGGAGGAGTGTGATCTATCATCACTCATATAAAAATGATACTCCCTGATTATCTTCTTGTCCTCTTCTATACTATCAGGATCATGTCTATATGTAATGTGAATAAAAATAGCAATCTAGATTGAATTGTAGTACTGAGATTGTACCTCATTCTGTGGTTGCAATGTATAGTTCTTTGCAAAATCAACCATCGATACAATAGTTCCAATCGGGAAAGAGTTCTTACACATCCTAAACTGTTCATCCAACCACTGAGACCTATGGGTGTGCCTTGTACACTTGTATAAAAGATTTTCCTTAAAATCCAAAATAAAATCAGCAACACTCACTTCTCTTGAGACTAATTTGCATCTAGAACCTTCACCTCCACTCTTCAAAGTATATTTCACTATCTCATATCTTTTTTTCTCAACATAATTCTTTCCAAACTCGTGTTCGCTACCCTCATGAAAACATGAAACAAACTTTGACAACCCACCACATTCTGAGAACTTCTCATTCAAAAAATCATTTCTATAAAAATAGTAGCCATCATCTCTAGGGCATAAAATTAGATCTTGCGAGTCTCTTGATGATCTCAGAAATAGCATTGCACCACACTTCTGTAAGATCTCATTAATATGCATCGTAGAACGAATATGGCATAAAAGTTTATGGTACATTGAAAACTCCACATGGTACTTGCAACAAAAAGTATTACAAATCTTAAGAGGAACACAATAAAATGGCTTCAAAGATTCAAAGGCCCTTTGTGATATTTGCAAAGTTGGATGTACTTCACAAAATGTTTTGTACAACATTGTTTGCCTTGATTTCAAGAAATGTTTGGGATGCGGTGTGCAGTCTCGGTTGTCGATTCTTAATTTCAAAATGTCCTTTACATTGGGTGACACTCTAGAATTAGAGTGCCAAAATTGTTAAATCTCCTCCTTCACATTGTCAGCCAACTTTCTATCAACACATGGAAGCCTCCCACCAAAAGCCCATGTATCATGTTGAAGTGGATCATCAAGTCTTTGTCTTCGTGCAAGTGCTCTATCTAAATTTTTACAGTTTATGTTCAAATCAACATAAGTTTGTCTCATTTGATGAGGCTTCCTCAATTTATGGCTTACTAAGGAGGTTGTAATCACTCTTCAAGCAACTCTCTTATCTATTTCTTTGGTATTATTTCCAATAGAATTGAGAGAATCAAATAGATTTTTGGCAATAATAGAATTTCTCTCCATCTTCTTGTCCATACGAATCTTCAATTTGTTTAGAAATGGTCTCATCTTTATCATCTTTAGCAATTGAACAAAGAGTTGGCATTGCTCGGTTAATGTCTTATTGCTAAAATTTTGGTCAAAAAGTTGTGTAGCCCACAACCAAATGGTTCTTGTTGACCTCTTGTTGTCAATATTCACAATAATGTTCTCATCAATTTCAAGGAACCATTTTGGGGTTCCTGAAGGTCTTGGATTTTGAATTTGTCTTTCATCCATGAGAGGGTCTTCATTTATAAAGTAATTATGTGTTACATAATGTTCACTTGGTAGAGCAATTCTACCTTCAATGTCAAAGTTTTCTACATTTTCACCTCCAATGTCAAAATTTTCCACATGTTCACCTCCTATGTCAAATTTTTCTACGTTTTCACCTCCAATGTCAAAAATTTCATATTTACACCAAAATTATGGACACCTTCATTGCCAACTCCCAAATTTTCACTTTCCATTCTCACGTCATGTTGAGTATTTTCATTATCACTTTTAACATTTTCAACATATTCAAAATTTTCACTTTCAAAATCTACATTTTCATTTTCAATAACTTGTTCAACATTTTCAAATTCAATTTCCTCTTCACTTGAAGTAACATTAGCAATATTTAACATACATTGTCTTCTCCTCCTATGACCTTCTCTATCTCTTTCTCTATACACTTCAATTTGGTCATTTGAAAGTTTACTTTTGCATTTAGACTTCTGACGACTACTACTCCCCATTTACCTCCACAAAGATGCTTCTAAATGATTGACAATGTAAGATTTGACTTTAAGAATCTCTCAGAAACACAAATTTGTCTCAACCTATTTGAAAACCCGTGATCGTCAATAGAAAAAATAATTTGAAGACTATGGGCCATTGGAATCCACAAAATGGCCCACAAGGCTCCTTTTTATTTACAAAAATCGGATATCAAATTATATAAGATATGCGATTTTAATGTATAAATTAGTTGTCCCAAAGTTCTTTCCCATTGCCGCCTTTTTTTTTACTGTTGCCACATTAATGGCAATGACAGAAATCGGATATCCGATTTTATTACTCATATTTTAGAGAGAGAGAGAGAGAGAGAGAGAGAGAGAGAGAGAGAGAATGACCACAACGGGTCGTATGTTGTCCTTAGTGGTCATATGGTGTCCCATGATCCCTTAGGACACCATATGACTCATAATGACACAATTTGGTGTCTTAAGGGGTAATATGGTGTCCTAAGGGATTGTAGGACACCATATGACCCTTAATGACCCAATATGGTGCCTTAAGGGGTCATATGGTATCCTAAGGGGTCGTAACACTCAATATGACTCCTTAGGACACCATAGGACCCATAACGACCCAATATGGTGTCCCATAACCCCTTAGGACACAATATTACCCATAACGACACAATTTGGTGTCTTAAGGGGTTATATAGTGTCCTAAGGGGTCGTAAGACACAATATGACTCCTATGGACACAATATGACTCATAAAGACCCAATATGGTGTCATAAGGGGCCATATGTTGTCCTTAGAGGTCATATGATGTCCCATTACCCCTTAGGACATAATATGACCCATAACGACACAATTTGGTGTCTTAGGGGTTATATGGTGTCCTAAGGGGTTGCAGGACACAATATGATCCCTATAGAAACCATATGACTCATAACGACCCAATATGGTGTCATAAGGGGTCCTATATTGTCCATAGGGGTCATATGGTATCCCATGACCCCTTAGGACACCATATGACCCATAAAAACACAATTTGGTGTCTTAAGGGGTCATATAGTGTCCTAAGGGGTCGTAGGACACAATATGACCCCTTAGGACACCATAGGACCCATAACGACCCAATGTGGTGTCTTAAGGGGTCATATGGTGTTCTAAGGGTTTTTAGGACACAATATGACCCCTATGGACACCTTAGGACCCATAACAACCCAATTTGGTGTCATAAGGGGTTGTATGTTGTCCTTAGGGGTCATATGGTGTCCCATGACCCATTAGGACACAATATGACCACTAACGATATAATTTGTTGTCTTAAGGGGTCATATGGTGTCCTAAGGGGTTGTAGGACACAATATGACCCCTTAGGACACCATAGGACACATAACGAACTAATATGGTGTCTTAAGGGGTGATATGGTATCCTAAGTGGTCGTAGGACACAATATGACCCCTATGGACACCATATGGCTCATAACAACCCAATATGGTGTCATAAGGGGTCATATGTTGTCCTTAGGGGTCATATGGCGTCCCATGACCCCTTAGGATACCATATGAACCATAACAACACAATTTGATGTCTTAAGGGGTCATATTGTGTCCTAAGGGGTCGTAGGACACAATATTACCCCTTAGGACACCATAGGACCCATAACGACTCAATATGGTGTCTTAAGGGGTCATATGGTGTCCTAAGGGGTCGTAGGACACAATATGACTCCTTAGGACACCATAGGACCCATAACGACCCAATATGATGTTATAAGGTGTCATATGTTGTCCTTAGGGGTCATATGGTGTCCCATGACCCATTAGGACACCATATGATCCCTAACAACATAATTTGGTGTATAAAGGGGTCATATTTTGTCCTAAGGGGTCATAGGACACAATATAACCCCTTAGGACACCATAAGACCCATAATGACCCAATATGGTGTCATAAGGGGTCGTATGTTGTCCTTAGGGGTCATATGGTGTCCCATGACCCCTTAGGACAAAATATGACCCATAATGACACAATTTGGTGTCTTAAGGGGTCATATGGTGTCCCAGGGGGTCGTAGGACACAATATGACCCCTTAGGACACCATAGAACCCATAACGATCCAATATGGTGTCTTAAGGGGTCATATGGTGTCCTAAGGGTTTAGAGGATGCAATATGACCCCTTAAGACACCATATGACCCCTTAGGACACCATATGACCCCTAATGACACCATATGAACCATAATGACACTATATAGACTCGTAAAGGGTCATATTGTGTCCTAAGGGGTCATATGGTGTCTTAAAAGGGTCATATGACACCATATGACCCCTTAGAATACAATATCACCCATAACGATACAATTTGGTGTCTTAAGGGGTTATATGGTGTCCTAAGGGGTTGTAGGACACAATATGACCCCTTAGGACACCATAGAACCCATAATCTCTCTCTCCCTCTCCCCTAAAATCTCTATCTCTCTCTCCCTTTCCTCTCCCCATCTCTCTCCCTTCACCCTCCCCATCTCTCTATCTCTCTATCTCTCTCTCCCTTCCCCCCTCTCTCTCTCTCTCTCCCTCTCCCTCTCCACTAATCTCAATCTCTCTCTCTCTCTCTCTCTCTCTCTCCCCATTCCCCCCTCTCCCTCTCCCTAATTTATTTATAATTTAATATATTAAAATATTATATATTAATATATTAATAAACAATAGATTAATTATGTGCAATTTTAGTTAGTGAATTTACTTATTAAAATCAGATATCTGATTTTTGTTGTACAAATTTCAAATTTTGGCTTGGGAATGCTTTGGGATTTGGCTTGGAAGTGACAAGCCTGGAAAGTTAACTGAAAAAAGATGTTTTTCAGTATTCCTTGATTTTCCAGACTTTACACTAGTGGCTGACAACTTTTTTTGTAGCCAAAATTGATAAAATGAAAAGGTTTTTTAAGGACATTCTCAGCTTTCCAACAATATAAGGCTTGTCTTATTTCAACTTTAATAAATAATAATTATTTATTTTCTAATTGAATTCTGAGAATAGTCCTGATTGATAGACTAATTGAAAAACACTCATAAATTTCAAATGGTATAACATTTTTTGAATCCCAAACATGCATCACATCCTATGCTTTGTCTACTATAGGGAAAAGTAAATAAAAAATTCATAAGGTTTTGACCAAGTTAAGGTGGTCAAACATAGGAGTTTCTGAATTTCTGAAAAGTTGTAGTAAAAAAATCATAAATAATTATTTATTTTATAAAAAATTATAAAAAAATATGTCACATCCGGACATGAGTCTAATACTTATATTATAAAAAAATATTATGATTTGATTGTGATTAGGGTGGTCTGTCGACATACGTCTACTTCTTATCTTTTTCCTAAAATTTTAGTACCACTGCATTGAAACTTGAAATTTTCATCAAATAGGATTTTTTTTTCAAAAAACAACTAGTAGCTTAGAAACTACATTCAATTTTCTATAGATTCTCTTCTTACATATTTTAAAAATAATGTTCACAACTTATTCAAATTTTCATGTGAAGTTGCATAACTCTGAATTTCTGAAATTTCATTGCCACTTAAGGGCCTATTTTGGCACACAATGATCCTACACACACCCTTGTTTTATCGCAAGGTGGATGCAAGATGACTAAATATTATAGGGTTCTTCCTAAGGGTGTTTAGATAGGCACATTATATAAGCTAGATGTAGACACTATATAGTTCAATAGAGCTTCTCTAGATTCCAAGAAGAAGGCTCTAGATTATCCATCCTCACCATCAAATTGACCCATGGAAAACACTATTGATTCTACATTTAATGGTTGTGTTTTGTGGGTACATAAGGGTGTCAATGCTTTGGAGATGAAGCTCCCAATGAATAAGATGATGTTATAGAAACAAACACTTGGTCACATTGCTGAGAAGGATCTCAAAACCCTAAATAATAAATACCTAGTAGAGGGGCTTGATGATTGTAATCTTGAGTTCAATTTCTATGAACACTACATCTATGGTAAACAAAATTATGTTTAGTTTTAATCTAATTCTCACAAATATTTTGGGTTATTGGACTTGATACATTCTGATATTTTTTTTCATATTAATGTTCCTTTGATTTCAAGCTCTGTGTATTTCATTTCATTCATTGATGAATAAAGTAGAAGGAAATTTGTTTATTTTTTTAGAAGTAAATCTTAAGTTTGTACATGGTTTAAGGAGTTTAAGGCTCTTATTGAGAATTAGACTATTAGAAAGATCAAATGTTTGAGGATTGACAATGGTGGTAAGTTTTCTCAGTATATTTCGATAGGTTCTTTAAGGACCATGGGATTGAGAGGCATAAGACAACTCCATACACCCCTCAGCAAAATGGAGTTGCAGAGAGGATGAACTTGATGTTGATGGAGAGGGCTAGCAGTATGATTAGTGGTGTTGTCCTTAAATAAAATTTTTGGGATGAAGTTGTAGCCACTTCATACTATTTGGTAAATATATCTCCTACACCAACACTTGTTGATAAGACACATATGGAGGTGTGTTCAAGAAAGAATCCATCAATGACATATCTGAAAGTATTCAAGGTTGTGAAGCTTATGCTCATGTTCTGAGTGAAAATAGATCTAAGTTGGATAACAAGGTAGTGAAGTGTATCTTTACAGACTATGGTGTTAATGTAAAAGGGTAAAAGCTTTGGGATTTAGTGAAAGAGAAGGTTATCTATAGTAGAAGTTTTATTTTCAGAGAGATGAAACCTTCCATGATTGAGTACAACAAGGGAAAGAGGAGAAAAAAATAAGAAGGTAGTTCATATTCCTTCTACCCCTGGGAAAGAATAACTATAAGCTCTTGGTGGACATGATGATTAGGAGAGCTCTATCAGCTCTAAAATTTTAGAAAAAGATGAAGAACCTCAACCTCAACCTTTGAGGATTTCTACTCGTGATAGGCAACAACCCGATAGATATGGATATTCACTACAATGGTTTGGTTCTTCATTATTAGATTCTAGTTGTATTTTTGCTTTGATTACTAACACTGATGAGCCTATGACTATTAGAGAGGCTATGGGTATGAGTGATGCAAATTCCTTGATGGAATCCATGAATGATGAGATGAAATCTATGAATAAAAATAATACTTGGGATCTAATACCTTTTCTTAAAGGAAGTGAGCCCATGGGATGCAAATGGGCGTTCAATAAAAAGTTGGGCCTCGATGGCAGTTTTGAGAACCATAAAGAACTTCACTAATGAGCAGAAGCTCATTATTCTATTTGTCTCAAGGAGAGCTGATGTAGAGGCATCAACACCTCTTTCTTTCATTTTTCCTTGTTAATTCTATTCGTTCTAATTTTTCGTTTGTTTAGCCAGATTTTTCGTGTTAAGGAGTCTTGCATCAACCTCTTGGCTTTGTGTTTATTTTCACCTAAGTTGAGGATTTCCATTAGTGGGAATGATGGAGAAGGATTTTGATCCTTTCTTAGTAATCACTCTTTTTCTTGCAAGATTCAGATGTGCTAGTAGTTGTAGAAGTTACTAACCGATTAGAGGTTCTTGTCACCACATGGAGTAGTTTGATGAAAGGATCAGTGTAATCAGTTAGGGAGTCTAGTGCTAGCAACTACCAAATGAAAAATGACCTTGTTTGGGATGTTGTGGTTGTGGGTTTGCAACAAGAAATAAAATCCACGAAAGGGAGAGAGAATAGGTTGATTTTTTCTACGAGCAAAGAGGATTTGAATAAAAAAGGGAGATCGATGGCTTGTGACAAGATGAGAATTGAGCAATGCTTTGGAGGAGTTTGAACTAGTTCTGTAATAACCTATTACATGACCAACATTTTGGTCTAATAACTTCTCTATGTTGTTGTAAAGGAAGACCCAAAATTGAATAAATTATTTGTTTGGAGTGACTATTCATTTTTTATAGTTCAAATCTATCATCATTTATAATTCTTGTCACATTTAAGAGCTTATTCTCACTGTGATTTGTTTCTGCACTAGTATTTTAACTTCTTGTTGATTGTGAGTTAGTAAGGATACCATCAAAAGATGTGTCTTGAAAATTTAAATTAACGGTTAATGTATAATAATTTTTAATCATTAAATTGCAATTGATTGTATAGAATTATAATAACTATATAACTAGCACTTGTACGGAAAGCAGTACAATGATTATGTGATGATAAGTAATTATTGTATTTTCATTTAAAAATTATTATTCAATGTATTAAATGAATTGAAGATAAATACTAAGTAATTTTATAATTAATAAATAATCTATAGTTTTATTCATATATGTAATTCATTTATTTTCTACGACTAATCATTAATATTAATTTTATAAGTATTTGATGTTTGAATTTAATAAGTTTATTCTTTTTGCATTTCTTATTAATTAAATTATAATATTCAATTCTAAAATAATAAATTGCATTTTAATATAATAATACATTTTTATTGTCTAATTTTTTTATATGATAGTTTCTTAAATATTTTAATCTTAAAATAAAAAATTTAATAATAAGTGCTAAATAATGGTAATTATAATATTTATTTTAAAAAATATTATTAAATATATTAATATATTTTCTCAGATTCTTTAATATTTTAAAGAAAAATATAAAATCATTTCAAGCTAAACGGAATGTTGGCTATTTCAACAAGCTTTATAAATAAACTAAAAATTGATTTTTTTACAAATATTTAATTATTTTTGTGTTTTTTATTTGTGTTGCTTGTTTATAAAAATAATTATTAAATATAACTATATATGTAATAATTAATCTATATTATAATAACTAAATATATATAATAATTACTTAGAATATTAAATGTTAATAATATCTATTATTATATTATTTATTAGTAATAATTATATATAATAATACACTTTAAATATCTAATTATATGTAATTAATATAGAATCACATTAATATCTATTAAATTTTTATATTATAAAATAATTGTTTTTATTATATAATATTATATAAGAAACTTTTGACATTTCATTGTAGGAATGGGTTAATTAAATTCGCACCATTAACTTTTTTATATGTTTGATATTTACAATTGCATTTATTGTTTAAATTATCATTATTAAAAGTTAAATGGTTTCACTTATCACTATTGTACTGTCAAGAGAAATATGAAAATGAATCTAATAATAGTAAATAGTTGATTAAATTATGCAACACTATTTTGTGTACTAGTGATGCTATTATATTTTAATATTTTTTAATATGTATAATATTTTAAAATGTCAAAAAATATTCCAATGAATAGTGGATTTAAGACTACTATTATATAATAAATAAAGAAATTGAGTAATTTGTATATTTAAAATAAATTTGAAAAATATTTAAATTAGGTAATTTAGTCAACATATTTTAATTCTTTGTTCTCATTGGTTTATGTTTGACATTTAAAAAACATGATGAATGCATTAGTACTTCTAGTGTGATAGGAACAAATAATATCTGATAGAGTTAATTGTAACTAAATTATGAAAAACCATAATTTTTAACCTTTAATTACATATGTATATATGACACTTACATGAGATTCTGACAAGAAGGGGTATAGTACTTAGATTCACCAATTAATGTGACCTTATAACTTGAGTTTGAGAGTAGATGAAAGTAATCAATAGTTTCTCTTTTTTTTTGTTATTTGTCACATTCAAATTATAAAAGAAAGATATAGATTATTTAAATCCTCTCAACCATAATAATTACTAGGTGGACATCAAGCACAAGAAATATGAAACTTAAACGGGAAATTCAACAAAAAAGTCTCATAGAAGTTGATGATACAACCATAGGAGCCAAGAATCGTCTACAAGCAAAACACTTATAGCACAAAAGAGATAAAGAAGAAGGTAATATGCTCTATAACAACTTGGGAATTTCATATTATTGTACACAATTTGGAGATACAATTATAATGAATGAACGATCCTTATAAAAGGATGATTGAAACCCTAGATGCAAACCTTAAAGGCTACATTAAATTAGCACACACAAGGTGTCATAATCATAATAAAAAAGACAACTTAAGCTATTATTAGTCTTGTAGTCACATAAATCTGTCCACTTAATTAAATAAATATTTAGTATTTATTTGATTATTTGACCATCAATTATTAATTAATTAAATTAATATTTAATTAATTCATCTTAACCCTTTTCTCCTATTAATTAAATAAATTATTCAATTTATTTGATTTAATTCACTTAACCAAATTCAGACCATTAATTAAATAAATAAATCATATTTGTTTAATTAAATCTTCTCTCACATTTAAATAAATTAATATTTATTTAAATCCCCCAAAATCCCATCTCTCACATTTAAATAAATTAACATTTACATTTGTTTAAATCACCTTTATCCTCCACCCACTTGCATTTTCCTACAAATGCAAGTTGCACAACTATTTTAAATAAATAAATTATTTATTTAAAATCGTATTTACCCTCACCCACTTGAAACCTTTAATGGTTTCCCTGAAAGTCTTCAAACTTAATTGCTTCCTTCTAGAGTCTTCTCAAACCTTTAATGGTTTCCCTTAAAGTCTTTAAACTTAATGGCTTCCTTCTAGAGTCTTCTTAAGCCTTTAATGGTTTCGCTTAAAGTCTTCAAACTTAATGGCTTCCTTCTAGAGTCTTCTTAAACCTTTAATTGTTTCCCTCAACGTCTTCAAGCATTTAATGCTTTATCTTCCTTTTTCTCATCTAAACAAATTAAGATTTATTTAAATCCAAAATTCACATTCACATTTAAATAAATTAATATTTATTTAAATATCTATCCAAATGCAAATTACACCATTTAATTGAAATAAATGATTTTATTTTAATTGAAAATCCCAAAATTCCTCCCACTTGCATTCTCCTACAAAATCCACTTGCATGCCTAAATCCCTTCTAGATTCTTCTAACTCCTAATTAGCCTAATCCTATCCTAATCATTGTCACATTCCTAAATAAAAGGAAGTCACTTCTCAAAAACCTCCAAAGTCTTCAATAACCATTAAAGGCTTTATGTCTTCAAATGGTTAACCTCTAAAGTCTTCCAAACCATTAAAGGCTCTTACATAACAATTTATGGTTAACTCACCTTTTACCTTTGGTTAGGGACTTTCCTCTAACTTAACCATCCTTTTGACTCATGGGTCTCTTCAAAGCATTTATTTCTTTGACTAAGGTAACCATTTAACCCTTGCACATTCATTTATCCCTTGGATAAAAGGAATATTCATCAACCTAACCCTAACCTAACCCCCTAGGGTAGCCATCATGTCCCCTCAAGCATTTAATGCTCCTTATCTCTCCTCTTAAGCCTCCTCATGGTGACACTTGTCAACATGGGATTGGGTTGAAAGTCTCACATGTATTGAATATCTTTCAATCCTAACCCTTGTTAAGATTTCTCAATCTTAACCCTTCATTTCCCCATTTGTTCTAAAAATAGAACCCTTCTCCTCAAGCAAAGAAGGAAGCCTTAGAGTATTGTTGTTATACTAGTATTAGCATAGAGCTTTTACATAGCATCACTATCTACACTTGCATAGCATTTTTTTATCATATTCAACCATCTTGAATCTCCATATGGTATCCATGGCTAGTGCTAAAAGCTGAGAGCTACACTCATGTAGAACTTAGAGAGGAGAGGAACAAGGGAGGAGCAACTATGAGCATCTTGATTAGCATTTGGAAGAGTATAATTTATCTATTCTATGTCTGTATGCTTTCTATTTCATGCTTAATATCTCTCTTGTTATGCTTGTTTAGGATAATCTTTTGTTGCTAACACTAATGTTTGTTTCTTGTGCTCTTGTGTGTGTTGCCATCAAACAAATTTTTTAATCCTTTTTGCAGAGCATCATTTGGTGAATCCGACGTGAATCCAACACAAGATTTCTCTACAAAACTACTAGCTATTTTGTTTAAATTCCCACGTAGGTTGCACTTTAGCGCTTTCGTCTTAAATATCACTTCTTTGTTTACACAGAGTGGCGCTATTGTAACAAAGAGTTGTAATTTTTTTATTGTAACTGAAAATCAAAACCTAGGCTTGTAGAAGCCCACCAATACCTCATTTTAAAAATATTTTTGGACTAACTGTTTATTTGTTTATGCAGGATTGGAGGAGTTAGATTAGAAAGTATTGAATTCTTTCTTTCACTTTGTTTTCAAAGTTGGATTAAATCAAATTCATTGTCTCTTTTGGCTTAAAAATTGAACCTCACATTTTCATTTTGGATCATAAAAAGAATCACATCTTTAGTTTTGGTTTGTAAAAAGAACCACAAACTTCAAAGTTTATTTGCAAGTTATGAACAATCTTTATTTTGGTGCTTAAAATTAACAACACAAATTTCATTTCTTGCATCAACTTAAGGAAATTCACAATCAACATTTCGTTTTGGGGCCAACTAAAAAGATCAAGCCATTTTTTTTCTTCAAAGTTCAAAAGCGATTTTACTTCAAGCAAAAATGTGTTTTTCAATTCAGTTGACCAAGATTTCAAGTTCCTAGTTTACAACACATTTTGACTTTGAAAGTTAAAAAGAACACCATGATTGTTGGAGCAACATCTCCAAATAGTTAGATCACATTGCAATAAAAATCAGTTAAAAAGAACAAGTGTCTTTTGTGTTTGGCATGCTTGTGCAAAATTTGTAGAGTGGTCCTACTTCTAACACACACTATCCTCTCCCTTGGCTTTCGTGGTCCTAGGTACAAGAGAAAAGTGTTAGTAACACTCCAAATTTTTTTTTTACGAGAGGCTTGCCAAGAGACACATCACTCTTGGGAACAACCTCACGCGGTAAATCCTTTGAGCCACTATAGAAATCAAGTGTGAGCAAAAGCTATAGACTTGGGTATAGCTATTCCTATAGTGTAACTTGCCGAAAGGACAAATGGGCCCCACCACAAGTTATAAGGCTCTTAAGTGAGTCACTCTAGAATGAACTTATGTCCAAAAATATAAAAAATTACTAAACACCTTTATGTAGTAGCCCACCCATTCTATTGATTGAGGATATTTGTGATAAATTCAGTGCAAGAGCATAGATGGTTTTGCTCCCAAGATACTCACCATACATATTTCCTTGAGTAGAAACATAGATTTTTGAAAGGTTACTTGTAGCTTGATAAAAGTGGTGACTCCCCCATCATAGGGATCATCTATTTGTTATGCTTGTGCAAGACTTAGTATATCACATCCTTACCTGTCATGCCAGGATTCATAAGGTATGTAGTACCAACATTGAAGAAATATCAAGATGTGGGCTGAAATTATCGCAACTGCCATTTGACCTTAGGGATAAAGTGTGTTTGAAGTGTCTTCATTTTGTGTCAAACCAGTACAAATTGAGCCGACTTCAGGCTTTGGAAAAACACCTAAAAAAAAACATTTGAAGGAAAGGGTCATAAAAAGTTCAAAGGACTGGGTTGATCTAGACCCACACCTATTTGTGCCTTTTGAGGCAACATTCTTGTGTTTGTGTGCTTGCTTTGTTTTCTTGTCAAAGAAAAATTAAAAATCAGTTCCAAAAACAAGTATTCATCCAGTACAACATTTTCAAATACCAGCAAAAAGATCAAAAACAAAGAGCAAAAATAAATTATCAAAACTATATGACCATTCTTCACATCTTAAGAAAGAAGAATCATCATCAACATGTCAACTTGAAGAGAAGACCATTGAGCTCAAAGGTTCTTATCAAAAGGAGGAAACTCTTCTATCTTAATAGACAAATCTTTGTCTCACATAGAACCTTCTTATGCCACATGCGTCTATATCTTTAAGGAAAATCAAACGAGTTTGATCAAGAGTCATTAAATCGCAAAGCTTTTACTCAATATCGAGCTTTGAGTTATCACAAAAACAAGGGAGGCAAGCTAAATTCTGC
Organism: Cryptomeria japonica; assembly: GCF_030272615.1. NCBI lineage: Eukaryota > Viridiplantae > Streptophyta > Pinopsida > Cupressales > Cupressaceae > Cryptomeria > Cryptomeria japonica. The sequence goes on from NC_081414.1 coordinate 245,809,772, forward strand.
CTTCTTTCCACACATTTGCATCACATATAACTCAGCTAGGGAAGAACCACCAACCCCTGAACAAGAAGAGGTAGAGTTTGTTCCTTTTGTAACACAAAGTTTCTATTGAAGTTAACATTTCATCCATTCTCACATTCACATATCATCAATCCATTTCAACTCTCAAAACATCAAAAGGTTTTTGTCCTAAGTTCTATTTTGATATTGCTTGAATCAAACACAACACATCATCTTTTTTTAGAGTGACTCTACATCTAGGATAAACTCATCCTAAGAGGCATTTCTACGCAGGTTAAAACTAGTCTATGAGTGAATCCTCTCCTTACTAGGTAGTTGGGTTTGTAACACATCTCAGATCTCTCTAAACCTTATCACATCAAAATTTGTCAATCAAATGCAACAAGCAATTCAAAGAAGAACTTTTGGTAACATTTGCCTTTAGTGTTAGAGATTCATATACAAAACACTTCACCAAACATCACTTTCATTTCATCACCAACTCATCATCATTTTCATCAAACTTCAACAAAAAATTATAAACAAAATGGCTCAAACCAGATCCAGATCTAGACAAATAGAGATTGAGGAAGAAGAGGAGGAAAATCTCATTGAATTCCAAGAAGCCCTTGGAGGAAATGCAAATGATGAAAATCCAAGTACTCCTACTCCTGTAGCAATAGAAAGGGCACAACACAACCCTCTCTTCAACTGACTTTTTGATGAAATACTCAGGAGCAATGTTGATGCTCACTTTTTAAGAATTGCTCAAGAGGGAGCCAAACTACCATCTGATTTTGATGTGGCACAACTAAGGCAAGCATCAAAATGCCAATGTCATAATGAGGATGAAAGAGGTCAAGATCACATTAGATACAACCTTCATCAAGGAAATCCCCTACCTCCTCCTCCAAATGACATAGACATGTTGCGGCGACAAGTCGAGAATCTCGCCCAGAGTGGTGTGAAAACTAACCAGCTTTCACTTAATGATATTTGTCCCTATCCCTTTGATAGGAATATTCATATGCCACCTTTTCCAAGAGGGTTTGAAACACCTAATTTTGAAAAATATAGAGGAAAAGGAGACCCTTGCGATCATGTTAGAGAATTCCATTCAGCATGCTTAGAAGTGGCATATGAGGACACATACCTAATGCATCTCTTTCCTCAAAGTTTGGCAGAGACAACCACACAATGGTTTTCTCGACTAACAGGCGGCATTAGGACATTCGAAGAACTGGTCCAGAAATTCATAGCACATTACTCACATAACATTGAACACGATATCACCATGGTCAATCTATGTAACACTAAGAAAAAACTAGGGGAGCTATTTTTCAGCTTTCCTGCAACAATGGCGACAAATGTCTAGCAGATGTTCCCTTCAGCTACCTGAAAGAGAGCTAGTGGACATATTTATTTCCAACTTGAACGAAGAAATGGAATTTCATTTAGACATGAAAGGAACATAATCTTTGAATGACATGATCACACAGGGTTTAAAATGTGAAAGGGCTCTCATAAAAAAGGGTCTTATCAAAATATACAATGAACCCAAATATGCACCTTGCCCATGCTTCAATAGTGACAAACCTAACTTCTGGAACAAAAACAAAAACATCGTCAATGACAGGGTTGTGGATGCAAGGACTATCAAAAGTGCACAACCTATGGTCCGCTTTGCGGGACAAAATCCCCCACTCAAGAATAACACAGTTGCTCCCCCAAATCAAGGACACAATGTACCTCAAGAGGAACTTAGACAACGGCAACAAAATTTTAAACCAAAACGAACATACACTCCCTTAGGGGAACCTATTGAAACAATGTTATGACAGTTGGTTTCTCAAAATTTGGTGACCTTACCCTAAACATCAAATTACGAACCTAGGGTCAAACCTTCATGGTGGAGGGATACTGAACATTGCGATTTCTATCAAGGGAAAGGGCATAAGACAAGCAATTGTCACAGATTGAAATATCTTATTCAGGATCTTATTGATTGAGGTGAAATCGAAATCAAAGGACACGACCCAAAGACAACAAACAATGATCATCTCATGTTTAAAAATCCACTTCCATCACAAGATCAAAGGGGTCCTTCCACTTCAGGGCGAGCCACATATACCAATGATTATACGTGGGCTGCTTATAATTACACTATAAATCACCTATATGATGCCAGTGAACAAATTGCAACAATTACCATAAAAAACCCTAGCTCCACTTGCAATGTTGTTACATGTTGCGACATGATTACCATAAAAGCAGCTCCACAAGGCACCCCATCTATCTCAAAGCAGTATAACCTTGTGGACCAATTAGACAAAACACCCACACTAATATCTATCTTAGAGCTATTGCACCTATCTCCATCTTATAAAACAATCTTGGATCAAGCTCTCTAGGAGGCGTCAGTCCTTGCAAACCTCCATACAGATTAGTTCAAGCCATGGTTGGAAATCTAAGGTCATCACCTTGTCTCACTTTCTCTGAAAGTGACAACACATCCTTCCAACAACCTCATAACGCCTCACTCCATATTGAAGGGTTTATCAACCAACATAGGATCAAGCGATTTTTGATTGATAATGGAGGAGGCTTGAATATTTGTTCACTACAATTGGTCACAAAATTGGGATATGAAATTGAATCAGTAGATCCTCGCCAGAAGATAACAATCAAAGCCTATGATGATGCAGAGTGTTCATCAAAAGGAGTAGTTGTGCTACTGATCTGAGTGGGTCCAATGGTGAAGCACATCATCTATCAAGTTCTGGACCTTCCTCTGCCATATAATTTATTATTAGGAAGACCTTGGATATAGGCCATGCAAGCCATTCCATCCACCTACCATCAATGTATCAAGTTCCTGCATAATGGTGTAGAAATTACAATCCTGGGCGATGCCAACCCCTTTGCATATTGTCACAATATCAATCATCAACCAAAGATTACCATTCGCAACAACAGAGAAGCCATCTCATCCACATCATATGTAATTCCAACCTCTCTTTCCCATTCAAACACCACTATACCCAAGCAAGAGAAGCTCAAGATGAAAATACCAGAGGAAGGTCCTAGGGAGTACAATCTAAGCCAACTCTTTTGTGTTGTGTTGGACAAATTCCCACTTCTCCTAGAACTCATGGTAAACCTCAACAGTTACTTCAAATGCCACTGATCAAGCCAACATGTAATTTGACGCCTTTCATCTTGGGAAAGAGTCAAGAAGAAGATACTAGAGATGAGGACTTAGCAGAATGGATCTATAAAGATCCTATCACCATGAACATCCCACAAGCTAAGCTTCCCATGGATCAGTATGAAAAATACCTTCTCATTATGCAAAGAATGGGTTATGATAGTTAGAGTTCTTTGGGACCTCGCAAGCAAGAACGACATGAACCGCTACAGCCGAAATTAAAGCCCAAAGATAACACAGGCTTATGCTTTCAAAAGGAGATCCTTCCTAAGCTTAGATTCAAAGGGAAACCCACCAAACCTCTATATCAGCCTGCTACAAAGAAACCACCTTTGATTATATTAGCAAAACCACACGCCATAGCAACTGCCCCATTGAGGATAAAAATCCTAGCAAAACCATCCACAACACCAGTCATTCCACCGATCAAACCAGCAACCCCATTAGCAGTAGCCATAACATCAATACCACCATTAGCAGCAACAACTGTATTAGAACCCATAACAATATTGACAACACCGACAATTCCAGTAGAAGCAAAAGATTCAACACGACCAATACTCTAGTATCGGATTCTCTGATCCCCATAATTCTTCCTACATCACCGATCATTTCATCTACAATGGTGTATCAACTGATCACACCTGCAATGTTTAACTCAAAGGATATCCCAGTATGGTCTAGTAATTGGATACTGGAAAGTGACTCAGAGACCAACTCGCATGAGTGGGAATTTGATTCAATACAGCTTAATACTTCAGATGAGGAATCCACATCACTGCCTCCACCTCGTAAAGACATCCCTATTTATGGAGAAGCACAAATTAAAACCTCTTGGGTTCCAGAACTAAAAACATCTTCCACAGACCCTACATCACATCCTATGCTTGATTTTGACAGGGAGAGTACCATCAACAAGCTTCACCACAACATCTTAACCCTCACTGACACATCTTGGGAACTTAACCTATTCGATGAGATAATGCCCATTATCCATCCTAAACTCATTGAATAGAACCAACCTAATCCTCCCTACCTTGACCATTTCCAAAATGATGAGGCGATTATTGAATTTTTGGAACTATGAGATAACATACCAAGCGGGGATCACAAAGCTGGATTTGCCATTGAACTAAATAGTGCAGCATACTTTGGAGTGGATGCCAAACCTTTCAGCTGCAAAAATATAACAATAAAACATGGATCTTCCAGTGAAAACCACACTATGGCACTGTTTGATCCCACAAAAGTAAAAAGAAAGAGCATATCTAATGGTGAAAACCTCTCTGAGGTGCCTGAGGATGAAAGGTTTGACATCCTCCCTTCTAGTACATAGTAGGAATGATCAACAATCCTTATTGAAGAGACAGAAGAATACAATGTGGGGACTCTTGAAACTCCTCACCACATACATCTAGCATCTCATTTGAATCTAGAGGAACAACCCAAGTTTGTCGAATTCTTCCAGAAGTGCCAGATTAACTTCGTATGGTCATATGCAGACATGCCTGGTCTTGATCCTGATTTAGTCATGCATTACCTCATAGTAGTAGAAGGAGCCAAGCCTGTCAAGTAGAAGCTTCATGAGATGCATCCTCAGATTGCAGTACTAGTCAAAGAAAAACTTAAGCAGCTCCTAGATGTTGGTTTCATTAGACCAATTGATTATGCGGATTGGATATCCAATATTGTGCTTGTTAGCAAACCAAATGGGGGCATCCGTATCTGTACTGACTTCAGAGATCTAAACAAAGCATGTCCTAAAGATGACTTCCCCCTACCAAACATCAACATAATAGTGGACCTAACAACAAGACATGCCATGCTTTCACTCATGGATGGCTTTTCAGGGTACAACTAGATAAAGATCGCACCAAAGGATCAACTTAAGATGACCTTCACATGTCCTTGGGGAACATACTACTGGAATGTAATGCCTTTTAGTCTAAAGAATGTAGGAGCGACCTATCAAAGAGAAATAACCACCATTTTTCATGACATGATGCATACCATAATGGAAGATTATGTTGATGACTTACTGGCAAAATCACTAACAAGAGAAGGTCATCTAGACATATTCGAGAAAATCTTTGACAGACTAGAACAATATCATGTTCGACTCAACCCAAAGAAATGTGTCTTTGGAGTAACCTCAGGGAAACTTTTGGGATACATTGTCTCAAGCAAAGGCATTGAGGTTGACCCAACAAAAGTCAAAGCAATCATGGACATGCCACCTCCAAAGAACATCATCCAACTAAGGACACTACAAGGGCGGCTACAATCCATTCAAAGATTCATTGCACAACTTGCAGATAAGTGTCACCCCTTTACACACCTGTTACACAAGAACATCCATTTTCAATGGGATTCCAGATGCCAGCAAGCATTCCAGATACTTAAGGATCATCTCATGAATACACCCTTGCTGATCCCACCAGATCCAAGTAGACCGCTCTTACTCTATATTTCAGCAACAAACACAACATTGGGCGTACTACTGGCACAACACAATGCAAAAGGGAAAAAGTGTACTGCTTACTACATCTCTCATACATTGGTTGCCTAGCAATAATCTTGGCAGCAACCTATTGAGTGAGCTTGCCTAGCAGTAATCTTGGCAGCAACTAAACTAAGGCACTATTTGTTAACACATAAAGTGCAACTCATTGCAAAGATTGATCCGCTAAAGTACTTACTCAGCAAAGAAGCATTGATTGGCCGCTTGGCCAAATGGGTGATGATCCTCAATGAATTTGACATCAAGTATGTGGACCGTAAGGATATCAAAGGTCAAGTTATTATAGATCATTTGGCCGATGCATCTCTCATAGGTGATCATCCTCTCATTTCCGATTTTCTAGATGAAGAAATCTTCATGATTATAGCAGCACAACCATGGAAACTATACTTTGATGGTTCATACACTAGGCATGGCTCGGGTCAAGCATTTTGTTTATCACACCTCAAGGTGACAGTATCCCGAAGTCTTACAGGCTCACATTTCCATGCATGAACAACATAGCAGAATATGAGGCCTTGATCACAAGACTCCGACTAGCCATACAATGGAAATTGAAAGAGTTACAAATATATGGTGACTCCAAATTGGTCATCCAACAAGTAATAGATGAATATCAAACCAACGATGACAAACTCATGCCATACAAGAAAATCATGGACAGTTTAAAGGCATGATTTACTACTATCACCTTTGAGCAGATACCTAGAGATTAGAATCAAGCTACTGATGCTATGGCTACAATTGCATGTCTCCTAGATCTTCCATAGAATTTAACACGCTATGAGTTCTTGGTCAAACAGCTTTGGATTCCCATTTATGATATCCCCAAATCCGAGATGATATGTCGCCTTATCGGTTCCGAATCCCCATGGTATGGTGAGTTCTACACCTATCTCCATGATCACACACTTCCTCCTAACCAATCAAACAACCAACGTAAAACCTTCATTCGCGAATCCGCTCGATATACCATTATTGCTGAAACCCTATACCGATGCAATCTTGATGGTACTCTCCTTCGATGTTTGGAACATGATGAGATAACAAAGGCCTTGGAAGAGGTACATGAAGGAATTTATGGAACTCATGCAAGCGGTTCGTCACTAGCCAAGAAACTCATGCACACTGGATACTATTGGCCAACAATGGAAAAAGACTCATACTACTTTGTCAGAAATGCAAGAAATGCCAAGTTCATGGAGACCTGATACATGCACCAGCATAGGAATTGCAACCCATCACAACAGCATGGCCTTTTTGTCAATGGGGACTTGACCTTGTGGGTAAGATTCATCCATCTTCATCCAATGACCATAAATTCATCATTACCGCTATCGAATACTTCACAAAGTGGATTGAAGTTGTTCAAATTACCCATGTCACTGGAAAGCAGATCACCTCATTCATCCTTAATTCCATCATCTGCCAGTATGGTGTACCCATATCCATCATCCAAGAAACTCATGCACACTGGATACTATTGGCCAACAATGGAAAAAGACTCATACTACTTTGTCAGAAATGCAAGAAATGCCAAGTTCATGGAGACCTGATACATGCACCAGCATAGGAATTGCAACCCATCACAATAGCATGGCCTTTTTGTCAATGGGGACTTGACCTTGTGGGTAAGATTCATCCATCTTCATCCAATGACCATAAATTCATCATTACCGCTACCGAATACTTCACAAAGTGGATTGAAGTTGTCCAAATTACTCATGTCACTGGAAAGCAGATCACTTCATTCATCCTTAATTCCATCATCTGCCGGTATGGTGTACCCATGTCCATCATCACATATAACGGTCTTCCTTTCAAGAATTAGGATGTTCGTGAGCTTTGTGAAAAGTTTCATATCCAATACTACTTTTCCACTCCCTATTATCCACAAGGAAATGGTCAGCGTGAAGCATCAAACAAAAACATATTAAGAATCCCCAAGAAGACAGTCAATGATGTTGGCCATGATTGGCATGTTCAATTGAATCCAGCACTATGGGCATATCGAACTAACATTCGAACCCCTACAAGCGTAACTCCCTACTCATTGGTCTATGGTGCAGAAGCTATCTTACCTATTGAGGTTGAGATACCATCACTATATGTTTCCTTGCATCATCTCATAGATGAAGAAGCATACCAAGTCTCACATCTCCAAGACTTAGAGCTACTTGATGAGAAGCGACAAGATACATACAATCACCTCAAAGCCTATCAGCAACACATGAGCAGAAGCTATAATCATCGAGTTAGACCTCGTACATTTGAGGTAGGTGATCTTGTTCTTAGGGAAAATCCTCGTAACCAACCAAACAGAGAACATCAGGGAAAGTTTGAATCAAACTGGTTGGGTCCATATGTTATCACTACTCTATTTGGGTCCGGGGCATATTAGTTGGCTACTTTAGAAGGAGAACTGCTATCAGATCTGATCAATAACATGCACCTCAAATAGTTTTATACATAAGCTATCTAGAGCATTAGGCTCCCATACACACCAGAAAAACACCAAAAACATTCAGATAAATTTCCTGAAGAACAAAACAAAAAAAAATCAAAATAGTAAAGAGAAATCATGCATCTAAATGGTGAACAACCACTCTGGTGGTACCTTGGGTTAGTGCGATGGTGAAAACCCAGCAAACAGGTGCCACTCGTAAAGGTTATGGCTCCATTGTCTTTTAGACTTGTTGCGAACACATTCATTGCATCCACTCATCCATCAGTCAAACCATGGCTTGTTATTGATCTGCAATCAAGGATATTACTTCATGTGTCTTGCATCCCACTTTTTCATAGTCATGCCTAAGCTGGGGGCAATGTCCTTAACCTATTTGATGGAAGTGGATTCCACATTACTTGTGATTCATTGAGTTCTTCATTCAAAACCACTCACAAAATCCAAAAACATTCAAAATTGTCTCACAAAATTCAAAAACATTAAAAAATGTATCACAAAATTCCAAAAACATTCAAAACTATCTCACAAAATCCCAAAACATTAAAAAATGTTTCACAAAATTCCAAAAACATTCAAAAAACACTCACAAAATCCAAAAACATTAGAAAACATAAAAAATCAATCAAAAACATGGCAATGCCTTTGTACATATACATTCAAGCAGATACCAAACAAATATTGTGAAATATTCAAATGATGATCACTTATCATATCAACCAAACAATCAACATCTACACACAAACTGTCTTAACGAGGATGCATCCTTCCTTACCAAAACAAAAACAAGATGACATTTTCTTTGACAAGAAAATTATGTTTAAGCTATCAAGTACTTGGTTGATTTGTAGGTTATTTATTCATTTATATCAGGTTCCTACGCTACTTCGGGATATCCACAAGTGATTAGAGTGGTCGGGATGGTTCCTAAGCATTGTTTGTATGTCTTTTGTGAATTATTCTAATGAAGTTCTGGGGCATGCACTAATGATGTCTACGTGGGAAGTTCACTAAGTTACGTAATCTTATGCAAAATATAGTCATGGATCACTACGACTTGCTGACTACAACGTATACCTCGACCATATGAGCATGAACCATTATGGAGGGTCCATATTATTTATTCATTTATGCTACTTGTTTGCAGGTACAATGCTCCAAACTTGGTTCTTATTGCCTCATCCAAGATTGATACTACCATGCTCAATGATGAAAAATAAAGCACCATGGATCATCATTTCATCTCATTTGTATATATTGCATTCCATCCATCCATACATTCATAAATAGCTACATATCATTCATACATAGTAATGACAATGGGTGCATACTCTATTTTCCTCTTCTTCAATAGGAATGAGTCATAGGTCCTCAATTTCTTCTATCTAACATCAAATCCCCCCCTCACCCTCCCTATCTTGATCATTAACATCATCATAATCCCTTCATCGTTTCCCATCAACTCAATCAAGCTACGTTCATCACCATCCATTCTCTAATAGGAGGAATTGTACTTCCCATCCTAAGTCATCCATGCAATCAAACAAGTTACTCTATCTGCATAGGCACATCAACTCACACACACCTAGACTATCAATAGATACTCTGATCAAGTATCTTCGGGTCTCAATAGGTAATCGATCATGGTACTCCTAGACTACAACAAGCATTTATCATAATGACCTAGTCTCAACGAGGCTTCTATGATTCACCACAACCATCCATCACAACACATACACTATCAATTGATCAACCAATCAAACACAATCAAAATAGAAAATTACATCAATTGTATCAAGTCTCAATGAGTATTTTTCTTCAGATACCTTGACTTCATCGAGTAATTACATCAATTGTCTAAGTCACAATAGGTCACTTTGATTTACTTACTCAAACTTTATCTTGTCCAAGCAAATGACTGACATCAATTGTCATGCTTTGACTCGACCGGGGCAATTAAACTGATTGCACTAGATTGTCCAACCATTTTGATCAATTGTACAGTATCAATCAAAAGCACAAACACTACATTTGCACCGTGACCCTGTGTGCTTTTGACGCTTTCCATTTCTCCGTATTCACTTTGTTTTCTTCCATTCTTTCACCCTAACTTATAAATTCTTCTGTTTTACCTCTCCCCAGCTTCTTTCTATTTTTCAAGAGATTGCCCGATTTTTAAAAAAAAATCGGCCCATCTCTTGAGGGGGCATACCAACCACTAAGATAACATTTCTGGGGCATATTTCTTCACACCTATTTTTCTTTCTTTGAAATGACGCGATAAAACCGCACAGTCTCAAAGAGGGGCAAACGTAGTCACATAAATCTATCCACTTAATTAAATAAATATTTAGTATTTATTTGATTATTTGACCATCAATGAATAATTAATTAAATTAATATTTAATTAATTCATCTTAACCCTCTTCTCCTATTAATTAAATAAATTATTCAATTTATTTGATTTAATTCACTTAACCAAATTCAGACCATTAATTAAATAAATAAATCATATTTGTGTAATTAAATCTTCTCTCACATTTAAATAAATTAATATTTTTTTAAATCCCCCAAAATCTCATCTCTTACATTTAAATAAATTAACTTTTACATTTATTTAAAACACCTTTATCCTCCACCCACTTGCATTTTCCTACAAATGCAAGTTGCACAACTATTTTAAATAAATAAATTATTTATTTAAAATCCTATTTATCCTCACCCACTTGAAACCTTTAATGGTTTCGCTTAAAACCTTCAAACTTAATGGCTTCCTTCTAGAGTCTTCTTAAGCCTTTAATGGTTTCCCTTAAAGTCTTCAAACTTAATGGCTTCCTTCTAGAGTCTTCTTAAACCTTTAATGGTTTCCCTCAAAGTCTTCAAGCATTTAATGAAATAAATTACGATTTATATAAATCCAAAATTCACATTCACATTTAAATAAATTAATATTTATTTAAATATCTATCCAAATGCAAATTACACCATTTAATTGAAATAAATGATTTTATTTTAATTAAAAATCCCAAAATTCCTCCCACTTGCATTCTCCTACAAAATTCACTTGCATGCCTAAATCCCTTCTAGATTCTTCTAACTCCTTCTAATTAGCCTAATCCTACCTTAATCATTGTCGCATTCCTAAATAAAAGGAAGTCACTTCTCAAAAACCTCCAAAGTCTTCAATAACCATTAAAAGCTTTATATCTTCAAATGGTTAACCTCTAAAGTCTTCCAAACCATTAAAGGCTCTTACATAACCATTTATGGTTAACTCACCTTTTACCTTTGGTTAGAGACTTTCCTCTAGCTTAACCATCCTTTTGACTCATGGGTCCCTTCAAAGCATTTATTTCTTTGACTAAGGTAACCATTTAACCCTTGCACAGTCATTTATCCCTTGGATAAAGCAATATTCATTAACCTAACCCTAACCCAACCACCTAGGGTAACCATCATGTCCAATCAAGCATTTAATGCTCCTTATCTCCCCTCTCAAGCCTCCTCATGGTGACACTTGTCAACATGGGATTGGGTTGAAAGTCTCACATGGATTGAATATCTTTCAATCTTAACCCTTGTTAAGATTTCTCAATCTTAACCCTTCATTTCCCCATTTGTTCTATAAATAGAACCCTTCTCCTCAAGCAAAGAAGGAAGCCTTAGAGTATTGTTGTTATATTGGTATTAGCATAGATATTTTTCATAGCATCACTATCTACAATTGCATAGCATTTTTTTATCATATTCAACCATCTTGAATCTCCATATGGCATCCATGGCTAGTGCTAAAAGCTGAGAGCTACACTCATGTGGAACTTGGAGAGGAGAGGAACAAGGGAGGAACAACTATGAGCATCTTGATTAGCATTTTGAGGAGTATAGTTTATCTATTCTATGTTTGTATGCTTTCTATTTCATGTTTAATATCTCTCTTGATATGCCTGTTTAGGATAATCTTTTGTTGCTAACACTAACGTTTGTTTCCTATGCTCTTGTGTGTGTTGCCATCAAACATATTTTCTAATCCTTTTTGCAGAGCATCAAGTCTAATTTAATAAAAGGAAAAAAACTCATAAGTTTAGCTTACGTGAAAAATTGATTAAATGACCTAATTGATAAATAATTAGGTAAAGTGTCCTAATTAAGACAACACCACCCCTTAAGATTAACTTAGGGATATGATAAAGAGCTGAGATGAATGTAAAATGCATGCATGAATGAGTTCTGGCAACAAAGGTCTAATCACATACTCACGTACAAACCAATGTAACTCTCACAAATAGAGAAAAGGAGAAAAAACTAGTGGGAGAAAACTCCTCTCCAAAAGAGAGATAAAAATGAAAAAGAAGGTACATGTGACAAGCATGAAGGACTCAAGATGACGCCTCAAGTCCCGAGTCATTCAAAGTAGTACAATCAATATTCACCCCATAAGAGAGAAAGGAAGACATGATGTATCCCAACCATAATCAAGAATCCCCAATGTCAAAGATGAAGGCTTGAGGATGAATGTTGATGAAGATTCAAGAGTAGCAAACCAAATTCCTCCCCTTAGAAAGTAATAAATCAAAGGCCCATTGTTGAAACAAAGCCATGGAAGATGTTGGAAGGAATGGTCTCATGATGTGTTCCATGGAAGACTATCCAACTATCTAAATCAAAAGATGTCAAATCAACTAAATCAAATCCAAACAACTATGAACATACTTATCGAACAACCTTTGAAGGCATTGAAGATGAGTTGACAAGAATGCTTAGAGTGCCATAAATGCAAAATGGAATATCCTCAATCATGTCCCCAATGTTTGGAGTGTGTGATGTATTAAGTTATGCTATAATATTTGTCAAGTACTCATCCCACTGTTAAAAATCATGGAAATGATCAATCAACCAACTACTCAAACTGAATTGATCTTTGAAGAAGCAGTAGGTGGAGGAGGATCAACACAAGTCTCAAGAAGAACTTTAGATGACTAAAGCACACATAGGTTGAAGTGTGCAAACCTCTCCTTAAATACTTGATCTACTTTTGATGCATGAGAGTTAGAACAAATCAATGGAATACAAGCTCAATAAAATGGGAGAACTCATACAATCAAGCTGGATGATCAACACTGCCAACTATAATAAGCTCTCTACAAATAATATCTCTTGTGAGGACTAAATCAAGGGTGAACTCAAGTATTTTTCATATTCCACTATGAGTATTTTTTACATGGAAAGGAGGTTGGAAGATAATGAAGGAACAAAAAGGACATTATTGAATGTGCCCCTATCAACCTCAATACAACCACTCCCACCAACACTCATGTAAATGTTATTACCCATCAATATCTATGTAAATTAATGATGCTCAATACAAGATAGCATACCCTTTGATGATGACATATGTTACGAGGCTCATAAATCAAGAAGCCACCTTGAGAATTGATGTGTGGATGTAAATAGAGTATGACCCTTCATCTTGTCTTCACCACATGCCATAGAAGGATACCTGGAATGTCCAAATTCCAAAGTGGTAGAAGAAGATGTACTAGATAAAGATGGTTGAATATTGTACTTATTTAGAAGATGCATCATCTCATAAATCTTCTTTGCATAACACCCATGCTCATCATGTCCTAATTTGGTGCAATAAACACACTTAGGCTTGTCCTTCCTAGATGAAGAACTCTTGGAAGAGGTGGAACAATATGAATTATGTGCATGTGACTCTAAAGTTGACTAAGTAGATTGTGGATCTCTGTTCTTTTTCTTCTTTTTCTATTTTTTGTATATGTAGGAGTTTGAGAAACCAAGGCCTACGATTTGGAATAAAGAATTAAATCAAGTAGTGATAAATTGGCCTTCTCCCATGTTAGTTGCTCACAAAATACTTTAAATGAAGGCATAGTGAATGGGTACCCAAAGCATCCATGGTAGAATAGAATGAAGAAGCAAAGAATTGAAATTGGCCTCAAAGATTAGATAGAATCAAGAAGGTACACTCCTTACATTAGTCTTATATTTACAATTGTGATCTGATGGATTTGAACTTGTTGAGAAAGTTCTCAAGCTATGGAAAGGAATCAAGTACTAATGATGTCAGATCTATATCAGGATAAAGTGCAGATAACTAGTTTTTACCGCTAAAAAATTTCTCAAATTTGAGTCACATAGCCCTAGGAGTTGTGGAGGAATCAATACGGAATTAGAGACTATCTAAAACATGTAGGCCAATCAAACCCATATCCTCATCCATCTTGTCCTTGCACTAAATTATCACAAACTAACGAATCAAATTGGGCTAGGACTTGTTAGTGTAGGTTTTTTTATTTTCCTTATGTCAGGGAGTATTTATTTTTCCTACACATATTTTATTAAGCTTGCTTAGGTTATTAGGAGTGGTTAATATGAGGACACTTGGCAAAATACTTTAGCTACATGTGTAACTCTCCACCTCACATGGGTAGTTGAGTCACACACCCTATTTTGGCTTGTTTTGCCACCTCTCATAACCACTATTTTGTCATTTCCTGAGTGGGTTATGGGGTAGTTGGGTTTCTCACCCTCTTTTGGCCTTATGTGCCAACTTTTTTAACTCCTTTCCTGTCTTCATGTAAGGAGGTTATGGCACATGTTTTGGCATTTATCAAGAAGGTAAAACCTCCCACTTTTATGGGGAATATGAGTTAATGCACCCCTTGGATGTATATTATTTTATTTTTCTATATAATAAGCATCATACTCTCACCTTCACTAGTTCAGTGATTTCTCAGTGAGAGTCTTCTCCAAAATTCTCTTCAGTCTCTATTTTTTTTTTTTTTCTCTCATATCAGATTTATCTTCATTCAGCTATTTTGATCTTAGATCATCTGTTGTTTGGAGTTGCATGTGATCTACAACCGACATCAGAACCTAGCTCGGTTATTTCTTCTTATAGAATATAACAAGTCTCATCTAAACAAGACCATAAACCCCTAGACCTAAGTTAACTGGTCATTTTTTCTTCTAGCTATGATAGTTATGTAGTGTGATTATTTTAATAGAGGGTTCTACCATTGAATTTTAATTTTAAGATTAGGCTATGGTTAGGGAAATATAGGAACCTAAAACATGATGATTCTAACCCCCCACAATAAGAAAAATGAACTCTTTTGAACTTGCATAAGTTGAGAAATCACAAAATTAAGAAATGACAAACATTAAGATTATTGAGTACTTGGTGAATATTTTGAAAAATTTACTATATATCTAGGTAAGGGACTTTGAAAGATTTATGAGGATATCTGATTTTCAAAAAATGAAGTCCAAATATGCAAGTTATGGCCCTAGAAACACAAAATTGAAGGTTGAATTTGGAGGTATGGTAAGAAAATTGGTGTAGAATCTAGAAAAAACCCTACATATTTGGATTAGCATAAAAACTATCTTTGTGATGAGATCTCATTTGCACGATTTTCAACCTGTATAACGAATTTATTAGCAAAAACCCAAAGGTAGGTTTGTAGGTCAGACCGAGCTTTAATGGGGTGCTTGCATGAGTAACTCGATGATTTGAATTATGGATTTGGATGACAATACTTGAGTGAAAACCTGCGGTATTGTAAGTTCTATTTACAAAAATCAGAAAATGTAGAATTGAAGCAAGTCAAAAAGTAATCTATTCCATTTGAAAATCCAACATATAGAAGTTCATGAGATTCCAAGGGTCACAAACAACCCCTTGAGAATCGAAGTCCAACAATCACATTTGTTTATTACATAATAAAATCTAAAACTATGCAATTTTTCAAAAAACTATATAAAATTTGTCCTAACTTCAACTAGCATAACATATAGACAAACTAAAAGAATATGACAATATTTTTTTCAACTAATTCAAATTTTTTTTGATCACTCGACCACCAATACTATAAGAGACCATATCTAAGGCTACGAACTGGAACTAAGAAATCCAACTTGTGTTAACATTCAGAGCAAAATACGATACATTTTTCCTTTTTTGAAATAGAGTACTTGAAATGGTAATGTGGGAGAGCTAGAGAACCTTTATAGAGCTTGAAAATATTCTCCCTATTCACTACAAGTACATTTTTCACAAGGTAGTGGACTAATCTTTCTGTAATAGATTTCACCCACAAGGAATACAACACTCCATGTGGCTATGCATATGTTGCTTCTGGAGATGAATCAAGACAAAGTGGCCGATAACTAGGGAAGCCATGAATTTCCAACTACTAGAAATGAGGAAGGTAACATTATCTTACATGAAATGGTCGTTGGAGGATATTTCATGGTAGTAGAGGTATTATTAGGGCATCGTAGTAATGTGGTGGATATAATCTATCTACTAAGAAGACTGTGCTCTTCAAATCTACACAAGAAGGTCATAATAAAACCAATGACAAACTTTTGCTTCTCACATGTTCTTAGGGAATGGAAAGATACAATCCAATCTACCAAAGTGAAAAGATTTTTTGATCCCCTAAAATTTTACGAGCACCTAGAAATTGTATTTGAAGATGGTTTAGTGGCGTGAGATAGGTTAGTAGATAAATTATGGACTACCAAATTCACCTAGTGAAGTCTATTGGTTAAATATATTGATTAATAATATTTAAATTATATTTTTTATATAATATATTTAATTATTATTTTAATATTATTTAAGTAATAATATATTATTATTAGTATTAAATATATTAACGTTTGTATTCATAGGAGGTCCATGAAGTTTTTGAAAGTGACTTTTGTCTTTAAATTAATTGATTTTACGAATACGATAATAGAAAATGAGGAAGAATAAAAAATAAAAAGTAAAAATGACCTAGCATTAGTATGTTTTAAAAATAAAACAAGCACCTTCAATATGATAATTATTGTAGAGATATACATGACAATATGTTCCCCTTTAAGGCAATGATGATAAATTGAAAAAAACGGCTTAAAATATTTGTAGATGCATATATTCTATGAAAATATTATCAAAGAAAATAAATCTAATGTGAAAATATATTTAAATAACTTGAAACAAATGAAATAATAGAAATCCTAAACCTATCAAAAAAAATGGTCAATAAGAATATTGTTGAACAGTATGACATAACGACACATTTACAATTATTGCAACAAACACGCAAAAAAAAATATATATTAGTTTCCAAGTTATACAAAATCTAAACCTCCTTGAAATACAAAATATTATAAGCTAATGAGAACATTAAATAAAGCACAAAAAACCATTCTAAAAGACATTAGAATGAAAAGTAACTCAATATGAACAAGCCATTATACCTTTTTTAATTGGCAGCGGTAGAAAAGGTAAAACATTTACAAACAAAGAAATATTACAAATTCTAATGCATATTTATTGCTTAAGAGAAAATGGTTAATAAAGTTATGCATAGGAAAAGGAGGATATAAATAGGTGGATGAATTATACATTTTGTGTTGGTGTTAATAAGGGAATTTCCTAACTAGTTTTTAGTTAACATTTATTCACATATGTTAAGTTTATTTATGATAGCTTAGTTGTCACATGAAACAATTATTTAATAATATTCATGTTAGTTATCTTAGTTTTCATTCTAGATGAAGATGACTTAGCATTATGCATTTAATTTTGTATCAAGGGTAGTTGTAACTATTCCATCATTTCTTGCCTATATAAGCAAACTCATTTGTACATTGTACCATATCAATTGATCATCTTTCAGATCATTTCAAGCACCATTGTTCTGATTAATATGAAAAACGGGTTTTAAAGACCCGAAACCTTAACATAAGAATAAAAGATAGTTCAGCAGAGAACAACTAGACCAGCATAATAGATCATTTCAATCACCATTGTTCATTCTCTTTTGGTTGCTTGTTTCTTGCTCGATCATGTGAAATGTGTAACTTCATTATAGATTCTTAATCAATCCAACATGATATCAAATCTTTGTTAAAAAAATTTCCCTCCCGTTGCAGAGAATTGAGTGTTTGATAGAGATCTGTTATTTGCCCCCTCCCACAAACCAATTCACAGACCCTGCATCATTTCGATTGATTTTTTTTGAATTTTTTAAAATTGTCTCAATTTGAGTTGTCGTTGTATCTCTCTGTGGCGACATTATTCAAGCTTTTTCAAATCTATTCATGTGCATGCATCATTCTTTCCCTATGATATTTTAGATTGTGACATTATTCAATTTTTTCATCTTGTTCGTAGTAGCAAAAATACTACCCGCTAGTTATTATTGAACAACGATATACATTTCATCTTGTTCATAACGATATTGGGGAGCGATAACCATATCATTGAGCAGTATTATATTTATTTTGATCGCTTTGACCAAGGCATTCTGGAGGTGCGAATTTTGTTCTTTGGCAGTGATTATTTGGGAGTGATATAGCAGTTATTTCACCCGATAGGGCTGCATCGAACTTATTGATTTAAGAAAATACTGAGGGTGTGGTGCTTTGTGGCTGTGGTGTGATCCATAATATTCATAAATTCTTGGTTCTTGTAGTATATAAAGGTAAAGGCTGATAATATTGGTGCAATTTATATTGGCATCGATTAGAATACCAAAGGTAGTGTGATCCTTCAATTGCAACAATATCTTTCTTAGTAGAATATATATATGTTATAACTTGCAATAGCATCCATATTGGCAGAGTTTTGTTTTTGGATATGATATTATTTGAGAAGGCTAAAAATTGTAAGGAGGAGTGTTAGTAATGAAATCACATGTGACAATTTTTTGCACTGGTGCCTTCCAATGCTGATCAATCTTCATCAACCGTACTTGTAAGCCTGCCTACCGGCCAAGCAATCAAGTGAATATTTATTTTTGCAAAGTTCAGTCCTCTTTGCAGCAATATTATACTTGCAGTGACATCACTATACTAATATTTGTCAAAAGAAGTTGGTGATTGTTTGTTCAAGGCTACAATTTCATTTCATAATGGTTTGCTTGTAACAACATTCTAATAGGTGAAGAGATTTACTTCTGGCAACTTCCAACGTTAGTCGATTGTCATTGACCTCTCTTGCAAGCCTTGCTTTCTTGGCATTATCACCACCTTAGGTTGCTTCGTTTTCATCATATTTAGAGATTTTGGCTCTATCTCTGACATTTTGACTTGAATACCATAGTATGTATGGAATTATCCATTCATTCTTGTTTGATCATCTTGAAGAGGGAGAACTATAGAAAATGGAAAGATTGTATCATTACTCAGTTTAGTAGGCTTTATTTATTGCCATATCTGTATATCTTGTTCCCCTATAATCCTAGTTAAAAAAATTCTTCATAGGGTTTCTGATTCTTCTTTAGTGATAATTGATCTACCTTCACTATCGTTGACTTCTTCACTAGAGTCACTGATTAAGAAATTCATCATTCCTGACGATTTGGACTATCATTGTCTTTCATATTTCGTTGGAGACACATTTCAACATTTTCATATTTGGAGCTTTTCCTATATCAATTTCACCTTAGTTCTAGTTTATAACCTTCTTCTTTGATTGGGCATGTATGTAATTGGATTGTGGCATCATCTTTCATGGACAAGGAGAAAAATGAGAAGGTTTTAGAGACATCATCATACATTTGGATTATGCTTCCTACCAGTTCTTATACAGAATGGGAAGCATCCATACATCTATATATGGTTGTGTTTCTTCCTAAGGGGAGACAAGTGATGTGTAAGTGTTGGATCATATTTTCCCTTCAAAGACTTACCATTCTTGTAGACAATTATTCATTATACATGGGGCTACAGAGTTTCTTTTTTTCCCTCCTATTGGGGGGACATCAATTGTATTTTCATGATGGGTATAGTTCTTGGGGGGTATTGATGTTGAGACCTCTATTCATCACTCATCTTCATTTGCATTATCTCTTTTTCAGAGAGGAGTTTTGTCCCACAAGATTTTCTTTCTTTCTCCATTTTTGAGACATCAATTGTATGATTTTTTTGCATGGGTAGCTAACATGGCCTAGTTTTGGAGACCCATGTATTGCATTTTTATATTAGTATTACACCATTTGTGTAATGATTTATCTTCCTAAGCTGCACTTTTGGGGGGTGTTTATGTGAATAAGGACATTCTCTAACTAGTTCTTAGTTAACACCTATTCACACATGTTAATTTTACATAGGATAGCTTAGTTGTCACATGAAAAAATCATTTAATATTGTTCATGTTATTTATCTTAGTTGTCATTCTAGATAGAGACGAGTCAACATTATGCACTTAATTTTGTATCAAGGGTAGTTGTAACTAATCCATCATCTCTTGCCTATATAAGGAAGCTCATTTGTGCCTTATAAGATATCAATTGATAATCTTTCATATCATTTTGATCTCCATTGTTTATTCTCTTGTGGTTGGTTGTTTCTCAGTCGATCTTGTGGAGTGGGTTCAACTTCAATATGGATTCTTAAGCTTTCCAACATTTTGCATTCCTACTCCCTTTTAATAAATCCACGTTTATTCTACTTAGTAATGAAGCATTAGATTTTTAACAAAAATATTATGAAATGTTATAGGTATTGCTTCTAAATGAGGCCTCTTTAATAAGTAGTTGATTATTATTTTCTATTGACAAAATAATATGAGACATTAAACATATCCAATTAATGAAATTTGGAGAAGTTGATATGGTGTTCTATAATGATATTTAACAAGCCTAACCTATATATGATAGTCCCATATATGAAAATCCTATCATGAACAAAGATATAGTCCCATGCATTTTTTTGATAGATAAGATACAATTCTACAAATTGCAAATGATTGCATACAAAAAAATTAACATTTGTTGCTATACAAAAAAAAAAATCTAAACACGCACACACACACACACACACACACACACACACACACATTTAGAATTTATGAGCTGTAAATATATTCAAATTGGTCCTATCAATTTGATATTTTCATATATTTTTTATACAAATAAATTTATAGCTTAAAATGACATAGGAATATTAGCAATTTTTCCTTTTCAACCAATTATCATCGATGTAGTTGGATGAGAAATATGAAATCTATGGCAATACAATGGCATATCTAGAAATTGTTAAATTCTATGAGAAGCAAGAATTGAGCCAGGATCTGATGTCGGTCATAGATCACATGCAACTCCAAGCAATGGATGATCGAAGATCAAAATAGCTGAATGAAGATAAATATGATATGAGAGAAAAATAGAGATAAAGAAGAGAATTTAGAGAAGACTCTCACCGAGCTATCACTTGACTTGTGAAGGTGAGAGTATATTGCTTATTATATAGAAAAATAATAGCATATACAACCAAGAGGTGCGTTAACTCCCACCTCCATAAAAAGTGGGAGGTTTTACCTACTACCCCATAAAAGGTGGGAGGTTTTTACCTACTTGGTAAATGCCAAAACATGTGGCGTAACCTCCTTACATGAAAACAAAAAAGGAGTTATAAGAGGTGGCACATAAGGCCAAAAGAGGGTGAGAAACCCAACTACCCCATAACCCACTTAGGAAATGACAAAATAGTGGTTATGAGAGGTGGCACAACAAGCCAAAAGAGGGTGTGTAACTCAACTACCCATGTGAGGTGGAGAGTTACACATGTAGCTAATGTATTCCGCCACATGTCCTCATATTAACCACACCTAATAACCTAAGCAAGCTTAATAATATATGTGTAGGAAAAATAAATACCCCCTAACATAAGGAAAATAAAAAAACCTACACTAACACCCCCCCTTAAGCGTAGCTTAGGTGGGTGAAAAGATGGGTCCCGGCAAATGAGGCCATTTTAGGTACCCATGTACATAAATATCCCCCCCAAAAGAAGAAGCCCCCCATAAGAGGAATAGACCCCCCCTAAATAGAGAGAGAAAGAATGAAGGACTAAGAAGCCCCTCCTGAAGTAGACACCTTTTGCATCCCAAGCAAAGATCGCAAATGAAGGAACTTGCTTTTAGTGAAAGGTTTGGTGAAGATGTCCGCAGTTTGCTCCAATGTAGAACAATACTTAAGATCAATGATGCCTTCCTGAATGAGCTCCCGAATATAGTGCATATGTATCTCAATGTGTTTCGTCCTCTGATGATGAACTGGATTTCTTGAGATCTGTATAGCACTCTGATTATCACAAAAGATGATGGTAGGCTTTCTAACTGGAATACCAAGCTCAGTAAGAATATTTTGAAGCCAAATAGCCTCAGTGGTGGCATTGACTGGCCCTCGATACTCGGCCTCTGTTGATGAAAGAGCAATTGCAGACTACTTCTTGCTCGACCAACAAACTGGACCAGAACCAAGTGAGAAGCAATACCCAGAAGTAGACTTGCGATCCTAAGAATCACCTGCCCAATCTGAATCCGTATATCCTACCAAGTCAATATCCACACCTGCTACATACTGAATTCCATAATTGTGAGTACCCTGAATGTAGTGGAGGATCCGCTTAGCTGCTTTCCAATGCAACTCATGTGGCTCCTGGATGAATCTAGAGACCATGCCCACAGCATAAGAAATGTCGGGTCTCGTATGAGTCAAATAAATGAGGCTTCCAACAAGCTGTCGATATAAAGTGCCATCAACCAAGGGTGAAGAGCACTTAGCCTCAAGTTTGACCCCTGACAAAAATGGAGTAGGTGTAGGCTTACAATCAGCCATGTGAAATCTGGAGAGCATATCAAGTGCATACTTGGGTTGTCCAAGGAAGATTCCTGAAGATGATTCAGTGATCTCAATTCCCAAGAAGTAATGCAGAAGACCCAAGTCTGACATCAAAAATCTATCATGTAGAGCAATTTTCACTGCTTTGATGGTGGATGAGTGACTCCCTATGAGTAACAAGTCATCAACATAGAGAACTAGAAATGTGAGAGTTTCATCCTGTTGCAGAATGTATACGTTCGGATCAGAATGGCACCGAGTGAAACCAACTGTCAGAAGGAATGAGTCCATCTTGGCATACCAAGCTCGAGGAGCCTGTTTAAGGCCATAGAGAGACTTTCGAAGTCGACACACAAGTGAGGGATTCTGAACAAACCCCTGTGGTTGCTCCATGTAGATTTCCTCCTGAAGGTCACCATGAAGAAATGCACTCTTCACATCCATCTGATGAACTTCCCAACGATGGGCAGCAGCTATAGCAAGAACAAGTCGGATGGAATTCATCTTAGCAACTGGAGCAAAAGTCTCAGAGTAATCAACCCCTGGAACTTGGGAAAAACCTTTTGCTACCAAGCGAGCCTTATATTTATCAACCGACCCATCCGCTGCAAATTTTGTTCGATAGATCCACTTGCATCGAACAAGTTTCCTTCCCTTAGGAAGAGGAACTAAATCCCATGTGTGATTCCTTTCCAAGGAATTGAACTCTTCTTGCATTGCAGCATCCCACTCAGGAACACCTGAAGCTTCTCGAAAGGACTGTGGATCAGAAGCTGAAGCAATGAAGAGATGTGGAGCTTGCTGAAATTGTGACCTTGTTCTTCTAGTATCTAATGGATCACCAAGCCAATCTCCTGCTGACTCAAAAGTTTGTCGAGCCCAAAGAGGCACTGAGGCTGGAGAGTCTGGGGGAGAATCATGAGCCTCTGAATGATGACTATGAGAGGAATGTGAATCCTCATCATCACTGTCACCATCTGAAGTAGAGGAAGAAGACTCCTCATCAAGATTAGGAGGTCTAAGATCCTCTGAAGAACTGTCATCATAATGCAATTTCTCCAATGTGATAGTGGATGGAGAGGTGGTATGAGAAGAACTAGAAGAACTCTCCTCAAAACAAACACTCCTCTCAATGAACAATTCATGAGTAGTGGGATGGAGAAGCCTATACCCTTTGACATCATCTGGATATCCAACAAATATGCAAGGCTTACTCTGCGGATCCATAGCCTTGCGTTTTTCAGCTGGAATGTGGGCCCATGCAAGAGAACCAAACACTCTAAAGTGTTTAACTGTGGGTTTTCGACCAGTCCAAGCTTGAAAGGGAGTTACCCCCTTCACAGCTTTATGAGGAACTCGATTCTGGATGTAACACGCACAGTTGATGGCCTCTGCCCAATACTGAGGTGCCAAAGACTTGGAGTGAATCATACAATTAGCCATCTCCTTCAAGGACCTATTCTTTCATTCTGCTACACCATTTTGTTGAGGACTGTATGGAACTGTGTGCTGCATGTTGATACCTTCTGAAGCACAAAACTGTTCAAACTGATTATTAACATATTCACCCCCATTATCTGTACGCAGAATCTTGATGAACTTCCCAGATTGTTTCTTTGCAAAAGCTTTGAAATCTAGAAAATTTTCAAAGACTTCAAACTTTTGTTTGAGAAAGTAAACCCATGTATATCTAGAAAAGTCATCAATAAATGTCAAGACATATCTGGCCTTGCTGAAGGATGGTTGTGGAAATAGTCCTGCCAAGTCACTATGTACCAACTCCAATAGTTGTGTAGCTCTCCAAGCTTTACCTTTATCATACTTCTCCTCTGGATGCTTACCAAGAATGCACCCCTGGCAAACTCCATCAGAAAATCGAATAGAAGGCAACCCTGAAACCATTTCTTGTTGACTGAGTTGTTGCAAGTAACGGTAGTTCAAGTGGCCAAACCGTTGATGCCACAAACAACTCACCTCATCTGCATGAGTGAGTAAAACTGTCGAAGGAGAGTCAGGAACAAAGTGAGAAAACTGATATAATCTAGAATGATGATCTACTTTTCCCACAGCAACAGTAGACCCATTATGCATTTCACTGATTACCACTGCATCTAGTGTGAACTCAACTCGCTTGCCAGAACTAGTGTGAGTGATCTGATAAATAGATAGGAGATTAGTTGATAAAGATGGAACACAAAGGACATCTTGAAATGTTCCTTCACCCACATCAACAGACCCTCTCCCATGCACTTCAACAGGAGTGTCATCACCCATTAGGATGGAAGGCATAGAACATGGCTCTAAAGATGTGAAATCATCTTCTGAAGAAGCCATGTGGTGTGAAGCACCTGAGTCAATTATCCAAGAATTTGGTTGTGAAGCAATAGCAAATAGGGCCTTACCCTTTCCTTTCCCCTTACTCTTATCTATGTCCTTAGAAGATCCTTCTGATGAACTCTGTTTGACTGAATCAGGAACCTTGATATTATTCTTTTCAAGAAGATTTGAAAGGCGATCAATTTGTTTCCTTAAACACTTATGTTCATCATGACCAGGCCTCTTACAATAAGAACACTTGACCTTCTCCTTCTTAGGTTGTTCACCTTTTGATGAAGAGGTCTCATTGTCTGCTTTTGAAGTAGCAGATTTCTGATCTTTCTTCTTCTCTCCTTGGTTCTTTTGTTTCTTATCTTGCTTACTAGACCCTTTATGTTCTTTTGTGCCTTGATTTACAACTAAGGTATGTGACTTAGAGGGCTTTATTGTACCCATTTGAACCAATTTGTCCTGCTCCCTAGTGAGTTCTGCAGCAAAATCATCTAAAGAAGGCATTTTGAATGTGGTACCTAGGGCACATTTGGTAGCATAGAATGTAGAAACAAACACTGAATAGTTAGGACCAAGCTTAGAAAGAATACTCAAGATCAGTTGCTTATCATCTTTCTTAGTTCCACACTGTTCCAACTGCAATCTTATAGACTTAAGTTTAGTGAAGAAGTCTTGTATAGTATCAAAATTGGCTGGATTCAACCCTATGAGTTCATTCTCCCATTGATGACCTCTTAGTTCATCCTTCTTACCAAAGAGGTTTCCCAAAGTAGTCCATACTGCATTTGGTGTAGTAGCAGATTCAATGTGAAAAAGAAGGTCAAGAGAGACTGACATGCACAATGTACCAAAAGCTTCATCACATTTATTAAACCATTTAATCTTTTCTGCAGCATCTTGAGGTTCAGTTTCAAGTCCCATAGTAACACGATGATATCCATGTCTTTTCAGATATATTATCATCTTAGATTTCCATTCAAAGTAATTATATGGTGTTAAAAGTGGAACTGTAGATGCATCCATGATAGCAGAAAAGAAGATTGCAAAGAGTCAAGAAGAGTGCAAGAAAGAAGACACAAGAGACACCCCCCCTTTTCACTAGTCTTTGAAATCACCCCCCCCCCCAAATATTACAAGGTTGGCACTTTATAATTAGTGCATTTACAAGGCTTTTATCAGATTACAATGCTTTCTAAGGCTTTAATGGCCAAAATAGAAAGTTTAAATACATATAAATTTAACACAAAATCTGAAAAAATTAGCCTTATTGCTGCTCATTGTATCTTAATACCTTTCCAACAACTATTTGTTTTTGTAAAATAGAGTTGTGAAAAGAAAGATATGATCTATAGAAGGGAAAAAAACATGCAGCTAATTCAACCTGCAATATATAAAAAAAAAGTAGAATATTTCAATAAGACCTGCAATTATGAAGAGTGCTCATTTCCAGCTTTCCGTCAAGTACTCTGATTTTTTTTTACTGTGTTCTCCAAACTCTGAATTTGGTGAAATAAAAGTCACTTATGATTTTCACAAGCCTTCTGGACACTCTGGAAATGCTAAAGAAGCCTCCAATATTACCAAAAATGCTGCAATCACCCAGATCTCAAAGAACACATATATAAAACCAGATTTAACTAGAAGCTTATTTTCCTTTAAATTGTTCTGATTCTCCAGATCACACGAAAATGCAGGAGAAGAGCATACTTGGTTTTTAAGAAAAATATTAGCTATCTAACAATCTCAAATCTCTCAAATAAATCAGAAAAGCAATGAGCTATACCAGACAACACGGCTCTGATACCATGTTAAATTCTGTGAGAAGCAAGAATTGAGCCAGGATCTGATGTCGGTCATAGATCACATGCAACTCCAAGCAACGGATGATCGAAGATCAAAATAGCTGAATGAAGATAAATCTAATATGAGAGAAAAATAGAGATAAAGAAGAGAATTTAGAGAAGACTCTCACAGAGCTATCACTTGACTTGTGAAGGTGAGAGTATATTGCTTATTATATAGAAAAATAATAGCATATACAACCAAGAGGTGCATTAACTCCCACCTCCATAAAAAGTGGGAGGTTTTACCTACTTCCCCATAAAAGGTGGGAGGTTTTTACCTACTTGGTAAATGCCAAAACATGTGGCATAACCTCCTTACATGAAAACAAAAAAGGAGTTATAAGAGGTGGCACATAAGGCCAAAAGAGGGTGAGAAACCCAACTACCCCATAACCCACTTAGGAAATGACAAAATAGTGGTTATGAGAGGTGGCACAACAAGCCAAAAGAGGGTGTGTAACTCAACTACCCATGTGAGGTGGAGAGTTACACATGTAGCTAATGTATTCCACCACGTGTCCTCATATTAACCAAACCTAATAACCTAAGCAAGCTTAATAATATATGTGTAGGAAAAATAAATACCCCCTAACATAAGGAAAATAAAAAAACCTACACTAACAGAAATAAGCCAACCAAAACTAGTTATGCTAAAATTTGATATGCTAGTTTAGTGATGTGCTAGATATTATAAAATTGATGATGGAGAAGTGAATGGTGTTGATGGTATGTTAAAATAAAACACAATTAAAAAAATCATGGATGCAATATGATCCAATTGAATGAGCCTAAAATTAATCAACAATGATCTAGAAAAATTGCACATCTATATACAAAAATAACTCAAAGTAGTGGGTGCCTATACTATATTCAAATGTTAATCAAAGGATAAAAAAGTAATCACGAAAAAAAATCTATAAACAGTTCCTATTACAATTTTGTTGGTGTAAATAATTATTCATCTTGGATATTATTACACCTTACTTAAGTTTACTTAGGATCATGCATTTCATAGTAGTTTGGGTATGAGACACTTGGGTTTTTGTGCCACATTGGGATAGTGTGTGTAGGAGAATTTCCACCTTTTATGATGTGTTCTTTCTTACTACTCTATCATATCCACTTATTATGGAATGATAATTCCACCTTCAGTGGGTGATCCACCTCATGTGGAATATTTTATTGTTTCTCCTACCTACCATGCCTATTTACTACCTACCCACCCTTGTTTCTGATTGAGCCACATGTCATGTTTGTGTGCTCACATATCCATATTGCCTTGCCTATATAAACAGACTCATATTCATTATATTGAACAACTATTGATCTTTCGATAATCTATCTATTGATGAGAATACAATTTATTCTTGTCCTATATTTCATCTCTCTATTTGTACATTTCATTGAGCTCTTGATCTTGGCAAAATCCCACATGGTATCAGAGCCATTAGAGTGTCACTGATTCATCCTTGAGAGACATCTATCTATGTTATAACCATAATAGCATCGTGATAACATGAAGACATAGGTAGCCGCATGATAGAATCTATGGATATAGTGTTCCATTTCTACTCAACAATGATATACAATTGCAAGAGACCTGAACGATGATGGTGTTCTACCTTCACCCTCTGACATTCAAGAAAAATCGATGCAAAATCAGAAATAGCATGTCTCAAGGCAAGTGCACCAAGATGGGGGACCAAAAAGATGCCAATTATTTTTTTGGCCCCCATCAAGCCCTTTTGCGCATACCAAATAAGGTGTGTGCCCTATTTGATGCACACCAAATAGGGTGCATGCCAAATAAGGCGTGCACCAAATGCATTTGCATTTTGGAAAGTGCATCTTGAATTTTGAAACTACAAATTTTCCTTCTCTATCACTTCCTCTATCTCTAAATGTATAGATAAAATATAATAATTTGTTATATTTTATGTATATATTGTCAAGTTGTTTGAGAGTGGTTTTAGATCTCTAGGAGTTCTAATGCAGATTCTAGTTTTTAAAGAATTCACATAAATTTTAGACTTAGTTAAATTTCAGTTCAACATGCTCATATCAGCATTCTCTCTCTAGTCTCTCCTCTTTCCCTACATCCCCCCTCTCTATTTCTCAACCCTTACCTCTCTCTCTCTCTCTCTCTCTCTCTCTTAGGTATCTACCTCTCTTTCCCTCCCTCCCTCTCTTACACTTGGGTTTTCTCTCCCTATAGTCTCTCCCTTGACACCCACCTCTCTCTCTCTCTTTGTGATAGAAAGAAATGCAAATATGAGAGAGAGAGAGAGATGGAGGGAGGAAAGGAGTGGTTGATGGAAAGAAAGGAAAATACAAGGAGAGAGAGAGAGAGAGAGAGAGAGAGAGAGAGAGAGAGAGAGAGGGAGAGGGAAGAAGGAAGGAATGGGTAGAGGGAGAGACATGTGAGAGAGAGATCAAGTGGGAGAGATGGAGGGAGGGAGGGAGGGGTTGATGGAAAGAGGGACATATAAGGGAGAGAGGGAGGAAGGGATGAATAGAGAGGTGGAGATCCAAGGGAGAGAGATTAAGTGAGGGATGGAGGAATGGGTTGAGGCAAAGAGAGAGCCCAATTGAGAGAGATGGAAAGAGGGAGGTAGGAGTTGATGAAAAGAGAGGGAGATACCTAAGAGAGAGTGAGAAAGAGAGAGAGAAAGGAAGTGGGTTTGATGAAAAGAGAGGGAGAGACCAAAGAGAGAGCCCAAATAAAAGTGAGAGGGAGGAAGGTAGAGGTTGAGGGAGAGGGAGAGGGAGAGAGAAATATATATATAGAGAGAGAGAGGAATGGGTTGAGGGAGAGGTAGGCGTGATGGAAAGAGAGGGAGATACTTGAGAAAGAGGGAGATCAATTGAGAGATATGGAGGGAGGAAGGGAGGGGTATATGGAAAGAGAGGGATATACTAGGAAGAGAGCTCGAAGGGAGAGCCTAAGTGAGAGAGGGGGAGAGAGAGAGATACAAGAAGGTAGGGGTTGAGAAAAAGAGGGAGATAATTGAGAGAGATAGCCCTACCTTCCACCCTTGTTCTCTCTCACTTGATATCTCTCTCTCTCTCTCCCCCTTCCTCAACCTCTCCCTTCTTCCATCTCTCTCACTTGAAATCTATCTCTATCTCAATCCCTCCCTTCCTCTCTCTCACTTTGTCTCTCTCTCTGGTATCTTACTCACTCTCCATCCCTTCCTCTCTCTCACTCAGCCTCTCTCTCTCTCTCTCTTAGGTCTCTCCCTCACTTATTTCTATCTCTCTCTTAGGTTAAGCTTGGGAGGGAGAGAGGGTGAGGGAAGGAGAGAGGGAAAGAGATGGAGAGATACTTAAGAGAGAGAGAGGGTGAGGGGGAGAGATACTTGAGAGAGAAAGAAAGAGTGTTAGAGGGAAAGAGAGAAAGACTTGATAGAGAAAGAGAAAGGGAGAGATGGAGAGAGGGAGAGAATGTGAGAGATACACTTGAGACAGTGGGAGATAGAGAGAGAGGGGGGGAGAGGGAAAGAATGAGAGGGAGGGAGGGAGGGAGGGAGAGGGAAGAAAGAGGATGGTGCAAGGAGAGAAAGGAAGAGGGAGCATATAGGAGACAGACACTTGAGAGAGAGAGAGAGAATGAGATAGAGAGATAGAGGGAGAGAGGGAGAGTGAAGATAGAGGATGGGGCAGGGAGAGAGGGAAAGAGAGGAGAGAATGGGAGAGAGAGACACCTGAGAGGGAGAGAGAGAGGAGGGGGGAAGGAGGGAGGGAGAGAGGGAGATAATGGGAGAGAGAGATCTATATAAAGGGTGAGATGGAGAGAGACTTGAAATAGAAAGAGAAAGTGAGTGGGAGGGAGAGAGGGAAAGAGAGAGATATCTGAGAAAAAGAGAAATGGAGGGGGAGGGAGAGAATGGGAGAGAGTGATACTAGAGAGAGAGAGAGAGAGAGAGAGAGAGAGAGAGAGAGAGAGAGAGAGAGAGAGAGAGGGTCAAAGGGAGGGTGAGGAGAAGGGAGAGAGGGAAAGAGAGAAAGAGAGATAGAGAGACTTGAGAGGTAAAGATGGAAATAGAGAGGGAAAGAGGGAAAGAGAGGGAGAGATAAATGGGGAGGTAAAGAGAGAGATAATTGAGAGAGAAAGATAAATGTATGTGGAGGGAGAGAGGGAAACAATGGGATAGAGAAACTTGAGAGAGGGAGTGGGGGAGATATAGAGAGACTTGAGAGGTGGATGGAGGGATTATGAGAGAGAGAGAGAGGGATGGAGAGAATGGGACAAAGACATCTGAGAGAGAGAGGCACAAAGGGAGGGCAAAGGGAAGGGAGAGAGGCAAAGAGATAAAGTGAGAGATAGAGAGAGACTTGAGAGGAAAAGATGGAAAGAGAGAGGGAGAGAGGGAGAGAGGGAAAGATAGGGAGAGAGAGATGGGGAGGGAAAGAGAGAGACTTGAGAGAGAAAGAGAAAGGGATAAGGAGGGAGAGAGGGAAAGAATGGGATATGACCCCTTATGACCCCTAACAACACCATGTGATCCCTCATGACACCATATGACCCCTCACAATAATATGATGCCCTAATGTGTCATATGGTGTCTTTAGGGGTCAAATGGTGTCCTAAGAGGTCATATGGTTTTCTAGCACATGCCTTGCCCCTTAGGACCCCATATGACTCCTAACAACACTATATGACCCCTTGGGACAACATATGACCTCTTTGGACAATATGATGTCCTAATGTATCATATGGTGTCATAAGGGGTCATATGGTGTTCTAACACAAGTTTGGGCCCTTAGGACCCCACATGACCCTTGAGGACACCATATGACCCCTTTTAACATCCTAGGACATGACATGACCCCTTATGACACCATATGACCCCTTAGGACAATTTGATTTTCTAATGGGTTATATGGTGTCCTAAGCGATCATATGGTGTTATAACAAATGTGTGGGCCCTATAGAACAACATATGACCCTTTATGAGACCATATGATCCCCGAGGACTCCATATGACCCCTTTTAACATCAAAGTACATGACACCATATGACCCCTTAGGACCATATGATGTCCATATGGTGCCCAAAGGGGTCATATGGTGTTCTAACACATGCTTGACCCCTTAGGACCCCTTATGACCCCTCAGGCCACCATATGACCCCTTAGGACAATATGATGTCCAAAAGGGGCCATATGGTGTCCTAAGGGGTTCAATAGTGTCTTAAGGGGTTATATGGTGTTCTAAAACAAGTATGGGACCTTAGGACCCCATATGATCCCCTAGGACACCATATGATCCCTTTTAACATCCTAGTACATAACATGACTCCTTATGACACCATATGACCCCTTAGGACAATATGATGTCCTAATGGGTCATATGGTGTCCAAAGGGGTCATATGGAATTCTAACACATGCTTGACCCCTCAGGACCCCTTATGGCCCGTAACGACACCATGTGACCTCTTATGACACTATATGACCTCTTAAGACAATATGATGTCCTAATGAGTCATATGGTGTCTTAAGGGGTCATATGGTGTTATATGGGTTCATATGGTGTTATACGGGTTCATATGGTGTTCTAACACATGCTTGGCTCTTTAAGACTCTTTATGGCCCCTAACGACACCATGTGACCCCTATACTCAGGCAACAAATAGGCATAAATTGCATAAATTAGATTATCAAAGAGTGAATCACAACTCTAAATCCAATTATTACTCCTAAATAAAAATAGAATAAAGCTAATTATCAATTGAATTGAAATAATCTATCTAAGACTCCCTCAATTGACATAGCAAGGCTTCCATTGCTCTTATCCATTGTTGTTGATGTAGGTGGCTCTTAGGTATTGCACTTGATTTCGTGCATAAGATAAGAAACAATATTGAAGACTCTGATTCTATGATTCTAGAAAGGCTAGCTTCTATTGATGAAAAGAGGTTGAATTTATAGAGTTTCAACACAAAGGGGGTGAGAAATAGAACTCAAGTGTTGATTGGGAGATAACTGAAGCTGATTGATCAGTGAACTCAATTGATTGATTTGTTAACTAAATTGATTGAGTAGTCAACTGGATTGATTGAAGAGTGAACTGAATAGATGGATTAGTCAGGTCACTTGATTGATTAGTGAACTGAATAGATTGGGGAGTTGACTCACTTGATTAATTAGAAGACTGAATAGATGGATTAGTTATAAAAAGGTGATTGAGAGTTAAAAAGGATGATTGATGAGTTAACCGAGTTAACTAATTTGATCAATCAGTTCAAATTTTAGCATGTGTTGTATGAATTTGAAATTGAATTTGATTTTCATTTTCAATTTGGATTTGAATTTGGTCATTCAAATGCTGAAATGCACATGAAATTAATTGAAATTCAGATTTGGGGAAAATTTGAATTTGGAAATATGAAATTAGATGAAATGAAGTGAAATTCGAATTTGGGGAAATATGAAATGAAATTGGATGGAATTAATTGGAATTATAATTTGGGGATTTAGAGGAATAAGTTAATTAATTTAAATAATTTAAATGAAATTATTTAAACTTAGGAGATTGAATTAATTAAATAATAAAGATTATTTAACTAAGGAATAAATCACAATTATTAAATAATTGATATTTAATTAATAATTAAGATATGGTTAACTAATTAAAATGATTTGAGAATAGAAATAGAATAATTAGAAGTGTTGAAAGATGATGATTAGAAGAAATAGTTAATTTGATCAAATAATTAAAGAATTACTTAATTAAATAGATGAATAATTAGTGTAAAATTAATGAGACATTTTTAGGTGTGTACATTTGCCCCTCTTTGACACAATGTCAGAACAACATTGTTGCAAAGAAAATGATTTTTTTTGCCCTAGTATGCCTCGATGATGCTAGGGTATAATGCCCCCTCAGAAAGAGTTTCGATCTCGTTTGCTATGTCTAAAACTGTGTTGACTTTGCAGGGGTCCACGGGCGTTTATGTTAAGAAACCCTAATTTTTGAGCTTATAAATTGAGGATTGGTATGGGTTTGAGCTCATTTGCATTTTTTTGTTTTAAGAGAATTTCTTAGAGAGATCAGATCTTCTGGCGTCTTTGGAGCGAAATGGTAGGTCATAGAGCGAGGCTGCATTTATCTGAGTGTGATATTATCAGAGACCTCCCAACACTAGTGGCATGGTGAGTTGCTTGATTTCTGCTTGTTTTTGTCTATAGTTTGTAAATTTTTTATCATTTTTTGGTGTGTCATTTTTCATGTATGTCGCAATTGAGTATCGATATTGCCACAATTGACTTTATTTTGTTGCAATTGAGTTTAATGCTTTGCACTTGATGTTTTATGTCGTAATTATTAAAATTGTATCGCAATTGAATGTATTAGATCACATTTGCTTATATCGTGTCGCATATGATACATTTGATTCACATTTGGCATAAATATGTCACATTTTCTTATTTTGCTTCGCATATGATAATATTGAATCACAATTGATAATAAAGGCCTTTCTTCTTTCAATTTATGTGTCTTGTTAGTTTTGATGATGTAGTTGACTCATTTTTATATATTCCAAATGCAGATGCATTATCCAGTACTTCTTGCTAGGCAAACACGACCAAATAGTCTTGATCGACGTCATGAGTTGGATGCAGAGGATACCATTTTGTTATGACGGGTTGGATTATATTATATAGTGCATTTTCTTGAGGTTCTGGCCAACAGGGCTATGATTACTACTTTGGTTGAGCAGTGGCATTCAGAAACATGTTCTTTTCATCTACCAACTGGTGAGGCATCTATCACACTTGAGGATGTGTGGCGTATTTTACACATTCTGATATCTGGTAGGCAAGTTACTTTTGATTGTGATGATGGTATTTCAGCTTTGTGTACATTGTTTGAGTGTGAAGAGCAGGATCAACATATCCGTGGTCGTATGATATTCGTTGGCATGATTTTGATTATGATGATCTCATCGTTGTGCTTGCTTATACTGTTGCTGGAATATTGATTCTTGATAGACACGCCCATGGTTTTCCTATTGGATGGGGATGTGTTATACATGATATGATTATTGATAGATGTGTGTTTGCTTTGGGTCCTTGTCTTCTTATGACTTTGTATCATCAGATGCATAAGGTTGTTTAGTTGCAGTAGAAATCAGTTGGATGTGGTATTACTTTGCTTCAGACATGGGCTTGGGAACACATATCTATCTTCCATCTTGCGTTACATATATATTTAGAGCCAAAGCAGCCATATGCTGATGGATATGCTGTTGGTGTGAGGTATAAGGAATTGGGTAACATCTTGTATTGGCATCATCGGATTGATATCTTACAGTACTTCTCATGGAGACCTTATCTTACTTGTCTTGGTTGGACTGATGATGCTCAACATCTTCCCTTTGTCAACAGTAGAGATATCTTATTAGTCAAGATATGGGTAGTGACAGGGTTATTGATATGCATCTTTTTGGCCGTGTTCTTAGACAGTTCGGGGAAGTACAGGGTATTCCAGATATGACAACTTATTTTGCTCACACTACTTAAGAGGTTGGTGATTGAGGTTTCTCAGTTTGATGCTCTTGCTTCTATTTTGTGGGGATGGCAGCTTGGTGTAGCGGATCCAGGGTCCACAATGCAGTATAGTGTATGGTGGATACAACATAGGCCTATACCTTTGATAGATCCTACAATTCCAATTGGTGCTCAATAGATTAGACATGGAAGGGGTTCCGGAGGGAGAGGTGGAGAGGATAGGGGTGGAGGAGGTAGAGATGGAGGAGGTATAGATCTAATAGCAGTGGTTGTAGGGCAGGTGGATAGTGATAGAGAGGATGTGGATATTGGTGGAGAGACTGCATCCATGAGCAGTAACGATGATAGTGATGAGTCAGGATCATAATCATCGAGTAATGATGGAGATGAGGGTGGGGATGATGGTTATGATGTGGAGATGTCCCAGGCTACAAATTTTGTAGGTGTGGAAAGAGGAGATGAGGAGAGATTGAGAGATCAGGTTAGGCATTTAGAGGAATTAGTTGCTACTTTGCGACAATGGCGGATGGAGGATAGGGATCAGTATTGGCATGAGATGGAGAATTTGACTACAGAGAGAGATCAGATAGTTGTTGATAGAGATCAATTACAATGGGAGAGGGATGAGGCAGTTAGGAGGACTCAGATCACTATGGATGCATATGACCAATTATTTG
Source organism: Cryptomeria japonica (assembly GCF_030272615.1). Taxonomy (NCBI): domain Eukaryota; kingdom Viridiplantae; phylum Streptophyta; class Pinopsida; order Cupressales; family Cupressaceae; genus Cryptomeria; species Cryptomeria japonica. Next base: position 245,845,976 of record NC_081414.1, read on the forward strand.
GGCCAGTGACAGAGGCACATAGCTAGGCAGATATATATTTTGCTGCAACACATGAAGCTATTTATTATCAACATGTTTATGAGAGAGCTATCCCTGAGGGTTAGAGGGAACCTAGTTTTGGTTCTTTCATGGGGAGAAGATCAAGTCAATTTACTTCACGATAGACTAGAAGTGGGGGAGTGATGGATCCACCTAGAGCACCGTCGGGACAGGCTGGAGCTAGTCGAGATGTACCTACAAATAGAGGCAATATAGGTTGAGAGATTGGATATTGATTTTGATGTTGTATATATGATGTATTTTGACACATTTCTATATGATATATATGATATGAGTTCTTGATGAGCTTTTGATGGTGAACTTCATGTTTTATTGTGATGATGAATGCAATATGAATGTGACATCATGCAATGATTTGATGTAGCTTTACGTTGTGATGCATAATGGTTGATGAAAACTTTATTATGAGTATGAAATGGTAATGAACATGCAATGTGATTATGCTTATATATTTTTGTGTGTCAAAATACATGTTGAAGATCTTGAAAGAATTGTTAGTTGTTAGACATAGAAATGATAGAAAATAATCAATCAACTAAATCAATCTTTGTAAGCCAAATTTTGATGTGATAACGGATGGTATGATAGAAATTATGATAAGAAAGTCTTCATTTCTTTATTCGTAGTGCAATACATTATCATCATTGAGCCTTATTATATTAAAATGGATCTTATTACACTAGGGTGCAAGGAACCAAGATGTATAGATATCTCATTGCAAAGAAACAAACACGTAACAGACAAGGAATGAACCCTCAATTCTCAGAATTACACTAGGGGTTGAGGTATGTGTGGTATTCACAAGATCAGTGCTCCTATCATAGACACCCACTAGAGAAATTTCCCCAAAATTTCATTGGTTCAAACCACAAACAACAAACAAAGAAAAGGATCATGCCCATCATGGCTCCTCTAGTCACTTTTGGACATCCTTGAGTAGCAAAAAGCAATGATCTTCACCAATTTGATAAAAAGAGTTAACCAAAATAAACAAAACTCAATAGTTAGACTGATTGTGCCTTTGCTTTGATATGTTTGGTGTGATTTTGATAATGTCTGGTTTCAGAAATTTTGGACCTCATATAAGACCGATCTGTCTGGCTTTGAGTGTACCGATTTTGTTTAAGACAAGATGTTGATCATGTTGATAGTTTGATAAATTGATAGATTAGATAGTTGATAAATGTGATTGCAGACGTTTTGACAAGATAGTTGTATCCTTTGTTTAACTTTGTGCGAAGTGTTTGTTGGACATCTGTTGGGGTGTTTGATTCTTATGAGGCATGTTTATTGCAAGTTTTTAATGGTTTTGGATTTTGAATATTTTTTGGTATTTTTCAGGATCGTTTTTTGAATGTTTTTGGATTTTTCAGGATAAGTTTATGATTTTTTGGATTTTTTCAAGATCATTTTTTGAATGTTTAGGATTTTTACTAGGACTATTTTTTGAATGTTTAGGATTTTTTCAGGATCATTTTTCGAATGTTTAAGATTTTTTTCGGATTGTTTTTCGAATTTTTTGGATTTTTTCAGGACTGTTTTATGATTTTTTGGATTTTTTCAGCTATGCCCCCAAGTATGGAGACCTTACATGATGATTCATAATATGATGGAGACAATGGATTTTTTATATGAGTTATGCTAATGCAGGATGCATGACAAAAATGTAATTCGTATTCGAACAAGGATGAGTATGTGTCTTTCATTCTGAAATGCAATAATTCGATTAAAGGTGTACAAATTTTCAGAGATAGGAGTTCAATCCATTCTAAAAAAACTTAGATCATCCAATCTAATGCACTATGCAACCAAGATTTATGAATGGAGGCACGGAAAACTTCTCTATCAATTCTTGAAATTTTGATCTTCTTTTGCCTATGTGTGAACGTTTGAGTTCATTCTAACTCTTAGAACCATCAAAGACCCTTAGAATTTTATGTGTCTAGCTACGTGAGTTATTCTGACTTCAAAAGAAACCTGGATAGAGCCTCACTTCCAGCAACCTTTTAGGGATCCGACGAGGTAATGCACTATAATCTCTCACATTGCCCCATTGCCAACAGGCATCCATAGCCTTGATGGAGTTAATTGCATGTTCCCATTGTTGGCATTTTGATGATGTTGTGATTGTCATTGATGGACAAACACTTATTTTGTGAACACTTTCTTAATGTATGAGTTATGCTCAACCAGTAATTGTTCCAACCGATATTACGTATTATAATATTTAAACTATCGGTGTTTTGCAGAAGCTGTTTACTGGTCACAAATTGACTGAAGACCTCAAGCGGTATGGAGAACCCAAGTGGTATGAAGACATCAAGTGGTTTGAGGATCTCAAGCGGTACAAAGGAACAAAGCGATAGTTAACATTTTTCCTGTCTTCATTTTTGATAGCCTGTAATCGGTATATTGTATGAACCGGTATTTCTGTGGTGAGTTATCATCCACCGACACTTTGGCGGTGATTTTGTCCCATGTTACCAAATGTGTCTAGATGCACTGAACCTAGGAACTTGTAGTTTAATCCTATTGGATGACATGAAATCGGTTTCCTTTTAAAGGACATCATGTCTAGGGTTTGGATAGATGTGTAAGAGATGTATGATGTGTGAGAAGGTTATGTGCGATCTTTGCAGAGAAGATTAGGTCTGCGTAGAGTGTGGAGATATTGAAGACTGAAATAATGCTAAAGTGTATTAATAATTAGCTATCAAGGATCTAACCAAGCATACTTTGCGAGTATTTAGATCACCCACTTGTTGATTACTCACATCTTCAACAACTCTGAAACCCTTAACCAGGTTGGCTTAGCAAAGCCTTTGTAAATCCTCTAACAAGGTGGTTCACAAATGTGGATCTGAAATCCTCTCACAAGGTAGTCTTCAACAGGACTTATTTCCTAACAAATATCTAGATTCCCAATAGAATATGTTTTGGTGAAGAACATTGTATGACCTTAACTAGTCTGCTTTCTATTCTACAGATAGTTACTTGTGAGTTTCTGCTCACCGTGGTTTTTCCCATTTGCGTTTCCATGTCATAATATCTTGTGTTATAGTGATTATGCTTTTATGGGTGACTGCTTTATTTGATATTTAGTTTGCATTTAGCTTAACCAGTTTATTAGTAAAATTGTTATACCAGTTAATTGCTAAACTGTTTAGAAGTTTGAGTACAATATTTTTTGATATACTAATTCACCCCCGCACCCTCTTAGTATTCATCAATTGGTATTAGAGCCAACCTTTCTATAGGTCTAACCACATGGAAGGAGATATGGGGGAATACACTATGAGGGAACTTACTCATCGTCTCACTCAGACTGAGATAGCCTATGATGAACTCAAAGTCAAGTACAAAGCCTCTTTGGTAAAGAGAAGAGAGCATGCTAAGAAACTGATGGAACTTATTGAAAATAGCTCCTCTAATGAAGCAGACATGGATACCCTAGTTGAAGAAGTTGAAAAGCTGAATGAATCTAAAGCCAACCTAAGAAAGGAGTTGGAAGGACTGACTATCAGAATGTGCCAAGAGCTTGAGAACCGAAGGAAAGCTGAAGATCTAGTAAAAGACAAAGATCATGAGATCTCGAAGCTGAAGCAAGAAATCAGTGCCCTTACCACTCATCTCCAAGAGAGAAAAGTGGAAAAAGAAGAAATGCAAGGTGAACTAAACATGGCTATTTCTGAGAATGCAACCTTGAAAGAATCCAATGCTTGTATTTCCAAGGAACTTACTGAATCAAAGGAGATACTTGCCAAATTCAATGAGAGTACTGCTAAGCTACAACAAAAGCTTGAATTGGCAAAACCGGTAAAGAATACCACTGGACTTGGTTTCTCTGGGTATGAGGAAGGTGAGTCCTCTAGAACAAAAGCTGAAGCATCAAAGAAGCAACCAACATCCAAGGATAAGGGTAAGCAAAATTTTAAACCTGTTTGCTTTAATTGTCTCAAAGAAGGACATACTGCTAATGTGTGTAGAAGCAAGGCCTACAATAATTTTCCTTATTTTCTAAACAATAAGCCTAGATCCAATAGATTTAATAGAAACTGCTATGCATGCAACAAGTTTGGGCATAGAGCATTTGAATGTAGGTCTGTTTTGCACAACACTGGGAGATACCCTCCAAGGACTCAAGGAGTTGTTCCAGAACCCTCTATGAACCGGAATCCCAACCAGTATAATACCTATGACCATCGGTCAGGTGGCTATCAAGCGGCAACTGGTTAGAGAGAAACTTGTTTGATCTCTCATGGTAGTGGTCACACTGCTGCAACATGCAGAAGGAAGAATGGTAGTATGAATAATGGACCATGGAGAACATCTAGAATGGTATGCTATCATTGCAACAAACCGCGACACACTGCCAGAACCTGCAGAATGAGAAAGAACCTATCGCATGATATATCAATCACTCCAGAAGGGAATATTGATGTTCAAACCATTCAAGCGGGAATGAATAAAAATTGGAAAAAGAAACTTGAAGAAGTGTCAAAGGATGAACCGGTTTCTACACCTAGTGTGAAAGTCTCTAAACCAGCAAACCGAGCTTCAGAAAAGCTAAGGGGGAGCATATCGGTGAAATATTTGAAACCTCGATTTATATCGGTAAAGACCTTAACCAATATATGCTACCTATCAATCGATAGAAGACTTGAAGTGGTAAAAGGCAAAATCAGGGTTTATGCCCTAACGGTGATGCATTTATTATGGTGGGTGAAAGATTGTTTAAAAGGGATTTTTGACGCTATTTTCACTTATCTGTTTTTGAGCAAAGAATTTTCAAGTGCAGAGTGATAAAGAGTGATTTTCCTAGCAATTCAAAGCAAATTCAAAATCTTGTAGAGGAATCCAGCAAACTTTCATCTATCGATGAAGAACACTAAGCGGTGTGTTGTGAGCGACATTGGCAAACCCTAAAGTTTTGAATTGTGAAGGTATTTCTCAAAATTCTTGTTTATCATGGCTTCTGCATCGCACTCCATTTTTAGTGCACCTATAGATTCAACTGATTTTTTTCAAAAGAAGATGAAATACAATACCCTATCCCAGATACCCGCTGGAGTTATAGTTGAGGAAGATATTTCAGGATATATTGATTGTAAATTAGAAGACCTAGGATCCCTAGTGATCCATTCCTAGCTAGGTCTATTCTGTGGGGATGACAACAAAATCAAACCTGAATATAACATCCTTGAGAGGAAGAAACTGCACAATGCTGTTTATTTTCTTGAAGAGTTCATTGAAGATCACATCCGCATCATTATGAGCAGAGTACATTGTGATAAGATGTACCTAGAGCACACACATGACATCACACCGGAAGCAATTCATGTTGTCACTGGTTTCTGCAACACTGGAGAGGTACCTGCACTGAGGAAAGTCACCAAATTGGAAATGACTAAGCTCACCGGTTCTCTGAGCGACCAACGGGTGATGACCATCAATACTATCAGAGATGATTTGGTTAGGTATGCTTGCATGGTGATTGGCTACCAGATGTTTTATGCAGCAGAATAAACTTTATCCCTGTTGCTGCAGTGAATGCCACCTATAGAATGATTAAGGAAGATGCCTCTTTTGATTTATGTACCTGTTTGCAGAAACAACTGCTATTGAACCTGAAGTCCATCAAATAGGACAATGCTCTAAGGTTCAGGTTTGGACAACTTTTGATCGGCCTATTTTTCTACTTTCAAGGCTATTTTCCTGGAGTAGGTGATATTCAATGGTCTACTGACTAACCGATCTCTAAAAAAATTAGAGAAAGTCTTCAAGCGGTGGGAACCAGATATCCTAAAGTTCTGAACAAATACTTCAATGAATTCAAGCAGAAAATGAGCCAGAGAATGAGGATTTATGGAGATATTGTAAATAAATATGAAGATGACATCTGCTACACCATAAAGGTAGATGAAAGCATAATGGAAGTTGTAGAACCAAGAAAGGAAGTAGTTGAACTAATGCGGTATGAAGTGATGTATGATATTTTGGATGGGTATGCCTCTACCATGCTTGCCTCACCTTTAGATGCAAAGAAAAAGTGAACCGACACCTACTTAGAGAGGGTAACACCGGTTAAAGATCCTTCATAGAAAAAGGGCAAGGCAGTGCCATCGGTATCGATACTAGTTACCTCAGCCAGTCCAAAAGTGACCAAGCGGTCACCTGCTAAGAAGAAACTGGAGGTTGTTCCCGCTAAAGTATTTGAGAGGAAGTGGAAGACCAAAAATAGTTCACCGGAGTCAAAGGATACTAAATCGGAAGTACAGCCTAAGAAGACCAGGCAAACAAGCAAGAAAGAAAAAGCTACTGGTAATACACTTGCAACATCAGCACCGGTAAATATAGACATCTCTTCTTATAAACTGATGACACATTGTCAAAGGACTATTAAGAATATTAAGAGGAAGGTGCTTGATTATTTAAAAGAATATATTGATGATTTTTCTGATAATGAGAAAGAAGAAGTAGAGCAGAAAATTATTAAATATATGTGTGTCAATGACTAGTCACCATCTGAAATCAGATCGGTCACACCTGATTCTTTATACAATTCTTTAGATAACAAATGGCGCATTGCCATTGAGAAAGAATAGGAAATAAGGGAGAAAGTCTTTGCTCAATACTTTCCCGATGCCTCTAATTCTGAATTGTTTGAGATAATGGATAAGAATAAAGGTCTCTTCTTCATGAGAAGGAGAAGACTCGAGCTGATAGAAGGAAGAGCTTCTAAAGTGGAGAAGGACCAAGTACGGATTCCTCTTTATCTAAGCTTAAACTTCTTTGCACTATAGTGGAGGACCAAGTACAATGCTTAGAAGATGTTGCTGTAGCCACTACCAAGAAGAACCATGAAAAGGCACTCAACACTACCTTAGTCAAGAAACTGAATGAGCTTAGGTCACAACTTCTGAAGCAACAGATGGATATAAGTGTTGCTATGGATGAGGGCAAATTACTGTTGAGTAAAATCAGCCAACCCCATCTATTTTGCGATGATGTGCTCACACAAAAAGATAAACTCCAATCAGAGTTGCAGGCATACATAATCAACTTCAAGATGCCATATGATTCCTTCACTACATATGGGCAAATGGTTCATTTTTATTAGCTTCAAACTACAAGGATAGAATTGGAGATCAGCAAGCGGTCAAGAGATTTGCAGGAGCTTCAACTGGTCTTATTACCTAGACTGCAAATTCTTCAAAAATGTTTTCTCAATCTGGAAGCCATCACAGTCACTCAAGAGATGAGTAACATTGACGCTATGGAAGAATTGGTATTCCAGATGCAGATAGAAAGTGAGGTTGCTACCTCATTACTTGAGTCATGGTCATTAGCCATGAAAACTTTTATGCAGGATTTTAAATCTGTTTTTGATAAGTTTCATTCCTTATTGTCATAAACATTTACTCAATTTTTAATGATAATAAGAAATAGGGTTTATTCTGCATTAGTTTGTCATTGTTGGCAAAGGGGGAGTAGTATTTAAAATTTTGGTGAATGTTATGTATACTTTCATGTTACCACTTTGGGGTGTAGTATACATTGTAATTTCTTCAAAAGGGATAGTGTATATGCTTAGGGGGAGTAATTTTAATTATGGCATATTTTTGTTGTAAAAACACTTAGATGTCAAATTTTCCTAAGTGTTGCCATTAATGCCAAAGGGGGAGATTGTTGGCATTTTCATGATGTTGTGATTGTCATTGATGGACACACACTTTCTTTGTGAACACTTTCTTAATGTATGAGTTATGCTCAATCGGTAATTGTTCCAACCGATATTATGTATTGTAGTCTTTAGAATATCTATGTTTTGCAAAAGTTGTTTACCAGTCACAAATTGACTAAAGACCTCAAGCGGTATGGAGAACCCAAGCAGTATAAATACCTCAAGCGATTCAAGGATCTCAAGCAGTACAAAGGAACAAAGAGGTAGTTAACATTTTTCTAGTCTTCATTTTTGACAACCAGTAATCGGTATATTGTATGAACCAGTATTTTTGTGATAAGTTATCATCTACCAACACTTTGTCAGTGATTTTCAGCCATGTTACCAAATGTTTCTAGATGCACTGAACCTAGAAACTTGTAGTTTAATCCTATTGGACTGACATGAAATCAGTTTCCTTTTAAAGGACATCATGTCTAGGGTTTGGATAGATGTGTAAGAGATGTATGATGTGTGAGAAGGTTATGTGCAATCTTTGTAGAGAATATTAGGTCTCTATAGAGTGTGGAGATATTAAAGACTGAAGTAATGCTAAAGTGCATTAACAATGAGCTATTAAGGATCTAACCAAGCATACTGTGCTAGTATTTAGATCACCCACTTGTTGATTACTCACATCTTCGACAAGTCTGAAACCCTTAACCAGGTAGGCCTAGCAAAGCCTTTGTAAATCCTCTAACAAGGTGGTTCACAACTATGGATCTGAAATCCTCTCACAAGGTAGTCTTTAACATGACTTATCTCCTAACAAAGATCTAGATTCCCAACAGGATCTGTTCTGGTGAAAAACATTGTATGACCTTAACCAATCTGGTTTCTCTTCTGCAGATAGTTACTTGTGAGTTTCTGGTCACCGTGGTTTTTCCCATTTGGGTTTCCATGTCAAAATAACTTGTGTTATGGTGATTGTGCTTTTATGGGTGAATGCTTTATTTTCTATTTGGTTTGCATTTATGTTAATCGGTTTATTATTAAAATTGTTATATCGATTAATTGCAAAACTGTTTAGAAGTTTGAGTACAATATTTTTTGGTATACTAATTCACCCCCCCCACTCTTAGTATTCATCACACATAGTCAAGCTTTCTCTTTTTTATTGCACTTGTATGCATGATATTTCGGTAATATATCATTTTTTTTTGTTTTTCCTTGAGATTGACATAACACTTTTTTCTTTTATTTTCTTTCCTTGACTTGTAAGTAATGAAACCTACTTGAGTATGACAATTACAACGATGCTGAAGTAATATATTGAATTTTTCACTAGCCACGTGAACAACTAAGTATCTGTAATGTCTTAGAGTTTTTGATTAATGTGTAAGATATAGAAATTGATAGATTTTGGTAACAAGAATTGATAAGGAAAACTCTACCCAACCAAGAATAAAGCTTAATCACAACTTGATATTGAAGATGAATGACTAGAGACCTCTGAAAGACTTCATGAACATGTATCTAGGAAATGAGACAACCTTCGTTCCTTTCAGTACATATAGGTGAATAACTCAGACAATCTCCTTCTTTTATTGATGCAACTATATGAGAAGAGATAATCCAGTGCGGTAAATAAATATGCAATTGCAGTACTGGAATTCAAAATGAACCCACCCTTAGATCTAATATCTTTTTAGGTGCATACTGTTGATGGGATCAAGGAGTGAATCTCCCTCCATTGTTTGCAAATGGTAAGTGCCATTTCCAATTACTTTCCTTATGACAAATGGACCTAAATTTGAAATTCATTCAACATAGTCTATGGGTCTGATGAAACCCACATCTAACAATTTTTGTAACTCAATTTTGACTAACAAGGCAATGTGAGGGTGCATTTTCCTGAGCTTTTGTTTTTATGGATTTACCCTTGGAGGTAAAATCAAGTGATGTAAGACTAATTCTAGGTCTAATCCAGGTATATCTGCATAAGACCATGCAAAATTGATGGGTCTTTGCTTAAAGAATTTGATAAATTTCTCTTTTTCCAGTGGATCGAAGGATTTTTCCAAGTGAATGTTATGAACCTTCTCAGCATCACCGATGTTGATTTCCTCAGTTTCTTCTACCAGTAATGTTGACCATTCTTTACCAATAGGTAGGGCAGCTATTATGTGTTTTGTTTTATCATCGCTGTCGTGATTAAGAGAAGAGCTTGCTTCTCCAAAATATGCACTTTTGTCTATATCTATTGCATAACCAACTTTTTGATCATTATAAGGGAATTCATCCCTTGCACCCAAGAATTTTTCTAGAGCTTCATCATTTTGGAACTAATCTAATTGTGACCCTCCTTCTTGCCCCCAGTCAATCAAACATGGATGTATGAGGGGAAAATATTTGTCTTTTGTCATTTTAGAGGATATAGATATCATGCATACTTGATTATGATCTCTTGTTTCTTCATCATATATTGGTGATGGGTTTTCTTCATTGTCAGATAGAAATTCATAGTCATGAAAATCCGTGACACTTTCTATGTATATTTTACCTTTTGATTATGTATCACTTATCTACTCTTGTTTTGGTAACTAAGTTTGTTATAAATGAGTAGGCCTCCTTTGTATTGTGGATACCCTTCTTAAGACTGGTATTAGTCTTTATAGTCTTTCTTCATCTAATTCAAATGGAGGTTCTAAAGTTGTTTCTCTTGGCAAAAGTATTGATAATAACCAAGGATTTGGTTCATCTGTTTGTGTTAAGCTTTTATTTGTTACCATATTTGCTTGTGTATATGATTCAGGTACTGTACTGCTGGTTGTCTCTATGTTAGGTTCTTGCAGAATTTGCCTCATGTCTTCACCATCTGATTCTATGATAGGAGATGCTGGTAGTCTCTTTCGTTTTTGAGGTGGAAAGACATCCATCTGGCTTATAGGTATGAATTTGAGGGTACCTTTGGCCCATTCAATATGTCCAGTGTTCATTGTCTAGCTTCTGTTATTGGTGGCACATATTTATATCCCAAGCCTTGATTCTTTGGGTTTTGATTTGGCAAAATAGGTTCTAATATTCCTTTCTTTTGTAGCCCTAATCCTGTGGTGCCATCATATCCGTGTTTTTGTAACATATTGAAGCCATTTTCATATTGACGTAGAGGTATCCTAGGTACTACCATGTCATCCTCCTCTCTATATATCTAGTGATTAATATCTTCATTTAGAAATTCTTCTTATAGATCTCCCCATCTAATGAAGGAAAAAGAATCTGAATATTTTACTATTTCTTTGCCTTTATCTTGCTTCATTTTTGTGTTTTGAGGTTTCCCAAAGGACCTCGGAGAAAATGATGATTGCTTGCCATTTGATGTGCTTGAAATTGAATATTCTCCACAACTAATTTATTTAATATGCAAAGAAGATGTGGTTGGTGTATTTTTCTCTGTCTCTTTAATTGATAATGATTCCATTTGTAGGTGAATATGAGCTTCCTGATTGTTTGGTACCTGATTGTCTGAGCTTGCCTTTAAATGATTACAATGTTGGAAAGGGTTCAGATCACCATGGATAGTGATCTCTATACCATTATATGGTAGCTTTACACATTGGTGAAAAGTTGATGGTACTACTTGCATTGTATGTATCCATGGGTGACCTAACAACATATTTTACCCCAGTTCTCTATCTAGTACTTGGAAGGTGATATTTGTTGTTGCCAGTCCCACTTGTACTGGTAAAGTCACCATACCTCTAAAAGGGTGTTCCTTATCATGATAGGCTTTTATATTGATTCTCTTAGTAGATTTAATATAGTGTTCAGAATATCCCAAAGCTTTGATCAAATGTAGATTGCATATGTTGAGGCTCGTGCCACCATCTATTAGTACTCATCAAACCTTTTTTCAATCAATGAAAGCTTCTAAGTGCAATGGATCATTATGCATGAGTCGGTTTTTTGGAACATCCTGTTCAGTGAATGTGAGCTTTGAGGTTGACAAGTTTCCCACCATTGATTGAAATGGGTTCTCATCAATGTCCCTAGCAACAACCAAATATTGTAAGGCTTTATCCAAGACTTCTTTATGGGCTGGTGATATGCACAATAACTCAAATAATGAAATTTGGGTTGGAGTTCTCTTCAATTGATCCACCATATTATAGTTGCTAGTTATTGAAGGCTGATTCAAAGGTACTCCTTGTAATGTGACTTTTGGTCTTCTTGTAATGACGATACAATCTATGCTTCTAAGATTCACTATGATTGTAGCTACCATTTCATCTCCTTAACTTAGTGTGTTAATGGAATAGTCAAATGCTATATTGGTATAATTGGCAGTATTGTCTTGTGTATTAGAACTGGAAGCCTTTCCCTTGTCATGTTTGACAAAAGGATCTTTAAAAATGGTATGATTTATATTTGGTTATAGCCACTGTAATCTCACCTTGATCTATGAGATCTTGGATGAGGTTCTTCAATTTGTAGCAGGTTGCTATCTTGTGACCCTTATTACAGTGATATTCACAGAAGTCATTGTTATTCCACCAAGCGGGCTTAAATGGACCTGGTTCATATGGCCTAGCTTTTGGTAAAGTTATAGAATTGCTCTGTATCAAATTCTTCAGTGCTGATTCAATAGGTTCTCTAAGGGGTGTGAAGTTCCTTCTAGGTGCGCCTATCCTTGGAGGCCTTGGATTATTTTACTATAGCACATTGGTGTCATTTGTTTGAGATTAGTTCTTATCAGTTGGCCCTTGTAAAGATATTGTTGGTTGAGCTCTATTCACAATACATGCGTCAATAACTCTATCATTTGTGACATTCTTGTTTCTAGACCAAAATTTTGATCTTTCATTGCTTGTGCTGGTGGTTGGTCCACTATCCTTTTGGTGTTTCAATATCCCTTGTTCTAATAGGCCTTTCTCACATTTGATGAAATTATTCAGGCATCGCATTTGTAATAGATATTTAATCAGAGGCACAAGATTTTCATTAAAGATGTCTACTTGTTCTGCTTCAGGGCTGTGATTGAGGCATCTACGATATATGCCTCTCCATCTTTGTAAGAATGTAGTGAAAGTCTCACCTTCTTTTTGTTTTGTTGCACACAAATCCATTAATGTGATTGGATTATCTATGTTGAAGGCAAAATTGGATATAAATAACTCAGCTAATTCTCCCCTTGAAGTAATTTTTGACAAAAGGTGCAAAAACCATTCTAGTGTTGTCCCTACCATGCTCTTTGAAAATAATCTCATCAAGTATGTATGATTGTAAGCTAATTCAATGCATGCCATGAATAATTCTCTTATATGATCTCGAGGATCTTCTTTCCCTCTACATTTGTCAAATTTTGGTGTTTTGAAATGTGGGGGAAAAGGTGGCATGCATAATTTTTTGTCAAAAGGATAAGGACAAAGATCTTCCATGGTAGAGCTCTTTTTATCATTCCCCGCTTGTATATTGGACATTTTATTTTAAGGTTCTCCATTTGTTGAGTCAGAAGTTCTATTTAGGTTATTGGTGTGTTGACTTGCTCAATGTTCCCTACAAAAGGAATAGTATTTGGGTACCTTTGAGCTTGTTGAAATGTAGATAAACCAGGTAATTGTGTCCCATAAGTCCCAGCAGGCGGTGTGAAGTATGCAAATTGTGGAGTAGCATTTGGCTGAGCCAAGCTTGTTATCCCTGGATTCATATTCTGACTATTATAGGAGGAATCAATCGAGACTTCTGGTTGAGCTATATTTGCCAAGGTAGTGGTGTGAGATATTGGAGCTTGTAGCGTCATATTTATCATTGCCCATGTTGTAAGATTGGCACTCGATGGTGTCACTGTTGATTGTATTGAGGTTGTATCCATATTTGGTGTTGCCCATGTTGTAAGATTGACACTTGGTGGTGTCATTGTTGATTGTATTTAGGTTGTAGCCATATTTGCATTTTGAGATATACCTTGTGTTGTTGTAGCAATTGTTGCTTGTGTCTATGTTGTAATGGGTATTTGAGGTATATTCTGGTTTAATGTCATACCTTGTGGCAGTATTGTTGAAATATCTACCCCTAGCCGTAGTTTGGCCCCATTTTATCCTAAGAGAGCGAGATACCTAACTTTGTCACTATTAATGAGAGCGTTGAGAATCATTAATGTTGCAGGATCTTGTTGGGATGCTTCTAGCTCTTCCTTTGTCAAATTATGTTGTATTTCATCAAGGGAAGGCATCTTGTTTAGGTTTGTTGATAATGTTGCGGGTGGGTAACCCTATGTTTGTTGTTGTGTGGATAGATCCATATTCCATGTTGGGTTGACCAAGGGGTCGTTGTTAGGATCCATTTTATTTTTTGCCTTTTGAGCATGCATTAATGGCATGAATATTGCTTCAAAGTGATCTTGAATGTCTATGATGTGTATGCAAGACTTGGTTAAATGAAACTAAATATGCTTCTATGACACCCTAAAATGCATAAAATGTGATCTATGATGATGACTTTCTATCTAGGATTTCAAAATTCGGACACAAGATTTTCAACATATTGTCAAAAAGCTTCAAATTCTGCCTCTTCTTTAATTTGGTTTTCTAGGTCTATGTCTATCTGTGTTGACTTTTGAATTTCTTCATCTATGACAGCTGTACTATGTCATATTGGTTTTGATCAATTATTAATTCCTTAGCAAGTAAATTTAAATCGTCAATTATTTCTAATTGAGTGTTGTTTGCCCCAAGATTTGGTTGTTCAAATGGGAATTGATCATTTCCTTTTAGACCCATGCATTGAAGATTACTATGCAGACAATGCAAACTCTAAGAATGAATGAATGATACCTAAAATAATGGACACTTTTTCTTTTTCTAACATGGTTTGAGGAATTTTGCTATGTTTTTCTCTACCAATTGTCTAATGGCTTCTTTTTGAGCTGCTCTTTGTATCTTTCTCCTTAGTTTCTCATCAAGGTGAACAGACTTTTGGATTTCATCATCTATGACGACATCAATTGTATCATATTGGGCACAATTGACTCTTAATTACCAAGTGAGGTTATCTAAACCATCAATTATTTGTAATTTGTCAATGTTTGGTCCAAGATTTGGTTGTTCAAATAGGAATTCTCCATCTCCTCTAATACCCATGGACTTAGGTATGATTCCTATAATCTGACGTGACACTAATCTTAAGGTACTTTGGTGAAATGATTTGTGTGATGATTCTAATGGAACTTCTACATGAATTGAATACCTAGGACCTATGATCACTTGAAAGTAACATTTTCATCATTTTAAATTTGTGCAAAAAGATTTGGTTTTAACATTGGTTTTGTTGTTGGCACTTGTTTTTCTTGTTGAAGTTTTGATCTTGTTGAACACTGAAACTTTTGATTTTATTTTGATTTGAATCTTGCAATGTTTTGAATTTGTTGAAGTATAGCAAAGGGCACAACAATAACATCAAAAAGAATAAAACCATGAATATAGCAATTGTTTAGGAAAGCTTTTCAGATGTCCATGAATGTTGGAATCTTTTTCAAGACCCCATTTTGTTTTCGTTGTATTTGGGCAATTTGATATCAGACACTCTCCTAATGTCAAAAGGTCACAAGAATTATAATAGCCCACATCTTGATACCCCATCAACTCAAACAGTCGTGTCACACCCTAGGGTGCACCCATTTTTTTGCCTTTTTCCAAAAATTAGACCAAAGAAGATTGCTCCTTAATTGGCCCATTATCTTGGGAGATTTATGGTGAGTGCCTTGGGGGAAGATTCTTCCCCACCCTTGCACTATGATAAAACAAGTGTCTGGCTACTAACTCAGCTGGGATTCTAAATTCTATGGTGTTTAGATAGGGTTCCGTTCGAATGGTCACAATTAGCAGCATTTTACACTCCATTGAGGGAGGTCTCCCAGTCTGTAGAGGTTACGCTCTACATATTTTAATGCATCGTATATATACTGAGGGAGGCATAACACTTTTTGCACATGATTTACATCACATACACATTTGATTATAGTGGCTTGGATTACTTGGCTATAGCTATTGGCCACTTAGGTCATTCCCCTCTCACCAGCCTTAATGGCGCCCTAAGGGAAACTCAAGAGGACAGACCTTCTAAAAGATTTAATTACAAAAAATAAAGGAAAGCATGAAGGAAGAGAGTTTGGTTTTCTGATCACCCATTGAAGGGGAGAGTATAACACCTATCTCCTCAAATACACAAAAGACAAGATTCTTTTTATCCCTTCATTGCAATGATTTTCTATTTTAAGTGGAGATGTTGCTCCACACAAACATGGTGTTCATTTTAACATAGCAATGATGAAAGTTGTTTTTTTCTTTATTAAAGCACCACAATGAAGTGTTCTAAGCTACCCCTATAGAAAAATAATAATGTTAGTCAACACATGGTGGGTTATCCATCCTAACTTTTAGGTTACAGAGTTTTGTCTTTTCACAGACAAAGAGGTATTCTGGTAAAAACCAGAACTGTAATAAAACAAAATGTGAAAAACTAAATCTATCAAATGTGACTAACCTACTAATAAAATGGGAATTGATATCATATCAAATGTGACATGATAAACCATCAATTGAGAATTACGTAATTGCGACATGATGACTGATCAATTGCGATATGATGTGATAGCAATTGCAACTTCTTTTTTTTTTTAATTTTAATTTATTTTTCGATATAAGAGTTATTATGCAATGATATTGTTCCACACTACGTGAGCCAACACATCAATTTCATCAAAGAATTTGTATTTGGTTAAAATACGATGGATGGTTCTGTGATATTGAGCAATCTCCTCCCTTTATTCGATCACGGAGATTCCTTTGAGCCTTTAGAAGTCTTTGATAAACCTTTTGTCGTCTCCTATTCTTCTTTGCCTTCTTCTTTGTGAGTCACCTTTTTTGCCATTGGATTAGATACATTTTATATGCAGAAATCAATTTTTCCAAAATTTAATAAAATTCCAGGGTTAGATGCGCAAGACAAAATAATGCAAAAAATGACAACTTTTTTTTGAATTTTCAATCCTTAAGAACAATTACGATTTGTTTAAGAAATTGCAATATCCTGTCTAATCAATTACGATATGATATGAGTAATTGCAAATTTCTGCGTATGCAATTGCGACGTCCAATTTCCTGTGTTTGTATGGATCTGCAAAACATGTCAAAACAAAAATGAAGGTTAGAGTGATTTCACGTCAGGTTCACCAAATGTACTCATGCAATAAATAGGCATAAATTGCATAAATCAGATTATCAAAGAGTGAATCGCAAATCTAAATCCAATTATTACTCCTAAATAACAATAGAATAAAGCTAATTATCAATTGAATTGAAATAATCTATCTAAGACTCCCTCAATTGACATAGAAAGGCTTCCATTTCTCTTCTCCATTGTTGTTGATGTAGGTGGTTCTCAGGTATTGCACTTGATTTCCTGCATAAGATAAGCAACAATATTGAAGATTGTGATTCTATGATTCTAGAAAAGCTAGCTTGAACTGATGAAAAGAGGCTGAATTTATAGATTTTCAACACAAAGGGGGTGAGATATAGAACTCAAGTGTTGATTGAGAGATAACTGAAATTGATTGATCAGTGGACTCAATTGATTGATTTTTTAACTGAATTGATTGCGTAGTCAACTGGATTGATTGAAGAGTGAGCTGAATAGATGGATTAGTCAGCTCACTTGATTGATTAGTGAACTGAATAGATTGGGGAGATGACTCACTTGATTGATTAGAAGACTGAATAGATGGATTAGTCAGAAAAAGGTGATTGAGAGTTAAAAAGGATGATTGATGAGTTAACTGAGTTAACTGATTTGATCAATCAGTTAAGATTTTAGCATGTGTTGTAGGAATTTGAAATTGAATTTGATTTTTCATTTTCAAGTTGGATTTGAATTTGGTCATTCGAATGCTGAAATGCACATGAAATTAATTGAAATTTAGATTTGGTAAAAATGTGAATTTGGCAATATGAAATTAGATGAAATGAAGTGAAATTCAAGTTTGGGGAACTATGAAATGAAATTGGATGGAATTATAATTTGGGGATTTGGAGGAATAAGTTAATTAATTTAAATAATTTAAATAAAATTATTTAAACTTAGGAGATTGAATTAATTAAATAATAAATATTATTTAACTAAGAAATAAATCGCAATTAATTAAATAATTAATATTTAATTAATAATTGAGATATGGTTAACTGATTAAAATGATTTGAGAATAAAAATAGAATAATTAGAAGTGTTGGAGGGCGATGATTAGAAGAAATAGTTAATTTAATCAAATAATTAAAGAATTTTTAAATTAAATAGATGAATAATTAGTGTAGAATTAATGAGACATTTTTAGGTGTCTCCAACCCCTTAGAACAAAATGATGTCCTAATAAGACATATGGTGTCTTAAGGGGTCATATGGTGTCTTGAGGGATCATATGGTGTTATAACACATGCTTGGTCCATTAGGACCCCATATGATCCCTTAGGACACCATATGACCCCTTAGGACAACATATGACCCCTTAGGACAATATGATGTCCTAATGGGTCATATGGTGTTGTAAGGGGTCATATGGTTTACTAAAACATGCGTGGCTCCTTAGGATGCCATATTTCCCCTTAGGAAACCATATGACTCTAGAGAGCGAGGGAGGGGGAGAAGAGAGGGAGAGAATGGAGAGAGATACACCTGAGAGAGGAGGAGAGTGAGATAGAGAGATAGAGAGCTTGAGTGAAAGTGAGGAAGGGATGGAAGGAGATTACAAGATACTAGAGAGAGAGAGAGGTGAAGAGAGGGAGAGAGTGAGAAAGAGAGATAATGAGAAAGGAGAGAGGGAGGGGGAGAAGAGGGAGAGAATGGGAGAAAGAGATGGAGAGAGAGAGTGAGGGAGAGATAGAGAGGGAAAGAGGGAAAGATAGGGAGAGAGAGATAGAGGGCGGTGGGGAGAAGGGGACTCAGAGAGAGAGAGAGAGAGAGAGAGAGAGAGCTATGAGGTGGAGGGAGGGAAGGTGATTGTAGAGAGGGAGGTGGAGAAGAGAGGGAGAGATAGAGATAGAGTTTGATAGAGAGAAGGGGACTCAAAGAGAGAGATAATAGGATAGAGACACCTAAGAGAGTGGGAGAGAGAGATAGGGAGTGGGGGAGATATAGAGAGAGCTAAGAGGTGGATCGAGGTATCAAGAGAGAGAGAGACATAAGAGGTGGAGGGAGGGAAGGTGAGAGAGAGAAATAAGAGGTAGAGGGAGGGAAGGTGAGGCAGATACCTAAGAGGTGGAGGGAGGAGTGGTGAGAGAGAGAGAGGGTGAGAGACCCCGAGTGATAGGGAGGAAGGGATGGAAGGAGATTACAAGAGACTAAAGAGAGAGAGAGAGGGAGAGAGTGAGAAACATAGATAATGAGAAAGGGAGAGAGGGAGGGGGGCAAGAGAGGGAGAGAATTGGAGAGAGATAAACCTGAGAGAAGGGGAGAGTGAGATAGAGAGATATAGGCTAAGAGGGAGAGACTTAAGAGATAAAAAATGGCAGAGAAAGAGATATGGAGAGAGAGAGAGAGAGAGAGAGAGAGAGAGAGAGAGTTAAGTGAAAAAGATAAAGGGAGGGGCAAGGGAGAGGGAGAGAATGGGAGAGAGATACACTTGACAGAGGAGGAGAGTGAGATGGAGAGATAGAGGTAAAGAGTGAGAGAGACTTAAGAGAGAAAGAATGGGAGAGAAAGAGAGGGAAAGAGAGTTAGAAAGAGAGATAGAGAGAGAGTGAGAGAGGGAACAAGACAAAGAGAGGGAAAAAGAGTTATAAGGAAAGAGAGAGAAATAATAAAAGAGAGAGACACATAAGAGAAGAGAAGAGAGAGGTAGATAGATAACGGTTGATAGCGAGAGAATTGATAGAGAGAAGGAGATAGGCTTGAGAGAAAGATAAATGGAGCGAGAGGGGGAGAGAGAAAGAGAGATAGAGGGAAATAAATACTTGACAGAGGAAGAGAAAGTGAGGGGAAGGGAGAGGGAGAGAATGGGAGAGAGAGACATCAAAGACAGGGGTAGAGAGTGAGAGATAGAGATACTTGAGAGAGGGAGAGAAAGAAAGATCCCAAGTGAAAGAGTGAAAGAGAGGGATGGACGAAAGAGAGAGAGAGGGTAAGGGAGATGGGAAAGAGAGGGAGAGGTACTCGAGAAAGGGAATGAAGTAGAGAGGGATAGACTTAAGAGAGAGAAAGGTAGGGGTTAAGGAAGAGAGGGGGAATGTAGGGAAGAGACAAGAGAGATAATGCTTATACGAGCATGCTGATTATTGAAATTTGACTGTCTGAAATTTATATGAATGCTAAAAGAACTAGAATCTACATTATAACTCCTAGAGATCTGGAACCACTCTCAAACATCCGGACAATATATACATAAAATATAATGTCTTTTTTCTTTCTTATACTTAAATGTTATATTTTATGTATATATATTCCAAGAGAGAGAACACTTTATGCATTCTAAGATGAAAAAATGCTATGAAATACATTTGGCGCCCACCAAATAAGGTGCGTGCCAAATGAAATTTTAATTTTTTTTCATTTGGTATGCACTAAATTTGGCGTGCGCTAAATGTTCTACATTGGAAAAAACCAAGCTCAAGGCTTGGATTTGCCTTGGGCATCCAACCCAAAGGTTTGGTCGCCCTTCTCAAGGCATCTTACTTTTTTATTCGTGCTCTCAGTCAAGTTTGCATGTGTTTCAATGCAATAAAAAACACCATACAATCATCAAGATCTCTCTTAGCTATCCAACCATATTATTATTTTCACATAATTTTGATAATGTTAAGGTCTTCATCCATAATTTCTTTTGTTAGTATGTCGGGTTTTTGTCAAAAACCAACATATCGTATTTTGCCCATAGATTTTTATCCATTTATCAAATTTTGAAACAAATTACATTTTTAGAAAGTAGACTCCATTATACACAAGTTTTTTTAAAAAGTGATTTTTTATTAGTTTTCACAATTTTTTGGGGGGAGCATAGCATACTCAAATTTCTGCTTTTTAGGATGTGTTCACTTAAAAAAATTGTAAACATTCAAATATTCATAAAAAAATTAGCCAAAAAATCTGGCATAAACTTCAATGTGTTAGCTACTTTCTCACTAGAGCGATTTGCAAAATTCTTAAAAAAAGTTGACGTTTTAGAGGCACCACATTTTGTGCTATCTTATTTTTTTCTAAAAAGTCAGGACCAATAAATTTGTTGCCCCTTTTTGAAACCTTTAATCTCCTATGTTTTCAAAACAAATTAGTATTTTAGAAAGTAGATTCAAAGCACTTCAACTTTTGTTCTTGTTTCATCTTCAAATTTTGAGTGTACCTATCTTCAATTGCTTGTTGAAGTTTAGACTTCGCTGGTTTCAGAAAAAAAGTGGCATCTTAAGACCCCTTTTTGGTCCCCCATCTTTGTGCACTTACCCCTCATTCTTTCTCATGTTACAACTACCTAAGGTTGGTGTGCACACTAGGATGTGTTGCATAAAGAGCAAAATGTTCCTTAGTCAATATCAAAATATGAAAATCATTCGAACATAGATATGACCTTGAGATGCCCCAAAAGCCTATCCTACTCCAAGGAATAACTAGAAAAATGACCCTCCAGGAATCTCCACGAATCTATCTCTTCTCTCACCTCGTGATACATGGTGTCTCTATGAAGTGCCTTAAGGATCCAACTCTACAAATTCACACCAAGAGTCATCACTAAAATCTCATTTCTCCTCCTACTAAATGCATCTACAATAACATTCTCCTTACCTTGAATGTAGTGGATATCAAAGTCATACTAACAAAATAACTCCATCTACTAGTGCATCCTAGCAATAAGGTTTGATCGAGTGAATATATATTGTAAGCTGCAATGTTCATTATGCAACTCAAACAAATAACCCAAGAGAAAATGCCTTCAATGCGCAAGCCAATGCACTACTTCTGCTAACTCCAGATCATGAGTGGGGTAGTTCAACTTATGATCCTTGAGTTTATGAGACTCATATGCAATCAAATATCCATCTTACATGATAACTACCCCTAAACCCTCCAAGGATGCATCTACACACAAAAAAATATACTATTGGGTCTAGCATTGCCAAGATAGGTTCACTTGTTGAATTCTCCTTAATATCCTTAAAAGCTACTTTACATTGCTTTGGCCAAACAAATGTCTTCCCTTTCCTCTAAAGAGAAGTGATAGGATGTGCCAACCCAGGAAAGTCCTTCACAAAATGGCAGTAATAACCTACCAATCCCATGAAGCTACAAACCTATGCGACATTAGTTGGCACTGGCCAATGAACAACAACATGGATCTTAGAGGGATTCATTGCAATACCCTCTACTGATTCTATATGGCCTAAATACGTCACCTCGGTTTGAAAGAACTTGCACTTGGCCAAGTTTATATGGAACTGATTATCATGAAGACACTAAAAAACCTAACACAAGTGGTTCTCATGTTCCTCCATAGTCCTTGAATAAACCAAAATATCATCAAGAAATAAAAGGAAAAATTAGTCAAGGTAGCTGTAAAACACCCCATTCATCAAACTCATAATGACTACTAGAGCATTGATCAACCCAAATGGGATGACCATGAATTCATAATGTCTATAGGGAGTGCAGAATGTAATCCAATGAATTTCATCCTCATGAATGCAAATATGATGATACCTTGAACTGACCTTAATCTTAGAGAACACTTTAGTTCCCTTTATCTAATCAAATAAATCACAATCCTCAGTAATGGATATCAATTCTTCATTGTGACCTCATTCAACTGTCGATATTCAATTCAAAAGTGAATGGAAATTTTTCCTTCTTCTTAACGAAGATATCACATTCTCCCAAAGGAGAAACACTAGGATGGATGTGGGTTTTGTCCAATAATTGGAATCCAACTACAAAGAGAGCTCACTCAACTCATGAGTGGTCATATGATATGGTGCTCTAGAAATAGGCTTATCTCCATGAACTACCTGAATATGAAATTCTCTATCCCGCTTAAGCAACATGCCTAGAATCTCACTTGAAAACACATTTGCAAACTCATGATGAATAGGGTGGTCATCAAGAGATAGCTCCTAACTCTCACCCTCATCAAGATCACTCACTAAGACTTTGAACAACTGAAAACCCTATCACATACATTTCTTCAACTACATAATTGAGATCATGCATACTGAAATGGGTCTTTGGACTCCTCTAAGCTCAACCTTCCCACCAAAGTCATTCAAATACTTTACTGACTTACACTGGAAACATATACAATCTTGATGAGCTTATAACCTATGCATGCCCAGATAAACTCCATAAGATCCCAAAGGGAGGACATGAAGGTCTATGGCGGTAATGAAGGTACCCAAATCTAACATACAACCATAGAATAAGGAATCTAGGGTAACCTTGGAAGTGGTAGCTAACTCAACCTTCCAACTATCATCTTGCCTTGCTACCACAAGCCCACATCGATCCACAAGAAAGGGGGATATAAAAGAATCTAAAGCACTAGAATCAAATAAAATAGAGATAGAATTTGCATAAAACACACTTGATGTATCAATGATGGTACTTTGATTCTCATCTTGATGGTTATCAAATAGCATAAATAACCTATGAGATATAGTTGCATCTCCAACTATAGGTTTGACAGGGGTCTGCCTTTGACTAGGTCCCTAAATTTTCCTTCAAGGAAATTGGATTGATATCTGACCATGATGATCAAAAGTAAAGAATCTACCCCTACCATAACCATGACCTATAGAAGATGCACTAGACTAATGGAAACTACCTGTAATAGAACTCTACTGACCAATCTTACATGCAATCCTCACTGCTTGTTTATATGTCTCATCTCTAGGATGTTTCCCACCATGATGTCCTAATCGATACTCACATAACCCCTATCTCTATGAAGGACCTTGAGATAGCCTCTACCTCTACTACTACTAACTATACCTAGGAGGTGCAAAATCTTCCCTAGATGATCCTATAGGCTAAGAATGAGTGCTCTGTACTATTGAACCTAGTGTAGGTGCACTCCCAACCTATACCCTTGTTTGACCTTCAAGTCCCCTATCTAGATTCTCCTCAATCAATATTTCATTCTCTATGGAAACCTCCAAGATCTTAGGCTCAAAGACCGCAACACCACCACTAATGTAGGCATCAAGGCCCCAAACAGATTGTTGTACTAACATAGGCTCATCATCAAAAATACTATCCTGCTACTTGAACTCAAAGAATCGATGCTCATACTCATCTATGGACATAGCCATTTGACAAAGCTCATGTAACTTATTAGAGCTTCTCTGATGGTAATTATATGAAAAAAATGTGCATGTAATCTCTCTAAGAAGATCTCCCATTAAATTGAAGCGATGGCTAGATGGAGATTCTACTCCTCCATACACCACCATGTAGATGTAAAACCCTTAAGATGAATAATCGCACAATGAGCCTTGGTATTTTTGTTGTATGGGTGCATAGAAAAGGACCATTCAAAATCATTCAATCAAGTCTTTTCCATCAAAGGTAGGTTGGCACAATCTAAGAAGATCACTCATGTGACCTGCAAGGGTACTATCATGCTCTACCTTTGTGTGCTCTCACTTAAGAACAACCTTGGAAATGCTAGGGCTATAAGAATGCTCTCTCTCACACTACTATAATGGATAAGACTCCTCCTATAGAGACACCTCTTATCAAGGTTCTAAATATGCTATGATCTCCTAAAGTAAGTGAAGCATCTAAGGACCCCCAAGTCCACAATCCTGACCACCCTAATTCTCTACACACTGCTCATCTTGATGGCTAGCCAAATTGTCCTTTCGATGGTCAACCTAATGCTCCTTTGGATGATCCTCTTGATGAGGATTTAACCGAGTAATTGGATGATTTCCTCACCCTTGGCCTTGATTACGGCCACTACCCTCGCGAGGCATCCTTCAAACACCACAAAACATACATCAGCAAAAATATAAAGATATCTATAAGCCATGCTAAGGCAATGAGAAAACAATTATAACATCAATGAAAACAATGCAATAAGAGCACACCACTCATACCAAACATACATACATATATATATATGTATGTATGTATGTATGTATGTATGTAAGTATGTATGTATGTATGTATATATCTATGTATATGTATATATATATAGATACATATACATATATGTATATATAGATATACATGTATATACACACACACACATATATACATACATGTACATATATATGTTGGCTTTATGATGATTGTAATTAATTCATCATATGTTGTCATTGATGAAACACACACACACACACACACACACACACACGTATATGTTCATATTGTCTATCGGTGTGACTTCAAAGTTGTTTGTAGTACAACTGGTATTCTAGAGGTTTATATGCAACCAGTACATGGTGACAATTGGTATCTAATATGGAGACAACCTGTGGATCTGCATAACTCGGCAACAACATGAAGATCCAGCAAAGATTATCATAGGAGCACCAAGGATAATAGTTTATATGTTTAACTCCAACTGGTATTGATTGTTCCAACAGGTATTCATTGATTGTGTGATGAGTTATCACAAGTCGTGATGAGTTATCCTTACCGACAAGATTTGGTGGTATTTTTGTGATGAGTTATGATCACTTGACCAGATACACTATACCTAGGTAATTGTGTAATGATTTCTAGAGGCCGACATGAAATCTTAAATGTTTATATATTGACATCACAATGAATTATTTTGTATGACAGAAAGTGATATGCTATGTGTAAAGGAAGAAGTGTTAAGTTGCAGAGTATGTTGGTAAAGAGGAGTTAAATGCACAGAAGAGGATCTATACTAGCAATTTGTGCTACTACTAGATCACATCACATCTTGTTTTCTAATCACTGCAACAGTCAAATCCCCTAACTAGGTAAGCTCTAACAAGCTTTATTGTTCAAATCCTCTAGCCGGGTGATCCATTAGTTTGGATTTAGAAATCCTCCACCGAGGTTACTCCTTATAGGGTACTACCTTTTACAAGGCATATATTTTAACTAAGATTTGGGATCCTTAATAGGGTTCACTCCTAGCAGAGCATTTGTAGACCCTAATCGGTCAGTTATCTATTACTGCAGATAGTTAACTTGTGAGTCCCATCTCACTGTGGTTTTTACCTATTTGGGTTTTCCATGTATAAACGCTTGTGTTATGATGGATGTTTTACTTATTGTGGATGTTGTTATATCATTTTTGATTGCATGCATATTGTTTAACAAACTTGTTAATTTTATCTACAGGTCAATGTTTAAAGTAGTACTATTTTTGGTGTCATTGATTCACACCCCCCTCTTAGTGCTTTACAATTCCATCAATTGGTATCAGAGCTTAACTTCCTTAAATCCCAATTCAATTGGAAGAAAACCCTAAAGGTGTCATGGGGGATATGAGCTACTTTTAGATGGCTAGAGAGCTTGTGGCTAGTAGGAATAAGCTTGAAACCCTAAGGGTCAAACTGAAAGCTTCTCAAGTCAAAAGAAGAGAGCTAATTGAACAATTGTTAGAAATATCCTATATTAGTTCTTCAAATGAAGCCAATATTGATTCTTTAGCTGAGGAAGTTGAAAAAATAAACAGTGAAAAGATAAATCTGAGGAGAGAGCTAGAAGGTCTTACTATCCGCAGGAGTCGGGAACTAGAAGCCAGGAGAACTGCTGAAGATCTCACCAAAGAAAGAGATCGTGATATTGCCAAGATGAAGCGAGACAATGCTACCTTGCATGAGAATTTGAATGCAGAAAGAGAAGAAAAAGATAACCCTACAACTAGATCTTGAATTAGCATCATCTCTGAGAGAGAACCTGTCAAAACATAATGAAGATCTCACTAGACAACTCACTGAAGCAAATGGAAAATTGGAAAAGTTCAATAGAAGTTCTATCTTGCTGGAAGAACAAATTCAATCATAAAGGATGAATGGTGATACCTCTAGACTTGGTTTTCACACATCTGAAAAAGGTGAATCCTTTGGTACCAAGAGAAACGCTCTAAAGAATAAATCTTCTCCTAAGGTCAAAAAGCTTACCAGTAAGAAGGTCTTTAAACCTGTTTGTTTTGTTTGCCATAAACCTAGTCACACTGTAAATGTTTGTAGAGACAAACATAATAGAAATGCAGGCTACAATACTAATACTAGGTATGTGTCCAAGAAATTTGGTCATTGCTTCACATGTAAAATGTATGGACAGACCAATTGAATGTAGATATGGAGTGAATAATCCTGTACCACATATACATTCAAGATCAAATGGCAACTGGATGAGGAATTTTGACAACTGGGTCAACATGAACTCGCAAAGAGCCTACGACAACCGTTTTAGTCCATTTGAGATGGAAAAGGTAAGAAATATCATTTGCACCATCTGTAACAACTTTGGTCATGTGGCTATGAATTGGAAAAGAAGAATTGGGAGAGGCAATGCAAGACCTTGGAAATCATCTGGTATGGCCTACTATCACTATCACAAACTGGGACACTTGGCAAAACTTTGTAGATCCAGAAAGAGCAAACCGATGAATCCTTCTAAATATTAGAAAGGAAAGCAGAAAGTTAATGTTGAAGAAACCAGAGAAGAAATGAATCGAATATGGAAGAAGAAGAGTGATGACTCACCTAGAGAAGAAAATGTTCCTTCACTAAGTGTGGAGAACCCTGCACCGGTGAATTAATCCTTTTTCATATGGCTAAGGGGAATTTAATGATAAGTCCACCTCCAGACCCCTTGAAATGAATGAGTGATAAGAGAATTTCTATGTATGAAATTTTGATAAGTTTTTGTCGATCGATTATCAACCAGTTTTACATATATGTATCATTAAGTGGTGTAATTAGGGTTTGTAACCCTAATGGGCAAGCATTTAATGTAGTAAGTAAAAAGGATAAAAGTGAGTTTTCAGTTTGTTATTTTTACCCTAATGCATAGGAGAAAGAATTTTTGAGCGCTTGCAGAGCTGAGAAAGGATTGTTGGTTGATATTTATCAAAGCTACATTGTGATTTGAGTTATCAAGTAGATTTGAAGGTTGGAGAAGACTAAACTAGTGTGCACTTGAGCATTCAACCAGTTAAAGAGGCAACGTGCATGAAATAAGGTATTTCTTTGAAAAATCCTACTTCGAATCTAGTTTATCTGGAATGGCATCATCTTCTAAACCAATAGAAAGATTATTGATTACATTTGAACCTATGGAAGTTGTTGAAGTGGAACAAATTGTGTCTTATAATGCTTTATCACAAGTTCCTAGTGGTGTTGTAGTGAAAGGAGATTTGTCCAGCTACATTGATTGCAAGATTGAGGATTTAGGATGATTGTCGATATATTCTCAATCAAAATCCCTTTGTGATGAAAACAAAAAGATTCAAACATAATATATTAGGGTTTATGAAAAAGGTTTTCATAACGCATCTTAATTTCTTGAAGATTTTGATGAACATATCTGAATTATTTTGAGTCGAGTTCATGGAGAAAACATTTATTTAGAAAGGACTCATACGATAACCAAGGAAGCTATTCAAGTTGTAACTAGTTTTTACTCAACCAGTGAAGTACTTGTGCTCAGGCATATTTCAAAAGAGACAGTATACACTCTAACCAGATAAACATATGATAAGCATTCTTTTTCTGTCAATAGCATCAGGGACCCAGTGGTAAAGTTGGCAACTATGGTTATAGGCTACTGGGTATTCTATTCTAGCAGATGAAATAGTGTTCCATGAGCAGCAGTGCATACTACTTACAAGATGA
This sequence comes from Cryptomeria japonica, assembly GCF_030272615.1. Taxonomy (NCBI): domain Eukaryota; kingdom Viridiplantae; phylum Streptophyta; class Pinopsida; order Cupressales; family Cupressaceae; genus Cryptomeria; species Cryptomeria japonica. Next base: position 245,874,554 of record NC_081414.1, read on the forward strand.
TAGCTGAAAATGTTAATTATGACCTATGTGTGGCCATAAGGAGCCAATTAATGTTAAATCTTCAGTCTATCGAGAAGGACACTAGTCTAAAGTTTAAATTTGGAGAGTTATTGATCGGGCTATTCTTTTATTTCAAGAATTTCCTACCAGAAATAGGTGATCTTGAATGGTTTAAGGATCTACTGGTATCTGCCCATATTAAGAACATTATCAAGGTTGTGAAGAACACCTTTTCTGTTGCAATGAACTAATACTTCAATGAATTTCAGAAGAAAATGAGCATGAGAGTAAGATTGCCTGAGGATGTGGTAAAACATTTTTCTAAGGACATTGTTTTCATAGTTACTAGTGATTTCTGTTTAATGGAGGCAATTGAGCGTAGAGAAGAAAAAATGGAAGATATGAGTTATGAGGTCAACTATGACTTACTGATTTGTTATGCTAATAACCTATTGGCATCTCCAATGGATAAAAAGAAGATAAAATTGAATATTGTTGAAGATCAGATTGCACAAGCCAGAACCATTATTGTTCCTACCACGAGTGGTAAAGGTAAGAAAAACAAGGCTGAGCAAGCACCTCCGATGATGAAAAATACAAGAGTGACACAAAGTGTCCAAACCAAAAAGGAACCAACACCTAAAGTTGATGTAAAGAAGGTGAATGCATCTAAGAAAAGAGGTCTGAAACTAATTCTCCAAGAAGAATCTGAAGGTACTGACACTGAGGAAGAACCTAAGAAAATGAAAGCAAGTGAAGGAAGTGTCGAAGGAAACTATGCCTTTTGATATTTCAACTTACAAGCCTGAGACTACCTTTGAGACGATAGTAAATATATTAGGGAGAAATAGATTTGACAATGTCAAATAACTTTTTTATTCTTTCACTAAAGATGAAAAGTAGCAAATCATTCAATAGGTAATAAATTATTTGTGTCATTACAATAGATTACCACATGATCCTGAAAATGATATCTCTAATTCCTTGAATACTATTCTTTTGAATAAATGGGAGGAAGTAATAAAGAAATAAAAAGGAATTATAGATGATGTCTTTGTACAAAATTTTCCTGAATTGTGAAAGGATGAGTTGAATGAATTGGTTGATAAGGATAAAGTTCATTTTTCTTACAAAACGAGAAGATTGAAGTTGATCAATAGAAAAGTGCAACCTGTTGAGACTGAGACTCATCGGATTGCTCGTAATATCAAACACACGGAAGATCTTATTCATTCTTCTAAGGATGAGCAAGATATTGTTGATCGACCTGAAATGGATGAAGAAGAAATTGTGTAAGTTGATGTGGTCTATCTTGTCAAGAAGAAGGATGACACTATCATCCAAGTTGTTGATGATATTCAGGATACAATTGATCTATTTGGAGACATCATTGTACTAGATATGCAGCCACCAGAAATCACTGCCTTACATGTTACTTCAGTTGAGAAACTAACAACTCAACCAAGAGTGGATATTCCACAAGCAAAGGAACAACCTAAGAAACCCCAATCCCCACTGGTTTCACAGAACATTCAGATTAAATCTAATGAAAATGTTGAAACACAGATTTCTGAACATGAAATAGAGAAAGCAATTGTTAAGGTAACATCTTCTGAACTGGCAAAAACATTAGTCATACAACAAACTGATGAAGATGATGATGACTCATTAGGCATCTCAAGGCCTATAATTCTTGATAATATGAGTGCATCTGAGATGATGAAGATGGCAATTGTCATGCAATCTAGAGCACACAAGAAGAGACTTAAAGAGAAAAGAATGGAAGTTGAAACAATTTAGAATGCAGTAGATATTTTATCATCTACTACCAGAAACTTCTACAAGACATCTGACAACCCCTATTAGCAAACTTGGTCAATTGGTTGCTGATGCATCTAATCAAATTAAGTCACTTGAAGAAGCAACACAAACTTATGTTGAGAAGAGTTACAGGAAGAGGCATGGAGAGCAGCTTATGAAAGAAATTGATACAGAGAAAATTGCTCTATCTTCTAATAAAGATTTGTTAAGAAAAGCTATTGAAACAAGAGGAAAATATCTTGCTTCTACTTCAATGTTTCATTCTTTTATTTTTATTTCAATAAAAGGTGAACTGAAATAGAGAAAGAGCTAGAAAAGATATGCAATGTATATGTACCACTTCAAGACTCTATTTTTTCTTTTAGCAAATCTATAGATGATTTGCACAATAGGTTGGATACCTATGATCTAGAGAAAGAAAAAAGACTCTGGTCACTAAAGGAATTGAAGAGTCTACTCACATCCCAAGTGGACATACTGCGGAGAGCCTACAACAATGCAAAAGCTATTTTAGCTACTCTAGAAACCTATACACTTGATTCCATGGAAGAGTTCCATTCACAGATTATGTCTATACTTGAGTACATTGAGAATGTGTTGGAAACATGCCTTATCACAATTGAAGAGGAACTTTAATGTTATTTTCATGAGACTTGGGAATGCATGAATCTTGATTTAGTTTTTCAAGTTTTTGTATATGTAAAATATTTTGATACAAACTTTTCTATATATATATATATATATTGTTTTTCAATTTGGCATTGTTGTCAAAGGGGGAGTAGAAATATGTATGTGTAGTAAGGGGGAGTATGTGTATATGTGTATATTTTTTTTTTGTAATCACACTTAGAGGTATCACTGAAAATTTTCTAAGTGTTTCCTTCAATGCCAAAGGGGGATATTGTTGGATTGATGATGATTGTAATGAACTCATCATATGTTGTCATTGATGAAACACATACACACACATATGTTCATATTGTCTACTGGTGTGACTTCAAATTTATTTATACTACAACCAGTATGCTATAGTTTTATATCCAACTGGTACATGGTGACAACCGATATCTAACATGGAGACAACTTGTGGATTTGCATAACTCGACAACAACATGAAGATCTAGCAGAGATTATCATAGGAGCATCAAAGATAACGGTTTATAAGTTTAACTCCAACTGATATTCATTGATTGTGTGATGAGTTATCACAAGTCATGATAAGTTATCCTTACCGACAAGATTTGGTGATATTTTGTGATGAGTTATGATCACTTGACCAGATACACTGCACATAGGTAATTGTGTTATGATTTCTAGAGGCCGGCGTGAAATGTAAAATTTCTATATACTAACATCACAATGAATTATTTTGTATGAGCGAAAGTGATATGCTATGTGTAAAAGCAGAAGTGTTAAGTCGCAGAGTATGTTGGTAAAGAGGAGTTAAGTGCGCAGAAGAGGATCTATACAAGCAATTTGTGCTACTACTAGATCACATCACCTATTGTTTTCTAATCACTGCAACAGTTAAATCTCCTAACCAGGTAAGCTCTAACAAGATTTATTGTTCAAATCCTCTAACTGGGTGATCCATTAGTTTAGATTTAGAAATCCTCCACCGAGGTTACTCCTTACAGGGTATATCTTTTAACTAATCTTTGGGATCTTTAATAGGATTTTCTCCTAGCAGAGCATTTTTAGAACCTAACCGGTCTATTGTCTATTACTGCAAATAGTTAACTTGTGAGTCCCATCTCACCATGGTTTTTACCTATTTGGGTTTTCCACGTATAAACAGTTGTGTTATGGGTGATTGCAAGAAGTTGAGTCCCACTTTTGGGCAAAAAGTGGAAGTGTTTTCCCTATTTTTTAAATTTTCTGTTGATTGATGTCAAAATTTGAGGCACTTAGAGATTGAATTTGGAAAAACTTTAGTAATAGAAAATGTAGTGCTTAAAGTATAATTTTCAAATATGTAATTTATATCAATACCCACATGCTAGAGATTTCTTTTTAGTAGGCATGTTTAAAAAACACTTTTTCAAAATGCCTGTTTTAGGACCATACCACACATGTGTACGACCACCATATTTTGACGTAAATAAATGAATTTTTGCAAATCCTTCTCGGAAAAGATACTTAAGACACCAAATATTGATGAGAATATTTTTCTTTTTTTTTTATTGAATATATATTTATTTATTAATTTTTAATTGACTATAAAGTACATTTTCAAAACATCTGGTGTGTGACCACCATAATTTGATGAAAATTTTATATTTTAAATTTTTTTTTAATCTTCAAAATAATTGTATGTAGATTGATGTCATATAATTTATTTTCCAAAAAACCTAAAAACAAAAAGGTTATTAAAGTTTTACTGATCCTCACTATTCTACATTTAGGTACCACTTTTGATTAATAAATAATACAAAAATAGTAAAAAAAATCATATCACTATGAAATTTACATTTTTTAAATTAGAAAAGTGATAAATCTAATGGGTTTTCGTTTTATTAAAAAATATGATCAGGAAGACCTTCAAAAAATTACAGCAAGGCAAAAATGTGGTATACCAGTGTCTTAGCCATTTTTTGGAGGTCCAAGCATAGGCTTGGTCCCACCAAGCGTAACCCGAAGCCAAAAATGAGGCATAGGTGTGTTTCCCGCTCCATCTTTTATGAAACGGGCACCCATTATTTAAAATTCAAAAAACAAGCACCCGTTTTGAAATTTGTAGTATTTTAAGAAACGTGTGCCCATTTTTAGAAACGTGTACCCGTTTCTAAAAACAATTACACGTTTTTAGAAACTTGTACCCATTTTTAGAAACGTGTGTCCATTTCTAAAAACCATGCAACCATTTCTCTACGAGGGTCCAATCCTAAACGAGCACCCATTTTTCAAAACGTGCATGTGTTTTATTTTTTTGGGTCGGGGACCCCAAGCTAAACAGGTGTCCATTTCTTAAAAAATGGGCACTCATTTCTAGCGGCAAACTTTAATGCTTGCAGACTTCCGCGGAATTGGGACCCAACTTCTTTCACCCACCCTTATAGTGGATGTTTAACTTATTGTTGATGCTATTATATCATTTTTGATTCCATGCATATTGTTTAAGTTAATTTTATCTATCGGTCAGTGTATAAAGTAGTACTATTTTTGGTGTCACTGATTCACCCCCCCCCCTCTCATATATATATATATATATATATATATATATATATATATATATATATATATATATATATATATATATATATATATATATATATATATATATATATATATATATATATATATATATATATATATATATATATATATATATATATATATATATACAGATACACATATATATATATACATACATACATACATATACATATAGACACATATACATACATATACATATACATATACACATATATACATACATACATATACCTATACATATACATATACATAAACATATACATATGTGTGTGTGTGGGGGGGGGGATTTGTGCACCGCTTTTCAAAGTGAAGCTTCTCACCTCAAGAGAATTCTTCACATGTATGCCATGTGTTGGCACCGTAGGCAAATGAGACTGGTCTAGTGAAGAAAATACAAGGAACTTCACCTATATGCCACATGTTAGCTCTATGGAAGATCTAATAAACATTAAAAGCACGCTTGAGAAGTCCCCACCTACTTGATGCATGTCCATTGTGCACTCCACTCTAGTCAAACAATAGGGAGGTGTCACCTAAAATTAAAAAAATTATATGGCAGTCATGCAAAGACATTCAAATGATCTTATCACATGCGCACTAATGATTAGGATGAAAAATTTCTAGTACTCTATAGAAGGAAAAGGAATGGTCACATGAGAAAAATGGGGCATTTTATTCCCCCAAATCATGGCAAAGAAGTTGAGAAGATGTAGATGGTGATCATGTCGTCAAGTAATCAAGGAAGATTTATGGCATAGAGTTCTTTAGTGCAGAGGTAGTTATCTCCATCATCATGATCTTGCTGCCACAAAGGTATTTTGTAACCAAATGAAGTTGCTTTCCAAAAAAGGAAGCAAATATAAAAGGCACAAGATTCTGTTGTATAGGGTTCTTCTTGGCTTCTAATGAATAGAAGGATTTTAGAGCCTTTAGTCCTAATTCAATAGCAGACATCTTTGAGCTTCTTGATTAGGATTGAATGTACTATGGTTCTGAATTGTGTTAGTTGCCTTTCTCATATCTATTATGGGTAGAGTTTTGTGCTTCTTAAAAAATGCATGATTAGTTTTTTGTTTGGGTTTCTCTAGTTGTCCAAATTTCTAGTGGATAATAGATCATGTAGGGAATTTTAGTCTTTTATTCTTTATAGGGATATCCATTAAATTATAACATTCATTGAAAAATCTTCAAAATGATGAACAATTGTGGAGATTGAAAATATTTATTCTTTTGTTTGGCCCTTACGGGTGCTTCCCATAGTGATGATATTAATATTACACCTTATGTCTTTATCACTTTGTGTGTTTTGTTCACCTCCCAATAATGAAGGGTCTATGATATAACGTGTCCCTCTTGAAAAATAGGTAAGTCCTCTATGTCTTGTGGATACAAGGATTAAAGTGTTGTAAGAGCTTTGCATTCACTAAAAGCTTTGCATTTGTTGAACCATCACCTTGGTTTGGGTATTTTGAGTTTATCTCTCTCCTTTTCCAAACCCCAAGAAGAATGAAGAGAAAAATTCTAAAATGTCAGAGGTTCTTTCATAGGTCACACTTAGTCTCATAGTTGTGAAGTTTCCCAATTTCCCTTATTTAGGATTCGACCTCTTACATGGATCAACAATATTTTTTGGTATGCCCAGTGGGACTGATGATTTTAAAATTTTGGAGAATTCAGTGTGTTATCTAGTTTTCAATCTTCTAGAGGTTTTCATAAGCATTCAGTGACTTTTTGTCAAAGATTTTCCAAAGAATGACATGATGAATGACTACTTCATCAGATCTTCACAAGTGTTCCTTATTGAAGATTCAATTTGCAGTGTCAAGGTTTGAGTAACTTGTGTTGGAACCCTATTTTTTGCAAAATTTAGAGTTCCATACAATAAGAAAATTAGTAATAACCCTAAAAAATGTCTCCTTAAATCTGATGACTAGCAAGAAAATTCACTCTTTCATCGTGTTCACCTCTCATAAATATGTATCTGTGTCTATTTCCAACACCTCATAGTTAAATCTAACATGTTTTTGAAGCACCAAAATTTTAGGGTTTTGAATTTCCTACCAAACCAATTGCTCTGTACAATTTTCCTTATGCTAAAAGTTTCAAATATTCAGATTATGAAGGCAACCCACCTATTATTTTGGTCCCAAGTCATTCTAGTTCCAATTTCGTGATCATCCTAGATCATATCCCAGTTTCCCAAATTTAATTTTAAATATCATAGCCGCTTGTAATTTTTTTTTTATTATGATTATTGATTCCTGATAGACGTGCCCATGGTTTTCCTATTGGATCGGGACATGTTATACATGATATTATTATTGATTGACATGTGTTTGCATGAGGTCCTTGTCTTCTTGTGACTTTTTATCATCAAATGCATGGGGTTGTTTACTTGCAGTAGAAATCAGTTGGATGTGGTATTACTTTGCTTCAGACATGGGCTTGGGAACACATATCTATCTTCCATCCTGTGTTACATATATATTTAGAACCAAAGCAACCATATACTTATGGATATACTATTGGTGTGAGGCATACGACATCGGGTAACATCTTGTATTGGCGTCATCAAATTGATATATTACAGTACTTCTCATGGAGACCTTATCTTACTTGTCCTGGTTGGACTAATGATGGTCAACATCTTCCTTTTTATCGATAGTAGAGATATCTTATTGGTCGAGATATGGGTAGTCACAGGGTTATTGATATGCATCTTTTTGGCTGTGTTCTCAAATAGTTCAAGGAAGTACAGGGTATTCCAGATGTGACAAGTTATTTTGCTCACACTACTTGAGAGGTTGGTGATTGGGGTGCTTGTATATAGCCTCATGTTGCTATTGCTCAGTTTGATGCTCTTTCTTCTATTTTGTGGGGATGGCAGCTTGGTGTAGCAGATCCAGGGTCCACAACACAGTATAGTGTATGGTGGATACAACATAGGCCTATACCTTTGACAGATCCTACAATTGCGATTGGTGCTCAATAGATTAGACATGGCAGGGGTCCTAGAGGGAGAGGTGGAGAGGATAGGGGTGGAGGAGGTAGAGATGGAGGAGGTAGAGGTGGAGGAGGTAGGGATGGAGGAGGTATAGATCTGATAGCAGTGGTTGTAGGGCAGGTGGATAGTGATAGGGAGGATGTGGATATTGGTGGAGAGACTGCATCCATGAGCAGTAACGATGATAGTGATGAGTCAGGATCAGAATCATCGAGCAACAATGGAGATGAGGGTGGGGGTGATGGTTATGATGTGGAGAAGCCCCAGGCTACAAATTTTGTAGGTGTGGATAGAGGAGATGAGGAGAGATTGAGAGATCAGGTTAGGTATTTAGAGGAATCGGTTGCTACTTTGCAACAACAACGGATGGAGGATAGGGATCAGTATCGGCATGCGATGGAGTATTTGACTACGGAGAGAGATCAGAGAGTTGTTGATAGAGATCGATTACAGTGGGAGAGGATTGAGGCAGTTAGGAGGACTTAGATCACTATGGATGCATATGACCAGTTATTTGGGCTAGTGATAGAGGCACGTAGCCAGGCAAATATATATTTTGTTGCAGCACAGGAGGCTATTTATTATCGGCATGTTTATGAGAGAGCTATCCCTGAGGGTCAGAGGGAACCTAGTTTTGGTGCTTTCATGGGGAGAAGATCAAGTCAATCTACTTCTCAACAGATTAGAAGTGGGGGAGTGATGGGTCCACCTAGAGCGTCGTCGGGATAGGCTGGAGCTAGTCAAGATGTACCTAGTGATAGAGGTAGTATAAGTTAAGAGATTGGATATTGATTTTGATGTTGTAGATATGATGTATTTTGACACATTTCTATATGCTATAAATGATATGCATTCTTGATGAGCTTTTGATGGTGAACTTCATGTTTTATTGTGATGATGAATGCAATATGAATGTGACATCATGTAATGATTTGAGGTAGCTTTATGTTATTATGCATAATGGTTGATGAAAACTTTATTATGAGTATGAAATGGTAATGAACATGCAATGTGATGATGCTTATATATTTTTGTGTGTCAAAATACATGTTGAAGATCTTGGAAGAATTGTTAGTTGTTAGACATAGAAATGATAGAAAATAATCAATCAACTAAATCAAAAAACTACACAATGTTGTTTATTTTTTGAATGTTGTTTATTTTTTCAGGATGATGGGTATGCCTCTACCCTGCTTGCCTCACCTTTAGATGCAAAGAAAAAGCAAAGCGACACCTACTTAGAGAGGGTAACACCGGTTGAAGATCCTTCACAAAAAAAGGGCAAGGTAGTGCCATCGATATCAGTACCGGTTACCTTAGCCAGTCCAAAAGTGACCAAGCGGTCACCTGCTAAGAAGAAACCGGAGTTTGTTCCCGCTAAAGTATTTGAGAGGAAGCGGAAGACCAAAAATAGTTCACCAGAGTCAGAGGATACTGAATCAAAAGTATAGCCTAAGAAGACCATAGTTGTGAAGTTTCCCAATTGCCCTTATTTAGGATTCGACCTCTTACATGGATCAACAATATTTTTCGACATGCCCAGTGGGACTAATGATTTTAAAATTTTGGAGAATTCTGTGTGTTATCTAGTTTTCAATCTTCTAGAGGTTTTCATAAGCACTTAGTGACTTTTTGTCGAAGATTTTCCAAAGAATGACATGATGAATGACTACTTCATCAGATCTTCACAAGTGTTCCTTATTGAAGATTCAATTTGCAGTGTCAAGGTTTGAGTAACTTGTGTTGGAACCCTAATTTTTGCAAAATTTAGAGTTCCATATAATAAGAAAATTAGTAATAACCCTAAAAAATGTCTCCTTAAATTTGATGACTAGCAAGAAAATTCACTCTTTCATTGTGTTCACCTCTCATAAATATGTATGTGTGTCCATTTCCAACGTCTCATAGTTAAATCTAACATGTTTTTGAAGCACCAAAATTTTAGGGTTTTGAATTTCCCAGCAAACCAATTGCTTTGTACAATTTTCCCTATGCTAAAAGTTTCAAATATTCAGATTATGAAGTCAACACACCTATTATTTTGGTCCCAAGTCATTCTAGTTCCATTTCATGATCATCCTAGATCATATCCTATTTTCCCATATTTTATTTTAAATAGCATAGCTGCTTGTAATTTTTTTTTTATTATGATTATTGATAGATGATGTATTTGTACAATATTTTCCTGAATTGTGAAAGGATGAGTTGAATGAATTGGTTGATAAGTATAAAATTCATTTTTCTTACAAAATGAGAAGATTGAAGTTGATCAATGGAAAAGTGCAACTAGTTGAGACTGAGCCTCATCAAATTGCTCGTAATATCAAACACATGGAAGATCTTATACATTCTTCTAAGGATGAGAAGGATACTATTGATCGACTTCAAATGGATGAAGAAGAAATTGTGCAAGTTGATGTGGTCTATCTTGCAAAGAAGAAAGATGACACTATCATCCAAGTTATTGATGATATTCAGGATATAATTGATCTATCTGGAGACATCATTGTACTAGATATGCAGCCACCTAAAATAACTGACTTACAGGTTACTTCAATTGAGAAACCAACAACTCAACCAAGAGTGGATATTCCACCAGCAAAGGAACAACCTGAGAAACCCCAGTCCCCACTGGTTTCACAGAACATTCAAATTGAATCTAATAAAAATGTTGACACACAAATTTTTGAATAGGAAATAGAGAAAGGACAAGAGAAAGCAAATGTTAAGGTAACATCTTCTGAACCGGCAAAAACATTAGTCATACAACAGACTGATGAAGATGATGATGAATCATTAGGTATCTTAGGCCCTATAATTCTTGATAATATGAGTGCATCTAAAATGATGAAGATTGCAACTGTCATGCAATCTAGAGAACACAAGAAGAGACTTAAAGAGCAAAGAATAGAAGTTGAAACAATTCAGAATGCAGTAGATATTTTATCATCTACTACCAGAAACTTCTACAGGACATCTGACAACCCCTATTAGCAAACTTGGTCAATTGGTTGCTGATGCATTTGACCAAATTAAGTCACTTGAAGAAGCAACACAAACTTATGCAGAGAAGAGTTATAGGAAGAGGCATGGAGAGTAGCTTATGAAAGAAATTGATATAGGGAAACTTGCTCTATCTTCTAATTAAGATCTGTTAATAAAAGCTATTGAAACAGGAGGAAAATATCTTGCTTCTACTTCAATGTTTCATTCTTTTATTCTGATTTCAATAAAAGGCGAACTGAAATAGAGAAAGAGCTAGAAAAGATATGCAATGTATATGTACCACTTCAAGACCCTAATTTTGCTTTTAGCAAATATGTGGATGACTTGCACAACAAGGTTGGATACCTATGATCTAGAGAAAGAAAAAAGACTCTGGTCACTGAAGAAATTGAAGAGTCTACTCACATCCCAAGTGGACATACTGTAGAGAGCCTACAAGAATGCAAAAGCTATTTTAGCTACTCCAAAAACTTGTACACTTGATTCCATGGAAGAGTTCCATTCACAGATTATGTCTACACTTGAGTACACTGAGAATGTGCTGAAAACATGCCTTATCATAGTTGAAGGGGAACTTTAATGTTATTTTCATGAGACTTGCGAATGCATGAATCTTGATTCAGTTTTTCAAGTTTTTGTATATGTAAGACATTTCAATGCAAACTTTTCTATATATATATATATATATATATATATTGCTTTTCAATTTGGCATTGTTGTCAAGGGGGGAGTAGAAATATGTATGTGTAGTAAGGGGGAGTATGTGTATAGGTGCATAAATTTTTTTTTTAGTCACACTTAACGATATTAATGAAAATTTTCTAAGTGTTGCCTTCAATGCCAAAGGGGGATATTGTTGGCTTGTTGATGATTGTAATGAACTCATCATATGTTGTCATTGATGAAACACATACACACACATATGTTCATATTGTCTACCGGTGTGACTTCAAATTTATTTATACTACAACTGGTATTATAGAGGTTTATATCCAACCAGTACATGGTGACAACCGGTACCTAACATGGAGACAACCTATGGATCTACATAACTCGGCAACAACATGAAGATCTAGCAAAGATTATCATAGGAGCATCAAAGATAACGGTTTATATGTTTAAATCCAACCGGTATTCATTGATTGTGTGATGAGTTATCACAAGTTGTGATGAGTTATCCTTACTGACAAGATTTGGTTGTATTTTTGTGATGAGTTATGATCACTTGACTAGATACACTGCACCTAGGTAATTATGTTATGATTTCTAGAGGCCGACATGAAATGTAAAATTTCTATATATACTAACATCACAATGAATTATTTTGTATGAGCGAAAGTGATATGCTATGTGTAAAGGCAGAAGTGTTAAGTCGCAGAGTATGTTGGTAAAGAGGAGTTAAGTGTGCAGAAGAGGATCTATACAAGCAATTTGTGCTACTACTAGATCACTTCACGTGTTGTTTTCTAATCACTACAACAATCAAATCCCCTAATCAGGTAAGCTCTAACAAGATTTATTGTTCAAATCCTCTAACCAGGTGATCCATTAGATTAGATTTAGAAATCATCTACCGGGGTCACTCCTTACAGGGTACTATCTTTTATAGGGTATATCTTTTAACTAAGCTATGGGATCTTTAATAGAATTTGCTCCTAGCAGAGCATTTTTAGAGCCTAACCGGTCCGTTATCTATTACTGCAAATAGTTAACTTGTGAGTCCCATCTCACCATGGTTTTTACCTATTTGGGTTTTCCACGTATAAACAATTGTGTTATATAGTGGATGTTTTACTTATTGTGGATGTTGTTATATCATTTTTGATTCCATGCATATTGTTTAACAAACTTGTTAATTTTATCTATCGGTTTGTTTTTAAAGTAGTACTATTTTTGGTGTCACTGATTCACCCCCCGCCTCTTAGTGCTTTACAAGTCCATCAATATATATATCTATATATCTATATATATATATATATATATATATATATATATATATATATATATATATATATATATATATATATATATATATATATATATATATATATATATGTATGTATGTATGTATGTATGTATGTATGTATATATATATATGCACATATATATACAGATACATACATATATATATATATATATATATATATACTTACATACATATACATATAGATACACATACATACATATACATATACATATACATATGTGTGTGGGGGGGGGATTTATGCACCTCTTTTCAAAGTGAAGCTTCTCACCTCAAGAGAATTCTCTGCCTGTGTGCCATGTGTTGGCACCGTAGGCAAATGAGACTAGTCTAGTAAAGAAAATACAAGGAACTTCACCTGTATGCCACATGTTAGCTCTATGGAAGATCTAACAAACATTAAAAGCAGGCTTGAGAAGTCCCCACCTACTTGATGCATGTCCATTGTGCACTCCACTCCAGTCAAACAATAGGGAGGTGTCACCTAAAATTAAAAAATTATGTGGCGGTCATGCAAAGATATTCAAATGATCTTATCACATGCACACCAATGATTAGGATGAAAAATTTCTAGTACTCTATAGAAGGAAAAGGAATGGTCACATGAGAAAAATGGGGCATTTTATTGCCCCAAAACATGGCAAAGAAGTTGAGAAGATGTATATGGCGATCATGTCATCTAGTAATCAAGGAAGATTTATGGCATAGAGTTCTTTAGCGCAGAGGTAGTTATCTCCATCATCATGATCTTGCTGCCACAAAGGTATTTTGTAACCAAATGAAGTTGCTTTCCAAAAAAGGGAGCAAATATAAAAGGCACAAGATTCTGTTGTATAGGGTTCTTCTTGGCTTCTAATGAATAGAAGGATTTTAGAGCCTTTAGTCCTAATTCAATAGCAGACATCTTTGAGCTTCTTGCTTAGGATTGAATGTACTATGGTTCTGAATTGTGTTAGTTGCCTTTCTCATATCTATTATGGGTAGAGTTTTGTGCTTCTTAAAAAATGCATGATTAGTTTTTTGTTTGGGTTTCTCTAGTTGTCCAAATTTCTAGTGGATAATAGATCATGTAGGGAATTTTACTCTTTTATTCTTTGTAGGGATATCCATTAGATTATAACATTCATTGCAAAATCTACAAAATGATGAACAATTGTGGGGATTGAAAAGATTTATTCTTTTGTTTGGCCCTTACGGGTGCTTCCCATAGTGATGATATGAATATTACACCTTATGCCTTTATCACTTTGTATGTTTTGTTCACCTCCCAACAATGAAGGGTCTATGATATAGTGTGTCCCTCTTGACAAATAGGTAAGTCCTATATGTCTTATGGATACAAGGATTAAAGTGTTGTAAGAGCTTTGCATTCACTAAAAGCTTTGCATTTGTTGAACCATCACCTTGGTTTGGGTATTTTGAGTTTATCTCTCTCCTTTTCCAAACCCCAAGAAGAATGAAGAGATAAATTCTAAAATGTCAGAGGTTCTTTCACAGGTCACACTTATTCTCATAGTTGTGAAGTTTCCCAATTGCCCTTATTTAGGATTTGACCTTTTACATGGATCAACAATATTTTTTGGCACGCCCAGTGGGACTGATGATTTTAAAATTTTGGAGAATTCAGTGCGTTATCTAGTTTTCAATCTTCTAGAGGTTTTCATAAGCACTCAGTGACTTTTTGTCGAAAATTTTCCAAAGAATGACATGATGAATGACTACTTCATCAGATCTTTACAAGTGTTCCTTATTGAAGATTCAATTTGCAGTGTCACGGTTTGAGTAACTTGTGTTGGAACCCTAATTTTTGCAAAATTTAGAGTTCCATATAATAAGAAAATTAGTAATAACCCTAAAATATGTCTCCTTAAATCTGATGACTAGCAAGCAAATTCACTCTTTCATCGTGTTCACCTCTCATAAATATGTATGTGTATCCATTTCCAACACCTCATAGTTAAATCTAACATGTTTTTGAATTACCAAAATTTTAGGGTTTTGAATTTCCCACCAAACCAATTGCTTTGTACAATTTTCCCTATGCTAAAAGTTTCAAATATTCAAATTATGAAGGCAACCCACCTATTATTTTGGTCCCAAGTCATTCTAGTTCCAATTTCATGTCATCCTAGATCATGTCCTATTTTCCCAAATTTTATTTTAAATATCATAGCCGCTTGTAATTTTTTTTGTGGCTCCAAGCCTGTTTTATCCGTAGTGGAATTACCGACAATAGATATTAAAATTTTACCTATATTTTATATTTCAATAAAACAATATATAAAACATTTTAAACGTTTTGAATTGGCATTAGGGAAATTATTGGAGTGGACTGATAAATCAAATGACTATAAAATGATGAAGTAATATTTCATTAAAATTTTATTGTTTCATTTTATTCCCCCATGAAGTTGCCCCTGAATATAATATATGACATTTTCTAAGGTTTGGTGCATGGCCTGGAAAATTAGGGCACCAAGAGGAAGGTATTGCGAAATAGGGAACTCATCGCTGTCCCAAACATTCAAAGGCCAAACCTAAGTTGAACGCGAATATGCGATGATTGCGTGGATATGCACAGAACGGATTTGGTGAGGAAGGTTTTGAAGAAATTTTGCTAGCAAATACAAAGTGGCAGATGTAAATCAAATTCCATAATCTTTGCCGCCATCTCCTTGCCTGTGCTGAAATGGTAGCTTTGGGAGAGGGAATGAGCATCCATTAAAGCAATGAAAACGAATCTGCAAAAAGGATATGCAAAAAATGATTTGGTGAAAAATCTCCAGAAACTTTGAAGAAATACAAGTGGTAGTTATGATATGATAGATGCTTATATCCTCTTTCCAAATACAAAATGTTGTAGTTGCAACTGCCAGAATTAACACATAAACTAAATATGGAAGCATACACAAGGCTTATAAACCGTTTTAAAAAAGGACTCAAAGATTGCACAGCACAATTTCCAGTGAAAGCATATTCGTATCTGCAGATGCAAAATTGAAGTCTACAATCATTGTCAGCACCCTCTATGCACGTACCAAAATGGAAGCGTCCAAATTGAGCAGGCGAAACCAGATTTTTGTTAGATTCCGCGCTTGTAACATCCATGATAGACATATACATAGAATGTAGAAACATAAACGAGGGTCGTGAATTGTATGCAATGATTTGCAAGATCTGCGTGAAGTAGAGGCTCTATAGAAACTTCAAACAAATGGAAACAGCAAGTCTAAAGACAAAAACTATAACCTTTGCCAACATTCTCTTTGCCTGTGCGTTTTGGGAGCCATCAAACAGTACATGGGTATTCACGAGAAACATTAGGGACATAGTAATTTTTCAGACATTACAATTAAAAAATTTATATGAAATGAAACCACATGCAAGTGCAAGCACATCGTGGATTTAGTATCTTGTTCCATGGTGTATGAATTACCTATTCTGGAGAGGGAATGTGGGGTAATATGCCAAAGTGAGATTTTCATTCTAGGGCAAAAGTGAATTATTGTCTTGAATAATAGAACGAATTTTTCCACCAAAGTATTTTTACAAATGGAGAGGGTAGATAAATACAAAAATTATAATCTCTTCATTAGTAAAAAATGGGAGAATCAAGGAGCAGGTTATAAAGTTAAAAAAATAAATATATAAGAAAATGAATTCTGGGTTTTTATCAGTGAAGTTAAATTATTTTAACTAAGAGACATTCTTCAGAATAAGGTGCATACACCATCAAGTGGAAATTTAATTGACAGTGTGCAAAATAATTGTTACTAGGGGAATTTAATTTTAACTATTACATATGAAATATATTTCCATTATCATCTAGGGGAAGGTGAAAGCAAAAATACAAAGGAAAGTTAATCTAAATATTTATTAATAAGAGATTAATTATTTTTATGAGAAGTTAAATAATTTTTATAAAAACATTGTAACCGTCTGAAGCGCTCCCTTAAATAAAAGGGAAATCAAGACATGAGAGAATAGGGGATAGAAGATATTTTCTTTCAACATTGTAATATACATTTTAGGGCTTCCAAGGAGAACATACATCAAATATTTTGTTCTGATGATGTCTTTTCAACTTTCATTAAATTTAATATAAAGATATCATTTAAACTGTCTCCACACTTATGTTTTCTTAATCATATGAACCAGTGTATGAAGGATATATCTGATTCCTTGTAGCACTTTAATGCTTTTGTATATCTTGTTTGGCTGGTCTCTTCAAGGAAGGGTTAAATCCTGTGGTACTGTGATTTGGAAGATTAAGTTGGATCAGTAAGAATGGTTTTGTGATTGGCATACTTGCACGTTTGTATAAAGAATAAGCAAGAACAATGTTGAGCAGTTGGAATTTCCTGACATTGGATGAGAAAATAATCATTTTGACTCTATGACCTGCCATAAGGCATTGATTTAATTTCATTTCAGAATACATAAAGGAATATATATAATATTTTTACATTTTAGTTTGGGTTGTATAGATAGGAGTAGGAATTCGTTTGTATTCAATTATCCATTTCAAATATATATGCCAGTTTGAGGTGGATTGAGAAAGATTAAATGATAATTTTATAAAAGGCTTTCATTTGCTCAAGTCATTAAAAGGTACACCAGCCTTGGTTTAGGAGAGCCAAAAGAACAGCGAATTGCAACCTTATCAATTAATTTCATTCGTTGGCCAAAATCATTGTTCAACCTGAGCATGAGGCCTGGCAAACCTTTAAGGTTTAACAATCTGCAATTTTGGGAAACAACTTGATATTTGAAAGTTGGGGAGATGTTAAGAATACAATACTAGAGGCTTCTCACATACCACACAGGAATACAGCAGCAAAGAGAGGAGAGTCAAAGGAAGAGAGAGATGCCAATCTTGACTTCTTGGGCAATGAATATGAGAGGTCTGAAGCTGTCCCCATACTACAAAGAGACAATTTACACTTCCAAACTATTAAATCCAATTGGATTTCAGTCATTTCTTCCATTGTAAGAAAGGATTCTACCTCCTCATGTTGCTTGCCTCAAAACTATCTCACTCTTCAAAGACGAACTAATGGTTTG
Organism: Cryptomeria japonica; assembly: GCF_030272615.1. Taxonomy (NCBI): domain Eukaryota; kingdom Viridiplantae; phylum Streptophyta; class Pinopsida; order Cupressales; family Cupressaceae; genus Cryptomeria; species Cryptomeria japonica. The sequence continues at coordinate 245,892,649 of NC_081414.1, forward strand.
TTTTTTATCTGGTCTCATGAAGAGAATGAAAGGGCTACATAGTCAAATACAATACTGAAGGCTCCCATTATAGAGCCACCCTTGAACGCGACAAAAGATGAGTCAAAGAAAGGCCCTAGCTCCTCGATCCTAAAAGAAATCTTTCCCCAGGAGAATAATAAAGCACTATTTGAAAGTGATTAAATAGAAACATAGAGCAGAAAAATTGGATGAAGCCAAGTTCTGGGATGAACTAGAACTCTGCTCATCACTGGAAATTAAGTCAAACACCCAAAAAATGAGAAATCGCTCAAACCCATTGGAATAATCTCAACATAGAATCACCTAGAGAATAATCAAGCCTAGCTCGTGAGATAAGATAAACGAGCGGAAGCCATGATCCCTACTGCACATAGTCCATGAAAGCCAATGGAAGGGATGGTCCAGTATAGTCTTTGTTTTCCCTAAGCGCATCGTGAATGTGTTTTGTCCTCTGTTCGGTGGTGAGCAGTGAATGTTGCAGGTTTACAAGGAACATCGATATGAAGCGCTAGAAAAGACAATTTATTCAGATTAGCGAAAGTGGCATTCACTCACCCCTTTTGCAGCGAGGTTTTATTTTTAAGATAAAACATGTTAAGGTCGAGATTTGGATTGTGTTGGGTTAAGTGGCCTCTCGACCGAGACAGGTATTCTCTCCCCTTCACTGGTTATTGTATACAGTGAATGACGACCTTCCTTCTTCTCATACATATACATTTAAAAAAAAAAAAAAGAGGTGACAACATCAATATAATATATGTTTCTCTCATGCATTAATTTGATAGTATTTAAGAATTGCATTCATTATAAACAATTAAGACATTAATATACTGAAAGAAAGAAGCAAAAACATACACAAAACTCTAGTATAATATATACATATTTTCTGCTATAGATAAATATTTACAATATACGTGTACGCTCCGTTTTCCAACTCTAACAAGAAATAGGCTTTTCTAGTGTATTTTTTTCTGGATTCGATTGTGTGTATATTTTTCCATCAACGTTTCAAATCACACTCCGTGATTCATCATCAGGATGAAAAGAATTCCCAAGACATGAAAGATGTTGAGTTGCAGATTTGAGGCAAAATATAAAGAGGAGAGGGGTGGGGGAAGGCACGAGAAACAAGGAGAGAGGAAAGAGAAAAGGAAAAGACCACCTGAAGGATGGGAGACCTAAAAAACTCCAAGGAATAAACCACCCACAGAAAGAAAAAAGGAAAGCCAAGCACCACATTCAAAACCACTAAAAAACAAAAAAGAAGAAAAGAATATGGGACAAAAATTAAAAACTAAAAGAATAAATAAATGATTAAAAATACATAACGGAATATACGCAAAGGCATAAACCAAAAGACAAAAATCCAAAAACAGATAAGAAAAGAGATATTTACAATTCCAAAAGATATGAGCATATAAAAATAAACACAAGATGAGGTCTAAAAGCTAATATAAACTAGAAAATAAACAAATAGGTAAATAGACCAAAGGGGGAGAGGGAGACGCACAAATGAAGAAGAAGGAGGGGGAGAAGTCAAGGCGGGGGGCAGGGATGACGCTAGCGGGAAAGAAGAAGAGGGTGCCACGAGATGCTAAGGTTTAACCCATCGTCTCGATTAAGATTGGATGGGTGCTGAATGATAGCAATGGCCTCTTTAACTTTCCTCTTGAAAAAGTTGTTCTCCCTACACAATACCTGAGTGTCCTCCAAATAGATATGATGCTTGGTAGTTGATGAATGCTCAGCTAAGGCTGATATGAGGGCACGTTCATGCTTAATGTCGGCACTATGCTCTTTTATTCGAGTCATGAACGAACGACCTGTTTCTCCAATGTATGGAGTTCCACAGGAGCATACAATCTTGTATACACTTGACTCTGAAAAGGCATCCCTAGTGTCCTTAAGTGGTGGGGCATGCCTCTTGATGGTGGAAACAGGTTTGAAGGCACAACGGAGACCTTTTTTCCCAAGGATTTTTGAGATTTTGTGAGAAATGCCTTCAACATAAGGGAGAGAGACATACGGGGCCTGAGATGGAGAGGGCATGGGATTCAAGATGGAAAGGAAATGAGATTTGGCTTGGAGGAAAGCCCTAGTGATCTGCTTGTTCGAGTAGCCATTCCAAAGGAAGACTTGACAAAGATGGGAGAGCTCTTGGTCTAAGTTATCCTTATCACAAATCCGATGGGCTCTTAAAGCCAAGGTTTTGAGGATCCCAGCTTTCTGGCTATGGTGGTGATGAGAAGACGAATGAAGATATAAGTCAGTGTCGGTAGTTTTGCGAAACACCTGACGACCAAGGGATCCGTCAAGCTTTTTACAGATTAAGACATCGAGAAAAGATAAAAGGTTGTTGGATTCAAGTTCTTTGGTGAAGGTAATAGACGAAGAAATGTTGTTGAGGTGCGTATGAAATTCCTCTAACATGTCCAAGCCGTGGGGCCAACATACATTGGTGTCATCCATATATCGTTTCCACCATTTTGGCTTGAGGAGGAAAGAATGTAAGGCCACCTCTTCAAAATGTTCCATGAATATGTTGGCAATGACCGGCAAGAGAGGGGAGCCCATGGCTACTCCGTCAACCTGTTCATAGATAACGCCTTGGAAGGCGAAGAAGGTTGACCTTAAGCAAAGTTCCACCAAAGAGGCGATTTCCTCATTGACCTTAAGCTTGACAATCTCTATGGAGTCTAGAATAGGGACCTTGGTGAAGAGGGACACCACATCGAAGCTCACAAGAGTGTCCTGAGGGTCCAACTTGGTGTCCTTGATAAACTGGACAAATTGGTTGGAATCTTTGATGAAGGAGTTGGACCCATTGTCGATACCATTGGGTCTCCGACTTACAAGTTAGCCGCTTTTCTTGCCAAATTAATCTCTCCGCTTGTTGGTAACTCCAACTCCTTCATCAAAGATTCCAACCAATTTGTCCAGTTTATCAAGGACACCAAGTTGGACCCTCAAGACACTCTTGTGAGCTTCGATGTGGTGTCCCTCTTCACCAAGGTCCCTATTCTAGACTCCATAGAGATTGTCAAGCTTAAGGTCAATGAGGAAATCGCCTCTTTGGTGGAACTTTGCTTCAGGTCAACCTTCTTCGCCTTCCAAGGCGTTATCTATGAACAGGTTGACGGAGTAGCCATGGGCTCCCCTCTCTCGCCGGTCATTGCCAACATATTCATGGAACATTTTGAAGAGGTGGCCTTACATTCTTTCCCCCTCAAGCCAAAATGGTGGAAACAATATATGGATGACACCAATGTATGTTGGCCCCACGGCTTGGACATGTTAGAGGAATTTCATACGCACCTCAACAACATTTCTTCGTCTATTACCTTCACCAAAGAACTTGAATCCAACAACCTTTTATCTTTTCTTGATGTCTTAATCTGTAAAAATCCTGACGGATCCCTTGGTCGTCAGGTGTTTCGCAAAACTACCCACACTGACTTATATCTTCATTCGTCTTCTCATCACCACCATAGCCAGAAAGCTGGGATCCTCAAAACCTTGGCTTTAAGAGCCCATCGGATTTGTGATAAGGATAACTTAGACCAAGAGCTCTCCCATCTTCGTCAAGTCTTCCTTTGGAATGGCTACTCGAACAAGCAGATCACTAGGGCTTTCCTCCAAGCCAAATCTCATTTCCTTTCCATCTCGAATCCCGTGCCCTCTCCATCTCAGGCCCCGTATGTCTCTCTCCCTTATGTTGAAGGCATTTCTCACAAAATCTCAAAAATCCTTGGGAAAAAAGGTTTCCGTTGTGCCTTCAAACCTGTTTCCACCATCAAGAGGCATGCCCCACCACTTAAGGACACTAGGGATGCCTTTTCAGAGTCAAGTGTATACAAGATTGTATGCTCCTGTGGAACTCCATACATTGGAGAAACAGGTCGTTCGTTCATGACTCGAATAAAAGAGCATAGTGCCGACATTAAGCATGAACGTGCCCTCAAATCAGCCTTAGCTGAGCATTCATCAACTACCAAGCATCATATCTGTTTGGAGGACACTCAGGTATTGTGTAGGGAGAACAACTTTTTCAAGAGGAAAGTTAAAGAGGCCATTGCTATCATTCAGCACCCATCCAATCTTAATCGAGACGATGGGTTAAACCTTAGCATCTCGTGGCACCCTCTTCTTCTTGCCCGCCAGCGTCGTCCCCGCCCCCCGCCTTGACTTCTCCCCCTCCTTCTTCTTCATTTGTGCGTCTCCCTCTCCCCCTTTGGTCTATTTACCTATTTGTTTATTTTCCAGTTTATATTAGCTTTTAGACCTCATCTTGTGTTTATTTTTATATGCTCATATCTTTGGGAATTGTAAATATCTCTTTTCTTATCTGTTTCCGGATTTTTGTCTTTTGGTTTATGCCTTTGCGTATATTCTGTTATGTATTTTTAATCATTTATTTATTCTTTTAGTTTTTAATTTTTGTCCCATATTCTTTTCTTCTTTTTTGTTTTTTAGTGGTTTTGAATGTGGTGCTTGGCTTTCCTTTTTTCTTTCTGTGGGTGGTTTATTCCTTGGAGTTTTTAGGTCTCCCATCCTTCAGGTGGTCTTTTCCTTTTCTCTTTCCTCTCTCCTTGTTTCTCGTGCCTTCCCCCACCCCTCTCCTCTTTATATTTTGCCTCAAATCTGCAACTCAACATCTTTCATGTCTTGGGAATTCTTTTCATCCTGATGATGAATCACGGAGTGTGATTCGAAACGTTGATGGAAAAATATACACACAATCGAATCCAGAAAAAAATACACTAGAAATGCAAAATGGATTGTGGAAATCTCATAGCTTTAAAGAAATAGGCTTTTTGCTATATGCATGTCATCACTATAGGGAAAAATATGAAGGAGCAAAGCGTAGTGGGACCCAATTCAATCCGGGGAAACATCGTTCTCTTCTTCTTCATCGGTCTCCAGGAGCTCCTCCTCTCTCAGCATGTCTCTATCCTCAGTATCCCTGCTCTCATCATAAACTATGGCTCTGAAATCTTCAACACACTCCACATCAAATGCTATATCCTTTCTCATGGCGGGGATTGAATGGTCCCGATGCTCCCAGATCCTGATGGTGCAGAAGTTGGCGATAAATGGATGACAAGGAACCACAACGTCTTGTTCCATATAGGCCCTAAGATCTGTGGCTGTGGGATTTACAATCCCATATTGGGCCAGCTCCAAAATTTATTTTAGTCCACCAGTGTAGTCACTACCAAACAAGCCACAAGTCATCCGCGCTATATCAGGATTTGGTTCACCCAGGTCTAGCAGGAATCCCATGAAGTGAGATACAGTTTTAGTATCCACTCTATACCTCTCCTCAATGGTAAGGAAACTAGCTGCAAGGACCCACTTAACGACTGAAATGATAAAGTCATTGTTAGTGTTGAGCAAGAATTCAATCCTGCAGTCTGTTATTAAGCCTAGAAATCCATGTTGAGCCTCGATAGTTGTCAACCTAATAGGGGTATTCATGCCAACCGAACTCAAATTCTTAATGAGCAATTACTAACGAGCTAATTGTTTTTTGCAAGTAATCATTCCCAAGGAAAGGCTAGAAAGAAAAAGTAGTCTCGAGGCTTTTAGTGCTTAGTAGACATTCAGTGCGAAACATACTTCCGCATGACAAAAAGGATGGTATAAAAGATACATATACCTCAGATGAAGTGAAAATAAGTGCATTTAATGCTATTTTTAATGATATAAGATTTATTTGGATCTTGTCAAGTCTCTTAAATAATCAAGGATTTTCATACTGCAAAATGTCTTGCCACATAAAGGCAGAGCCTCCGTGAATTTCAGTAATAAATTCACGCTTTAAATGCTTCCAACAAGGATGATGTGGTAGACATGTGTGTTAATGGTTTAGGTGAAAAATGTTAAGGACACTCTTGCTATCACTTTGGATGATAAACTGGTGACATGAATTCATTGTCAGAATTATTTGAAAAGAAAAGTTAAAAGCAATATTAAAAGGTAACAAATCAGTTGTTATTGGAAACTCTCCTAGGGCTATGGATGTTGACTAGCAGTAGAGCTATGCCATGCGATAACTAGAGCAATAACCTTGTCGAGGATATGGATGCTTATCTAGTAGCAAAAGTCTCTTTGGTTGGCTATGGGAGGATAGGTTCAACCACGTAGCTTACCTTGACGACATACTTTTTTGCCTATTCTTATCACAAGAAGAAATAAAATGATCATGATGCACACACATTTGAATTCTTAGATCTTCCATCTAGATACAATTATATTCTGAGTACAAAGGCTCTTAAGTTATAAAATGAAAAGGCTCTAAATTTCTTTTTTATGTCTTATATAATAAACAATATAGTATTTTATTCCCACATTTTCCCTTCTATCCTCTAGTATAAACTCATTTTGCATCATCCTTGTCATTTTAAAGTGCTGCATTCTTTTTGCCTATTTGATTTCCTCTAATTGATTGTTGATTTATTTTTATCCCCTTTCATTCAACCTTTCTTTACACCTCACAATTATCTTAGGTGTATTCCAAGTGTCAATAGGCCACATAATTTGTTGAAAAGAAAGGTATGACAATCTTCTGCATCTTCATCAATTTTTAACACTCGAATCCTTTATGATTACGAGAAGATTGGATATTGTCGAGACAGAAGAATGCACTATTTGCCAAAATCTCTTTGGACCCTGCTCACCAGGTTCATCACTACAATCCGATTGGAGATACCTTACATGAACATATAAAGGGGAATCAATTCAAATACCTGGTCTGCAAACTAAAGATCTTGAGTCCGCTTTTGCAAGCGAAAGCCCCCCTTGAGTCACTAAAACTATAGCCTCCATCTATAGTAGTCAGTTTCCTAACTAAGAACGTTGACCTAATTTCCTCTCCACTCGCACAATCTAGATCACAAAAGAGACACATGGGAGTTGTGCACCTCTTTTCAAAGTGAAGCTTCCTTCCTTAAGAAAATTCCCTACCTCTGTGTCACGTGTCAACACTGTGAGAAAATGAGACTAGTTTGGAGAACAAAATCCAAAGATCCCAACCTATACACCATGTGTTAGCTCTATGGAAGATATAACAAACATTGAAATCAGCCCTAAGAACTCCCCACTGACCTAATGCATTTCCATTCCACACCCCACTCCAATCAAACAATAGGGAAGCATCACCTAGATACCAAACATTAAGTGTCGATCATGCAAAGACTTTTGCATGATCCGATTGCACGTGTGCTAGTGCTTAGGATCAAGAATTTATGCTACTCTATAGAACGAAAAGGAATGGTCACATGAGAGAAATGGGGAATTTTATTCCCTCAAATCATGGATAAGAAGTTTACGAGATGCAGATGGTGACCATGCCAATAGTCAATGAATATTTATGACGTAGAGCTCTGTAGTGTAGAGGTAGTTATCTTCATCATCATGATCTTGTCACCATGAAGATATTTTGTAACCAAAAAAAGATTCTTTCCAGACAAGGGAGCAAATATAAAAAGCCCAAGAGGCTATTGTATAGGGATATTCTTGGCTTCTAATGAATATAATATTTTTACAACTTTTAGTCATAATTCAATAGCAAACATCTATGAGCTTCTTGCTTAGGATGGAATGTATTATGATTCTGAATTTTCTTACATGTAATCAATGTCTGAGCCTTATCAATTTTTTCCCTTGATAAAATACTAGATAAGGGTTTACATTTGTTTCTCATGTCTATTATGCGAAGTGTTATGTACTTCTAAAATAAATGCATAATAATCTTTCTTTCTAGGTTTCTCTGGTTCTCTGAATTTCTAGTGGATAATAAATCATGTAGGGGAACTTATTATTTTATTATTTTTAGGGATAGATACTTGAATATATCAATCATTGTAAAATCTATAGAATGATGAACCATTGTGGAGATTTAAAAAACTTGTCTAATTTGTTTGGCCTATATGGCTACTTCCCATAGCAAGAATCTGAATATTACACCTTATATCTTTGTCACTTTGTTTGTTTTGTTCTCCTCCCAACAATGAAGGGTCTGTGACGTGTTGTGGCCCTCTTACAAAATAGGTAAGTCCTAGATGTCTTATGAATACAAGAATTAAAGTTGTAAAATATTTGCATTCATTATAAGCTTTGCATTCATTGAACAATCACCTTGGTTTGGGTATTTTGAGTTTAAATCTCTCCTTTTCTAAACCCCAAGAAGATCAAAGAGATGGATTCTAAAATTGTGAAGGATGTTTCACAAGTTGCACTTGGTCTCACACCTATGAAGCTTCCCAACTCTTCTTATTTAGGTTTCGACCTCTTAGGGATCAATAGTTTCCTAATGTCGTTACCTTCGTAACACATCTAAGAATGGTTCATGACCTAATAGCCAAACAAGAGTTAACTCCATTAAATATATACTCAATCCATTACTTATCTAAAGACTAAGTTCATTTTAAATCACCAATTGAAGTGTTCCGATGATAAAATCTTAATTTAGAATCAAATAGATATCATGCATACTCATGAGTGGTGGCCGATTCCAACACCTATACACTAACGTCTACTCTACTCATCTCATTATTTGTTTATTATTTCATTCTCCATTTGAAGTGTCCATAATATAAAATTATCAATAATTAGTATGATTGAATAAAATAACAAATAATTTATAATTTGCAATGACAAGGAAATGGGAATATTGAGAGAGGAATATCTAGTAATGAAGCTCTCCTAGGTTCTCACAAATGAGGTCCACCAATCCTCAATGATGGTGTGCAACACCACCCAACCATGTGGTACCCTTAGGTCCACCCCTCTATGCATATAGAGGTAGTCATAAGCCTTAGGAACTCAAGAAATGAAACAAGAATATAATAGGCTTACACTCACACCAAACATGGAGAATACATGATATATACCATCACATAGTGTGTAATACAATAATATATGGAAATGATACCAAAACATGAATTCATAAAGTGCCTCTACTAAAGATACTCAATTCATTAGGTGCTAGATTATAAGAAAGGGAGTTTCATCATGTGTGTTCAAAGGTATGGCACCACACAACCAAGTATCCTCTCATATGGATAATAATTATGGTCATGCAAGATCTAGTGCCACATGTGTGGACATACCACTCTAGGTATGATGTGCCACCTTATGTGTGAGCATGCATTCTCAATGCATCCTTGGCCTCATGCTATAAGAAAAGATATGATTGAGGAATCCAATTATTTTATTATGTGTTTACCCCATTTTTTAAGTTATGTTTATCACTTGTTAGGAGACTCCCTAACGTGATTTCTAGTGTGCCTCTTATGGGTTGAGGACACATTTGAAGCCACTCCCTATAATTGCTCTAGGACCTAATCCTGGGATTAAAAATAAATGAAATTAATGAATCGATACACATATACTCATCATAAAAATAACATCTCCATATATCATATTCATAATGCATAACAATATCATCACTCAAGGAGCAACCTCATGGTCTCCTAATCATAAACCTAGTCTTAGATTGATCTTCGTACACCAATACACATGCAATTTCTCTATGGAGTCTCATGGATGCATGCATTGAAATAATAAATCATCATACCATAAGTCAATTGGGCCCATAAACCAAGGCAAGTAATTGGAACAACTCAACAAACTCACAAAAAAGGTCAACACCCAAAATATAGATTAGTGTAGCCAATTTGGAAATTCATGAAGAAAATGAGAAAACCAAATGGAAAATCCAAAATTCAAATATAAAATTTGAAATTATACAAAAAAATACATAATTCTAATTACAAATGCAAATATCTGGAAGTGGTTGTAGGATTTTTCTCTAAGAAGCTACCTAGGGCATCAATTTCGCATGAAAAATAAAGTATGGGAGGCCAAATTGGGGACCAACCCATTTGTGAAATATCTCAATAAATACCAAAAACACAAAAACATCAATAAAACAACATTCCTAAAGGAATTTGGGTAGAATTTACCAAAGAACACCTATAAATTGCATAAAAATAACAACATGCATGCAAATTCAATAATTAAAAACTTTTAGAAACAAAAAATGATCATAACATGATCCTACCACATTCCCTAATGCATCATACATGTGAACTACGACCCAGCATGTGGCATAGCATTGGGGATACGAATAATGATCATAGAATTATTTGTATCCTAGACTGCGATCCAGTGTGTGGCATGTGTAATTCTTCAAACTGTTATAAGATTTATTCAAACTGTTTACCAGTTTTGTATTCTGTTATGTTACTGGTTGTTCTTTCTACTGTTTCTGGCATCTTGTTACTAGTTACCGACATGTTTTGCATGATTTATGTGTTAGACTGCAAGGTTGGGCTATCCTTCATTGGATCTCCCTACCTTGACTGCATTATCTATGCAGGAGGAGATGATGATCATATATATTTTTCACCTAAGATCTTGTAATTTTTCACAAATGAAGGAAGCCCATTGGATGCAAGTGGGTATTTTAAAATAAGTTTCGAGGAAATAAATAGCTAGAGTGGTAGAAGGCTAGACTAGTGGCCAAGAACTACTCCCATAGAGAGGGAGTTGAATTTGGTGAATTTTTCTCTCTTGTTGCAAAATTGACTTCTATCATATTCCTATTATATATTGTTGCTACTTGTGATTTTCAAAAAGAGAAAATGGATGTTAAAACTTCTTTCTTGCATGTGGATCTTAAGGAGGAGACTTACATGTGACAACCTGATGGTTTTGCTGTAAAAGAGAAAGAACAATTGGCTTTCAAGTTAAAGAGATATTTGTATGGTTTGAAATAGTCACTTGGGATGTAGTATTAGAATTTTGATACTTTTGTATTGAATTTGGGTTATAAAAGTAGTGAGGAAGATCACTATGACTATATTAAGGTTATTGATGATCAAATACTAATCATTGTCTTGTATGTTGATGACATGTTGTTAATGGGTAACAACAAGGTGATGATTAGAGAACTCAAGGCTTAGCTTTATAACATATTTGATATGAAAGACTTGTGGCCTACAAAATATATTCTTGGGATCAGGATTAGTAGAGATCATGTTCGTCAAAAGCTTTTGGTTAAGCTAGAGTAAGTATGTTGATACTATTTTGTAGAGGTTTGATATGCATGACTGTAAGCCACTTAGTATCCCTTTTATGGCTGGTACTAAGTTGAGTTTAGACATATGTCTAAGTTCTAATGATTATTATGAGGATATTTCTAAGATTCCTCATGCTAGTGTCATTGGTAGTTTGATGTATACAATGGTTTGCACTAGACTAGATACAACCCAAGTAGTGGGAGTTTTGAGCAAGTTTATGTTTAATCTTAGTAACTTAGAGAATTGGACTTTTGTTAAGAAAGTGTTTAGATATTTGTGAGGTACTTATAATTACTATTTGTCTTATCATAGTGTTGATGGTTTTCCTACGTTATTGAACATACAAGAATTTTTTGATGTAGATTGGGCAAACAAATTGGACACTCGAAGGTCCACTACTAGCTATGTATTTTTTTTTGGGTGGAGAAGTGAGTTTATGAGTAAGAGACAACCCCTCATTGCTTTATCCACCATGGAGTTAGAGTATATGGATGCTACTCATGCTTCTAAGGAGGCAATATGGTTATAGAGACTTGGTATTGGCAATGGTTTTGATTACAAAATTGTGAGGATTAGATGTGACAGTTAGAGTGCTATATTGTTGGTCAATAATTCTAGGCACCATTCTTGTAATAAGCATGTTGATGTACAATATCACTTTGTGCAATAAATAGTTGATAATGGTAAAGTATTGATAGAAGTTAACACTCTAGATGATGTTGCAAATTCTCTTATGAAGCCAATGACCATGAAAAAGTTCTCTTGGTATAAAAAGGCCATGGGCCTTGATCACTGTACTTTATTTTATTTTATGTATCTCTTGGATCTAATTGTAATGTATAATGTCCAGTAGAAGAATGTTAGGGTATGGTGACAATAACCTTTCAATCCTAAGTTGTTCATATGTCTCCATGTTTTTTGAAAAGTGTTCGTTAAGACATGTGATAAAATATAAAATATTTAATATCTCATAAATATACCACATTTCCTAATGATAAAATATCTCACATTTTTCAATTAATGCCTGATTGTAAAGTGTAAAATAATAAAGATATGATTGACACTAATAGGCTCAATGGAATGGTTTGATAAAGTAGATTGTAGTGTTATGTTTAGATTAAATTTGGGTGTAGTCATATGAGAATTAGGTGCTTGACATGGGTATATATCATTTTTCTTTTATGGTGGCAAATAAAGTTTGAATGTTTTGGTTTTAGTGCAGTGTAGGTAAAAGTAGTACAACTACCCAATGGATTAGACACTTTGTCTATGTCCTAGAGAATATAGGATTCTTGTCATGATAGAAAGGGACATAGATCCCTAAATAAGATCCATTGTTCCAAATTAGACACACTTGTAGTGCAATGTAATGTCGAGATTATGAGGTGATTTAGTGTGTGGGTCCTGTTGCAATCTACCCGACCTCCCAGTTTTGATGATAAAAAATTATTACCTCAATGATCCTTCTGGAAAACCCTTTGTTAGAATTTTTTTTTCATGATTGTGAGTAACCCTATTTAGTTTCATGGCTCCAGGAAAATTTTTGACACGTTTTTTAATGCATGTGCAATCTTAGGTGGGCCTGAAAAGGCCCCACAAAAGTTTCAAATATTGAGATTTTGGAAAAACCCCATTTTAATGTCAATGATTTTGATTTTTTGGTAATCCAAGGGGTTTTTGATTAAAGATTTAAAAAAAACCTTGTGGGGCCTGACATCCATACATGGTCATAAAATTTAATTCTTTCAATTGGTAAAAAAATTAAATAACAATCTTCAATTTGATTTGTTATGCATCTCTAGAAATAATAACACCCTCTAGTTTCAATTTATCTACATGGTAAAAGTCTTCTCAGATGGGTGTCATGAACATCTAATTGTCACTAGATTATTTTATTTTTAAATCTTATAATATTTAAATGGTTCTTTTTGGTTTGAATACGATGGTATAATAGAAATATGGAGGGGAACCATTTATATAATTAAAGTCTTAAATAATTATTTAAAAATGATGATAATTAATATGTTAAAATATTTCTAATGTTTATTGCCTGCCATTCCATGTCAATGAATAATTAATGCAAATATATGTTACAAACTTGTGAGAGAACTGGGGAAAGGTATAAAAATGTTTAGGCATAAAGTAATATTTTATTGATATTAAAACATTTTCCCACTATCATGCACAAAGAAATAATCAAAGGTAAAAAGTGATTCTAGAGTTGCTGGGAGACTATCTTTTGTGCAATATTTTGTCTTTCCTATAGGCATCGGCACTGTTTCATTCTGGAGCATTTGACCTTCATGTACAATTCTTATCTCAGTATCCAACATTATGGAACTATATTGGGGCTACTTTTTAAAAGTATTTACCTATTCATGTGCAAAGGGTTCCCATTCAACAAATTATAGATAGTGCTCAAAGTGTTCCTATTCATGTGCAAAGGGTTGAAGCTAAGTTTTGGAGCTATGTCCAGGCTGAAAACATTGGTTTATGCCTTTCAAATCATGCTTGAACCATTTACCATGCCTTGGGAATATTTTAAATGCTATCATGAATATTTTACAATAGTGCAAATAACTATTCCAAAGAAGAGATTTATTCAAGACAAAGTTCAAGGCCAAAGGTAAGTGCTACAAACTGATTATAGATATTGGAAGTACTAATAATCTTGTGGCTATGGAAATGGTAGACAAATTAGAACTTAAGAAAACCAAACATCCTTTTTCTTATAAAATTTATTGCCTACAGAAGGGCCATCAATTGTTGATAGATGAACAAGCATTAGTTGAATTTTAAATTGGAAGTTACAAAGATATTGTTATGTATGATATTATGCCCACAGAAGTGTGTCATGTATTTCTTGGAAGACCTTGGTAGTTTGACACAAAAGTTGTGCATAATAAAAGGTGTGATACTTATATGTTTGAAAATGATGGTATCAAGCGCATGTTATTTTCTATGCAAGAATAAGAAGGGGAGAATAGTAGTAGCAATAATAGCAAGGTAATGATAGTGAGTAGAAAAGATTTATTACATGATATGAAAGATGAAGAAGTAGGATATAATTTGGTATTCAAGCCTAGGACTATTATTACCTCTACAAGACTAGATGATTTATCAGAGGAGATACAAGATATATTGAAGAAGCACATGGATAAATTTGTTGCAGTTGATTTTCTAGATGAGTTGCCTCCCATAAGGAGTATTAGTCATCAAATGGATTTGATACTAGAAGCTAACCTTCGAAACAAGGCAACATATAGATTGACTTCTAAAGAAAATGAGGAGATTAGAAAAGAAGTTGACAAATTACTCAAGAAAGGTTTGATAAGAGATAGTTTTGGCTCTTGTGTTGTTCCTACAATCCCACTACCTACAAAAGGAGGTGATTAGAGAATATGCATGAAATCTAGGGCCATTGATAAGATAACTATCAGATATATGTTTCCAATTCCAATAATTGAAGACATGATGGACTATTTGAGTGCTTCTATATATTTCTCAAAGATAGATTTGAAAATTTGTTATCATCATATTAGGATCAAACCTGGAGATGAGTGGAAAAAAACATATTAAATTAACGATGGACTTTATGAATCTCTATTTATGCCCTTTGGGATTTCTAATGCACCTAGTACCTTCATGAGGCTCATGAACGAGGTTTTAAAACCATTTTTAGGGAAATTTATTATTATGTATCTTGATGATATTTTGGTGTTTAGTAGGTCAAAGGAGGAGGATATGGTGCATTTGACGATTGTAATGATAAGGTTTCATGAAGAGAAGATGCATATTAATCTTAAGAAATGTTTTTTTTTTCTAAAATTGATTTACCTAGGTTTTGTGGTGTCAAAACATGGATCAAAGATGGATCAAGAAAATGTTCAAGCCATTATTGATTGGCCAACACCAAAGAGTGCATCAGAGGTAAGAAATTTTCATGGACTTGTTAGTTTCTATAGGAAGTTTGTTAAAAAATTTAGTCATGTAGTTTCTCCTATACTTGAAACCATTAAGGGATATAAAAAGTAGTTCGGATGGACACAAGAGGCTGAAAAAAGTTTTAGATTTCTCAAACAAAAGGTAAGTGAATGTGATTCTAGTGTTTTGGCAATAGGGGTTATTCTTAGTCAAGAAGGAAAATCAGTGGCTTATTTTAGTTAAAAGTTAAATGATGCTAAGAAGAAATGTTCTAGGTATGATCTTGAATTTTATGCATTGGTACAATTATTGAAGAACTGGAGGCAATATTTACTTCTTAAGGATTTTGTTGTCCATAATGATAACT
The DNA here is from genome assembly GCF_030272615.1 of Cryptomeria japonica. Classification (NCBI taxonomy): domain Eukaryota; kingdom Viridiplantae; phylum Streptophyta; class Pinopsida; order Cupressales; family Cupressaceae; genus Cryptomeria; species Cryptomeria japonica. The sequence continues at coordinate 245,908,048 of NC_081414.1, forward strand.
ATGAATTGCAGTTCATAAATAACCAACATAAACTAAATTAGAGGCCTATAAAATTGATGGAGTATCTTCAAATTTTTAATTTTGTGTTGAAGCATAAAGTGGGTGTAAGAATTTATCAAAAATAGCCAAGATGAAGAGCTCAATGAATAGCACAAAAAAGAGACAATGGATTTGATAATAATATTGTATTCTAATCAAGATGCAAATTCTATCAACTCAATCATTACATACAATGTAATATGATCTTTCTTATAAATGCAAGAACACAATCATGACATGTGGCTCAATGAGAAACAAGGGTAGGTGAGGGTAGGCAAGAGAAATAATAAAATATTCAACAAGAGGTGGATCACCCACTGAAGGTGGAATGTAACAACGAGATAAGACCACAAAAGGTGGAATTTATTCTACATATATCATCCCTATGTGCACTCTCTAATTGTCTCATATCCAAACTATGATTAAATGCATTACCCTAAGTCAACTTAAGTAAAGTGTAATTATGAGACATAATTTACACCAACATCCCTCAAGTGCAACTTAGGGGAATGTAGAGTGTTCCCTTGCAACAATCGAAGAAGGATCATCTTCATCAAAGAGAAGATGAATGTCATCAATGATGTCTCCTAAATATACTATGTAGGATTCCACAAACAAACTTGCAATGTTTGTCAAGTAGTCATCTAAAGTTGGACGACAAGTAATATCTTGCTATATTGAATCACAAGCAGGCAAAAATGTTGCAATATTTACATCATCAAGTGCAATAGGTGATTTGATGTCATAGGAGGAGATGAAATCCAAGGATCAAGAATGGGTTCACATGTGAGAAAACCCAAGTTCAAGTAACCAAAGTTCTCCTCGATATCTGAATCAACACAATAAGTGTGATCATCATGTGAAGAATCAATCTCATCAAGAGGAACAAAATCAGAAAAGGAATACAACCAAGATGCATGATCCACCACCCCTATAGAAATAATAGCTCTAGTCTCCAAGTCCCTAATTATACCTGAATCAGGTGTGAACTCCATAGTTTTCCTTGTTGCCCCATGAGTAATCTAGTGATAGATGGAAGCAAGATTGTTTGTCAAATGGGGTACACAAAACACATCATTGAAGGAGTTATCCCCAATGGAAATAGATCCTTTCCGAATCACATTCATATATGTATGATTTCCCATCAAAATCGACGACATGTTGCAAGACTCAAATGAAGAGAACATAGACAGCGAAGATACAATATGATAAGAAGCCCCTGAATCTAGAAGGCATCTCCCTAAAACATGACTTGTAGTAGCACAAAGAGCTTGTCCCTTTCCTTTTGACTGCAAGGAAGGGGAAGGATATGAATCCTTCTTCTTGTAAGTAGATGGTAAATCAATGATGTTCTTCTTGAGGATGTTGGTCAACTCATCAATATTCTTAGTATGGCAACGATTCTCATCATGTCCACTTTTCTTGCAATATGAGCAAGAAATCCTCTCCTTATATGATTTTCCCTTAGGTGAGGAAGTAGAATCCTTTTGTTACGGAGAGGAAGATTGTGCTCAATCTTGTTGTCTCTTAGGCTTGAACTGCTTATGCTTCTTGTTGGAATCCTTTCCTTGATTCTCTTGATTAACCACCAAAGCTATGGTTTTTGAAGACTTGATAATCCCCATGCTCAACTAATTTGATTGATCCAACATCAACATTTATGTGAATTCATCAAATAAGGGCATAGTGAAAAAACTACCCACTATCAAGCGATGAGTTTGGAAGCTAGAAACAAATACTACATATTTCGATGGAAGTTTTCCCAATAGGTTTTAGACCAACTACACATCCTTCTTATCAATGCCATAATCCTTAAGTTGTTCTCTTAGCTCATTTTCCTTGGTTACATAATCTTGGATTATATCAAAATTTCTGGGATCTAACATGGTGAGATCATTATCAAGTTGATATCCCCTAATTTCATCAATTTGGCCCTACATTTTTCCCAAGACATCCCATTCATCCTTAATTGTTTTACACTTGTCAATGTCAAAGATCAGTTCATTTGATATGTATTTTCTCAATTTGCCAATACCCATAATGTTTTTAGTTAGTCATTCCATGTGAGCATTAGGACCAACATTATGATCAACTGGTGCAGTTATAGTTCCATCAATATAGTGAGTTAATCCATTTTCCATTAGCTTACTCCTTACATCAATTTTCCATGAAGAAAAGTTATGTGGAGTTAAAAGACAAAATTTAGGAGAAACCATAGCAACAAAATGAAAGAGCACTAAGAAAAGGGAGGCACAATCACACGACACCCCCCAATTTCACTCAATCAAAGACCCCCCCCCCAAAAATGGGCCGCTTGCAAAAAATGGTAAAGTGGATTTCTGATTTCAACTTTACAACTACCTTAAATATGCTATAAGAGACTCCAAAAAATATTTCAAGAGATCTAAACTAAGATCCAAGAGAAATAGAGGTACCAAATAGGCCAAAAATGACCAAATACTGAAAGTACAATTTCTACTCAAAATGGTGAAAATATGATAACACCATGTGAAAGTAGACAAACAATAATGCACTTTACAAAGTAAGACACCTAAAAAGGAGGTCGTATGAGCCTGAATGAAGCCTTTGAAGTTGCAAAACTCGGGATTACTCAGCTATAGAGGTAAAAATATGCATTTTGTGAAAAATTGATGCATCAAATGAAAACCACCTACACCACTAAAGAGAGCACGAAATTCTACTCCAAATAAAAAAAATTGCACTGAAAAATGAGGTCCTAAGCCTAAGATATCGACATTTCAAAATCACCTATTAGATTGAAAAGGCAAATGAAGAGGGGGCAAAATTTCTTACAATTGATTGTAGCATCCTAAAATTGCATCCCTTCGCAATTTTGACCGCATTGGATCCTTACATTAGCATTCACACCCCTTGGCCTTCTTAGGACTTGAATATGCTCATACCCCTTCCATATTGCATCACTTTGTTACATTTGCATTCATTTGGCACTTGATCCTTTCCCCAATATAGGACAGGGTCAGCGCATGGTGCCTTGGTCCTCAATAGGACCATGGCACCACACAATGGTCCCCCTCATTTTTAGGACCCTTTCAACCCATTTTTACATTTCAAATATGAGCGAGAATCCCCTCTCTATGATGGCTCATGTCAAAAAATTAATCAGTTTTCTCAATGGGCAAGTATATAAAAAGGATTTCCCCTCTCATTTGAAGATCCAACATGATTCCACATCCATAAGTCAAGCATGCATTACACACATGACATCAAGCATTCAAGAGAAATTGAGCATTTTTAGTCTTCCTTCAAGCCTTGGAGCAACAATAAAGTCAAGCATCAAGCATTGAAGTAGAGATCTAAATATTTTTTATGAAACCCTAATTCCATGTGGAGACAAGCAAAACTTCAGAAGGAGGTGTCATCATTCAATTTTCAGCCATAATTCAACATCTCCCTCAAAAGAGAACCTTTCATTTTAATCATTTCAATTACATTTATTTCAATTTTATGGTTAATTCCAAAACCGAGGTTTGACCTAAGGCAAGCCCCTGTTCTCAACCTTTTCCCCCTTTTTTCTATGTGCAGGAAATAGGTATAAAGTTGTGCTCTTCCGAATAAGCTTCATTCACAAAGATGAATCAACTTTTTTTGGCGTGCGGAAATTTTGAAGGACCGTGGTGCCATGTCCTGGTCTCGATTTTTTATGAGCTTTTTCGAGGGTCAGATCTGACTCAATTTATACTGCTTAGATCCAGGTGCACATGAAAATCCCGCATCTGTACCTCACTATTTTCTCAGTTTTACCTTCATTTTTTAGCACTTCACCCTAAATCAACAGTTCAACTTATAAAGGAGAGGAAAAACCACACAACAATTAATCAATCCATTCAGTATTCAGTCCTTAATCGAATTTGTGAATGAATCTAGTGCATTCCCTTCCCTCTTTTGAATGCAAAGGGCTTTGAAGCAAAATTGATTTGGTGATTTCTCCCTTCTACGTTGCAAATTGCCAAATCAATTTTTCCCCTTTACATTGATGATGTCAACATTCATAATCAAATAATTTTCTCTGACGTGAGCCTATACCTGATTCTCATAAAAATCTTTCCCTCTTTAAAAGGTTTCTTTAAAAAGTTTTTATTAAAAAAACTTTTTAAAAAAGTGAAATGGGATGGGGGCCACATCAACCCACAATCCTTGCAAAGAAAAATCTGCATACATCGTACGTAGATAAGATTTTTCAAATTATTAAACCTGCAACAAATAAGTACTCACTGCCAAACGAAGTAAAGCCCAATCTTGCAAGGATGAATATGGCCCAAAAAAGACAATAATCGGTCCACAATATACCGATGACAAAGAGTGTTTGCCAATTGCCCAAAAATCCACATGCAAACATGGTATCGTAGCAAACAAAAATGCTAGAGATTATAAATGATCTGCCAAACCAGAATACCCGGTACTTTCAATTAGAGTGTGCAAGAAAAAAATCACTCCAAGCTAATTAAGCCAAAGCCCGATCACCATCTATCAAATAAAATCTGCTGGCTCGATGTACTTTCCACGCAGGCCAAGGAATCGTTGATCAAATATCATAAACCCCTGCCAAGAGACAAAGGCCAATCAACGAATCTGCAAATTTTTTCAACACCGTAGAGATATATAGATGTGCCCATTCGTGGATATCGATCTCAATACATAGACCAAACCACTAAGAGAAATCGTGCATGATCAACGAGTCAAAACACAGGAACACCCACCAACCACGGATCTGAGTCGCTGACCAAGGAATACCCGATCAAGTGTAATACGACCATGCAATAGATGACACCTTGTACTGTGATTTGATCCCACGATGGATTTTTTTGTGCCTGCAGTGAAAAAGAAAGAAAGCCAACAAGGGTCTCCTCAATAGGTGAAGCGCTAGTGAATGGAATTATCAAGAAGAATACAATATTGGCCTGCAAAGAAAACCCTACACAACAGAAAGAGGTTGAAACACTGTCTCCCACAAAATGTGAGCCTTTGATCACTATGAACCCGCTACCAAGCACCAAACAAAAGAGATAAGGCTGAAAGTAATATAGATCTAAGAAGAAACCCATGAGCCAAACACACGGTTCTGGTAATAGAAGTTGATCCAATTGCTAGAAAATGCAGTACGTCGCTAGTACAAAAAGAATTGCCTAGATCTTATAAAACAAAATAATGATAGAAAAAATTCTGCTAGCTGATGTTGCAGAGGGGGCTTAATAGCCCTCCAACTAAAATTTGTTTTTGCTACAAAAACAATATTATTCTAAATATAGGTTTGTTTATAGTTAAAATCATGGAAATGGCCTCTTGGATGTAATGGAAAGATCAAAATCGTCATAGGATACCCCAAAAATATGTAGCTCCTTAGATCTAAAAAAACAATGCTTCAAATTCTCTCGAAAAGACTAATCAATGAAGCTCCAATGACTCTAATATCGTGTAAGAATTTGTCAAAAATAGCCAAGATCAAGAGCTCAATGAATAGCACAAAAGTGAGACAATATATTTGATAAGAATAAAGTGTATTCTAATCAAGATGCAAATATTATCAACTAGATCATTACATACAATGTAAAATGAGCTTTCTTATAAAGGCAAGGCCATACAGATATGTGAGCACACAATCATGACATGTGGCTCAATGAGAAATAAGGGTAAGTGAGGGTAGATAGGAGAAATAATAAAATATTCCACAAGAGGTGGATCACCCACCGAAGGTGGAATGTAACAACAAGATAAGACCACAAAAGGTGGAATTTATCCTACATACATCATCCCTATATACACACTTCTCTAAGTGTCTCATATCCAAAATATGATGAAATGCATTACCTTAAGTCAACTTAAGTAAAATATAATTATGAGACATAGTTTACACCAACAGTGGCAAAACAAATAAGATTGTTGATGCATTGAGTAGAATGAGTTTATGGTTCATGAAAATCAAGCTAACGGTGTTGGATTTGATAGTTTGAAGGAGTTATATGTGGATGATGCAAATTTCAAAGCTTATTATGAAGCTTGCAATAACCCTATCAACAAAGATAGAGGTCTATGGATATATTTTATGTGATAGGAAGGTTTTTTGTTCAAAGGTAATAAATTGTTTATACCTAGAGGGTCAATGAGAGTTAATCTCTTGAAGGAGAAGCATTATGGCAACCTGGTAGGGCATTTTGGACAAGATAAAACACATCTACAACTTTGTACACATTACTATTGGCAAAGAATGCAGGCTGATGTGAAGAAGTACGTGGAAAGATTTAGAGTTTCTCAACATGCAAAGGGAAGGAATCAGAACACCAATTTGTACTAACCATTGCACGTTCCATCTAGATCGTGGGATTTTGTAAGTATGGATTTTGTGATGGGTTTTCCTAGGAGTCAAAGAGGCAATGATTCTATATTTTTAATTTTTGATAGATTCTAAAAAATGGTCCATATCATTTCTTTTAAGAGGAATAGTGATGCCACTAATAATTCTAATCTATTTTTCAAAGAATTATGATTGCATGGTATTCTAAGAAGCATAATATTTGATAGAGACACTAAGTTTGTACGGAACTTTTGGAGAACTCTTTGGAAGAAGTTGGGTACACATTTAAGTTTCAATTCATCTTATCACCCCCAAATGGGTGGCCAAATCAGAGGTTGTTAATCGAAGTCTTCGTGACATGTTGAGATTTCTTGTTGGGAATACACCTATAAACTAGGATATGGTTTTAGCACAAGCTAAGTTTTCTTATAGTGATTCTTTAAATAGGAGTATAGGTTTCAGCCCATTCTATATTATGTATGGCATACATCCTAGGAGTGTATTTAAGCTTAGAAATATTTGTAATATGGAGAAAAGAAGTGTAGACGGAGAAGACTTTACCAAAGTCATTCATGAACTTCATGAGGAGGTTAAGATGAACGTTTAAGGAAGAAATTAACAATAAAAATAGTATGTTGATAAGAAGCACAACAATGTGAATTTTTAGGTGGGTGATCTTGTGTTGGCTCATCTTAGGAAAGAAAGATTTCCAATAGGTGAATATAATAAGCTAAAAATGAAGAAGATGGGTCCTTGCAATATTATTCATAAGTTTTCAATGAATGCTTATGGTATTAGCCTTACTCTAGGCATGTGAATTTTACCTATATTCAATGTGGTAGATTTGTGTCCATACAAAGGTTCTATAGATGTCGAAACAAAAAAAAATGTGTTGTAAACCCATGTGGACCAGCAAGTGACCCCTTCTACTCCACCAAAAATTGAATGCTTTTTGGATGAGAATTTGTTGAAGAGAACCCATAGTAAGGATTATTTCAAGTACTTGGTGAAATGGCATAATCATCCTTTGGAGGATGCTTCTTGGTTATTTGCACCTAAGATCTCAAAATTAGGTCATTTTGTGGATGAAATCATGAGTAGGAGCTCATGAATTTATATGTTTCATGGGAGCCTGATATAGGGGCATTGTTACCTTCAATTTTGGTTTTTCATTTTCTTATCTTGTTATGTTTTAGTTTCTTATGGTAAATCTTTTTTTTGGGGGCCGATTTTTGTTCCTCGTAAGCTCTTCAACATTTGGTTATTTGGATGAGATTTCATTTCAATTTTATTTTTGGAACTTAATTCCCAATGACCTATTAGGAATGGTTTTGACCATGGAAGTTAGGGCATGGGAAGGTCTTCCTATCACCACTTGGATACACTACTAGGAGATCATTGGGTGTAGTCAGAATCTACCAATAGAAAGGTCAATAGTTGAAAGGGGAAAAGAAGGATCATTTGGGGGACAATCAACTGAGAAGATTGATCATGTGTAAGAGGAATGAAAAGGGAAGTAATTGGCTGGAAGTGTGGATCGAATGGTCTGGCAGAGTTCGATCTAAGGGAAGGCCATAGATTATGCAAGAGATTGAAAAAAAAGATCAAGACAAGGAGAGACTTAAGTTATGAGTAGAGGAGACCACCAAATTCAAAAAAGGTTTGGACTATCATTATAAACATCCTTTAACACAAATAAGTGAGTAACCCCCATCTTATCTCTTGAGTTGTAGTTGTGTTTCTTTTTTCTTTTCTTTTATGTAATGAATTGAAACAAGGATGAAGGTCTATTGAATGCTCTATTTTTCAATTGACTTTATAAATTTATACCCTTTTAATTTTTGAGATCTTAGCTAAGAAAGTCGGCCTACCATCTAAAAATTCTCACTAAGACCATTTCTTAAATGTTGATTTAAATTTTCTTGTTAATGTGTGAGGGATTTGTCATTTTGTCTAAATTCCTATTGCCTATAGCATATATAAGCATGCCATTAAAAATTGTGTGCTACCATAAAAATTATTCAAAGATTTATTATTATTAATGTCTACAAGCTCTTCAAAAATAAATCATAGGTTCTAAAAAAAGTTAAGTGTGTATTTCATGAATTATTTATTGGGATGATAAACAAAATTTGATAATTGTTTGCTAAAATTAAACAAAAATGAAAACTATGCATTCCATCTATAAAAAGGGTTAACAATCTAAAGAAAAATTGTGCATGCAGAGAAAAATTCAACATGACGATGAATTGCAAGATCGACATGGGCTCCATAGAACTAAATAACATGTTCAACATTATTTTTCAACATACTCCATCTTGATGGCAATCTAATCTCAAAGTGTTAAAAATTGAACTTATGCAATTGCCTTAGTGAAGATATCCACTAGTTTTTCTTGAGTGTTAATGTATTTCAATTCTATTTCTTTCCTTTGCACCAAATCTTGGATGAAATGATACTTCAAACCAATATGTTTTATCCTAATAGGATGGACTCGATTCATGGCTAATTTGATGGTACTCATGTTATCACAAAAAATTATATTATAGGCTGAATTTTCTTCTCTCCAATTTCTTCTAGAGCTTTTCTAAGCCACAATGCTTGTGTACGTAATGAAGATACTACAAAACATTCTTCTTTTTCTTTCTTTTAGCTACAATAAATCAAACCAAAGGTAAAAGAAAAGTAATTACTAGATGTTGACTTATGGTAATTTAAAATACCTCTCAAATTTGAATCACTAATGCTAACAAGATTAAATGTTTTATAAGTGTAGAAATGAATTTGAAAATTTAGATTCCTTTCACATGCCTCAAAATTATCTTGACTACATTTATATGTATTTCAAATACATCTATCACATACCTTGAAACAAGAGAAATTGAATAAGTAATATAATGTCTTATGTAGGTTAGAAATATCACTTCGGAAAATACTTCTATAAGTTCTCTCATCAAATATTTTGGAACAATCATATTTACATAAGACAAATCTATGAGCACTTGGAGTGGAGGATGGGTTACAAGATCATACATGTCAATTTTTTTCAACATATCCTTTACATACTTTGCTTGACAAATAAAAATTTAACCCTTACTTTAGAAAACCCCCATTCATAAAAAAATATTGCATGAGACCTTGACCATTCATCTCAAATGGATTCATCAAATCAATTTTAAATTCATTATTCATCTTAGAATTGCAACTTTAAGGTTTAATCTATAGAGGTAATTATTAGATAATTCATTACATTTATAAGATCAATCATAGAAGAGAATATTAATAAAATTATGAGAGTCAAAAGTAACAATAATATCTTCTAGGAATTTTTTTTGTAGATCAAGAAAGTGTCAAAAGTAGCCAAGAAGACTCTAATCTCCAAGAAGATTACACTCTAGTCTAGAGTCGTGTTCCCAATTCTAGTGTGATCCAAACTATTCTTAGTGAATTGAAGGAATAGTCATCAACACAATAAGTGTACTCTTCAAAGTATTTAGTTTTCATATAATAAAGTATTTAATCCTTTTAGTAATTGATTCACCCCATGTACAAATTTTTATAATAATTATTTATTTTTAGAAATTAACATGTAGTCTCAATCCAAGTGACAATTTTGGCCTTATGTGTACTTGTCTAGATGTTATAGTTTTTAAAAACATAGGATTATGATGAAGGGTACTTCCCTTACAAACCTCAAACACATAGCAATAATAGAGAAATAAATTGAAAATTCAAGAAAGGAAACACTTGCTTTCTATTATCCCAATGAAATGAAATTACAACATTCAGAAAATAACATGATATAGCCACATGGGCTTTCTCATTACAATGATCTGCAAGTCAGAGCCACAATTTGCAGTATTGGAACTATGTCCTGAAAAAACTCCCATTTGTCTTCTTTATCCAAAATGTTAACCACCATAGAATATTGTAGAAAGCATAATTCCCATTTGGTCACCATAAATCCAACCGTCCATTTTCCCACCCAAGAAGATATTTTGGATTTTTGTTGATTTTCATAGTACATCTTCTTGGGGTAATAACTTTTGATCTAGCTGTCGAATTTTCAATGATCTCATATCGTTGGAAAGTTCTCAAGAATATTTTAATTTTTGTACACTTTTCAGGCCCATTCAGAGCTTCTCCTATATTCTTGTGTGACTTAGAGAATTAGAATAGTTTAAAACAAAATAAGGTTCTAGTTGATCTAGTTGATATATACATGTGTTCTTGTTAGATCAAGTGATTGCAGCTTTTTGGTAATATTGGAGTCTTCTTCAACATTTCTAAAGTGTCTAGAAAGCTTGAGAAAGTCAAAAGTGTCTTTTATTTCATTAAAATTAGAATTTGGAAGAGAATAAAAATTAGAGTGATTTTTTTTTATTATTGCCAGATTCAATAATTTTTTTTTTTAAATTACATAAATTTTGCCTCAAGTGTCGGAGTTTTGCAAATGAATACTTGACAAAAAGCTAGAAAGGAGCACTTTCCATCCACATAGGTTTCAATATTTATTTTTTCAATTTCCATCATATATTGTAGGTTTAATTAGCTACATTTTTTTCCCTTCAACAAATAATATCTTTCACCTCAAAACTCATTTTTTCAAACATGAAATTGCATTGGAAAGTTATTGAAGAGTAATACATAGATATAAGGCTATTTTAATCAGATTTTGTATCAGAATTAGTTATTTCAAAACTTTTAATTTTGACCCTTGTAGGCCTAAAAAGCATTGTAATCTAATAAAAGGCCTCGAAAACACAATAATCATAAAATGTCAACCTTGTAAAATTTAGGGAAGTGATTTTTGAGACTAGTGGAAAGGAGCGTTGTTTTGTGTGTCTTCTTTCTTGCACTCTTTTTGTATCTTTGCAATCTTCTTTTCTACCATAATGGATTCATCTACATTTCCTTTTTTAAGACCATATAATTATTTTAAATGTAAATCTAAGATGATAATATATCTGAAAAGACATGGATGTCATCATGTTACAATGGGAATCAAAATTGAGCCTTAGGATGTTACAAAAAAGATAAAATGGTTTGACAAATGTGATGATGCCTTTGGTACTTTGTGCATGACAATCTCCCCAGACCTTATTTTTTACATTGAATCTACCACTACACCAAATGGAGTTTGTCTTGAATATTCTAGACAACTGAGAGTGGGGTGAATCAGTTATCAATTAAAACATATTACTTTTCCACAGAAATAGGTCCAGCAATTTAAATTTCATATTACTTAACCATGAACAAATATTAACATAAAAGACAACACACATGAAACACCAGATATGACTTGGAAAACCCAAGAAGGGAAAAACCATAGAGAATGTTAGTTCTCTTAATAAAAATATTTGTTAGGGTGACACCGGTTAAGGTGATTTTTACAAGATGGCTCACTGCCAGAATTGGTCACTACAAGTGGGCTCATTGCCTGACTCAAACCACTAGAAAAAAGAGGGCTCGCTGCCTAGAGGAAGAATGAAAAAATCAACCACAAAGGCACTACTGCCACTCTGCTACAATGCTGAAAGAAACCTTAGGCTCACTGCCACCAGTACCAAATAGCATCAACACACAACCTCACTGATCAACCACTTTGCATCACAAAATATAGATCTTCGTTTTACAATCAACTTCCTTGGACATAAACCTTCTTATTGATATTATATTACAACCATACTATATATATATATACCGATCTCTAAGATAGATTTTCTAGCTCAGCCAAGGAGATATTAAAACAAAATTCAAAATAGGTCTTCATTAAGCATTCCCATGGTGGACAAGAATGAAAAGTGGACCACAATACAAATCAATAACACACCCAAATTCCACAATCACCAGACCAAAAGATAGAGCTCATTTGGGATTAACTAGACTAGGTAAGAACAATTTAGAGCACAACAACACGTGTTGAATCAGAATAAAAAAGATACAATCTTAGAAGCATAAATCTAGAAACACAACAAGAGAAATGAAGACGCATAGAGAAATGTAGAGCTCTGCAAACTCTATCAGACAAACATCACCAACACAACATAGACTTCCAGAGAACACCTTTTGGACCACGAAAACATGAGAGAAGAATATCAAGACAATATCCACCAACGTGCCAACATATCATGAATATATATGTAATAAGTAAGAACATTTGGAGAAAAAACCAAACATTGAGACAAAATTAGTACTTTGACATCAATGACAACCATACTGAAACATCAATCAACTTCACATTTACAACAGTGTGGACCATTTTGGAAAATCTCTTTCATAAGAAAGATGAGTTTAGAGGTCATTAGTTAAAGAATGAAATCATAGGGTTGAATCCAACCAATTTTGACACTATACAAGACTTCTTCACAAACCTAAAATCTATAAGATTGTAGTTGGAACAGTGTGGAGTTAAGAAAGATGATAAGAAATTGATCTTGAGTATTCTTTCTAAGTTTGATCCTAACTATTCAGTGTTTGTTTCTATATTTTATGCTACAAAATATACCCTAGGTACCACATTCAAAATGCCTTCTCTAGACGAATTTTCTACAGAGCTCACTAGAGAGTAGGACAAATTAGTTCAAATGGGTACAATCAAAACCTCTAAGTCACATACCATAGCTATAAATCAAGGCACAAAAGAATAGAAATGGTTTAGTAAAAAAGATAAGAAATAAAGAACCAAGGTGAGTAGAAGAAAGATAAAAAATGTGTTACTTCAAAAGTAGATAATCAGACCTCTTCATCAAAAGGTGAACAACCTAATAAGGAGAAGGGAAAATGTTCTTTTTGTAAGAGGCCTGGTCATGATGAACTTAAATGTTTAAAGAAACAAATTGATCACCTTTCACATCTTCTAGAAAAGAATAATATCAAAGTGTTGGATTGAATCAATTAGAGTTCATCAGAAGGATGTTCTAAGGACACATATACGAGTGAAGGGAAAGGAAATAGTAAAACCCTAGTTGTTGTTGCTTCACAACCAAATTCTTGGATAATTGAAATGAGTGCTTCACACCACATGACTTCTTAAAAATATGATTTTACCTCTTTAGAGCCATGTTATTTGCCTACAATACTAATGGGTGATGGAAATCTTGTTGAATTTGATGGGAGGGTTTATTGATGTGGGTGAAGGAACATTTGAGGACGTCATTTTTGTTCCATATTTATCAACTAATCTTCTATCAGTTTATCAAATCATTCACACTAGTTCTGGCAAGTGCTTTGAGTTTACACCAGATACAGTGGTAATCAATGAAATGCATAATGGGTATATTATTGTTATGGGAAAAGAAGACCATCAATCTAGATTATATCAGTTTTCACATTTTGTTCCTGACTCTCTTTCGATAATATTACTCACTCATGCAGATGAGGTGACCTCTTTGTGGCATCGACAATTTGGCCACTTGAACTTGTTGATAGCAGGGCAACAACAATGCAAGAAAACTGAGAGGGGAGGTGTGAATCAGTTTTCACTAAACTCAACCAAATTAGTCGCAACTCTAGACCTCATTAAGAACAACAATAGAAAAGATCAACACCACACATAACACATGGATTTTTGATTTGGAAAACTCAGTTAAGGGAAAAACCATGGTGGGAACCTACCCACAATATGATGATACTCTGTAGTAGTATGTGTAAATATTACAATGGGGAATGCACATGCATTCAAGGACAGTGCCTAGAGATCACTGCTCAAATACAAGATGGGATACAACCCTGAGGAAGGCTCACTACCTTACAAAGATCGGACAACAATCTAGATTACATGAACTGAAAGAATAGCATCTCCAAATGCCTTATTACAGTTCTGGTTAAGCAGGCTATCAACACAGTAACTCTTCTCTACTCTTCTCCACACTTCTAAATGATAAATTCACTTTTTTGTACATACTGATGCCCTCCTAAATGGCACAATTGTTGTTAGTTTAAGATCAAACAACATAAAACACACAAGATGTTAGAGTTAATCAATCAAACAAAAACCAAAACATGAAGGCATTCCAAGAGAGATACTAAAAACACATGCTAATGAATCTAACTAAAGAAGTAAAGACAAAGAGACATCTCCAACTATCTCTTAGCATGAGATTAGCTCCGTCTCCCTTGTTCCTCTCCTCTCCAAGTTCCAAAATAGTGTAGCTCTCAGCAGCTTTTTGCACTATGGATGCTTATGGAGGATTGAGATTGTAGAATAGCTCTAAATGTGAAATAAAAAGCTATTTTAATGCTAAAATGAAGTATTTTACCAAAAAGACAAGATTTAGATTGTTTATGCTAAAATGCTCTCTAAAATGGCTATAGTCTAAATGCATACAAGTTTTCAGGATCTGGATTATGAAGGAATGGGCTCTATTTATAGGGAAAATGGAGCAATGGATGGCCAGGATTGAAAGGTTTAATCAAGGGTCAAGCTTGAAAGTTGGGGATCCATGTGCACAATTGGCACCAATAAAATAGTGACAAGTGTCAACACAGGATTGGGTTGAAAGAAAGGGGTTGGAGGCATTGAATGCCTGAGAAGACTTCATGGTTATCTAAAGGCTAAGTGTCAAGCCTAAATTAGGATTACCCACTGGATTAGGAGTTAATCCAAGGATAAACCTTTGTGCAAATGATTAAGAGATAATCATGGTCAAAGCATTAATGACCTGATGAGACCCTTGGGTTGGGTAGAGGTTGAGTCAAAACAAATGTTTTAACCATGTGGGAGAGTTGAATTAACCATTAATGGTTATTGGAGACTTTGGGGATTAAGTGGTTGAAAGTTGGAAGCCTTTAATGGTTTTCAAAGACTTTGGGGTTTTTGGTGGTTGAAGGTTGAAAACCTTCAATGGTTATCCAAGACTTTGGGCCATTTGAGAAGTGACTCCATTTTGCTTAGGAATGTGACAATAATTAGGGGATGGATTAGGCTAATTAGGAAGGGGTTAGAAGAATCTAGAAGGGGATTAGATTTTGCAAGTGGATTTGGTGGGTGAGGGAAAATAGGATTTTATTAAAATAAAAATTCATTTATTTCAATATGTGTGCAAGTTGCATTTGTAGGAAAATGCAAGTGGGGTGGAGATAATGATTTAAATAAATGTTTTATTTAATTTATTTAAAAGAGGAATAGGGGGATTTAATTAAATAAATAGATTTTATTTATTTAATTGATGGGAATTTGATTTAATGAATTAATTAAAATAAATTGAATAATTTATTTAATTAATAGAAGAATGTTTGGAGATGAATTAATTAAATATTAATTTAATTAACTGATGGCTAGTGGATTTTTAATCAAATAAATACGAAATATTCATTTAATTAAAATGGACAGATTTATGTGACTACACATACAATATACTCTCAAATCATAAACACAAATGTAGACACACAACTTACATGATTACAATGCCAACACTGAATCAAGTATCTCTAGTTGATTTAGCATATCAAATAGATAAACCAACAAGATCAACTCTTTGCAATCACCAGAACACCAAAACACAGAAAAATGTTGACATCAATGACAACAACATATCCTAGCAGCAGCAATATCCAACAACTCCCTTGTTTCCAAAAAAAGGTTTAATTAATCCACACAGGAAAATTATAGAAATGAAAATGAGAAACATATTCAACAACATATTTCCAATCTAACCATAATCCTCCCTTGTTGCCAACAAAGGTTTATTTAACATGTACATAGTGTAATGGTTATTTGAGTGAAATAACCAACCAACCAAAATGCATATAAAAATAGTAACCACTAAGATAGAAAAAAACCCGAAAACATTTCTTAATCAACCATAATTTGACACAAGTTAATGGTTTGTTGAAAAAAAATTTGAAGCAAGCACACAATAAATTGTGGAAAACCCTAAATCAGAAATCTGAAAGTACCTATCCTTCTTAGTGGTTTCACAAAATCCTCCATTTCAACCACACAAAAGAATTGCCAATAACTTGTTCACACACACACACACATTAAAACATATAAGATTTGTATTTCTGCAAGGTGCAAATGTGGACATCAGAATGTATCTGTGTAATAGAGAAAACAAAAGTTTGTATTTAAGATTGCAATGATTCTATTTATAAAATGCCACATAGCATACAAGTTTGCCACATTTAGATCTTCTACTATGTAACACAACAAAAATATTAAATTTATATATATGTATGTAGAAAATCAAAAGTAGATTCAACAACATATTTCCAATCAAACCGTAATCCTCCCTTGTTTCCAACAAAGTTTTAATTAACACACACAGTGCAATGATTGTTTGAGAGAAATAACCAAGCAGCAAAAACACAGATAAAAAATAGTAACCATCAAGATAGACAAAAACCCTAAAACATTTCCTAATCAACCACAAATTGATGCAATTTAATGGTTAGTTGACAAAAAAATCAAAGCAAGCACATAATAAATTATGAAGAAACCTAAATTAGAAACCTCAAAATTACCCGTCGTTCACAATGGTTTCGCAAAATCCTCTATTCCAATAACCCAAAGGAACTGGCAATAACTTGTGCTTCCATGAGAAGATGACGAAAACCTTAGAATCAGCCCTCTCAAGAAGACAAAGGGATTCAAATGGTGATGAAAATAGCAACCAAATTGAAGACCGTATTTCCCTGTCAACCACAAATTGATGCAATTTAATGGTTATCTGACAAAAATACTCAAAGCAAGCACATAATAAATTGTGTGAAATCCTAAATCACAAACCTAAAATTACATGTTTTTCATAGTGGTTAAATGAAAAAACAAACACATTCAACAACGTATTTCCAATGAAACCGCAATACTCCCCTGTTTCCAACAAAGGTTTAATTAATACCCCTTGTGCAATGATTATTTGAGCGAAATAACCATGTAGCCAAAGCGTAGATAAAAATATTAACCACCAAGCTAGACAAAATCCCTAAACATTTCATACTCAACCACAAATTGCCATAGTTCAATGGTTTATTGAGAAAATAATGAAAGCAAGCAAATAATGAATTGTGAGAAACCATAAATCAAAAACCTAAAGCTACATGTCCTTCACAATGGTTTCACAAAATCCTTCATTTTGACCACACATAGGAACTAGAAATAACCTGTTCTTGCATGTCTAGATGATAAAAACCTCAAGAACGTACCCCTCAATTTCAAAAAGGGATTCAGGTGGAGATGAAAATAACAACCATATTTTATTTACGTAGTTTAATAATTGTTTGACAAAAAATCCAAAGAAAACACACAATAAGTTGTAAGAAATCCTAAATCAGAAACCCAAAATTACTTGTCCTTCAAAGTGTTTCACAAAATGCATGACAAGTGCATGAATGCCCACATGTAGCTTGATGGGTTCTGAATATTTTTGCAATTGCACCACAATAATGGTGTGTCTTTCTACCAATGAAATCAACTTCAACAACGTTATTTTCTTGAGATGAACAACAACTCTATCATGTAGTCCAAGGGTTATCTCACAGAACCTTCAAAGTAACACCACAGCCCATTGAAAATGAAAATAAAATATTACTTGTCAAGCATGTGGGATTCTTATCGAATGTAGATGTATCTCACAGAACCTTCAAAGAAACACCACAACCCATTGAAAATGAAAACAAAACATTACCTCTCAAGTGCCTGGGATTGATTATCAAATGCAGATGGAAAAATATTCGCAAAATACAACACCACTTTAGAAAACACCACACAACCTATCCCATGTCATCCAGGTTAACATGGCTACAAGTAGTGCTCGTACAATACAATAAACCCACACTAATAAATGTCATGGTAAGTATGTTCTTGCAAGAAACTTTGTAGTTGAAGATACAATTTTTTAAAAACTCCGCCAATAAATTTGGACATGACAAAAATAGCTTTCTGAACACTAGTGGGAAGGAGGCTCCCGACGAGCAGATTTTTTCCAGCTTACTGACACTTTTCTAGGCTTAAAAGCCCACACTAAAGCCTATTGGCTCTATACAATATACAAACATCTAACAAATCAAATTTCTTTTGATTAATTTAAGTCAATGAAAACAAACCCTCAATAACAAGGTTTTAATCTTATTTTTATGTGGAAGCTTCCATATGAAATGGACAACCTACTTTTGAAATCAATGGTTACAACTTGTAGATAAGGATTCAAAACCAATAGGAAACTTACATTTATATTAATTTAGAAGAAATTATGATAAAAATTTAAAATTTAAAATATATATGTTATTGATTATAAAGAACTGTGCATAAAAGGAAAAAATTATGATTTTTTATTTTTTATAAAAATATCTTTTGATATTATTTCTTTTATTAAGATATTCTATCATATTTTATTTATTTTTAAATTAGTTTTATTCTAATTCTTCTTTTTTTCCTTTGTCTTTTTAAGGATTAATTTTTCATTTAAAATATATTTTCATTATTTATGTCTTTTTATAAAATTTTAAATAATAATTAAAACTAATAAAAACTAATTTAGTGAAAAGTGATTATTTTTTTTTGTTTTTAATGTTGAGAATTATAGTTTTAAATTTAATATATTGTAGAAATTATTTATCTACACTATGATTGGTTTAAAAAAAAATGGTGTTATAAGAACAAACTTTTTGGAATGGTAGATTTTTTTATATTTTTACTTTTTATATTTAAAAAAAAATGTCTATTTTAATTTTTTTTTTTTTTTTTCTATTTATAATATTGTAAAATAAACTGATTTTTCTATTTTTTAAGTATTTGATTCATACTATTTAAATTAAATTAAATAAAAGTAAACTATTTACACAAAAAATATTTCTATTAAAAAAATAATGCCAATGCATGTAATTTTTATAATAATTTTGTATATATTTTTTTATGAATTGTTCTATTTGTTAATAGTATCTGAAAATCATAATTTTCTTTATTATCATTTTAATATATACAAAATAATTTAATAACTTTCAATCATAAATTTTAATCTTAATATTTTCACTCTAATATTTTTATATAAAAAGCAACAAAAAAAAGGTGTTGATAATGTATACAAACAACCAAAAGACAACATTAACTAGCCATTAATAGCACCAAACAGTCCAAACATATAATACGAAAAGCACATATAAATCATAGAAATATAAGTGTCTTTAATAGTATCAGAGTTTAAAATATTTAAACAATAAACAACAAAAAAGATAACCTAAAGATTGTTGTGTAAATAGACTACCCCAATCGTAAATGAAGAATTTGAACAAATAGATCTTTGTAATTTTCCTCAACTTCAACATCCTTTCAAGAACCTTCTTCTACAACAAACATAGAGTGGTGGTTGAGTTATGCATCACCTTCAAACTAGACCTGGATACATGCACCATTTTTTTCTCCAAATTAGACCTTCTTCTACAGCAAACACAAAGTGGTGGCCGACCTATGAATTACCTTTGAACTGAACCTAGCAACATGCACTGATCTTAAGTCTATAGAAATAGGATCACATTTAGCACAAGTATGAGTCTCCTTAGCTTGATAGGTCTTCCTAGTCAGGTGTCCATCTTCCAATAAGGTGGGTGGCTTCAATCCTATCTAGCAACTCCACATGGTACTCTTTGAGTGTAACCTTGTATTATTTCCCAAATATATCTCATCCTCAAATTCCTTGGTCTCCTCCACCTCCTCAAGATCATCACCAATATCATCAATTTCTATGGCCTCTTCATTTTTACCCAAAGATATTTCCACCAACCTATTGGACCTATGAGGATTGGTGTTACCCACCTCTTTGTCCTTCCCATCACTTTCAATTTTCTCAATATGGTGTTGGTCCAAGTTATTCTTAGCTTTCTTGGCAAGGAGGGCATTTTTCCCATTTTTTGTTGAGCTTGAAGGAGTGGAAAAATGTTTAATGTTGTAAAGACCAATAACAACAAGGTTGTGGTCAGAGAGGGGAGTATTGGGAGTAGATTTAGTCCCCTTAGGGTTGGCTGAGCTATACTTGTTCGAAGTGGTTAAAGGGGTTTTAGGAGGGGCTTTGCTAGCATTCAAGATCATAAGACACTTCTTGATTTTATGGCCATTAGGGGAGTCCAAGATAGTGGTCACAAGTAGGGATTCAAAATATTGAGTGGCATCCATGGCAATAATGGGCTTCAGAGGGCATATGGATAAATGAAACTTGTAGAGCCTAAAAATTAGCTCTTGGTGGAGTGGAATGGGCTTTCTATTTAAATCTTGGCAGCTTCAAGGACGTTCTTAATATAATTATGGTTCTCCCAAGAGGTAGCAAACTAGATGGGGAGATTTTCATTAAACCCATTCATGCTTCCAATAAACTAGGTGACCCTACCCTCTAAGCAATATGCAAAATAGTCCCATCCTCCTTGAATTCAAAGTGGGTTCTTGGCTCAATTCTCACCCTTTCACCTCCCATATTTGCAATAGTTCTGAAATCCTACTTAGCCAAATTACTCTATCTTAGAAGTGAACCGGTAGTTAACAATAAAGGAAAATTCCTGGAAATAGATATGAAGTAGATGGGATGTGTGCCATAGTAATAGAAATTATAGTCAGACACCATCTATCTAAGATGACAAACGTGCCAACCACCACCTACAATACAAAAATAAAGATGAAAAAGAGAGTTTTTTTCATAATTGCCAAAATAAAATAATTTTATTTCAAGCCTTATCTTATTAGGCCACTTTCTATTTATGATAAAGTCCTTTTGTTAGTCCTTGTAATTTAAAATAAGATTCTAGTAAATCTTGAATTCCTTCTACCATACCATCTTATCATATCTATCTAAAAGCAATTGCCAACTATTTAGGTTACAAACTTAAAACTCTCATCTATATCTTTAAAAAAATTGTCATTTCTCTCACATCTTTCGTAATAGTTTATTATTTTTAAAAAAATTAAAATTTGTATATTCCATCTTTAAATATTTAGCTAAAACTTCTAAATTCTATAAATAACTACTTATGCATAGAGAATTTAAAATATTGTTTCATCTAATTACTCTAAAAACTTCTAATTTCAAAAAAGGCTTCTAACTTAAAAATGAATCATAACATTATTATGACATTTACAAAGAAATTACGTCTTCACTTTACATTGAAACCTTATGTAATAACCGTGAACTATCACTAGAGCACTTAAAATTTTCCTTACTTTACAAATTCAAATCTTTAACTTTGTTCAATTTTGAAAAAAAAAAAAGATTGAAAGGTAACCTCAACACATCCATAACACATAATCATCTTTCCCATAATTACAAATTGTTCAATAGATCAACTCAATAAGCTATTGGTTAAATTCTCTTCATTAAATGACAGTTTTCAATTATTAATTATTGCACTAGGTTAGCATACAAGAAAAAAAAGGAATTTCCACATTCATTTTAATTCTAAAAAGTGTTAACATATCTAACAATTAAAAAATTTATAAACTCTACACTATCTAACAATTAAAAAGTTTATAAACTCTACACTTTGATCTAATCAAATAAAATAACACTTCAGAGATATAAACAGCCTAAGGAAGGAATCGCATCAAGTGGTCTGTTTTTTCATTTTTAAATAAGATTTTGTTGGTGATGGGACTGATGATATCGAGCAACCAATGCAGATTATTTAACCACTGGCTCAATTTATTTACTTAACTAAACAGAAGATGAAAGCAGAAATAGACCTGGATGAGATATTATAAAGTTGCAATAAACTCATGGTCTGCCATTAGATCTCTCAATCCCATAGTTCTTCAATGGTTTTGTAAGGGCTAGTTGTTGAGTTTACAAGTCCTCTGCTCAAGCTTGCACATTTTCTCATGGTCTTCTGCAGTCAAACACCAGTCAAACACCAGTCAAAAACCTGAAAATTTTCTGTTATCCTCCCTTTATTACAGCTCTTGGGGATCACACACACTCCCTGCTCTATTTCCCACCTCAACACAACCTGCAAGGAACATACAAAATACCACGCGGTGTTATTCATTATCAAAGTGGCAAAAAGAATGCTAGTTTACATGCAAGCTATAACAAGAAGAAGATATATGAGGTGGCACAATCAAAAATTAAAGAAGACATGAGAACTATATACCTGTGCTATAGATTTTCCATGCTTTTGAGCATTTTCCTTAATCACAGGGCTGTCCATCACCATGTTGGATCCCCATGGACTGTTTGGAGCTCCGAGAGGAGACCATGCACATACTTGAATTTTCATTTTATTGGAGTACTCTCTTAGCTTTTTCTGCTGCCACATTGGGTGCATCTCTACCTACCATATTCCACTACTTTTGATCAGTTACATAAGTTTTAGAAAAGATATAGGTAACTAAACTTCGAGAGCTGCTCCTAAGACACCTTCTGACTCATAACAGCTGGCGGTGTCAAAATGTCTGTATCCAACATGTATTCCGACTAATACATGTTAACAAATTTTAGAAAATATTAAGACATGAAGTTAATTACACACAAAAAAAAGTGATGTTCTGATTGTGAGTTTTTCCACCCAGAAAACTTTATAATCCATCATACGTGATAAGAGAGGAGAAACGCTTGTTCTATTTAAAGTAATAGAACTTAAAATAGTGGACACTTCCTTTTTAGAAACCATAATCCAAGCCAAACCGTAGGATCTTAAAAGCCTACCGAGTCATGTATTATGTAATTAACTAATTCAGACTAAGAGCCTTGATCACCTCATACTAGTGAGCCTGTTCCAAGCCCAATTACAGCCAGTTTGCTTCCCGTATTCAATTCTGCAACATATCCCATTTTTGCTGCCAATCTACAGACAAAAAAGAATTAATATGAACTTGACAATACAGGAGATCAAGTATGAGAAGATCAAGGTAGCTGTTGGTGTGGCTCTTCAGGTAGCAGAACAAACTAGTCTTAATATAGCTTGAATTGCTTCACTGAATATATGATTGTTTTAGTCTGAATTAGTTAATTATATAGCATTTAAGCGTGTAAAATTCTTCTCTTAGGAGGTAGCTTTGATACACTTGTATTCAATAAACCGCAAGGTAATTTTCGCTTTCGAAGTATGTGGAGCATTCGTCATAAATCAACGTCGTCGACAGCTGCTGATTGACGGATTGAGAAATCCGCCACCAAAACAGTTGCACAAGATATTTCTAATTGATTTTCGCATCCTTTAGGTATAGGACAAAATAAAAGTAGGCATGACTTACTTCTCAAATTGGACAGCTAACCTAATATATCATGACTTAGTTCTCAAATTGGACAGCTAACCTAATATATCGACATCTGCGTTCTTCAAATTAAATATTAAAACACACCGAATTCTATTCAACGTACACATTTTTTCCATTGATTGATTTTCGCATCCTTTAGGTATAGGACAAAATAAAAGTAGGCATGACTTACTTCTCAAACTGGACAGCTAACCTAATATGTCCACATCTGCATTCTTCAAATTAAATATTAAAAACACACCGAATTCTATTCAACGTACACATTTTCTCCATTGATTGATTTTCGCATCCTTTAGGTATAGGACAAAATAAAAGTAGGCATGACTTACTTCTCAAACTGGACAGCTAACCTAATATATCGACATCTGCGTTCTTCAAATTAAATATTAAAAACACACCGAATTCTATTCAACGTACACATTTTCTCCATTGACTGTATCTCTCCACATGGTAGGAAAAGTACAAAGATATATTTGAAGAGATAAGTGTTGTGTTCATGTTGCCAAGTAAACGTGCATAATATTTTTTGAAGTTTGGTTCATTGTTTAGTCACGATAAACTGGAGAGATTTGACTGGTTTAACATGGGCGGTAACTAGAGCTCTTTCCATGGGCATTAACTAGTGCTCTTTTCCTTGGAAGACTTGTGTAAGCTAGGTTTACGAGTATAAGGCAGCTGCATGGAATATCATAGGACTTCTTGTTTTTTTGAAATATGGACTGAGCATATAATTAGTGATGAACTGTTAGTTTTCTAATTAGTACTTAGGTTTTTCAATTAGCACTTGAATTTAAAGGAGGTGTAATGGTTACGTCTGTAGTACGTTAAATAATATAATCATAATCTTAATTATATCTTAATCTTAATATAATTCTAATTCTAATTCTAATTCAGTTGTAATCTTAATTCTAAACTTTATCTTAGAATGGTAATCCTAATTTCGTTGGCTCTTTACCCTTGTGATATGCCTAGAAGAAAGTGGATTCTTATGTTGTGGCTTATTTGATGTTGGTGGGTTTTAATGTTGGTGGGTGCGGAGTCTTCACTCCCATGGTCTCATAATCTGAAGAAGGATCCCCCTCTACATGGGGTGATGGGTTCTCCTCCTAAAGTTTCTCTAGAGGTTGTGCTCTCTCTTTAGAATACCCGAGATGAGATTATTTTCCCTCCACTTGTTGATGGGCCTAAGGTCTTTGGCATGCCTTCCCCTATTCTAGATATTGTCCCCTTTGTGGTATTGTGTTTTCTTAAGGGGCTCCCCCCTTGATGAGTGCCTCTATGGTCTCTCCTCAATAGGTCACTCCTCTTTATGGTTGGGTACATTTGTCTCTAGATAAAGTTTACCCGGACTATGGTGTGCTGTTAATTTCCCCTTGTATTCTCTCCCATGTTGATTCTAAATCAGAAAATGTTACTTTCAACTATTTGGGGATCCCCCTTCCCCCTCAGGGTCTATTAATCAAAAGTGCTATAAAGTTTGCGAATGTGGGCAAGGATTCAAGGTTGGGAAGGAAGATGACGAGGGAGTTGAGGTAGTTCAACATTGCTAGAGATGTGGTTAATGGTAGCCAAAGTACCCTAGAGTAAGTTTTCTCCTACAAACTCAAGAAATGATTGTCATTTCTTGGAACATTCAAGGACTAAATGGTTCCCCCAAGTAGATTTTGGTAAAAAATCTGGTGAAAGATTTGAAGTTGAGAATTGTGCTTCTTCAGGAAACTAAAAAGAGTTTTGATGCCCTCTATAAGTTGTGCAACTTCATTTGGCACAAGTCATAGAGTAGAATGAATGACACAAGTTCCAATCCAAAAGGTCTAGTACACTAGTGATAGTATCTCCTAGCACACCAATAGGAGTTTATGATTTAGTGCCCGTTTTGGTGTTTGTAAAATAATGTAATACTAAATTGGGATTAGGAACATCAAAAAAAGAAAGTGCAATCTTAACTAAAATGTTAAATATAAGACTTATACTTTGCATGTTAAATTTTCTTTGTAATTATCAATTATATTTTAATGCAATGAACACTCAAGTTTGATATTTCAAAATGACCTAGTATGTAAGTAATATCAAAATGATCTAGTATGTCAGTAATAGAATGTTATAGCTTATTATTTAGATTCTATAAAATTGTTCAATGAATCAGCTCAATAATCTATTGGTTAAACTCTCTTCACTGGACGAGGATTTTAAAACATTAATTATTGCAGTAGTATACCATACAAAGAAAAAAAGGAATTTGTACACTTCATTTTTAATTCTGAAAATTGGTAACACAGCTAAAAGCCTAAAATTTTGAAACTCTCCATTTGATGTAAGATCAATAAAAGTAATGCTTTAGAGATAGAAACATCCTAAGGAAGGAATCACTTCAATTGGTCTATTTTATTCATTGTAATAAGCTTTTTTCAGTGATGGGACTGATGCAGATTATTGAACCTCGGGCTCAATTTAATTAATTAACTAAACAGAAGATGAAAACATAAATAGACCAATATTCTAAAGTTGCAATAAACTCGTGATCTGCAATTAGATCTCTCCATCCCATAGTTCTTCAATTGTTCGGTAAGGGCTAGTTGTTGAGTTTACAAAATCGTCTCCCCTCATATTCTTCCTCTGCTCAAGCTTGCTTATTTTTGCATGGTCTTCTGCAGTTAAAGACCAGTCAAAAACCTGAAAATTTTCGGTTATCCTCCCTTTATTAAAGCTCTTGGGGACCACACACACTCCTTGCTCTATTGTCCACCTCAACAGAACCTGCAAGGAACATACAAGTTACTAAAACAACAATGCTAATTCACATGCAAACTATAACAAGGAGAAGATATATGAGTTGGCACATTCAAAATCTAAGAATACACGAGAAGTATATACCTGCGCTATAGACTTCCCATGCTTTTGAGCAATTTCCTTAATTACAGGGCTGTCCATCACTGCATTGGATCCCCAGGGATTATTTGGAGCTCCAAGAGGAGACCATGCACATACTAGAATTTTCATCTTACTGCAATACTCTCTTAGCTTTTTCTGCTGCCACATTGGGTGCATCTCTACCTACCATATTCAACCACTTTTGATCAATTACTAACATTTTAGAGAAAATGTAGATAGCTAAATTTACAGAAAAACTATACAATATTGCATTACTTGATTGACAGCAGGAGGAATTTTGGCATATTTCAACAGATCTTCAGTTTTTTTACAGGAAAAATTGCTCACACCAATGGCTTTGGTGAGACCCAATTCAAAACATTTTTCCATGGCTTGCCATGTAGATTTGATATCCAGAGGCAAAAAGTCTTCCTCCTTTGGTGGAAGGGTATGTCCTTTCCTCAACCTTACAGGCCAGTGTACTAGATACAAGTCCAAGTATTCCAGCTGCAAATTCCTGCGGTCAAAGTACTTGTTAGATATCTACATGAAAAAATTAATTCTAAGATAAAGCATAGATTATTAATGTGTAGAATTAAATACTTGAGACTTTTGGTGATAGCAGCAAGAGGATCGTCATGTTCATCATCCCACAGTTTAGTGATGACAAACACTTCCTCCCGCTTCACAACACCGCTTTGGAAAGCTTCTGTGAGAGCTGCTCCTAAGGCACCTTCTGACCCATAAAAGCTGGCGGTGTCAAAAAATCTGTATCCAACCTGTATTCCAACTAATACATGTTAAAAACCTTTAGAAAATATTATGACATAAAGTCAATTACACAAATTATTTTTACTGATACCCAAAGTTCTGATTGTTATTATGAGAAGAGAAGAGAAATGTTTGTTCTATTTAAATTAGTAGAACTTAAAACAGTGGACACTTTGTTTTTTACAAACATAATCCAAACCAAACTGGAGGATCTTAAAAGTCTACCCACCCATCTATTACAACACAAACGGAGTGTTTGCCAGAAGTTCAAAAAAAGACTTCAACAGCCAAAATTGAGGTTGCAGGTTCCACTCGTGAGACTTAAAAAGCAAGCCAATCATAATATACATTAAAATGAACAAGCTACAAGTTGAACTTTGAAATTTATGTATTGGCAGGTTACATAGTATTTCAGGGCACTCAAGCGATTGGTAATCGGAGTGGCATAAAATGATTAAAACATATGAAATAAACTATTCTTTAAAACAAAGTAGAGCCTAATTACTCTCTCTGTCTCAAACAAATTATTACTTGGAGGGGTAAAGGATTTACCCAAGGAAATTGAATGTGATTGAAAGTGCAATTCAATTACTCTGTGCTTTAAAGCCATAAGCAAACTAATACTAGTATGTTGGAGACTAAAGATCGCAATAACTATAAACTTTACAGATGACAGTGATCATCTACTCACAACAAAATTACATCCTAAGAGAAAAATTCTATATGCTTAAATGTTATATAATTAACTTATTCAGACTAAGACAATTATACATTCAATGAAGCAATTCAAACTATAAGCTCTTATATTCTGCTACCTTAAGAGCCGCATGGACAGCAGCCTTGATCTCCTCATACTGGACAGCTGGAGCGCCAGTTCCAAGCCCAATTACAGGCATTTTGTTTCCCGTATTCAGTTCTGCCATATTTGCTGCCATTCTACTCTCAGAATGAACTAATATCAACTCCACAATACGTTTACTTATAAAGTTTTTTCAGTAGTAATTTAACACCACCACGAGTCACAACAGATATCTCTTCAAATATCTCTTTGTTCTTCTTCTACCATGTGAATGGTACACAACAGATATCTCTTCAAATATCTCTTTGTACTTCTTCTGTCATGTGAATGGTTGCAGTCGATGCATAGAAAATATAGGCGTGGAATTGAATTCGTCTTAAATCACTAGTCATAAAGAGATCCTGAAACCAGTTGTATTGAATTCGTCCTAAATCACTAGTCCTAAAGAGCATCCTAAAAACAGCTGTACAAGATATTTCTGATTGATTTTTGCATTATGAAAGTTTAGGCAGACAGAGAAGCTTCCATGAGTTAATTCTCACAGTGGACTGCTAATTTATCGACATGCGCGTTAATTCAATTCAACGCGTTATGTTCGATACGTTTCTCTTGGAGGGGGCCCAGACCTGATATAATGGGAAACCATTTTGCGTCATGGAAAACGTCTGCTAATTTATCGACATGTGCGTTAATTCAATTCAACGCGTTATGTTCGATACGTTTCTCTTGGAGGGGGCCCAGACCTGATATAATGGGAAACCATTTTGCGTCATGGAAAACGTCCGCTAATTTATCGACATGTGCGTTAATTCAATTCAACGCGTTATGTTCGATATGCTTCTCATGGTAGAATTTTTTACATGAAAAAAAAGGAAATTGGATTTGATTTAATGGAGGGACTAATTTTGTCGATGTAATCTTGAGTGGGATGAATAATATAAGAAAGATGCTTCTTGTCAGATTTGATCTGATTTGGTTCGGATACTGATACTGATTAGGTATGTCTAAATTGACAAGTAATATAAAAATGTTTATTTTAATAATTTCTTATTTGGTATAGATTTTTTAATTGTAGATTTAGTTTTATAGATAAGAATGGTATAGGCATCCCATCAAGGTGACTTTAAAAATTATTCTAATAAATACAAAATAATTTAGATAGAATAATTTTTAAAGTCACCTTGATGGGATGCCTACCTACTCAAGACTTTGATATTAAACTTAATACTAATAAGAGCATCTCCCTATAGAACATGTTAAAATAATTTTCAACTAATAAATACAAAATCATTTCTAAAGTCATCTTGATGGAATGCCTACCTACTCGAAACTTGACACTAATGAGAACATCTCCCTATAAAATGTGTTAAAATGATTTAGACAGAATAATTTTTAAAGTCACCTTGATGGATTCCTACCTACTCAAGACTTTTCATGGAAATTTAGAAATTAAAAATAAAGATGAAATGTCAAAAAGATAATGATATATGTGAAAAAAAAATCATATATACAGATCCAATTTCTTTTTTAATCACTTATACCCCTCACCATGTCCCCAAACCAAATCAAATCTCATCGAATCAAATCGTTCCTCTACCTACTCAAAGCATTTTGGATTTAATCCCTTTAATTTGTCAACGGAAGGACTGGAGCCACTTTACTCTCTGTACAGGTCAAGGATTGTGTAATTTCCAAGCAGTTTCCTTCCTGGACTCAACTTACCTCTTTACAAAACCGCGCTTACTTAATTTCCCATCATTTTCCTTCCGACATCCACATCCCACTGAGCACGGCATCGACAGAATTGGTCTCTAAACAAATTCGAATTCAATATCCTTTTCCATCTCACTAATGTAGTGATGATACTTTGCCTATATCAAGGTACTGCTTTGTGCCTTTTTTAAATTTTTTTAAATTGTTTTAAAACAATTTAAATATTAAATATTATAAACTAATACCAAATTTTTGAGCTGCATTATATATAGATAGAGGGGAAAGGGGATATAAATGGATAGAGGTGACATAATTTAAGTAAAATAGGGTCAAAATAATATACACAATGTACATAGATAGGATAAAGGATAAAAGGAAACAAAAAATTGTAATAAGGATGTTGCAGGATATGTAAATTTCATTATTATAAATAATATAACAAAAAAATAAAGGTTGCATTATGTCTTGTGTAGTAACATGCATGATGTATAAACAATAAAAATGATAAAAGACTTGCACAAAACAAATCTCAAATATTACACTCATCAACCATTATATAAGGTGAAAAAACAAGTTACACACAAATATTTGCAAACAAGATCCAAAAGTACATAAGGTGTGCACAATTGTGTGGCTTTTATTCACGCCCCCCACAAAAATGTAAGTAAAGATGGGAAAACATTTAATAAATAAAATGAACATTGTTTAGAAAAAGATATGTGCAAATATAAAATCTTTTATTTGATGCAAAATTTATTAAACCCCAAGATGCTACTAATCAAACTCCCTAAGTAACAATTTTTTAAAGTATATTTATGAAATTAAGATATGCATGGGATGCCTAGATCTCCTTGTGTAGAATGACAAACTTGATATTTTGTATATTCTCCCAAGTAGGAAAACCATGTCATCTAGTGAAAAACATAGTACATCCAATTTCCCAATAAAGGTCATATATTCTCCCCTAATAGGAAAACCATGTCATCTAGTGCAAAACAAAGTACATCCAAATTTCCGTTAGGTTTTACCTCTAAATATGATCTGTCTTTATTAGGGACCTCCTAGTGCAATCAGGTTATTTCCCTTATTAGTGAAGTCCCCGCCTTTTTTTTTACCAAAAGAATTTTTGTAATAAATCACTCAAAATAAATTAGAACAATTTTCATTTCTATTATAGCTTATTTAAGTGTAGACTTCCTTTTGGTGAAAAAAATCTTCAAGAAACTCATTGTTTTGTAACTTTTGAAGTGAATTTGTTTAAAATGTCGATTTCACAATAACTCGTTCAAAATTACTGAAAAGAGAACCTCCAATCAAGACTATAGCTACTTCAACATGTCCTTGAGTAGCTCTCTATAGCTCTCCTTGATTGGTACCACTTGTAATGAAATTAATTATACAAGAGAATATAGTAGAAAATAAAATACAAATACATGATAATAAAAAGCCACTTCAAGGTGGAAACCTCCAAAAGTCTTCAATATAAAACAAGTCTTTCCAATATGATGTTCAATAATATTTATTATCTAGTAAATACTCATAAATGGCCAAAATAGAAAGCACTACAAGCTTCATGTATCACTTTGCTTCTCAAATCACCACTAATGGGAATGCAGATGCATATTCTTTACATCTTTTTATGTATTAACTACACAAATGGATGTTTTTAAATACCAACACATAGCAACAAGCCTCACAAAATGTGTACCAAGTTGACTCACAAAAAATAGTAGGAAAGGTTAGGATTCTAGACATAATTTAATTTTTTAAAATTTAAGGTTCAATCCAAATTACCTTGAGATTAGTCTTGATCAATGCAAGTTTGAGCTTTGGGAGGAAGAATGGTGTATATATATACACCATTCTTATCTATAAAACTAAATCTACAATTAAAAAATCTATACCAAATATGAAATTATTAAAATAAACATTTTTATATTACTTGTCAATTTAGACATACCTAATCAGCATCAATATCCGAACCAAATCAGATCAAGTCTGACAAGAAGCATCTTTCTTATATTATTCATCCCACTCAAGATTACACCGACAAAATTAGTCCCTCCGTTAAATCAAATCCAATTTCCTTTTTCTTCATGTAAAAAATTCTACCATGAGAAGCATCTTCTTAATTTATTTTAATTCTTTTAATAATTTTATTTTTATTTTATTTTAATTTTTTTAATAATTTTTTATAATAAGTATCTAAAGTTCAATATTTACTTAGTATATTTTCTTTGAATGTTTTTAAATTAACTTTTTATTTAAAGAATGACACATTAAACATATAATATATGATACATAAGTAAAAATTGCACATAAGTAAAAATTTAATGCAAACTATAACTTATTGCTTAAATTTACAAAATAAAATGTATATAAATTATACACAAGTAAAAAAATTAAATTCAAATTATGTAAATATTGTATCTAGATTGACAATTTAAAATATATTTATTCAAAATTTCATTTGATAGGTGTATTTTAGATTAATGTTTAATATCGCATATCAAAAAAAATGTTAAAATATTTGATTATTTGATTAAATTTATATATTATTAGATTAAATAATAATAATAAACATACAAAGAAAATATACCAAGTAAATTTTATTAATTAAATTATAAAAACTTAAATAAATAAACAATTAATAAAACTTAAAAACATTATATATTAATAATGTAAGTTAAAAAGATTAAAAATTAATAATAAAACTTAATAAACTTAATAATTTTTAATGTTTTTAACTTAAAATTTAATATTATAATTAACTATTAATTTATTATATTTATTATTTCACAAATATAGCTTAAAAATTTGAAAAAATATAATAAATAAAAAATTATGAAAAAATATTAAAATAAATTATTTCAATTTTAAAAATATAATCAAAGATTAAAGAAAACACATAACTTATTATTTAAAAACTTTAAATACATAACTAATTATTAATTTATTATTTTACAAATATAACTTAAAAAATAAAAAATTATAAAAACATATTTAAAAAAATTATTTCAATTTAAAAAATATAATCATACATTTAAACAAAAAAAACTTTCCTCCACCCCCGACGGACTTATCAAAAAAATGAAAAATGTCCGAAAGGACTGGAGATGGCATGGTCAGTTTGATTAGACCGTTTGATTGGACGGTCACGTCATCACATGGGGCATGGCATGGAGCGGGCCATTTTGTCCGCTGCGTAGCCAGTGCCCCACCTCTAAAGAGCATCCTAAAAACAGCTGTACAAGATATTTCTGATTGATTTTTGCATTATGAAAGTTTAGGCAGACAGAGAAGCTTCCATGAGTTAATTCTCACAGTGGACTGCTAATTTATCGACATGTGCGTTAATTCAATTCAACGCGTTATGTTCGATACGTTTCTCTTGGAGGGGGCCCAGACCTGATATAATGGGAAACCATTTTGCGTCATGGAAAACGTCATCATACATAGTATTATTTTTCTCCAGTCAATGTTGAAACAAAGACTGTTTGCATTTGAAAGTGATTTGGTTGAGAGGATTAGTTAAAAAGAGGGTAAAAATTATTATTGAACAAAGTTGAACATAACTATTATAGATAAAATAAATAGCATTCTAAAAAGGATTTGTAAGGAAAAACTATAAGATTATCAAGATATCTTTAAAGAAATAACAATTTAAGCAACTATAAAGAGATGGAATATGTTGCAGGAACCCAAATTAAGAGATATAGACGCTGGATACGCATTACAATACAAAATACCATCAGCTGAAACAAACCAGCTATTAGGGATGCCATATACAAAACTACTCAACTCATGAAACATAGAAGCCAAATACAAATCAAATCTCTTTTGATTAATTTAAGTCAATGAAAACAAACAGTCAATAACAAGGTTTTAGTCTAATTTTTATGTGGAAGGCTCTATATGAAATGGACATCCTAATTTTGAAATCAATGGTTCAGAACTGAAGATAAAGATTCAAAAGTATGCTTATATTTATATTTATTCAGAAAAAATTATGATAATAAATTAATATATATGTTATTAATGTTATTAACTAAAATTAAAATCATATATATTTATTATTATCTTCTTTTGATAAGATTATTTTTTAATATTATATTCTTTTAAAAAAGAAATGTCCATTTTATTTTATTTTTTTCATATTCTATTGATAATATGGTAAGTAAAGTATTTTTTTTATTTTATAAAGATTCGATTCACACTATTTAAATAAAATAAAATAAAATATTAAACTATTTACAAAACAAATGTGGATTTTTTTTAATTATAATTTTATATATATTTTTTAAGTCATTCTATTTGTTAATACTTTTTTAAAATCATAATTTTCTTTATTATCATTTTAATATATATAAAATAATTTAATAACTTCTAATCATAAATTTAAATATTAATAGTTTCATTCTAATGTTTTTGAATTAAAAAACAACAAAACAATGGTGTTGACCCTTTATACAAATAGCCCAAAAGCGATATTAACCAGCTATTAACAACACCAAACAATCCAAGCTTATAATATCAAAAGCACTTATAAACCTTAGAAATATAAATGTCTTTAGCAATATTAGAGTTTAAAATACTTAAACGATAAACACCAAAAGGGACAACCATAAAGTGGTTATGAAAATAGACTGCGCCAATCATCGATGAGTAATTTAAATATATCTTCGTAATTGCCCTCATCTTCAACGTTCTTCCAAGAACCTTCTTATGTAGCAAACACGGAGTGGTAACTGAGCTATGCGTCACCTTTGAACTGAACCTATATACATGAAACAACTTTTTCTCTAGATTAGTCACCTTCACTTTTAGGGCAGTTAGGTCCGCAATGGTAGCATCGCATTTAGCACAAGTATGAGTCTCCTTATCTTGGTAGGTCTTCCCAACTAGGTTTGGCTTCGCATGGTACTCCCGGAGCGGGCACTTTTAGTCTTTCTAAAATAGCCTTCATCCTCAGAGTCCTTGGTCTCTTCTACCTCCTTAGGATCATCGCCAATATCATCAGTTTCCATGGCCTCTTTACTTTTACCCAAAGACGTTCCCACCAGCCTATTGGACATGTGAGCATTGATGTTACCCACCTCTTTGTCCTCCCCGTCACTTTCAATTTTCTTAATATGGGGTTGGTCAAGTCTTTCTTAGCTTTCTTGGTCGCGGGGTGGTTTTCCCATTTTTTTTCGAGCTCGGAGGAGTGGAAAAATGTTTCATGTTGCAAAGACCAATGATAACAAGGTTATGGCCAAAGAGTGGATTGTTGGGAGTAGATTTCGTCCCCTTAGGGGTGATCGGGCTTGCATTGGTTAGAGTGGTAAAAGGTTTTTTAGTAGGGTCTTTGCTAGCATCTGGGATCTTAAGACACTTCTTCTTTCTTTTGTGGCTATTGGGGGAGTCTAGGATAATCACCCTAGGTAGGGAGTCAGAATATTGAGTAGCATCAATGATAATAATGGGCTTGGGAGGGCATGGGGCTAAATGAAACTAGTAGAGCCAAAAAATTAGCCCTTGGTGGAGCAGAATAGTCTTTTTATCCAAATCTTGGCAGCTTCAAAGCCATCTTTAATAAAATTATCAAGGGAGTTAAGCCAAAAAATGGGAAGAAGATCAAAGCAACGTGACAAAAATGATTGAGAAATGAAAGGTAATAATAGTAAAAAACTTTAAATATTTCCTCAAGAGTGAAGAATTTCATTATCATAAGGCATACATGACCCCGCAACAATAGGAACTCCTCACGGTCAAACCTTGCATGCAACTTCACAGGATTTTCTCCTTTTTTTTTATAGAAGAGGGCCAAATTGTCATTGTCTATGAATTTGCTTTGTTTCTTCCAATTTGTTCCTTTGGAGGATAACCTAGTCGCCTTAACAATCACATCTTTGTTAGCCTCAAAGGAAATCCCACCTGGCTTAACCCTATGATTCTCCCAAGAGGTAGCAAACTAGATGGGGAGATTTTCATCGAACCCATTCATGCTTTCAATAAACTAGGTGACCACACCCTCTAAGAAAATATGCAAAATGGTCCCACCCTTGAATTCAGAGTGGGTGCTTGGCTAAATTCTCACCCTGTCACCTACCATATTCGTGGTAGTTTTGAACCCAACTTAGCCAAATTATTGTCTTAGAAGTGAACTAGTAGTTAACTAAAAAGGAAAATTCAAAATAGATATGGAGTAGATGGGATGTGTGCCATATTAATAGAAATTATTGCTAGGCACCATCTGTCTAAGACATCAAATGTGCCAATCGCCACCTATAGTGTCAAGAAAAGAGAAAAAAAAATATTTATTTTTTTCATAATTACCAAAATAAAATAATTCTATTAAAATCTTATTTATTTATTTATTTTTATAAAAGTGGATGAAACCACTAAAATTATATTAATAATTTTGTATTTTACATGTGTCTGGTTCAAAGAGCACTGAAGGGAAAGAACCAGTAAGAAAACCCTTCAGTATTGCTCAAGAAAACATAAGCCTATCTACCCATTACAAAAGCCCATAGGCTCCCCAAGAAAACCCTCCCAGTTACATAGTCATCCGCATTAGATATAAAGGAAGCTGCCTTAACCTACA
This sequence comes from Cryptomeria japonica, assembly GCF_030272615.1. Taxonomy (NCBI): domain Eukaryota; kingdom Viridiplantae; phylum Streptophyta; class Pinopsida; order Cupressales; family Cupressaceae; genus Cryptomeria; species Cryptomeria japonica. Next base: position 245,944,358 of record NC_081414.1, read on the forward strand.
TACATAAGAGAGCTTATCAAAATAGAACAAGTGCCTTTAACCCAGATCAACCAAAACTGAAACAGTCCTATCTAAGCAGCACATGTTTCCAATCCTCTGATTAGAATGAAACTCACAACTAGAAAAGAACCTATGATAAGTGAACCTGCCAGAACAAAAACGGTGAGCAAACATATGACAATCCAGATAAGAAGAAGAGAGGGATGTTGAAGACCTCGAGGAAGCAGAATAAGAATGAGCCATAAGGTGATCCAAAGCAACAAGCAAAGAAATAGCAGCAGGTTGAGAAACCATCTGAAACACCAATCTATCTGCATTTCCAATTCCTCAAAAACATCCACCAACCACCAATTTTAACAACTACTCTCCAAAGAAAACAGAGCATTTTGTGTTAGTAAAAACTAATGCTAAAGAAAAAATGAATACCAGAACTACAAGCATCCATAAATATAAATAGAAGAAGCTTAGACAATGAAGAGACATCGAAAACATGATTAGCCCTCCAAATCATGAAAATGCAGCTCACAAGAAAAGTAAGCCAAGAAAATGAGCAGAAAATGCAGGAGCTCAGTGGATGATAATCAACCAGTGATGAAGCATAATCATGAAGAAGATACACATCCCCCTCGCACATCATCCCCAATCAGGAAATGAGCATCTCACAAAAGAATATGAACAAACATGACATCAGGTGACTAAGAAATGATGAAGCCAACACAACCAACCCCCACTCATAACCCAAACCCCCATCGAACAACCACCATGCCCACACCACAACACATAATGAGCTAATGACTACAAGATAATGCAAAAATTTGAACACCATAGAAGCTATTATTACCAGACACAGTGCCTCAGAGAATCTAAGACACACCACCATATGAGCCTGAATCACCCGCCAATCCTAAGCATAAAACATCATCATATTGAACCTAGTCCCAAGCCATAAACACTTGATCAGAACAAACATTGTAGAAAGTAGAATTGTCACCCAATCTCCAAACAATAAATAAGCTCGAGGCACAAAACAAATGCAAAAACAATAGGGTACCGACCAAGCAAAAGTAGTCACTTCATCCTCCATTCTCAATGAGGAGATACTACCGAATATACCCACAACAAAGATGTTGCCATAAGGCAAGACAACATCCTCCCTGTAGCCATATACGAAAGAAAAACCACACCCAGCAAGGAGTAGGAAGAAGACTACAACACAATTCTATAAAAAGAGAGATAGAACACTAGCAAGAGAAGCCACCACATCCTCTAGGCTCTATGAGGAAATTTTTACCGAAAATATCAACAACAAAGATATTGTCATATGGCAAGCAACACCCTCACTGCTGATATTTACGAAAGAAAACCACATCCAACATAGAAAATGAGGAAGACTTCTAGGTAAGACCCAATTCCCGCTAGGAGAGAAGCCTAATGCAAGAGGCAAGAATGTTCGAAGGAAGAACCTCTAAGAAGTCAGCACCCTTAGCAATAGCAGGTTATTGGCCAAGAAATCTGTAATGAGATTGATCTCCCTATAACAATGAGAGATAGTGAAGGTGGAAAAACACTCCAATTACACAAGAATGCACTCTAACAAGTACTGTAAATACCAAGAGATACATTTTTTGGCAGCAACCACCTGAAAAAATAGCATTGAGTCTCCTTCAATAACAATGTCTTTAATATTCAAACAGATAGCAAGATCAAGACCAAAGGATAATGCCTGAAATTTGGCTACATTATTAGAGCTCTGACCAATATATTTTCCCACAGCTTTGATAATCTTAGAAGAATGATAAAAAATGACCACTCCAATACCAGAGCTTCCCAGATTTCCCTTAGAAACCCCATCAAAATTGATCTGGAAGGCAAACTGGGGGGGAGGACTCCATTTGGCCATCCTATGCTTAACAAGAGAATATAAACCAGTTGTTATAGCCCCATGAGAGGGCATTAGATGAAGAGAGCCCCATTTCCAAGTTACCCAATTATCCCAGTGAGAAAAAGACCTCAAATGATCTAAATTTTTATGGATGTAAGAAAGAACCACCTCACAAATGGAGGATTGAACCTTGCCAAGATCTTCTTCAAGTGTAGTAGATTTATGTTAAAAATTCCTGGAATTCCTTTCTAGCCAGAGACTCTAGACCACAAGAGAAGGTGCCACAATCCAAAGAGATGAATAAAAAGAATATGAATACAACAAAGGCCAGGCCATGAAGTGCGGCAATAGATTAGGGCTAAGAGTAGAAGACCAACCAAGTATTCCAAAGAGCCAATACCAACATTCACGAGAAAAAGGACAGAGCATAAAAATATGATCCATGGTTTCCATACAATAACCATAGAAAACACAAGGGAATACTACTGTAATCCCAAGCCTATCCAATCTCATCCCAGTGAGAACTTTATCCTAGACTACCAACCAAGCAAAAGACCTTGCTTTAGGAAGACAAACTAGATGCCAAAACAGTTTAGTAGGCCAGGAGAGGGAGGTCGAGGAAGCCTAAGACAAAGAGTTATACCCTTCTTTTACTGAGTAAGTACCTAAGGCACTCTTAGTCCAAACCAAGGTATCCTCCTTATCTTGAAATACAAGAGGTCTTTTCTGAAGTTCTACAATAAAAACAAGTCTAAGATTGTTACCAATGGGCAAGGGAGGAATATCCTTCCATTTAGCTACTAGATATGGACCTGTATAATCAACATCAAAATAGTTTGCAAGAAAAGCCCCCCAGAGATCCAATAAAATATCAGGCAAAGGGGACCAATCCCAAATAGCTAAAAAAGCAAGATGTCCATTCCAAACTTCATCCCAAAACTGAGCCTTTTTCCCATTATGAACAACCCAAGAAAGGTGTGGTAAAATAACCATTCTGCAAGAAACGAGAAAGTTCCAAAATGCAAAACCCTTTGGGAGAGATGTAGCCGTCAAAATTCGTTCTCTAGGAGCTCCCCTTAAATACTTAGCAAGCATAATGGAATCCCATTTACTCAAAGGGTTTGCATATATCTTCCACACTAGTTTAGCCCCCAGGGCCTTATTCTGAGCTACTAAATCATGAATACTCACACCTCCCAGTTCTTTAGGATGATAGATTTTGTCCCATGCTAGAAGAGGAATCTTCTTTCTACCCCCAACATTATCATTCCAAAGAAAGGACCCTAGGGAAACCTTAATATCCTTGACAACTCTAGGAGGGGCCTTCAAAATAGACAATAAATATGTAGGGATGGCATTCAAAACTAATTTAATTAAAAGAATCTTACCAGCCATTGTAAGCCACTTATGATTCCAGGAAGATATTCTGGAAGTGACCGTGTGAACAACTTTATCCCAAAAAAAGGTCTTTTCTGAGCCTAGGAAAAAAGGAATGCCTAGATACTTGCAAGGAAAGGACACTACTCGAAAGCCCCAAAAATGAATGAGTCTATTTCTAGCTAGAGGGGAGACATTAAAAAACAAAACCTTAGATTTATGGTTATTAACTTTCTGACCAAAAAATGCAGCATAATCAAAAATAATTTTCTTTATAACTCTAGCTTCTCTCAAAGAGGCAACCCCAAACCGAAGCATATTGTCAGCAAACAAGTAATGAGATTGTGAAGAAGGAAGGCCATCAATTTTGATTCCCGACCATAATCCATATGTTGTAGCATTAGAAATGGCCCTACTTAATGCCTCAGCCAAAAGTATAAATAAAAAAGGGGAGAGAGGATCCCCTTGCCTAATTCCTCGGGAGGAAGCAAAGAACCCTGAAGGAGAGCCATTGACCAACATTGAGAAACGGGCAGAAGATATGCATGAAAACACCCATTTAACCCAACAATGCAAAAAACCAAGGCGATTCAAGACAACAACAAGGGACTGCAAGTTGACACAATCATAAGCTTTAAGTGTGTCTAGTTTAAGGATCATGGCTAGAACCTTTTGTTGCGAAATGGAGTGTAGAATTTCATGAGCTACAATCACACCTTTGGAGGTTTCCCTACCAAGCACAAAGCCACCCTACTCCATGGAAACTATCCAAGGAAGGAGCCTAGAAAGCCTAACAAAAATTGCCTTGGTAAAAATCTTATATAAAGTAGTACACAGGGCAATAGGACAAAACTCAAAAAAAGAGATAGGAATATCCACTTTTGTAATAATAGCAATAAGGGTAGCATTAAGTTCTCTCAAAATCATCTTGTTTCTCCTAGACTCTTCTAGGGCTAGCAAGACATCCTTTCCTATTAAATCCCAACACTTCTGAAAAAATAAAGCCGTAAAACCATCTGGACCCGGAGCCTTTTCCAGATGCATGGAAAAGACTACCTCTTTTAGCTCCTCCAAAGAGAAGGGATCCATAAGCATTTTACTATCCTCTTGAGTCACTAGAGGGGGGATCTAATTTAGAAAAGCATTATCTAAAGCTACAAGTTCAATTGTAAGCAAAGACTTAAAGAACCTAACAGCTTCAGAGGCAATATCACCCTCATCAAACAAACTTTTCCCATTAGAATCAATAATACAAAAAACTCTATTGCGTTGCCTCTTAAGCTTAGTAGAAGAATGTAAAAACTCGGTATTTCTATCCCCCTCTGATAACCAAAGATCCCTAGATTTCTACCTCCAATAAGATTCTTCCCCAACCAGAATCTCACCTAATTGAAAATTTAAAGATTTAAGCCTATCATAAGAAAAAGAGGACATACCCGAACTAATGATACTCTTATTCGACTGCTCAATTTCTTCCTGAATCCTTTCCTTTTCACCAAAAATATTCTTAAAGTGTGCAACATTCCAACTTCTAATCTTATGTTTTAAGAAAGCCAATTTCTTAACAATCTGGTACATCCTAGACCCAGGAATATGCGAGGCAGAAAGCCACCATTGTTTTAACGAAGGCAAAAAAGATTGGTCCCTAAGCCACATTGGCTCAAACTTGAAAGGTAGTTTCCTAGGGGCCCTATCCTCAAGAAGAGAAAACAAAATAGGGAAATGATCTGACCCAGTGAATGGGAGAATTGAGGAAACAAAATCTTGACTCAAATTAAACCAATTTTCAGAAACCAAAAACTGGTCCAATCTTTTAGCGATTTGACAAAAATCTCTCCACATATTAGTCCATGTGAATGGACCATTAAGAGGTTTACAATCAACCAAATTCAAGGTATTGATAAAGTGACAAAAATCTAAGATATTATGCTTATTAGGGATGATTCCCCCTACCTTCTCATCTAAACCAGCAATAGCATTAAAATCACCCCCAAAAATCAATAAGGCATCTTGCAAAGGAAAAACAACTAAAGCTAAAATCTCCCAAAGTTTCCTTTTTTCCAACACCCCAGTCGGGTCATAAACATTAAAAAGCCAAAATTTAGAATTTGATATCCTACTCTTAACAAGTCCAAGCATCCAGTTAGATGAGGAAGCAATCAAAGAGACTTCCACACAAGCATCTTTCCAAAGGAACACAAGACCACCTGAAGCACCTAAAGAGGAAGATGCACTAAATTTCTAAGATTTCCAAGAAGAAAATAACATATCTGCAGATGATAAACTTAGCTTAGTTTCTTGCACCATCACAATATCACACTTCATTAAGTCCAACTGAGACTTAATCAAGTGTCATTTGTTAGGGACATTTAAGCCCCTAACATTCCTATATATAATCTTCAATGACCCAAAGGGGAGGCATCAGCTCCCCTCGAAACACACAAAGAAACTTGAGAGTCCTTTCCCACCAAAAAGGCCTTATGAAGACTTCTCTTAGAGGCCAAAGATCTTGTAACTGGCAGGCTAAAAGGTTTTCTTGTTCGCTTCTTTTTGGAAGACTCCAAAGAAGAAAGAAGGGTTGATTGAATGCCCCCATCAATTTACAACTGAGTCTTGACATGCTTAGGCTTCCGGCCTCTCTTACCGGTAATAGACAAAAGTGAAGCAGGAGAAAGGGGGGACTAAATGAAAGGAAACTCATTGAAACCCAAAGGTGTAGAATCCATAGGTGCTTTATCTTGACCTTGATTTAATTCACCAAATTCAATGGAATCCAAAGGTGCCCCAAGAACTGACGACACCAGAGTTCTCTCCGGATTAAGAAGATCAAAATCTGCTAACTCATTCTTCATATTTCCTAAACCGGCCGAAATCGAAGAGATTACTCTATTAGCTAAAGCAGAATTAAGAGCCAAATTACTATTGTTAACAATATCTTGAACCTATGCAATAAGATGCTCATCTAGAATGATAATAGAACTATCAACCTCCAAGGGATGCTCAACACTTTTCTTACCCTACCGAGGAGTTTCTAACTCAACCCTCAAGTCCTTCTCCAAACCACCAGAATGCAAAGAAGATTTTCCTGCATTCAAGATATCATTGATATTATCTAAATTAGAGTCATTATCAAAGCCGACAATAGGAGAAGGAACAGAGAAATGAGGCAAATCTGAAGTAACCCTAGTTGAGACATTTTTGTCCAAAGGGGGAGGAATAGAAGCCAAATGAAATCTTGAACCCCTACATGGTCCTTATTCCAAGCAAACAATTCAACATTCTTATCAATTGAGGAATCAATGACTCTTGAACCAAATTTAATCGTTTTCATGTGAAAAAACAAGGGAGAATCCATAATCACTGAAGAATGACCAAATTCCACAGAATCCCTAATAAGTTTTTGATGCCATATACCAAAGAATGACTAAATGTTGCAAGTTTTAGGAGGAGAAACATTAACAGTAACTAAGACACAGATTTTGACCATAAACAACCCATCTTCGAACACCAAATGAGACAACAAAAATTTGCCAAAAGAGTCCCTGATCCTTTTTAAAATGTCAGATTCCACAAATTCGGAAGGTAATAAAGGGATTTTAAAATAGGAAGGGACCTACTTAGAACCAACCCCAGAGGGCTCAAAAAAAGGTTTCCAAGTTTCCACAAAAATCGATTTTTTTCCAAGCCAAAAAAATGGAACACTCAGAGCCTTATCCCTAGCTTCTGCAGAATCAAAGACAATAATAAAATAATTTGCATATAGAACTTGGAAGTATAGAGTGCCATACCAGTGAGCATGAATCTTAAAATGAAGTTTTGAAAGAGGAATGGAATCACCCCAAACCTGAATAATAGCTGCCAAAGCTCAGAGATCATGAGCCTTTTTCCCTAGAATAGAATCTGAGATGTCAATCAAAGGAACCGGAAGCCAAACAGACCGTGGCTACAAGGACAGGTCAGGATTCGGCAAAGGGCAAGCAGAAACCCCTAAATTTGGTTGCGGCATAGCGGCATTTCCTTTACTTTTCAAATCCTGTCGAGCCTTATTTTTAGATGCCCTAACATTTTGTTTGCCCGTTCACCGACCACCCTGATCCTTGGGACCCAAATGGTGGCTCTGATTCCCCTGTCGATGTAAGAACCCTTGAAAATAAGTAGAGGAAGGAAAATCTCGCCTAGATTGTTTACCCCATGAAAAATCCTCAAAACCATCGGTCACACCAGGGCAAGAAGACCAGCCGAAATCATAGTATCCACCCATTTGCCGCCTTAAAAAACCCATTGAGGGACATGACCAGGGTTCTTACCAAATGAATCCTTGGGGGGAAGCGGATCTGCTACCGCTTCATCACCCCATGACCTGTTCGTCTGCATGACCCTCGAAATCCTAAACTTCGCTAATTCCAGAACTTTGCTCGCCCACCGAAAGTCAAGATTCAATATTTTGAAAAAAGAAATCATTAGTTATTGGCTCTTAAATAGAATAATACTTCTTTTCAAGATAGATAGGATCGGGTTTATTACCCTTGAGTCAATAAGTTTGTCATTATGATAGTATTGTTATTTGAAGATATTGAGTGGTAATATTTTGATAAAGTTCTTTTGTTAGTCCTTGTAATTTAAAATAGGCATCCATAATATAGTAAATCTTAAATTCCCTCTACTACAACATCCTATCATATCTATCTAAAAGCAATTGCCAATTATTTAGACTACAGACTTGAAACTCTCATCTATAACCTTAGAAAATTTGACATTTCTCTCGGATCTTTCATAATAGTTTAGTTTTTTAAAATCTATTTAAAATTTGTATATTTCATCTTTAATTTCTTAGCTAAAACTTCTAAATTTTATCGATAACCACTTATCAATAAAGAAATTAAAATATTATCTAAAAACTTTCAATTTCAAAAAGACCTCTAATTTATAATGAATCATAATGTTATTCTGACATTTTCAAAGAAATTACATCTACACTTTACATTGAAACATTTCATAATAACCGTTAACTGACACAAGAGTACTTACAATTTTCCTAATCTTAAAATTTGTCTAGTTAGAATAAGATAAAAGGGCATATATCCTATTAACTAGAACACATCCATTATATATAACCATCTTTCGCATACTAAAAAGACATAAACATTCTAAATTCAATAATAAAATGAAATATTTTGTATTCTTAAATAAACTCATAATTCCCTTAATAAGTCTATTACTTCCACTATTCCATCCTTAACTCTAAATGATCATTCCAATGATATCACAAAAAACACAATATTTCTATAAAAACATTCTTTATTCACTAAGAAAATGTAAGTAGTATCTCAATCATATCTACATACAATACTTAGGCCTTTCAAATGCCTTAAGTTCAAATAACAAGGAAAATATAAAGTAAAGGATGAGATGCGTCCATTGATCTGCAATCCAAAGCTATCTTCAATGCAATCCTTAGAATGGAGACAAGAACAAGATTCGGGTTCTTTTTCCACCCAACCTTGAAGCTTACACTTCCCTAGAATTCTTGGTCAATCAAGAATACCCAACCCTGCATGAATTGCTTAGCAAAAAGAATTCGATAGACAAGATGGAATCTAATGCATGCCTAAAATGATACATGCATTTTCAATTTTCTAATTCCATTAAGAAACAAGCAAGATCAATCAAGGATATGGTAGAGAGTGTAAATAAATATATCCATCTATTTCAATGGTCAATAAGTTACTTGGTCTAGTATAATGCCATGCATAGCAATAAAATATAGTTTGGAAAAGAAAACTATTCTCTCTATAATTCCACATTCGGCACCCGTCCCAGAAGGTAACTTTCCCCACAAACACAAACATACCTAGCTTTCCTATTGTTCGTAAGATATAAAAAATGAATATAAAAGAAGACAATATTTCGTTAAATGGATATAGAAGAAACAATCTTTTGTTAAATAGATATAGAAGAAATAATCTTTTGCTTCTATCTTTTCAAGTAAATCAAGGACAAGAATTAAAAATAAGAAGGTGTAACACATGTATGTATCTTTACATATAATCAAATTTAGAAAATGAGTACACATTCTTTTATCTATTTCTCATAAAACCCAAATAGAGTGTTCATACATTAATTTGTATTCTATTTTCTATGGTTTCAAATTTCCAAGTTTAGAATACATAAATTCTCTATCTTTCTACATGATTTTGATTATCTAATTTTCTTTCTCGAATAATGTATTTAGTTCGATACTAACATGTGTTTTATATAATTTATAAATGCAACTAACTAAAGTTAGTAATTTTTCATAACAAGTATTAAATAAAATGATAATTCATAAAGTGCATACCTATATGGCTTTTTTAAATGAAATTTCAAATAATCATCATGACTTCTAATGCAAGGAACTAATTCAGAAGTTTAAATTTTTTCATCCTTAATGATCTAAAAAAAATCAAATCTTAAGATAATAAACTATTGCTTGTTAAAGAGCCTACCTCTGAAATTTAAGCCAGTTTTGATATGATTAATGCTAATCTTCTTCTTGTTCTAACTGCAATACTCCTAGATTTTCAATGCTTTTCTTCCTCTATGCTTTTCAAATCCTTTGTGTTCTTTGCTCTCTATTCTCTAATCTTCCTTCTCTATTCGCTATTATCATTATCATTTCCATTCTCTATTCTTTATTCCATCATCTACGTTCTCTAGATATTTCTCCCTGTTTCCAATACCGTCGTTTTTCTCCCTTTTACCAAAATAGCAATCTATAATTATGCTAGTTTTCAAACTAAAATTTCTCCTAGTTCAGGCTTATTCCAACTGTTAGTTATACCACCAGGGCAACACATCTAACAATCCCAAAGCATTTGTATGGCATGTGGTATTCAATCCTACCACGTATGCTCAGTTAACAATATAGTCATAATTTGCTTCGAACTCCATGAATTCAGCAGGCTAGGAAAAAGCTTAGTCGATCGTACACATCGACTCCCACTGCATTTATTCAGGCACATGTTACGTGGGGTATTAACCTCCATTCATATGGATTTTTGCTACATGGGCAATTGATATTACTATCGACTCCCACTGATATCAATGCAGTTTGTTTGTTATGCATGCACCACCATTGGCACATTGAATAGTTCACATGGCCCATGGCCAGCAAATTATACACCGAAGTGCTGACTTGTAATGACACACAGTCAATGTCCCACTCAAACTCAATGAGTTCGGTATAATTCATAGTCCTTGTTCAAAAACAAACACAATGTGTTTCTTATAATGCATAGTCGATACTACTCATCAACTCCCTCTTGCACTATGTGATATGTTTTGTTATTAAATAACATGATATTCAATAAGTCCACCATAATATATATATATATATATATATATATATATATATATATATCAAATGATCATGTATATGTATAAACAAAATACATGAAGTAAAGTAATTCAATGTCATGATATATATATGATCGAATCGATATTCGAACTCATATACATACATACATACATACATACATACATACATACATATATATATATATACTATTATCAAAGTACAAAAGTGAACACATAAGTACAATATTTCATCCAGTTACACATATATGTAGACAAAGAACATATATCTCTATGATCAATATCTATAGTTAACCTTGTTTTAACAATGTCAGAATAAATCTTACTTTTAAAGAAATATCATTTAATATTAGTCATATGAAATTCATCCTTCGAATTTGAACAAACACCCAATTAAAGTTATATAAATCTTCAATCTTTGCAAGATGAAAATACGCATTCTAAAGTGGTGTGTGAGATTCCATCTATTCTAGCGAAGTCCATGAGCTAAAGAAACTCTACCCGAACCATTTTCTCGCCTTCCTCCGCGTTCACCTGTTCCTGCATTCGCTTGCACTCAATTGCTCATTAGCAATGACAATCCCCAATTTCATAAAAAATAATACTAATAATTCAATTGCATTTACATATCAAAAAGGAAATCAATTTTAATCATTTCATTGCATTTAAATTTCCATATCATCTAATTTCACTTAAAATTTCATTTCATAAGCGAAAAAATAATGGCAATAATGTAATAATAGAATATTCAGAAATTGTAAGAGTTAGTGACCAAATTTAATATTTTCCATTATCAATTAGGTTGAGGAGAATATGAAAGTCTTTGGAAAGTTCAAAGACTCTCATCCCCCCTCATCTCTAGACTATCTTATAGCAAAAAATTGGGATATGCCTAGCCTTCTTTCTAATTTTAGCTCCCTGCCTTGTGAGTTTTGAAACAACATAAAATAGACCCCTCTGACACTGGTTGGTTAAAATTTAAGTTTGATTGGTTTTAAAGAGAACCAAATCATGTGGGTCGGGGTTGGGTCATTAGGGATCCAGGTGATAGGGTCATGGTAGTATACATGGCTAACCTAGGCATTCTAACTTCTAGTGTGGTAGAAGTGGTGGTGACTTTTTTTGGAATTTCTATTGTCAAGGATAGGGGCTACCAAAATATCATCATTGAAGGTGATTCAAAAATGTGATCATGATGTTGCAAGGGAAGGCAATAACCTAGTTGGTGTGTGGTGGACCTTATCACTAAGTGCCAAGGTGTCATAGCTACATTCGGTCATGTAAGGCTTCAACACAGCTTTACGAAAGGCAATAGCTTTGCAAACAGGCTAGAAAACATTGGTCTTGTTTCTAAGGGGCTTAAAATTTGGACGACGCAACACAATTTAGTTGTAGATATTCATATCATGATCCTTGAAGACATTAATCCCAATAAGAACTAAAGATTTTAAAATCACCTTTTCCTTCATTATCTTAGCCACATTGTACTTTAATTATTTATTTATATGTGTTTTCCTTGTTAAATCTTGTGAAAGCTATGCTTTCTTTAAAATCACCTTTTTATGTATCCTTTTCATATATGGTTTTAGCAACCCCTTTTTGGCCCCTATTCTTGTCTTCATTGTGGATACCATGGGTGGTGATCTTATTAAAACACAACCCAATAAATGTGATAATTTTTAAAAACAAAAGGTGTTTAATACAGTAAGGTGGTGGAGGGCAATCTAATGATTTATGTTGAAGGAATGAACGGCTCTAACCTTTCTCTATCTAAGAAATTTGCTAAAGCTTGGGATGAGGGAGAAGTCCAAGAGGGCGGGGTAAAATTCATGGTGTCTATGGAAACAATTGGGGCTGCTATGGGTCTAGTAGTGGAGGGCACGACCTTCCCAAGAAAGCTTAATGGTAACCATAAGGAGAATTTAAGAGGTTCCTGAAGCTAGGAGAGAAAGTTGCTCATTTGTAGATTGGTTTCAATACAAATGACTTACCTAGGGTTTGAAAAGAGATCACACTACTCCTTATCAAGTTCATCACTTTGGATGGGAGATTTAAATGGTTCCATTCTTGTCTTTTGTCCATGCTTAACCATTTGAGTTATGGTGTGTAGATCAATTTCCCTTATTATATTTTTTTGTGTATATTCTAGTCTGTGCTTATCACCAAAACAAAATATTTCCTTCCCCTACATTAGGGGCTTATTCTGTGCATATATAATTTCCACTCAAATTAAACCCCCATTGGTGGGCCCACTTATAATCCCTTTGGTCCCACTTTGTCTGTTGATTTTTTGGATAGCCTAGACAGTAAATATGCCATTTCCACTCCTAAACCCAAAGGGACCCCTAGCCAAGTTAACCATAGTAAGTTGGCCAAATCTAAGAACCCCCATTGTTGAATGCATTGTTGAAGAGTCAGAGGCAGAGGAGAATTATTCTGAGGAAACTGATTCCTCATGGTCTATTGGGTCTAAGTAGACCCTCGGTAACCTAGTTAATAATGTTGTCACCCCTCTAGCCCCTCATTTGGCTCCCCTCCCCCTTCACCAATAAATCCATCAAGTAAATAAGACTTATCTGCTTTTGTAGATAAGTTTAAAGAATTTATGGTGGCTACAACAAATAGGAAGCTTTTATCTATTAGCTTCTGGGGTATTTTAATAAAATGAAAAAGAAAAATAACAAAATGGAGGCTCTCACTAAAGTAGATTATAGAGCATCAAGCTGAGTAATGAATGATAAGGACCAAAGGATTTGGGTGATAACCAATTATTTAGCTGAAAAGCTTGAAATGTGGGAAGGAATGGAGGAGAAATTGAAGGGGCTCTGTGATAAACTGGACCAGAAGGAGGACAGGAAAATGACAATGAAGGCAATTGATGTAGGAGCACCAAAGTAGTTCAAGCATGCACTTGGATTTTATTCTGGTGAGATATAAATCCCAGTATTAGTCTGGTATTGGTATGTTCTTACTAGTTGGTCTTGCAGTGTACGAAGCGAAGATGAATCAGGTTGCGCGTGGTTCCCGTAACTTGTGGATCATTGAGCAATGTTGTTTTGGGCCTTGTCTGATGTTTCCGAAGGACCGCATGAAGTTTTATGCATTTTGGGATGTTCTTGGTGATTTGGGCCGACATAACTATCATTTACATGTTTCATCATGAACCAGTTGGTCTTTGGCCAACTTGATCAAGTTGTTGTTGCTTGCGGATGGTATAAATAGGAAGTTTGGAGATTCATTTTGGAGGAAAGAGGTCGGAGGAAGAAGAGGTGGAGCAAAGATGTAGTTTCTAGAGAGATTATGGTCTGGGAGGACTAAAGCCCAGAAGGAATAAGGTCTAGATCAGTGCAAAACAATGTAGACTATTACCAGAGGCTTATTTGTTGAGTAGAAGATTTGCAGATCTTAGATTTGTGTTGTAAGGATTGTTTTGTAATCCTAGGCTATGATCCAACATGTGTAAAGCCTGAGGGCATATGTAATTCATTAAATGGTTATAATGATTGATTTATTTGTTTATTGGTTATATCATGTGTTACTTCTACCAGTTAGGATTTCTCTTTATCTGTTTAATGGTTATCTCTTGCATTGTATCTACCAGTTGCCAGTATCTTGCATGGTGTTTTATGTTATAGGCTATAAGGAGGGGATGTCCTTCATTGGATCTCCCTACCTTGGCTACGTCAAGTGGTATCAAAGCTGGTTTGTGAACCTGTTGATTGAAGAGGACCTAGTTATGTATCAGTTGGTTGGAAAGGAAGTTGAGGAATCTTGCAGACTTGTTTAGATCACCGAACGTGAGGTAGTACAAGGCTTGCAAGAAGACCACCAAACCTAGAGATGGATCTTGAGGTAGTGAGTGGAGACTTAAATAGATTGTTGAACAGAGGCAAGCTACACAGTGGACCTGTAGATTCACCAAGGAGAGGCAACCGAAACTTGTTGTCAGACCGCCAAACCCTTGAGGCAGTTACAAGTACCTACTGACAGATTGTTGAACCAAATCAAGTGATGGGACTCACTTTTAAATTAACCCCGAGAGTCTGATGCAAGACCACTAGAGTAGTTCAAACCGGCATTTGGATTTGATTCCGGTGAGATATCGATTCTGGTAGTAGTCTGATATTGGTATGTTCTTATCGGTTGGTCTTGTAGTGTATGGAGCGAAGATGAATCAAGTTGTAAGTGGTTCCCATAACTTGTGGATCATTGAGCGATGTTGTTTTGGGCCTTGTCTGATGTTTTTAGAGGACCACGTGAAGTTTTATGCATTTTGGGATGTTCTTAATGATTTGGGCTAACATGTTATCTTTTACACGTTTCATCATGAACCAGTTGGTCCTTGGTCGACTTGATAGAGTTGTTGTTGCTTGTGGATGGTATAAATAGGAAGCTTGGAGATTCATTTTGGAGGATACAGATCGGAGGAAGAAGAGATGGAGTGAAGATGTAGTTTTCAGAGAGATTCTAGTGTGGGTGGATGGAAGTCTAGAAGGATTGAGGTTCGGATCAGTGCAAAATAGTGCAGACTATTACCAGAGGCTTATTTGTTGAGCAGAAGATCTATGAATTTTAGATTTGTTTTGTAAGGATTGTTTTACAATCTTGGGTTGTGGTCTATCATGTGTAAATCCTGAGGGCATATGTAATTCATTAAATGGTTGTAATGATTGATTTATCTATTTACCAATTTGTAGCGTCGTAAATTGTACGCACTCGCTAGGGTGGTACAATTTCACACCTAGTTTAGCACCCGCCTTAGTGCATTTTTACATCCTGCATAGCATTTCTCCTTAAGCACTTAATTAATCAAATTAATTAGGTCTAAGGTCCTATCTCATCATTCTCTACATCATAAAGTTGGGCCCTTTCACTAAAGCGTGCCCTTCGCATTTTATTCCTCCAATACATCCCTCAATCAAAAACCCTAATTAAGTCCTATTTCGAACTTGGGGGCTTGATTTCGGGGTCAAAACATCTCAAAATCACTTGTAACTTCAGGATTCTTTCTAAAATCATCATATCCGACGGCCCTGAAAATTTGGTGAAAAGTTGTCGGGACCGTGGCGCCCGGAGTGCACATGGTCCCGGACATTTTTCCCGAAATTTTAGGAGCACGATCCAATCATAAAATAAAGCTTAACCCCAAGAAATTGGCGGGATATTCAATCTCTAGGTCGGCCAAAATACGAATTTACGATCTAGAATTTCCTACATAAGAGCTCTCTTTCTTCATTGGAAGGGATCCGATTTTGGTTTTCAGGAACTTCATATGCAGCGAAAGGGCAAATCTTGGAAGACTTCAACAACATTCAACATCATTCTATCAAGCATCTATCAAACTCATTCATCCACTTAGGGCTTGGAAGACATTGAAGAATAATAGGAGATTACCGACTGAAGATTGGCTTGTACTCCTCCCTTGAGGGTTGGGTATGATTTCATATTGTTTTCATGTCTTTGGATAAGCTTTGACACATCATTTATTCATGCTTTAGATCACATTGCATCTTGATTTAGAGCATTTACATTATCATTTACAAGCAATTAGGGTTTACTTTCTAGGTTGCTCTAGTTTGCTTTCTTGCATTTTAGGACCTTGCACACACACTAGGTCTGCACACACAATACATTTTACAAAACAACTTGGCTATTCATGGAGGTGGAAATCACCGAAGCGGGGGTTTGACTAAGGCAAAACCCTATATAGCCGCCCATCCCCCCTTTTTCAGATATCATTGCAGGTTTTGGGAATCGAACGACGCCGCGGGATACAGATCCGAAGAGAGAAGGTCGAGACAGCACTCTGTGTCAAGTTGCAGAGCAGAAGACTGGGACAGGGGCGCTAGGCGCCCTGGTCTTGCCAGGATAGGGGCGCTGGGCGCCCTGGTCCCTGGGACAGAGGAGCTGGGCGCCCTGGTCCTCCGGACAGACAGCTTTCAGACAGCTTCCCGACAGTGTTTCAGAGTGCAGAACAACAGTTTCCGGTGCAGTTTTCAGGATAGTGGCGCCCACGCTCCCGTCCTGAACATTTTCAGTCCGATTTTGACTCTGGGTACACATCTGCATTCTTATTTCATCCTTGTATTTACAGCTGTTCATTGTTTAATCTCAATTCTGCAATCTTGTTATTAGTTCATACTTGCATTTTGGGATTAGGGTTTGAACTTGTATCATTTTAGCTTTCAATTTCAACAAGGGAATAGAAATCCTAATAGATATCCCGTGGCTCTCTCTTTCACCAAAAGAAGTAGCCAATTGTGTGATATCTCTAGGCTCTTTCGTATTCCGTAATGTGTGTCAAAAGGTAGGATTAGGGCATGTTAACCTAGTCTCGCTTTTTCCCCTACACATTTTGGTGAACCCGACGTGAAACTATCATTGCTTCCTCTTGCATTGCATTTGTTAGATCTAGATCTAGATTTAGTGTGTTTTCATTTCATTTTCATTAAAAGAGAAAAAGAAAAAGAAAAAAGTGTGTTTCTTTGCATTGTGTGTTTAAAGTTTATGCAATCTTTTCAAAATGTCAGATTTTTATTTACAAAATGTTCATGCTTTCGATGATTATTATGAGTATAGACAAGATGAATTAGATGAAGCTTTAGATGAGTTTTTAAACCCTAAGGATGCTAAACCTTCATTTTACCAAAAACTCATAAACCTTGTTACTATGCCATTTAGGTGTGATGAGAAAGATAAGTCGAATGATTCCTCTCAAGGATACATTCCTATCCACTCTTCCCCTGAATCTAGTAACATGGTTGTTTTCAATAATCCCCTCTATGAGGAGATCTCTCCTTTTGAATCAAAAAACAAACCTTTTAACCGATATGATCATGCTTTGTTGGATGATGCTCTTGATGACTTTGTGGCTTTGTCGAAATCTTTAAACAAGAACAAGACCTCTAAATTGGTTAACATGATAAACTTGAATGAATATAATAAGCCTCTCTTTGAAGTCCAAGGTGCTTATCCTTCTCCCACCTATCAAATTCCTAAATCACCTCTCCTTACTATTCAAGGAAGGTATGATCATGATTCCTTTTGTACTCCGAATAAACCAATCATCACCGTACAAGGAAGAAAACCTATAAGACCTTACAATTATGCTAAGCAAATAACTAGAGAGAGTTATCATGCGGTTGCCCATACCTATCATACCAGAAATAATAGGCAAACTAATCCTCCTCCTGTTATTCCAGTCTCTCTTCCTAATCCTCAACCAATTCTTCCTCAAGCTCCCCGTATCTCGCAAGTTATGGGTAGGGAATATGATCTCATAGAACAACTTAAATCTACCCCTGCTAAGATATCCCTTTGGGATTTGATTCAAACTTCTTCCGCTCATCATGGAATGTTACAAGATGCCTTGAAAGATTTGAATGTTCCTCCACCGAATACGTCTAGTAATATAGCATCTTTTGTTAACTCTGTGATGAATCCTAAAGCTCAAATTGTGTTTACCCAAGATGAGTTGCCTACTAGTGAAATTCAACAACAATATGATACCTTGATGATTGTGGTTGTCATGAAAGACACTGCTATAAGACGAACACTAGTAGATAATGGCTCTGGCCTTAATGTATGTAGCATTAATTTATTGCATAAGATGAATGTGGATACATCTCTTATTGAGCCTGACTCTCGTCCCATTCGTGGCTTTGACAATGTGGCTAAGACTTCATTAGGTATCATCACCTTACCTCTCACAGTGGGACCTGTTACTTTGCCTACTCCTATCCATGTTATGCCGGGAAATTTAACATACAACCTGTTGTTAGGGAGGCCTTGGATTCACAACATGCAAGTTGTCCCCTCTACATTGCATAGACAAGTTAAATTCGTTTACAACAATAAGACATATACTTTGATAGGTGATACTAATTTTCAAGCTTGTCTACAAACATCTAATTCCAAAGGAGATTCTTCTAAGCCATCCTCGTCTAGTGATGACTCTTTAAACAAGAAACCTATCGATGAGTTTTCGCTCTCCGATGATCAAAATCCTTCGGATGAGTTTGGAACTCCTGAAGAAGATCCTTCTCAACTTGAAACTACACATAAAAAGGATTTTGATCCTGAGAAGGTTCTCACAGAGGATGATTGGGGATCTCTTGATTTTAACCCTACCTTTGTAGGTGAATATAAGGTTCCTTCTAGAGAAATTAAAGTTGAAAAGAAGGAAGAAGCTGAAAATCACAAAGTTGAAAAGAAAGAAGAAACTAGAAGTCAATCAACCTTACCTGAATCTATGAGTAATAATTTTGTGGCCGCTTCTCAAACTTCTTCTCCCCACATCTATAATTATGAAGAGTTTGATTCTTTGTCTTATGAAAAACCACCTTCTCTTCCTGAAATGGCTGATCGTTATGGTCATGGTTTTCGCATTTTTGCTAAGCATGGGTATCATGGAAAAGGTTGTGGTGCTAATGAACAAGGGATAAGAGTTCCTCTAGAGACTAATTTTCAACATTATGCCTTTGGACTTGGCTGTAATCCCTGCAGACGTACTAAAGCTTCTAAAAGACCATGCATTAGTGTTAATGCTATATCTACATCTTTATCAATACAACACCTTGAGTATATTGATGGGGATCCTTCGGGTGATTGTGCTTTAGATATCTTCCCTACCGACGATGCTTTAGCTGAGTTCTTGGGAGCCTATGACACTCTTCCTCGTTATCATCACAATAGGGGACTCCCTTATTGCTTGAATACTGAAGCCTATTTTGGAAAAGAGATTGATAACAATGAGATCGTTAAAGAATTCCCTCAGTTAAAGGATACTCCTCAACAAAGTAATCTTCTCATAAGTGACACCACTGATGTTAAGATGGATCCTTGCAACAAAGAAAAAGTCATTAAAATTGGAAAATGTTTGGATGAAGAGGAACAGAAACAATATGAAGAACTATTACATGAATTCCCTGAAATCTTTGCTTGGACATATTCTGACATGCCCGATATAGATCCTAAGATTGTTACTCATAATATTGTCTTAGTTCTTGACGCTAAGCCCGTGAAACAAAAGATTCGAAAAATGAATCCTAAGGTGGCTCTGCTTGTTAAAGCTGAGATTGAAAAATTATTGGAGGCTGGATTTATCCGCCCTATTGATTACTCCCCATGGATTTCAAATATTGTCGCTGTGGCTAAACCAGACAACAAAATAAGAATGTGTACTGATTTTCGGGATCTAAATAAGGCTTCTTTAAAAGATGATTTCCCTCTTCCAAACATTGACATGATAGTTGATTCTACGGCAGGACATGCCTTGTTATCCTTCATGGATGGTTTTTCAGGCTACAATCAAATTTTCATAAACCCTCAAGATCAATTCAAAACCGCTTTCACCACTCCCTGGGGTACATTTTGTTGGATAATGATGCCTTTTGGACTTAAAAATGCTGGTGCAACTTATCAACGAGTGATGACCCTTATCTTTCATGATTATATGCATAAGATTTTAGAGGATTATGTTGATGATATTTTGGCCAAATCCTTTCTTCGCATGGATCATGTTAAAATCCTCCGACAAATCTTTGAAAGAATTCATAAATATCACATGCGCTTGAATCCCAAAAAATGTGTTTTTGGTGTGGATAGTGGAAAACTATTAGGATTCATAGTTTCGCATCGTGGGATTGAGGTGGACACTAAAAAAATAGATGCTATTGTTAACATGCCACCTCCTAGAAATGTGTCTCAACTTAAAAGCTTACAAGGAAAGATTCAAGCTATTCGTAGGTTCGTGTCTCAACTTGCGGATCGTACCTTTCCTTTTACTCAACTTCTTAAAAAGGATATCACTTTTCAATGGAATGAAGACTGTCAGCAAGCATTTGAAGATTTAAAAGTGTATTTGGCTAGTCCTCCTATTCTTCAACCTACCGAACCTTCTAAACCCTTTCTTCTGTATACAACTGCTTCTTCTCATGCTCTCGCAGCATTGTTAGCTCAACATGATAAAGATGGTAAGGAATGTCCGGTTTATTACATAAGTCGTACCTTACTCGATTATGTTTGCGACTCAGAAATTGAGACATTATCTTTTAAATTCAGAAGTCCACGTCATGGTAAAGTTTGATCCTTTGAAGCATCTTTTCTCTAAAACTGATTTATCAGGACGTCTAGCTAAGTGGGTTATGATGTTAACTGAATTTGACCTTAAATTTGTTTCACAAAGAGCAATTAAAGGACAAGCGTTGACCGATCACTTAGTTGAGGCCCCTTCGCCTTTCTCCTTCCCTAACCCTGAGTCCTTTCCTGATGACTTCATTCTTTCTATAGAGAAAGATGAAACTTGGGAGTTATACTTTGATGGCTCTAAGTGTCGTACGGGATCGGGGGCAGGTGTTGTTCTGGTTTCTCCTACAAAGAAACCTATTCCCTTATCATATCGTCTAAATTTCCTATGTACCAATAACATTGCTGAGTATGAGGCTCTTATAGCAGGAATAAAAGCAGCCTTGGCTCTGAATATAAAACATATACACATCTATGGAGATTTGCAATTGATTATAAGACAAGTAACAGGAATGTATCAAGCAAAACAAGACAAATTATCACAATATAAAGACCTTGCTATCTCTTTATTACAAAATTTTGATTCTTATACCATGGAACCCGTTCCTCAAAAAGATAATCGACATGCGGACGCAATGGCATGTGTGGCTTCTTTAGTATCTTTAGAGGACCCTATGGTCGATCTTAATTTCGTTATTCACAATCTTATTTCTCCGGCTATTGAAGATGATTCTAGCTTGGTAACATGTTGTGACTTTGTAGATTCAGATGAATGGTTCTCGCATATCGTAAGATATTTGACCGATGGTACCTTTCTTGATTCTGCTAATAGGAACACTAGGGCTAGAATCCACAAGCTGTCTGCTAGATATATCATCCTTTCTAATGTCCTTTATCGAAGGGGTTATGATGGTCTTCTCCTTCGTTTTCTTAATAAGTTGGAAATCCCTGTTGCTCTTGAAGAGGCACATTCAGGTGCCTGTGGGGGGCATTTTGGGGGCAAATCCTTGGTTCATAGATTGCTTCGTATGGGATACTATTGGCAAACTATGCAGAAGGATTCCTTTTCATTTGTTAAGAAATGTCATCAATGTCAACAACATAATAATTTGATTCATGCTCCTACTCAAGAACTTCGTTCTCAAGTAGCTTCTTGGCCTTTCTCTGCATGGGGTTTGGATCTTATTGGAAAAATCTCTCCTCCTTCATCTCAAGGACACACCTTCATTATAACCGCAACAGATTACTTTACGAAGTGGGTAGAAGCTATTCCCCTTCGCTCTACTACTGCTGAAGTAATCTGTCAATTTCTTCTAGAAAACATTATTTCTCGATTTGGGATACCTTCCACTATTATCTCAGATAATGGGACATCGTTTAAGAACAAGGACGTGAAGAAATTCCTCGAGAAGTATCATATCAAACATCGATTTTCTACACCATATTATCCTCAATCAAATGGTCAAGCCGAATCATCCAATAAGATAATTGAACAAATTCTTCGTAAAACTGTGAATAAGCATGGTAAGGATTGGAGTAACCAGCTAATCTATGCTCTTTGGGCCTACCGGACGAGTGTACGAATTGCTACGGGAACTACTCCTTATAATCTTGTTTATGGTGCTGACGCTATTATGCCCTTAGAATTAGAGATTCCATCACTTAGGGTTTCTCTCAAAGGTATAGTAGATGATGACTCTTATAGAGAACAACGACTTCAACAGCTTGAGATGCTTGATGAACAGCGTATAAATGCTCTTGAGCATATTCAAGCGTATCACAAAACTCTACAACGAAGCTATAATGATAAGGTCATTCAATGTTCCTTCTCAGTAGGTGACTTAGTCCTTTATGAGAATCAGCGCAATGTGAATGCCTTACCTACAGAAAAGGGAAAATTTAGTCCTAATTGGCTTGGACCATATATCGTTATTGAGGATTATGGATCAGGTGCTTACAAAATAGCGGATGTAGATGGTACGCCTCTTAAAGAACCTATCAATGCTATGCACTTGCGTAGATATTATGCTTAATTCTTCGTTCCTCATCTATCTTCTTTTCAATTCTTCAACATTGGATAATATGTTAGTGTCTCTTAATTAAAGCAAAATAGAATTAAATATTATATGGTTTAATCTATATTGCTTCGTTCCTAACAAGCGTGTCTTCTTACTTTATAGTTTGTCTTGAATTCATTTATGTAAATTGTAAAAGATTTACATTTCCATTATGCTAGCATATTATATAGTGTCTTTATGTGTTAAGTAGAATCGTATCATGTTGTGTTTAAGTTCAAAATTAAATCACATTAGTTATAAGATTCTTAGACTTAATGCATATTTCTTCCTTATCATCAATGTAGCACTTGATTAAATATTTTAATTAAGTCACACATGTATCAATTTAATCATGGAGCATTGAGAAATCAATCACATGGAAATTAAATTCTGAACATACATGTACATTTACCAAATGTATTAGATTTAATCAAAACAAAATATACATTGTTTTAAGCATTAAAGATAACACATTTGAGACAAAAGAGAAGCATGTATATATACATATATATGTGTGGATCGTATACAAATATAGGTCACTGTATATCCAAAATGTGACCTCTCTTTTACATCATAAAATCATCTCCTATCCCTAGGGCTAGTGGCTGGAGAGTGTCGACTGGATGCTCCCTCCTGGTCTGGCCGTGAAGGTGGACCCATAGGTGTGTAGCACGATACAGATCGTGAGTGACTCTGAGAGGAACTCCTACAATCCCTATCCATAAGGATCGTACGATAGGTGGTAGCCTTGGTCTGAGCCACTGCTAGATCTTGTCGCGCCTGTTGGAGGTCCTCTGATAGGACTCTCTCTCTCTGCCGCGCCTGCTGGAGGTCCTCTGATAGGACTCTCTCTCTCTCTCCCTCCATATATCTACCTGTACTCGAAATGGGAAAAACAAATCCTCATGCCGACCCACGTTCCCCTGAGGCCTATAGGCAATCTGTGAGGAACTAGGGATCTGTGCTATCATGGAAATGTCTGTCATTGCCTGCTGAATCAGGGAATGCCATTCCTGCACATTAGCTGTGGTAGTAGAACAGATTTTTGTTAGTACCATTCTATATCATCAAAACATTAATCAATCAATATAAACCTACTATACCTGGATCTCCCTCACACCAGTAGGGATCATGATATGGTAGCATCTGTGCCTGGGAACTGCTAGGCTCCCCTCGCTTGAATAATCTATCCACGATGGGTGTAGGCTGGACGGTACTAGGGACAGGTCTCCGTATCGCCTCATGTTCCCCCTGTTGGGGAATAAGAGGTGGATCTAGAGCTATGGTATCGTCTCCTGAATGGTGGGGAGCTGCATCCGACTCCTCCTCATCATCTCTATCCTCCTCCTCGTCGTCCTCCACATCATCCTCATCCTCGTCCTCATCCGCATCATCTCCTGCATCCTCCTCGTCCTCCTCTCTATCTGCATCCTCCTCCTCCTCCTCCTCATCACTGGGCTGATCGCCTGTAGGTGGATCAGGATCTCCCACCTCCTCATGACCCTCTCCCTCCTCTGGATCCTTTGACCTAGATCCCTCGTCCTCGTCTCGGTCTCCATGTCTCCATGGGCCTGGATAGCCTATCAGATGATCTGGTGGAAAGATAGGACCCGGATATGATATCATAAACCATGAAACATATCTGCGCTGTGCTCCAGGCTCTATAGAATAATCAGTGACTACATCCTGATTAGATCCCTCTAGGTCTGTCATCTCAATGTCATCTACCGTCGGTCTTGCTACTGCTCTAGGTCTGGGAAGGACCTGTGAGTGTCAAGTATAGATGGGCACATCGGCTGGAACACACTGCTCTAGTCCGAACTGCCTCCGTACTCGGTCAAAGTAGAAACGGACTATGATGTGTGGATATCGTCCCCGCAGTAGGCGGTTCCTCTGTAGACATGCTAACTGTCTCTCCATACCATCCCATTTGTGCATCCGTAGGTAAGGTCTCCACACTGTCACCTCGGTTGTCAGTCTGTCAAAAATCACTCTCCAATACAACAAGTCTCCAAATCTCTACTCGCTGGTAAGTGGATAAGCGAACACCCTAGGTCGCTCGCTCGCTATACTCAGCGGAAAGCCAATGGGCCTAGTGCATGTGAAGTGCTCTAGAATCCACACCTGTAGAAGTGTGCATGTCATCAAACTGCAACCCTGTCCGAATACATACTCCTCAAGGTTGTGATAGAGATGTGCAAGCATACTCCGACCCCAAGCATACACTCTCCTGTGTCTCTCCATCGCTTTGATACACCATGTGAGACCCCCATGCATGTGTGTCCCTCGCCCATTAGGGCAGACGGCTAATGCTATGATGGCTATCATAAGGCATCTCAGAAGTGGTACCTCCCCTGTAGGATGTAAGAGCCAGCTGACCATGATGCGACCTCTCATCTCGCTCGGCATGACTCTCCCTATGCAATACACCTGCTCTCTCTGATGATCCTCCACTGACCGATAGGTCGCATATGTAACTGTCGCTCCTCTGATAGGAAGATGAAGTATACGGTACACATCCTCAAGTGTGACCGTCAGCTCTCCTACTGGAAGGTGAAAAGTGCATGTGTCAGGATCCCATCGCTCCATCAAGGCCATCAGCATCGCAGGATGAAATCGAATGGCCGGCATCAGAATCATAGACCACAATCCTACAATCAATAGTGTGTCTCTCTCTGACTGAGTCAGCCGCGGAATCTGATCTCGCAAAGTGCGAAGAATATGTCCCACTGTATGCTCTCTCATGTACGGGAGACCCTACAACATGAAAACATGACCGTAATCAGTACTCGATCATCAAAATCACAAATGCAAACTGTCGCACATTGTATGCTAGCCTTGTAACCCCTCGGCAGGCCCTGATTGGGGACCATGGCGCCCTAAGGGGACCATGGCGCCCTGAAGGGACCATGGCACCCCTGTCAGGGACCATGGCGCCCTGAGGGGACCAGGGCCCCCACAGGGACCATGGTGCCCTAGGTGGGCCCCAGTCAGCCTCAAGGCTTGCATACGATCACAAAAAAGTCAAACATGCGAAAAATCAAAAGTCAAACGTTCAGTCAACTCACCTCGTCCAGTGGCTCATCGTCGATCACGGCCTGGCGCAAGATCTTGATCCTCGTGGGACGCTCCGGTCATCGTGAAGGCATGATGATGGCTAGGTGGGCTCCGCTGCACTAAATAGTATTCTGAAATCGACAAAGTGATGAATACAAGTGTCACTTTCGAGGTATATACTCTCGTTTGTTTGTTCTTACTTTGTGAAACCCTAATTTTTCCTCTCTCATTCATCTTATCATAACTTGAGTTTGGGAGATGCGATTTTCGAGCCGTTTGTTGCGTTGGAATCATATTTTCCGTCTCCTACTCTCGGGATGTTCCAAAAAGTGCTCTGATGAAGCCTATTTAGTGAACACCCCTCATCAATACTATCTTACACAATTTGTCGCAAGTAAACATGCTACCCTGTTTCACCTCCCTAATAAGCAAGTCAAAACAGGGGGGGGCATATAGCTACTCACAGATTTCATCACTTTCCTTAGTAAGCATTAGGTGATTTTGTGATCTAATGTGTGTTTTGTAGGGTGCGGTTCCTAACTGTGTACTGCAGATACCGCTGGGGGCTTCGTCCGACAACTTATGGATATATCCTTTTTCAAATAATGTTTACTTTTTTGTACTTTAGCTTGCATATGCACGTAGTACTCATATGACCGCTAAAGTGGGGGCTAAATGTAGCGTCGTAAATTGTACGCACTCGCTAGGGTGGTACAATTTCACACCTAGTTTAGCACCCACCTTAGTGCATTTTTACATCCTGCATAGCATTTCTCCTTAAGCACTTAATTAATCGAATTAATTAGGTCTAAGGTCCTATCTCATCATTCTCTACATCATAAAGTTGGGCCCTTTCACTAAAGCGTGCCCTTCGCATTTTATTCCTCGAATACATCCCTCAATCAAAAACCCTAATTAAGTCCTATTTCGAACTTGGGGGCTTGATTTCGGGGTCAAAACATCTCGAAATCACCTGTAACTTCGGGATTCTCTCTAAAATCATCATATCCGACGACCCTGAAAATTTGGTGAAAAGTTGTCAGGACCGTGGCGCCCGGAGTGCACATGGTCCCGGACATTTTTCCCGAAATTTTAGGAGCACGATCCAATCATAAAATAAAGCTTAACCCCAAGAAATTGGCGGGATATTCAATCTCTAGGTCGGCCAAAATACGAATTTACGATCTAGGGTTTCCTACATAAGAGCTCTCTTTCTTCATTGGAAGGGATCCGATTTTGGTTTTCAGGAACTTCATATGCAGCAAAAGGGCAGATCTTGGAAGACTTCAACAACATTCAACATCATTCTATCAAGCATCTATCAAATTCATTCATCCACTTAGGGCTTGGAAGACATTGAAGAACAATAGGAGATTACCGACTGAAGATTGGCTTGTACTCCTCCCTTGAGGGTTGGGTATGATTTCATATTGTTTTCATGTCTTTGGATAAGCTTTGACACATCATTTATTCATGCTTTAGATCACATTGCATCTTGATTTAGAGCATTTACATTATCATTTACAAGCAATTAGGGTTTACTTTCTAGGTTGCTCTAGTTTGCTTTCTTGCATTTTAGGACCTTGCACACACACTAGGTCTGCACACACAATACATTTTACAAAACAACTTGGCTATTCGTGGAGGTGGAAATCACCGAAGCGGGGGTTTGACTAAGGTAAAACCCTATATAGCCGCCCATCCCCCCTTTTTCAGATATCATTGCAGGTTTTGGGAATCGTATGATGCCGCGGGATACAGATCCGAAGAGAGAAGGTCGAGACAGCACTCTGTGTCAAGTTGCAGAGCAGAAGACTAGGACAGGGGCGCTGGGCGCCCTGGTCTTGCCAGGACAGGGGCGCTGGGTGCCCTGGTCCCTGGGACAGAGGCGCTGGGCGCCCTGCTCCTCCGGACAGACAGCTTTCAGACAGCTTCCCGACAGTGTTTTAGAGTGCAGAACAACAGTTTCCGGTGTAGTTTTCAGGACAGTGGCGCCCGCGCTCCCGTCCTGAACATTTTCAGTCCGATTTTGATTCCGGGTACACATCTGCATTCTTATTTCATCCTTGTATTTACAACTGTTCATTGTTTAATCTCAATTCTGCAATCTTGTTATTAGTTCATACTTGCATTTTGGGATTAGGGTTTGAACTTGTATCATTTTAACTTTCAATTTCAACAAGGGAATAGAAATCCTAATAGATATCTCGTGGCTCTCTCTTTCACCAAAAGAAGTAGCCAATTGTGTGATATCTCTAGGCTCTTTCGTATTTCGTAATGTGTGTCAAAAGGTAGGATTAGGGCATGTTAACCTAGTCTCGCTTTTTCCCCTACACATAATTATATCGCGTGTTACCTATACCAGTTAGGATTGCTCTTTATCTGTTTACCGGTTATCTCTTACGTTGTATCTACTGGTTGTCGGTATCTTGCATGGTGTTTTGTGTTATAGGCTACAAGGCGGGGATGTCCTTCATTGGATCTGCCTACCTTGGTTGTGTCAGCAATTAAGTTTCTATAGGACAACTAAGAGGGGAGGTGAGTCAGTATTCCCACAGATATATATATAAAAGGAAACTTTTAGCAATACCTGCAGAAATGTTAAACTTCATCTATCATACTAAAGAGATATAGAACTGCAAAAGTAGAATAGTCATGAAGAACACAATCACAAGAGAAACACTAGATTTTATACGTGGAAAACCCAAATGGGAAAAACCACAGAGAGTGTTAACTCTCGGGAGTATATAACTAGTTATATGGTGTTTATAAAGGAGTGTCTCATTGCTAGATTACAAAACGGCTCACAGTCGGATTGCTCACTGCAAAGATACAAAAGAACAACTCACTATTAGAATGATCACTACAATTGAAAAGGTTGAACTAAAAAGGATTGCATCTCCAAATGCATGAGATCAGTTCTAAGATTAAGCTCATATCACAATTCACAAACCCTATAGTAGATGCAGTTAAAGATCTTTGTACAATTGTCCTATAGTAGGTCTGGTGAAGAACTACTGCACCATTGCAACACTATCTACCTTTGCTATCCGTAACTCATACTACACACTCTACTTCTCTCTATCTTCCGCATACACACCTCATATACTTTCTCAATCTTTTTTCACACATACTCTCACTACCATACACACACTACTACATATATATATATATATATATACCAAAGGATACAAACATGAAATAGTGTGTTGGCCAAGTCCAACACATTATCCTTCATAAACAAGACACTCACATCAACCTCCACAAGACCTCTACATGCTTCCTTTTTCATACTTCATTTGCCAATGCATATATCGATATTATCGAAATGGGGCAGGGTCATCCGAACCCAAAGATACTAAACCGTTATCATGAAATTAAGCATAACATCTCCAATCTTCCAAAGATATAGACTCCATAGATACCAAGAATACCACAACACAAAACTCAGAGAGATACTATTTTCATGACAAAAATAGCTAATACTAGAACTCGTAACTGACACTGGGACTAATGAGAACTCAAAATTCTAGAACAAAGATCTTCTAGATATTACCTCATCATATCACCTCTATCTAACTGCATCATAAAATCTTTCCATAACAAAGAACTGCACATATATACTACATAAGTACCAAGACCAATCTAGATAACATATAATTGTAGATACTATTTAGTCCAAATCAAATAGCTAGTTTGACATGAATAACAACAATATTCACACAAGTCTAACAATCTCCCCCTTTGTCATTAATGGAAAAACATATCCAAAACATATCTTTGTATGACACCTCCCCCTTTCTTATGCAACTCCTCAAATCCAAGAAACCACATTCCTTTCTCCCCCTTTTGACATCAAGGACAAAGGTTGCCTTTGATGAAAAAAAGAAGGAAGAAAATGATAATATATACAACTACAAAAATGTCAAAAAATGAATACCACACAAGAACCTTCAGTTGCTCTTCTTCAGAAAGATAAGCTTTTATTTCTCATTCAAATTTGAAAGAAGAACTTCCCAAGAATTTATGGCTAGTTTAATGCTAACTAAAAGGCTTCTGCATTCCACCAACAGATCACCTACATGAGAAAAATTATCTAGAGCAGATGGGCTCTACTCATACTCCACTGTACTTCCAAGCAACATTGAAAAAATGCTTTAAGGTAAAAGCACAATGTTGTGTCACACTTTAATAAAGGAGCCAGCCAAAACAACTAAATGTTGGAAATGTGTCTCGAATTAACTTGACTTGTGTTCAGACTGATCGGAGTAACCTATCCCAATGGAACAGTTGTTGGAGTGACTCTTGCCGATGGGCCGATGGAATCCTCTTCTTGTGATTGGGCTCTCGGGTGAGCAAATCGAGAAGATCCAATGACAGATCTAAGGAAGATCAATGGTGGAGTAAAATTTTAGGACTATCAGCGACTATCGTTGTATCGAGGTTGTGAGGTGCCCAAAATGTTATCCCTCATGACATGACGAACAAGTGGTGGGACCCAGAAGGAGAGCGGCTAAGGTGAGTTAAAGGTCAATTAGATCATAGATGATCGAACAACGATCGCAGAAGATTCGATAGTGGTCACTAGGTCACGATGGGAAATTGCTCATTAGACTTTCCACCGCGATCCGATGACAAAGAAGAGCTTCATTCCGGTAGTTAGTGAGGTCATGCTAAGGTGGCAGGACAGGGACTCTAGAGCCAATCAGGAAGTGACACGTATCATAAGTGAGCGGCCCAGGTGAGATAATGGTCGAGTAGATCAAGGTTGATCCAACGGTGGTCGCTAGGTCATGATGGAAAACTGCTCGTTAGAATATCCATTGCGACCCAGTGACAAAGAAGAGTTTCATTCCGGGTGGTTAGTGAGGTTGTGCTAAGGTGGCAGGGCAGGGACCCCAGAGCCAATCAGGTGGTGCCACATGGTGGAGCCGCATTAGTGAAGTCGTTGGTTCATCGGGAGATCAGAGCAATTCTTTTGTGGTCTTTTCAATGATCGATGGAGTAGAGACTGACTATGGGTGTGCACTCAAACTGGAGTCCAAAAGATAAACACTTGGACATTGAAGATGGTCTTGTCGGTGTATATGAATACGAACTGACCCGACTTTCGGGTGCATGTGGGATATTGTGTTTCTCATAAATGCAAACTGACACAGACGGTTAGACTTCAAATTGTTGGTGCAGTTGCTCAAATGAACTGTCAATAATCTGATATATGAAGCCATTGGATAACTATGGTGAAGGTGACTGATATCCGAGATCCGATTGTAGTGTCTAGTTCGTGAGAATCTGAGAACGAATACCTGTAGTTGTAAACTGAAACTTTATTGTAAATTCATTTACTGGAAATAAAGTGTTTCAACTATTGGTAGTGGGTTTTTTCCCGAAAGGGTTTTCCCACATAATTCTTGGTGTTCTATCTCTATGTTGATTCTATGTGTTTTGTCTATGTTATTCTTAGCATTCTGTAAAAGTTTTAAACTGCATTCTTGCATGATCTTCCCTATTAATTGACATTAGGAAGGCATTTCTGCACTATCTTTCCTTACACTAAAATTGTTTAACTTCGATCACATAAAAGTGACATTTCTAAATTGAATATTGAAATGATGTAAATTGATCAAATGTAGTAATATGAATGAAATTTATGTTTGTTATTTTTTAAAAAAAATTGGAGAAGAATTGATATTCTTTTAATAAATTCAAAGACAGATTTTTCATTGCTGAAAATCAGGGGTTCTAGTTGGCTCCACCAAAAAAAATGAAAATGAACTTTTTTTTATTTTTTTATTTTTTCCAAATAGAGAACATATATATGCAGTGTTAAAAAAAAAATTAATTTTGATGTATATTTTTCTCGTTATAATATATTTGAAGTCCAACATCGTGAAATTTGATAGTTTTCATTTGAACTCACCTTTTGACTACTACATTTATCATTAAGCAAAATAAAAAATACTCTTTTTGAGAAGATTCTCTCACCTAGTGAAAAATATTTTTTTAATGTTTTCAGTATCATTTAATATTTTTTTTAATTTCTAATCAGCCTCTTTTTGAACTTTAAAAATCTACTCACAATGTTTAATTAATAAAAAATATTAAAATTATTCAAAATAATAAAAATTATATATCTCTAGATCTGTGACTTCAAGCTCTACAAAAGGGTATTTTTTTATTTTTGTAAAAAAATATTCTGCTTGAAGAAAAAATGAGTAGAAGTGAAAAGTTTCAGAAATATAGAGTTTTTGACCTTTTTTTGCCACATCACATGACACATAGGATAGTCTGACCGAACTAAGTCCAGTTGAACTCAATCCAACTGAACTACCCTTAGTTCTAATATAAAAAAATATAATTTTTTTTTTATGGTGCCATTTGAACTAAGGTTCGATCGGACTCCCGATGCCACGTAGGCACCACGTGGTGCCACATGGCCCAGGGTTAGTCCGAGCGAACTACCCTCCATTGGTCCAAAGTGTGACACAGCTCCATGCTTTGGCCCTCTGATATTTCAGCCTCAACAATCTACATCACCTTCCAAAACATGTTCACAAAATCTTCTTTCTGGCTTTGCAAGAATAATAGTTCAGCTTGAACAAAGTTGATTCTTTTCCTCTACTCAGCATCCTTGTCATCCAAAAAATCAAAAGATTTTTTTTAAATTGTCTACTCATTTCCAATAGCATCAATTTTTCTTTTGTCCTTCACTGCAGCTGTCAACCAAGAGATACAATACCTATAGACTCTACTAGCACTACGGATATAGTTTCTCAATTCCTCAATACATGATGATAAGATATTTTGCACATCAACACATTTGTTCAACAGATTCTACATATCCAAACCTTTTTCTTCAGATATTCTACCCTCAATAGATTGCTCAGAGAATTTCTCCTATAGAACCTCATTCAGGGATTTTGGAAGTAAATTACTGATATTCTTTATGCTCATGTTATTCGAGTCAAATGATTCAATAAAGTGCTTTCAATTCTATCTGACTCAATTGATGTCAGCCACATCACACCAATTTTCTTGATTCCATCTACGTTGTCCACTAATTTCAAAAAATTAGATTCACCATCTATTTCTCCAACTTCCTGATCTACAACTGCCAAATCTCCTCCAACTATAGGAGACTTTGGATTTTCAATCACTACAATATCCTCTACTTTTCTTTTCTTTGACTTCAAAATAGTGATAGGAACAAACTATCTTCTTTTCTTGTTTCAAGAGGAAGAACCAGAAACAAAAGATATTGGGCCAACACTCCACGTGTCCAAAAAGGATTTGAAATAGGCATCACAGACTTCCTCTTTATTATTCAGACTATTCAAAAATCTAAATATTTGTCTTGTAATTTGTAACTCTTCCTATTCACTTCAATTGGATTATGATTTTGACTAATACCATGGTTTCTACAATGATTTTCTTTATGACCAAACCTCTTGCAACTCATGGGGGATTCACTAAATAGGCAATATCATATCACATGTGTTCATATTGGGGGTTTAATATCCCAAAAATGAGGGTGCAATATATTGCCCATCAGTGAAAATAGGGGGGTTTTTAATTTGAGTTATGAAAAAATATAATATTTTGTGCAAATAGGGGGGCTTTTAATTTAGGCTGTGTATTGGGAGGGGGTGGAAAAAAAGGATTTTAGGACAATATTTTTTGAAAATAGGGGGATTCTTTAGTATGCCATGAACGCAGGTTATATAACCCACATTTACTAAGTGAAGCCCTCGTGTTGCAACTATAACACTAAATGCTTATGTAGCTTACTGCCCTATGTCCAAATTTATTGCATTGAAAACAATAGCCATTAAAAGATGTGTACCTTTTTGCATTAGGTTGTCGAACTAGTGGTGCTCTTGCATTATAGTTCTGATTCCAAGATTTTCTCTCATCTTCTAACTTCTTCTCCACTTCATCTTTGACTTCTTTGTTTTCCTTTTTGTCATTTTGATCCAAACACATACCAAGTTGAAAGCCAAGTTCGATCTTATCCAAGTTAACTTGTTGCATGCTGATCAAATCTTCCAGGATCTTACTACTATCAAGGATTTTAATTTCTCCTTCCAAATTCTTCACCTCTTCCTCTATCTTTTCACATTCTTCAGACTTCTCCTTGATTGTTTCTATCAAGGATTTCTCTGTCTTGTCTTTCTCCTCAATCTTCTGCACTAGATCTTTAATAGTCTCATTCACCTTCTTCAATTGATTATTAACCTCCTTATGCCTCAATTTGAATTTTTGGATTTTATCTCTTAGCTTCTGCTCACATTTATTTGATATCTTCACATTCTCTTTCAATTCTTCATTCTCTAATTCAAAACTTTCCAAACCTTCAAAGGTTGTCTTCAAATATTCATCCATCTAAAAATCTCTAGTCATGCATATAGGTGTCATGAGTAAACCAACATGGATCTCCCTCAAGTAGTTAATCTTTCAAGAAAGGGACCAAAGCTCTAATACCAATTATTGACTAGGTTGAAAAGACCAAAATACTTAGAGGGGGGTGATTTAGTATTCCTACAAATATATATAAAAAGAAACTTTTACCAATACCTTAATCTTTTTACAGAAATATCAAACTTCATCTATCATACTAAACAGATATAAAACTACAAAAGTAGAATAATCATGAAGAACACAACCATAGCCGAAACATTGGACTTTATACATGGAAAATCCAAATGGGAAAAACCATGAAGAGTGTTAACTCTCAAGAAAATATAACTAATTATATGGTGTTTACAAAGGAGTGGCTCACTACCAGATTGCAAAACCACTCACTATTAGAATGCTCACTGCAAAGATACAAAAGAATGACTCACTGTCAGAATGGTCATTGCAACATAAAGGGTTGAACTAAAAAGGATTGCATCTCAAAATGCATGACATCAGTTCTAAGATTAAGCTTAGCTCACAATTCACAAACCCTGCAGTAGATCCAGTTAAATATC
Source organism: Cryptomeria japonica (assembly GCF_030272615.1). Classification (NCBI taxonomy): domain Eukaryota; kingdom Viridiplantae; phylum Streptophyta; class Pinopsida; order Cupressales; family Cupressaceae; genus Cryptomeria; species Cryptomeria japonica. The sequence goes on from NC_081414.1 coordinate 245,979,082, forward strand.
TCTGTACAATTATCTTGCAATAGGTCCGGTGAAGAACTACTGCACCACTACAACATTATCTTCCTTTGTTGTCCACAACTCACACTACACACTCTCCTTCTCTGCTATATTTCACATACACACCTCATATACTTTCTCAATCTCTTTTTCACACATACTCTCACTACCATACATACAATACTACGAACACACACACACACACACACACACAGATATATATTTATATATATATATATATATATATATATATACACACACACACCAGATGATACAAACATGAAATAGTGTGTCGGCCAATCCCCACACATTATCCATCATAAACAGGACACTTACTTCCATGGGGGCTTCACTTAGTGAACCTGAGTTATTACGGGGGCTTTTCTACATGCTTCCTTTTCTATACTTTATTTGCCAATGCATATACCGATATTATCGGATTGGGGCAGGGTCATCTGGACCCAAGGATATTAACCCGTTATTATAAAATTAAGCATAACATCTCCAATCTTCCAAAGATATAGACTCCATGCATACCAAGAATACCGCAACATGAAACTCAAAGAGACTACTATCTTGACTAAAATAGATCATACTGGAACTCATAATTGACACCAGGAGTAATGAGAAATCAAAATTCTGGAATGAAGATCTTCTAGAGATTACCTCAACATATCACCTTCATATAACTGCATCATAAGATCTGCCCATATCAAAGAACTATGTTGGCATATGATGAACTGGCATGTTGATATGATGATAATGTATGTTGTCATTGATGTCAATAAGTGTAACTGAATCAGTATGAAGAAATGCAGTGAACCGGTGTCGGGGTTTCACTAAGTGTGACTACTAGCTGGTAGTCTCAGCTCTAGGGTTTCCGGTTTGGCAATCCAGCTTGTGCGATGCAACCGATTACATTCTATGATGAGTTATCTAAGAGATGAAGATGAGATCAAGGTGCCACGTCAACTTTGTGCATGTGAAGGATTTCCTTGAGGATATTGCATGAGAAGATCGACTACATTAAAAGTCTACCTTGGGAATGAACATTCTTCTTGGCGGTATGAGAAGAAAGCGTGATGAGTTACTAATTCCCATGTGCGGTGAAGAATGAATGATGCATATTGTCTTGTGATCTGTTTGAGATTGTATTTCTCTATGCAAAATGTTTGGACGGTCAGGATTGGACCGTTTGTATTGTAAACCTAAGATGCTTAAGGTTTAGGGTTTATTCTACCGACCTAGTTGTTGTCTATAAGGTCAATGATGTTTGTTATTGTAGGTTGTTGGCAAATGTTGTGTGTGTATCCAAGTGATGAGATACTTGCCAGACCAGTAAGAGAAAACTGTAGAGTGTGATTGCAGAAGTAGAGGAACTAAAAAGGATCTTCCTTGGCATGTAGTGTTGTTATCAGATCAAAGTTTTTACCTATTGTCTTCTAACCATTTCAACAGTTGGAAAATCCCTTTACCAGGTAGCTTTAACAGGCTTACTGTAAATCCTCTAACTAGGTGACTCAAGTTTATTGAGTTCTTTAAATCCTCTAGCAAGGTAACCTTTAATAAGGTTTCAACCTTTAATAGGGTATATAGCCATCCCTTAACCGGGTGATCTTTAATAGGATCGGTTCCTAGCAAAACCTTATTGTAAAGTCTTTAACCGGACTAGGCTCCTAACAAAGCAAGCTTCAAAAGAGTTCAAAAACAAGCTTGTGGGTATTCATCCCCACCGTGGTCTTTCCCATTTGAATTTCCACGTGAAAAATCTGTGTGTCATGTGTTGTGCATTTTTCGTGTAATGATTAAGGGTTCTTTGTTTGAGTGATTAGAGTTATTAGGTTATGGTATTACTATTATACCACATGCATATGTTTATTGATGAAGTTGTTATCAAGTATTGAATGTATTTGAAGTGTTCAGACTTATTAGTTTATGTTGTCTGAAGTCTTACTATGTTTAACCGGTATTTCCATGGTTAAGTTCAGTCATGAAGACAACCGGTTGGTATTGCTTTAACTTGATAAGTTGTTGAGAAAGTTTTGTCTGTATTGATTCACCCCCCTCTCGGTACCAGTTAGGGTATCTGTTGTTCATTATTATTCATCAAACTACACATATCGACTACATATGGTATCCAGACCAATCTAGATAACATAGAACTGCATATACTATCTGGTCCAAACCGGATAGCTAATTTGACATCAATGACAACAATATTCGCACAAGTCTAACAATGTGTCTGTTAGTTTTTTCCTTCTATTTGTTTGTTTAGTCTAGTATGGTCTTTGGGCTTTATGGTGTTTAGTTTTCAGTGTTGACTAATTTATATTCTTTTTTGGCAGTTGGTACTCTATTTTTGGCATCTCCAGTCCCTAGGTTTCTTCACTATAGTGGTTATCTAAAGGTTCAGGCCTCTGCCAGTTTAATCTAATAAAAACAATCACTTTTGCATGTCTCACCCACAAAGGTGACATTAATCTTTAATTTCATCCACACTTTTTAATGTCCATGTGGTCTCGCCAATAGAATGAAGGTAAATAATGTTGGGTGGCAAAACAACCCACGTGTCTTGTCAATTGTGTCATGGCTCAAAGAAAACTAAACTTTTATTCAATTAAAATGTTCAGTGTTGTAGCTCATTATATAGAAGTTTCTCTATCTGAAATCCTAATTTGAACAAGTCACAATAAATGACTAACCTAATATTTTTGTATTGAATTCTGCAAATTGAGTGCGATTATTAATGAACAACAAAACCTGGTCAAAAAAATTCTCGACATGAGACCCTTTTGGTGGGGGTTCCCCACCTAAAAAAACCTATTGTCTAATAGTAATATTTATTTTTTATTTGAGAAAAATATTGTAATGATAATATTATATTAATAATGTGTATTTTGTATTATTATAGGGGAAGGATCCTCATAGCCACCCACCCTAACTGTGTGTATCATAATCTCTTAAATGATACATTGAATTTTGACCAAAAAAAAAAGGTTTCTTTCTATGTGACGTAAGAGATTAAATCTATTGTTTTAGTTTTTGGTTACTTAGGATGAATATATAAGGACTTGTTATATGCACAAAGGTCAAAAAGTGGTCAATTAGAGGTGACACTCGATACCTTTTCATTAATGACCTAATAACCATGCACTACCACCACCTCAAGAACTTTCACAACTAATCCAATATATATTCCTCTAACAACTATTTTCAACCAATATATTGTGTGCCATTAAAAAATTACACAACTCTTCCAATCAAATAATCAGAATTCAAATACTATGTGTACAAGTGGGTAGATATTGGTACATGGGGAATATTTGAGTGGGTTTTCAATCGAAATGTATTGATTTTTTTATTTTTTTTAATATAATAATTGAAAAATTAGATTGAAAAGGAATGGACAATTATTAGAACATGGACATTGAGACCTTTCCCTTAATTATAATAATAATTAAAAAAATAATTAAAAAAGAATATAAAGATTAGTTTATTTATATTTAGGTTATAGTTATCATATATAACCTAGCTAGTGATCAATTTATCTATGTGAAGAACAACAAAATTAAGGATATATTGAATTTATTCTCCCAACACCCATTGAACCGCATAGAAAATTAGCCCATTTCAAGTCCTAAACATAGATTGTAGCTACATATATGTCACTTTACCTAGAAAGGCCATTTGGTATTGGATTCTTAAGGGTTGAACACAAGTGAATATAAAACAAGCAAACCGAAGAAAAATGAGAAACGATTTTCAAACTCAGATGTATACTCAATGTCTAATAAGAAAGCCTGACTCAAATTAATTCTCACATGAACAAAATAGGTGAGGTATTGTTAATAAAAAATTGCTTAAAATTATCACTCTTTTGAGAATGGTAGTCTCTGATTGTTCAATTTAAGGGTTATCCGTAACACCATTATGAAAGAAGGAAGATTTTCATTGAAGAGATTTGCTCACTTGTGAGAACGTCAGCACACAAGTGTTGGCGTTACCAGTTATTCTGTGGAATCCTTATGCCAAAGGGAACATTTTCATGTCGATCGCTAAATGTGTCTACTTTTACCTTTCTCTTCATATGCTTTGTTATATTTTGTAGTTTCAAATCCCATTAATGTGGCTTGAAGGCAAATATCTCATTAGTAGAACATTGAATAGTGGACACATTCCTTTTTAAAACCATTATTTTAGAGATTTAGTAATATTTTATCATGTGTAATTTTATCAAGAAACATGATATTTTGATAGCTTATCAATCAAAAAGCGAGTGACATTTTGATAGTTTAGCAGTCAAAAACAAGAAAGAAGTGTGAAAGATCATAGGAACAACCTCTAACACATAAACAATGAAGGAAGCACACAAAATCAACAAGTGAGCATAAATGAACAAATCAAACAAAAAAAACAAAAGTGTCGAAATCACACGAGTGCATCTGTTGCTCTTGTCCTTCTTGTCACTTGTGTGGGATGGCTCTTAGAATCATAACACAATTCAAAAAGTATGATATCACAAGAATTCAAAGATCGCGATTGTTGATGATTGAGAATGAGGTTTAATTTATAGATTTTTGAGATTTGAATCAATGATCAAGATTGAAAGTTAACAGAAAGATCAATGGTGTTTATACAAGTTAGTTGGGAAATGATTACTCATATACCTAAGGTTGATTGGCAAGATAATTTAGCGGACTTAGTTAGTGGATAGATGGATTAGTTAAAAAATGATTTCAATAAAGGTGGACTAACTAACTAGTTAAAAAAAGGTCATTCATGAGGGACTAGTGGAACTAAGAGTCAGTGACAATTAGCCATTTTTGACATGTTACAGGAAAATGAATTAAATTATCATTTCATTCCATTTTGAGGAAATTTGATTTTTGAAAATGAAATTTGACATATGAGAGAACTTAAATAAATTAAGATTTTTTTTTAAATGAGAGGACATAATTAGTGTTGGATTTTGCGAAAAGCGAGAACCAAGCCAAGATCTAATGTCGGTCATAGATCACATGCACCTCCAAGCAACAAATGATCAAATATCAAAATAGCTGAATGAAGAGAAATCTGAAATGAGAGAAAAATAGAGACAAAGAAAAGAATTTTGAAAAGACTCTTGCTGAGCTATCATTGAACTAGTAAAGGTGAGAGTGTATTACTTATTATATAGAAAAATAATCACATATACATGTAAGAGGTGTATTAACTCCCACTCCCCATTAAAAGTGGGAGGTTTAACCTACTTGGTAAATGTTGAAACTTGTGGCATAACCTCCTTATAGGAAAACAAAAAAGGAGTTATAAAGTTGGCACACAAAGCCAAAAGAGGGTGAGAAACCCAACTACCCTAGAACCCACTTAGGAAATGACAAAATAGTATAGTTATGTGGAGTGGCACAACAAACCAAAAGAGGGTGTCTAACTCAACTACCCATGAGTAGATGGGAGCTACACGTGTAGCTAAATTATTCATCCACGTGTCCTCATATTAACCACTCCTTGTAACCTACGTAAACTTAAATAATATATGTAGGAAAAAAAATACCCCCTAACATTAGGAAAAATAAAAAACCTACACTAACAACCCCTTTTAAGTGTAATATAGATGGGTGAAATCACGGGTCTCAATAAACGAGGCCATGTTAGGTACCCATGTACATAGAGATCCCCTCAAAAGATGAAACCCCCCCTTAAGAGGAATATGCCCCCGAGAGAGAGAGAGAGGAATATACCCCCAAGAGAGAGAGAGAGAGAGAAAGAGAGGACTAAGAAGCCCCTCTTGAAGTAGACACCCATCGTATCCCAAGCAAAGCTTGCAAATGAATGAACTAACTTTCAATGAAGGTTTTGGTGAGGATGTCTATAGTCTACTCCAATGTAGAACAATACTTAAGATCAATGATGCCTTCTTGAATTAGCTCCCTTATGTAGTGCATATATATCTCATTGTGCTTCATCTTTTGGTGATGAAATAGATTTCTAGAGATCTGTATAGCACTCTAATTATCACAAAAGATGATTGTACATAGGATTTTTGACTGGAATACCAGACTTAGTGAGAATATTCTGAAGCCAAATAGCCTCAATGGTTGCATTGATTGTCCCTCTATACTCAACCTCTGTTGAGGAAAGAGCAATTGCAAACTGCTTCTTGTTCAACCAACAAACTAGATTGGAACCAAGTGAGAAGAAATACTGTGAAGTAAACTTGCAATCCTGGGAATCACTTGCCCAATCTGAATCTGTATATCCCACCAAGTCAGTATCCACACCTACTACATACTGAATTCCATAATTTTGAGTACCCTAAATTTAGCGGAGAATCCACTTAGCTACTTTCAAATCCAACTCATGTGGCTCTTACATAAATTGAGAAACCATGCCCACAACATATGAAATGTCATGTTTCTTATGAGTCATGTAGATGAGACTCCCAACAAGTTGTCACTATAAAGTGCCATCAACCAAGGGTGAAGAGCACTTAGCCTCAAGTTTGACCCTTGACAAAAATGGAGTTGATGAAGGCTTATAGTCAACCATGCAAAATATAGAGTGCATACTTGGGTTGTCCAAGGAATATACCTAAAGATGACTGAGTGATATCAATCCCCAAGAAATAATGCAAAAGACCAAAGTTTGACATCAAAAATCTCCTATAGAGCAGTTTTCACTACTTTGACGATGGATGAGTGGCTCCTAGTGATCAACAAGTCATCAACATAGAGAACCAGAAATGTGAGTGTTTCATCCTATTGAAAAATGTATATGTCAGGATTAGGATGGGATTGAGTGAAATCATCAAAAGGAATGAGTCCATCTTGGCATACGAAGCTCAAGGAGCCTATTTGAGGCCATAGAAAGACTTTTGAAGTTAACACACAAGTGAAGGATCTTGAACAAACCCCTATGGTTGCTCCATGTATATTTCCTCCTAAAGTTCACCATGAAGAAAAGAACTCTTCACATCCATCTAATGAACTTCCAAGGAAAAGTTGAATGTAATTCATCTTAGCAACTGGTGCAAAAGTCTCACAGTAGTCAATGCTGAGAACTTGGAAGAATCCTTTTGCTACCAAGTGAGCCTTATACTTATCAACTGACCCATCTGCTGCAAATTTTGTTCGATAAATCAACTTGCATCAAACAAGTTTTCTTCCCTTAGGAAGAGGGACTAAATCCCATGTGTGATTCATTTCCAAGGAATTTAACTCTTCTTGCATTTCAGAATCCCACTAAGGAACACCTGAAGCTTCTTGAAAAGACTATGGATCTGAAATTCAAGCAATTGAGAGATGTGGAGCCTACTGAAATTGTGACCTTGTTCTTCTTGTATCCGATGGATCACCCAACCAATCACTTGTTGACTCAAATATTTTTTGAGCCCAAAAAGGCACTAAGGCTTGAGATTTTGGGGGAGAATCATCAACCTTTGAATGAGGACTAAGAGAGAAATGTGAATCTTCATCATCATTGTCACCATTTGAAGTGGAGGAAAAAGACTCCACATCAAGATTAGGAGGATTAAGATCCTCTGAAGAGTTGTCATCATGATTCAATATCTCCAATGTGATAGTGGATGGAGAAGTAGTATGAGAAGAACTATAAGAACTCTCCTCAAAATGAACATTCCTCTCAATGAACAACTCATGAGTGGTGGGATAGAAAAGCGTATACCCTTTGACATTATCTGGATACCCAACAAATATGTAAGGATTTCTCTACGGATCCATAGCCTTGTGCTTCTCTACTAGAATGAGAGCCCATCCAAGAGAACCAAACACTTTGAAGTGCTTAATTGTGGGTTTTCAACTAGTCCAAGCTTGAAAAGGAGTTACCCTCTTCACAACTTTGTGAGGAACTTGATTTTGGATGTAACATGCACAATTGATGGCCTATTCCTAGTATTGAGGTGTCAAAGACTTGGAGTGAATCATACAACTAGTCATCTCCTTCAAAGACTTGTTCTTGTGTTCTATAACACCATTCTGTGAAGGACTATATGGAATTGTGTGCTACATGTTGATACCTTTTGAAGCACAAAATTGTTCAAATTGATTATAACATATTCACCCCCATTATTTGTATGCAAAATCTTGATGAACTACCCAAATTATTTCTCTACAAAAACTTTGAAATATAGAAAATTATCAAAGACCTCAAACTTTAGTTTCAGAAAGAAAACCCATGTATATCTTGAAAAGTCGTCAATAAATGTTAGGACATATCTAGCCCTGTTGAAGGATGGTTGTGGAGATGGTCCTACCAAGTAACCATGTTCCAAGTCCAATAGTCAAGTGTAGCTCTCCATGCTTTGCCTTTATCATACTTCTTGAGATGCTTACCAAGAATGCATCCTTGGAAACTTCCATCTAAAAATCGAATAGAAGGCTATCCTGAAACCATGTCCTATTGACTAAGTTGTTGCAAGTAACAATAGTTCAAGTGGCCAAATCATTGATGCCACAAACAACTCACATCATATGCATGAGTGAATAATACTATCAAAGGAGAGTCATGGACAAAGTGAGAAAACTAATAAAATCTAGATTGATGGTATGCTTTTCCCATAGAAATAGTAGATCCATTATGAATTTCACTGATTACCACTATATATTGTGTGAACGCAACTCGCTTTCTAGAACCAGTGTGAGTAATCTGATAAACAAAAAGGAGATTAGTTAATAAAGATGGAACAAAAATGACATCCTCAAGTATTCCTTTGCCCACATCAATAGACCCTCTCTCATGCACTTCAACAAGAGTTTCATCACCCATTAGTATGGCAGGCATAGAACATGGCTCTAAAGAGGTGAAAACGTATTTTGAAGAATCCATGTGGTGTGAAGAACCCGAGTCAGTTATCCAAGAATTTGGTTGTGAAGAAATAGCAACTAAGGTCTTACACTTTCCTTTCCCCTTACTCTTATCTCTATCCTTAGAAGATCCTTTTGATGAGCTCTATTTGACTGAATCAAGCACCTCGATATTATTCTTTTCTAGAAGATGTGAAAGGTGATCAATTTATTTCTTATTAACACTTATTCTCATCATGGCCAGACCTCTTATAGTTGTTGGTCAATTCTGCTGCTAGGATATGTTGTTGTCATTGATGTCAACATATTCCTGCTCTGGTGATTGAAGATTGGTTTATTGGGTTCATGGTTTGGTGTATGGAGTATTTCTAGTCTCACTATATTCTTTTGTACTGGTGTTGGTGATCCGGGAAGCTTAATTGATCATATCATGTGATCCGGTTTTGGAGCTTGTTTATCTAATCAATGCTTTCAAGAGTTCAGTATTTCCTCCAGTATATTTCGGTGTGATCAAATCTTGATCTGAGATTTTGGGATATTGTTTGGGATGGTCTTGTGTATCTTCATTTCAGATGGTTCATGATATGGTACTCCGCAAGTTATATTTCTTTGTGACAATTCTTGTTGTTTGAGTGTTCTTGAATTTCAGACGTTGACAGATGAATATTTGATAAGTGGTGTTAGTGCAAATGTTACTGATGATTCTAACATGCTTTTTGGTGTTTCCTAATTGTGTCTTATTTGTCTTGGTGATCTTGCTAAACCGGTGATGTTCTCTGTGTTATGTAGTTTTCTTGGTGGTGTAGTGTGTTATGGTTGACCTTGGCATCATTTCAGGTGATGTTGCATGTTTGAGAATTTGATTTAGGTCCATGTTATGTCATGTATATAATTATATTGGTTCGGTGGTCAATCTTTGTATCGCGTGATATAATTTTGTAATTGTGAGTTGAGGGTTTAGCCAACCTTGTTATTAAGGTTGATGAATTGTAAAAATAGATAATATATTCATGTAAATTAGGTATTAAAGATTGTGTTTGCATTATTAGAGAGTGGCGTATGTGCGAACAAGGATTCATCTTTCGATGTAGTGCATTGAGGAGAGATTGGTGTTGCAGAGCAAACAATTGTGCTTAATCAGAACTATCATCAGGCATTTGGAGATGCTATTATTTCAATTCATTTCTTTTGCATTGTAGTCTAAATCTTGTTGTAATTCAGTGAGACTTCCCTAAGGGTTATAGCCTTCTAGTTCATTATCTTTTGAACAATGTGCTCTAGGCAGTGTCCCTGAATGCATGTGCATTCCCCATTGTAATATTTTCACATACTACTTCATAGTATAATCTTATTGTGGGTAAATTCCCACCGTGGTTTTTCCCTTAATTGAGTTTTCCACATCAAAATCTTGGTGTTATGTGTTGTGCTATCAATTTTCTTATCTTTTTTATTGTTGCAGTTTATCAGATCTATTTTGTGGTTAAGTTTGTAGATACGATGAAAACTGATTCACCCCCTCCCTCTCACTTTTCCTCCATTGTTGCTACTAACAATTGGTATCAGAGCAAGATCCTCTAGAAGAAGCTTAATTTCTTGAGGAGATCCAGGATGGAAACTAGAACTGGAAGTGTTATCTTTAAAAAGGAGAGTCCAAGATTTGATGGTAGTAACTATGCTATATGGAAAAACCGGATAAAAGTGCACTTGAGATGTCTCAGAGAAGATTATTGGAAGATTACAAAGAATGTCTATTCTGCTCCTCCGAATGGACAAGTTACTGCTGATGAGATCAAGGAAGCTGAACATAACATTAGAGAGAAGGAAACATTGCTAAGTGTCCTAACTGATTCAGAAATGACAAATGTAATGGGACTTTAGATTGCACATGGGATATGAGAGAAGCTTGAGACCCTATATGAAGGAGATAGACAAGTCAAAGTTGCTAAATTGTTGAGTTTGAAAGGGAATATGAGATGTTGAAGATGGGAGAATATGAGAACATATATACCTTTATGGCCAAGGTGAATGATATTGTCCTAGGTATCAGATGTGTTGTTGGAACCCTTGAAGAAGATGAAATTTTTGCTAAGGTGTTGAGATCTTTTCCTCCTACTTACAAACATAAGGTAGCTGCTATAGATGAGATCCAAAGTGTAACTACAGTAACAAGAGATATGTTGGTTGGAAAGATTGCTGCATTTGAGCTCAATGAATTTGGTAAATCACATGGAAAGTCTAAGACAACATTTAGAGAATCTATATCTGGAAAGCAAAAATATGATCCTAATGAATGTAGAATATCTAGATTTGAAAGAGAAAGGAGAGAGATGGAAGAGCAAGAAAGAGAAATGGATGATCTTGAAGATTGATTTCTCGGAGATTGCCTAAAGGAGCTGATAAGTATGATGGAAAATTTCCCTTAAAATATTTCTCTTGCAATAAGGTAGGACATTTTTTTTTCTAAGTGCCCGGAGAGAATGGCTAAGTATGATAGGCATGATAAATTTAATAAGAATGACAAAAATGATAGATGTGAGAAGCATGATAAGACTTACAAGTCTAACTAGAAGTATAGGGATTAGAAGAAATGCTATTATGTTGTTGATGAAGGTGTTACAGATGAAGAATTAGAAGGAGATGAAGTTGTATTTCTTGCCATTAAGGAAGATGGACCAGTACTTATTGATCCCACTAGTTGCACTATTGAGGAGAAAGTTTTAGCTGCTAAAGTTGAAGAAAGGGATGAATGGGTAATTGAAAATGGTTGTTCACATCATATGAACGGTGATAAAATCAAATTTGTTAGTATGGAAAGGTATGATGGTGGAATAGTGAGATTTGAAGATGATAAAGCCTGTGTGATCCATGGTAGAGGTTCTATTTCCTTTGATGGTAAGCATAACATTGATGATGTTCTCTATGTTGAAGGTTTGAAACATAATCTTTTGAGTGTTGGACAAATGGTTGACAAATGTTATGATTTACAATTCAACAATGGTAAATGCAAAATCCTAAATGCCTTTGGTATAGAGATTGCATATGGGACTAAGACTGAAGGTAATATTCTTCATTTGAATGCTGGTGAGAAAAGTTGTTTGATTTCTCAGATTGATGAAAGTTGGTTGTGTCATAGGAGAATGTGTCATGATAACTTCAATTCAATGATTAAGATTAGTTATATTCAAGATATTAGAGTTCTGCCTAAAATTGTTAAGCCTGCTAATCTGGTATGTAAAGAATGTCAATTGGGTAAGCAAACAAGAATTTCTTTCAAGAGAAAATGGTATACATCTGATGGATTGTTAGATCTTGTGCATATTGACCTATGTGGACCTAAAAATGTTAGAAGTGTGTAGGGAGAAAGATATTTTATGTTGCTAATTGATGATTATTCCAAGATGATGTGGGTTGTCTTTTTGAAAGATAAATATGAAACATTAGACAAGTTCAAGATATTCAAAGCAAAGGTTGAGATTGAGTCAGGATTTAAGGTGAAATGTCTAAGATCTGACAGAGGTGGAGAATTTTGTTCTGGTGATTTTGATTCATTCTATGAGAAGCATGGGATTAGAAGACAATTATCTGCTCCTAGAATCCCTCGGTAGAATGGATTTGTTGAAAGGAAGAACATCATTGTTTTGGATGATACAAGGACTATGTCGATTGAAGGAATGTTATGAAGATCTATTGGAGAGAATCTATTAGCATTGTTGTTTACACATTCAACCCAGCTCATATCAAAAGTGATACCGATAAGACTCCTTATGAGTTATGGTTTGGTTATGTTTCTACTGTGAGATATTTTAGAGTATTTGGTAGTAAATGTTATATCAAAAGAGATGAAGGCATAGGAAATTTTGATGAAAGAATAGATGAAGGAATTTTAATGGGATATTCAACAAAGAGTAAAGCCTACCAATGCTACAATAAAAGATTGAAAAAGATAGTGGAAAGTGCAAATGTGAAGGTGGATGAGAACCTTGGAAAAGAGATCAAAACTTGTGGATATAATGATGGTTAGCATGTTGTTCTAAATCTTGTTCAAATTAAAGAATCAAAGCATAATTATCCAATAGAAACTATTAATCTGGATTTTGTTACTGGTGGTGGAGAGGTTCAAGAACCAGAAAATTAGAACAATCAAAAGACTCGGAGGTATGTAAGATTGAATCATTTAGAAACTCAAATTATTGGTGATAAAAATAAAGGTGTGATGACTAGAAGAAGGCTAGCTGCTAAAGAGGTATGTTTGATTTCTAAAGTTAAACCTAAAGATATTGATGAAGCTTTCAAAGATGAAAATTGGATGAGAGCTATGGAAGAAGAATTAGATCAGATTAAAAATAATAACACATGGGAGCTTGTACCTAGACCTAAGGATAAGAATGTGATTGTTACTAAATGGGTATTCATGAATAGATTGAATAGAGTCGGTGAGGTTGTCAAAAATAAAGAAATATTGGTATGCAAAGGATATTCACATAAAGAAGGAATTGGTTATGAGGAGACTTTTTCTCTGGTGGCTAGACTTGAAGTTGTTAGACTATTGCTTGCATATGTTGCCTATAAAGATTTAAAGGTATATTAGATGGATGTCAAATCTTCTTTTTTGAATGGTGATCTTGAGGAAGAAGTCTACATTGAGCAACCTGATGGATTTTCATTATCAGATGATGGAGACATGGTATGTAAAATAAAGAAAACTCTTTATGGCTTGAAGCAAGCCCTTAGAGCCTGGTTTGCTAGATTGGATAAGTATTTGCTCAAATTTGAATTTAATAAAGGGATTGTTGATACTAACCTATATTTTAAAATTGAAAATGATAACATCTTGATTGTTGAAGTCTTTGTTGATGATATTATCTTTGGAGGTGATGATGAATTGAGCATGAAGTTTTCCAGTGATATGGAGAAAGAATTTGAGATGTCTATGATAGGAGAGATGTAATTTTTCTAGGTTTGCAGATTTCATAGATTGGAAAAGGTATTTTTATATCTCAAATTAAATATGTGAAGGAATTGTTGCAAAAGTTTGGGTTAGATGACTCCACAGCGGTTGGAACTCCTATGGTGACTGGTTGCAAATTATCTAAGAATGATGACTCTCAGAAAGCTAATGAGAGTTTGTACATGTCTATGGTTGGTGGACTGCTATATCTTACTTAGAATAGGTTGGACATCATGCATGGTGTGTGCATGGTTGCTAGATTGATAACTCAATGATGAATGAAAAGTACCAAACCGGTACTGAGAGGGAGGGTGAATCAGTACAGACAACATCCAGACCTCAACCGGTTCAGTAGCAATTACTCTAAATGACTGGCAAACAATGACACTGGTTTGAAACACAGTGCAACCGGTAAAACTTAGAACAACTAAAACAATCATAAACCGGTTACTAAGTTTTCCACTCAACTCAAAACTACACTACCATTTCACCCTTATGCATGAACAGGTAATCTATCATCACATCTTCACAATAGCTAGTTCAACATGTTTTATTGACAGGCATAAAACACAGAAACATCATAAGCTTAACAGGCAATAACAAAGCATCACATATGACACACATATTTTTCACGTGGAAACCCAACAGGGAAAAACCATGGTGGGGATGAATACCCACAAGCTTGTTGTTGAACTCTTTGGAAATCTGCTCTGTTAGAAGCCTTGTCCAGTTAAAGACATTACAAAAGGTTCTGCTAGGAACCGATCCTGTTAGAGATCACCCAGTTAAGGGATGGCTACAATACCCGGTTAAGGGTTAAACCCTGTTAAGGGTACCCTGTTAGAGGATTTCAAGAACTCAATAGCTAAAGGATTTACAGAGCTCTCTAGCTTTCCAAATCTCAATAACTCTGAGTTACACTATTAAGGGATTTACAGCAAGCTGGTTAAGGCTACCCTGTTAGGGGATTTTCCAACTGTTGAGGTGGTTAGAGATCAATAGGTATTACAATGATCTGGTAACAACACTCAATGCCAATGTAGATCTGCTTAAGCTCCTCTTCACCTTCTGCACTTACACTCTGCAGGTATCACTTCTCTCCTTTGGTCTATCAAAGATCTCGTATCCCTTCTCTTGGATACTCACACCCAGCTTTTGCCAACAACCTCTAAAAGAGTCACAAAGTCGACCTTATAGGACAACAGACAGGTCGGTAGCATAAACTCTAAACCCTAGACCTGTTAGGTAAAGAAATTCAAACGATTCAATCCTGACCATTGATCATACTGTATTGAATGCAACAATCTTGACCCAATCTCAAGACATTCTCCATCATTTTTTTTCCACCAATTTCATGGCGGCTGATAACCCATCACACATTATCACCATTTACAAACTTCGCACATTCCCAAGGTAGATAGGAACAATCTCCTTTATGCAAGATCTTTCACACGCACAAGGCTGACGTGGCAACATGATCTGTTCTTCATTACAATGCTAACTCATCACACAATGTCACCGATTGAGCCATACAGGCTTGAAGCACTTCAACCAAAAACCCTGAAGTTGAGACTACCCACCGGTAGTCATACAACGCTTCCATGTGCCAGTTCTCATAACCATATGCTGGTTCATCTTGAACAAGAACACCACTTCACTTTGGCACAAATGTCGGTTCACAATGTTATACCAGTTCTCACATATGTCGGTTCATACCTCTTCAACATATTGACATCAATGACAATATACAATGTTATTATGTCCACATACCGGTTCACATAATGCCAACAATCTCCCCCTTTGGCATTGATGGCAATATAAAAAAATATCTCTTCGCTTCACCAAAGATATCTCTCTGCTTTACATCTTCTCCCTCTTTGCAAACAATGCCAAAGTGGAGGCACAAGCTTCTCGATTCCATTATGTTGCTCCCCTTGAGGAGTAGCATCCTTCAACACATCAATCCTGAAGAAAGATTTGACTATGCAATACATGACTGATGTGGAGAATATACCTTTAGCTCACCTCTTGAAGGGGTAGTACCCCTAATTCACCTCTTAAGTGTGTAAATGTAGTCTTTGGAAGAGGCTTGGTGAATATGTCTCTTAACTGCTCCTTACTGGACACATGCTCTAGTGCAATCTCTTTGTTCTGAACCTTTTCACTTAAGAAATGATACTTAAGCTCAAAGTGCTTGGTTCTAGAATGTAAAACCAGATTCTTTGAAATATTGATAGCACTTGTGTTATCACAGAATATACTTACTGGTTGAGGTATAGGGATTTTGAAGCCTTTTAGTACATGCTTCATCCAAATTGTCTGAGTGTAGTTCATGAAGGCTACAACATACTTCGCTTCCACTGTAGACTGAGAGATACAACTCTACTTTTTACTCATCCATGAGACCATTCTACCACCAAGGAAGAATGCACCACTGGTTGTGCTCTTCCAATCATCTACATTACCAGCCCAATCAGCATCTATGAACACTTTCAAGTTGAAGTCCTTGCTATATGGATACCACAATCCATAGTCAACAGTCCCCTTTAGATACCTAAGAATCCGCTTGACTGCAACCAAGTGGGATTCTCTTGGACTTTTTTGGAACCTTGCAGTAATGCCAATTGCATGTGCAATATCCGGTCTGCTATGCACTACATAATGCAACTTACCAATCATTGATCGGTATTCCTTCTCATCAACCAATGCAGAGTCATCCTCTTTGGATAGTTTACAACTAGTCACTATCAGTGTACCAACCGATTTTCTATCTTCCATGCCAAAGGTGTTCAACACCTCTTTGACATAGTTGGACTGAGTGATAAAGATTCCATCCTTCACCTGTTGAATCTGTAGTCCAATGAAGAACTTAATCTCCCCTATGAGTGACATCTCAAACTCTTCCTTCATCTCATCAGCAAACTCATGACACATCTTGTCATCACCACCAAAGATAATGTCATCAACAAATACCTCACAGATCAAGATCTAATATCCTTCAGACTTCAAGTAAATATTGCTATCTTCACTTGTTCTCTCAAATCCAATCTTCACAAGATGGGAATGTAGGCACACATACCATGCCCTAGGTGCTTGCTTTAGAACATATAAGGCTTTATGTAGCCTACACACCATGTCACTAGCTTTAGATAGGGCAAACCCATATGGTTGCTCAATATACACCTCCTCTTCAAGTACACCATTTAGGAATGCAGATTTTACATCCATTTGATATACTATGAAGCCTTTAAAAGCTGCATATGCAAGAAGCATACGAACTCCTTCCAATCTAGCTACAGGAGCAAAGGTTTCTCCATAGTCTTCTCCTTCTTCTTGAGCATATCCTTTGCACACCAATCTAGCTTTGTTCCTAATCACTGTGCCATCCTCATTCAGCTTTTTTCTGAACACCCATTTGGTCCCAATGACATTTTCATGCTCTGGTCTGGGTACCAAGGACCATGTACCATTTTTCTCTATCTGGTCAAGTTCCTCTTCCATTGCCTTGATCCATTCTTCATCTTTATGAGCCTCTTTGAATGATTTAGGCTCAAATTCAGAGATCATACATGAGTTTTCTCTGATCTTTCTTCTTGTAGGGATTCTTGCATCCTTATGTCCTATGATCTGCTTAGGATCATGATTTAGCTTGACATACCGAGGAATGGTCTTGATTGGTTCTTCTTGCTTTTCCTCTTCATCCTCATCTTCATCAGTATCAACATTCACCGGTTCAGGAACACTGTTACTGGTACTTGGTTGACCAACAATCGGTTCCCAGAAGGTTGCAACCAATTCATTTATAGCTTGCTCACTACCGGTTTCCTCAGTTTTCTCACAAGATTCATCAACTCTTACATTGATACTTTCCATAATTCTCTGAGTCCTATTGTTGTAACACTTGAGAGCTTTACTCTTGGTGGAATATCCTAGGAATATTCCCTCATCGCATTTAGCTTCAAATTTGCTTCGATGTTCACTCCTCTTGATGTAACATTTGCTACCAAATACCCTAAAGTACCTAACCACAGTTGTCTTACCAGTCCAATACTCATAAGGAGTTTTTTCCTTACCTTTCTTGATGAGTACGTGGTTCATTGTGTAGACTGCAGTGCTCACCGCTTCTCTCCAAAAGGTGTGAGCTACCTTTCCTTGAATCAACATGGTTCCAGTTGCTTCAACCATAATCCGGTTATTCCTTTCTACTTGGCCATTCTGCTATGGAGTCTACGGGGCAGACAATTGTCTCTTGATGCCAAATTCTTCACAATACTTGTTGAATTCACCGGAACTGAATTCCCCTCCTTGATCAGTTCTAAGACACTTGATCCTTTTACCACTTTCCTTCTCCACTAATACTCTGAAAGCTTTGAACTTCACAAAGGCTTCATACTTTTCTTTCAAGGATGTGACCCACATCATTCTTGAGCAGTCATCAGTGAGAATCATGAAGTACCTATCACCCTGCACACTTCTAGTTTTCATAGGACCACACAAATCAGTATGCACAAGATCAAGCAAGTTGTCAGCAGTGAAAGCTTTACCTTTAAAGGTTGAGGAAGAAATTTTCCCCAATTGACACTCTCTACACAAGGTATTATCCGATTTGCTTAGCTCCGACAACCCTCTAACTCCCTTGATCTTACTTGCCTTCACAATGTTGTCAAAGTTTACATGGCAGAGTCTCCTATGCCATATCCAGCTATCATCAAACTTAGCCATAAGAAATGTACTTATATTTGCATTCAGATGAAATAGGTTACCTTTGGTCTGTATGTCGGTGGCCACCAGTTCACCATCTTTTCCTTTGATTCTGCAAACTCCATTCTTGAATTCCAGAGTGAGGCCATTGTCATTCAGCTAGGCAACACTCAGAAGGTTGTGTCTGAGACCATCAACCTAGTACACATTGTTAGCACTACTCTTTCCATTCAGAGAGATGGACCCTCTACCTTTGACCATACATGGTGCATCATTGGCAAAGCGAACCACACCACCATCATACTCCTCCAAAAATAGTAACTTTCTCCGGTCACTAGTCATATGGTGAGAATAGCCACTGTTAATGATCCACTCATTGGAATTATCAAAATGAGAGACAAGAGCCTTCTTGTCTGACACATCTTCTTTGACAACAACAAACACAATATCTTCATTTTCTTCATCCTCGGATTCTTCATCTGTGACACCTTCATCAACTGCCACAAAACAATTTCTTCGATTTCCTCCTTTGAATTTCCTAAACCTTTCCGGTTTGTCCTTGATATCGCCATTAGGATAGTTTATAGCAATATGTCCTATCTGATTACAAGAAAAGTATTTAAAAGGTAGCTTACCTTTATATTTACTGGTTCCTTTAGGAAGCTTCCTGACAAGTAGAGCTTCAAATTCCATCAGAATATCCTCATCATCCATTACTTTGCTCTATCTTGGTTCACCACTAGTGCTTGCTTCTTTTCCTTTCTTGGATGGTACAGCAGAAGCTCTGCAAGCTGATTTAGTCTTTTGAACACTGCCATCAAAACTATTTAGCTCGTAGGATGTCAACTTTGCTATGATGGAGTCCAAGGATACCTTAGTCTTGTCTATTGATCTTAGCTCTTGAATAGCAGCAACCCGTATTGCATAGATCGGCAATAGGGATCTCAAGACTTTTCTTACCACAGTGGAGTCTTCTATTTTACCACTTGCACTCTTAATTTCTCCAATAACTGGTTTGATTCTTATTCCATACTGCTGAATGGTCTCACCTTCAACCATCCACATATCTTCAAACTTCCCTCTCAGGCTTTCTTCCTTAGCCTGTTTTACATGTTCATCACCACCATAGATATTTTCAAGAGCATCCCATACCTCTTTGGGATTTACCTTGTCCTAAACATCAATAAACTCAATGTCAGATAGACTACTAATGAGAGCTTCCATGACTTGCCCATTTTCTTGTATCTCTCTCTTTTGGTCATCGGTGAGAGTACTGGTCGGGACAACATAGACGTTCTCAACATAACTCTAGTGTTGAGAACCCATGCTTTTGATGAATATCTTCATCCTATCTTTCCATATACCAAAATTTTCCCTGTTAAACTTTGGACCTTCCCTCTTCATCATTTGTTTGGGATCTTTACCTCAAGCGGTTAAGCTTACAACACAAAGGACCTGGGAGAAGCTCTGATAACAATTGATAACTTAATGATGAACGAATAGTACCAAACCAGTACTAAGAGGGGGGTGGAATTAGTATAGACAAAATCCAGACCTCAACTGGTTCAACAACAATTACTCTAAATGACTGGCAAACAGTGACACCGGTTTGAAACAGAGTGCAACTGATAAAACTCAGAACAACTAAAACAATCATAAACCGGTTACTAAGTTTTCCACTCAACTCAAAACTACACTACCATTTCACCCTTATACATGAACAAGTAATCTATCATCACATCTTCACAATAGCTAGTTCAACATGTTTTATTGACAGGCATAAAACACAGAAACATCATAAGCTTAACAGGCAATAACAAAGCATCACATATGACACACATATTTTTCATGTGGAACCCCAACAGGGAAAAACCACGGTGGGGATGAATACCCACAAGCTTGTTGTTGAACTCTTTGGAAGTCCGCCCTGTTAGAAGCCTTGTCCGGTTAAAGACATTACAAAAGGTTTTGCTAGGAACCGATCGTGTTAGAGATCACCCAGTTAAGGGATGGCTACAATACCCGGTTAAGGGTTAAACCCTCTTAAGGGTACCTTGTTAGAGGATTTCAAGAACTCAATAGCTAAAGGATTTAGAGAGCTCTCTAGCTTTCCAAATCTCAATAACTCTGAGTTACCCTATTAAGGGATTTATAGCAAGCTAATTAAGGCTACCCTGTTAGGGGAATTTCGAACTGTTGAGGTGGTTAGAGATCAATAGGTATTACAATGATCTGGTAACAACACTCAATGCCAATGCAGATCTTCTTAAGCTCCTTTTCACCTTCTGCACTTCCACTCTGCAGGTATCACTTCTCTCCTCTGGTCTGGCAAAGATCTCGTATCCCTTCTCTTGGATACTCACACCCAGCTTTTGCCAACAACCTCTAAAAGAGTCACAAAGACAAACTTATAGGACAACAGACAGGTCGGTAGCATAAACTCTAAACCCTAGACCTGTTAGGTTAAGGAATTCAAACGATTCAATCCTGACCATTGATCATACTGTATTGAATGCAATAGTCTTGACCCAATCTCAAGACATTCTCCATCGTTTGTTTTCCACCGATTTCATGGCAGCTGATAACCCATCACACATTATCACCATTTACAAACTTCACACATTCCCGAGGTAGATAGGAACAATCTCCTTTATACAAGATCTTTCACACACACAAGGCTGACGTGGCAACATGATCTATTCTTCATTACAATGCTAACTCATCACACAATGTCACCGATTGAGCCATACAGGCTTGAAGCACTTCAACCAAAAACCCTGAAGTTGAGACTACCAACCGGTAGTCATACAACGCTTCCATGTGCCAGTTCTCATAACCATATGCTGGTTCATCTTGAACAAGCACACCGCTTCACTTCGGCACAAATGTCGGTTCACAATGTTATACCAGTTCTCACATATGTCGGTTCATACCTCTTCAACATATTGACATCAATGACAACATACAATGTTATTATGTCGACATACCGGTTCACATAATGCCAACAATCTCCCCCTTTGGCATTGATGGCTATATACAAAGATATCTCTCCGCTTCACCAAAGATATCTCTCCACTTTACATCTTCTCCCCCTTCGACAACAATGCCAAAGTGGAGGCACAAGCTTCTCGGTTCCATTATGTTGCTCCCCCTGAGGAGTAACATCCTTCAACACATCAATCCTGAAGAGAGATTTGACTATGCAATACATGACTGATGTGGAGAATATACCTTTAGCTCACCTCTTGAAGGGGTAGTACCCCTAATTCACCTCTTAAGTGTGTAAATGTAGTCTTTGGAAGAGGCTTGGTGAATATGTCTCTTAACTGCTCCTTACTGGACACATGCTCCAGTGCAATCTCTTTGTTCTGAACCTTTTCACTTAAGAAATGATACTTAAGCTCAAAGTGCTTGGTTCTAGAATGTAAAACCAGATTCTTTGAAATATTGATAGCACTTGTGTTATCACAGAATATACTTACTGGTTGAGGTATAGGGATTTTGAAGCCTTTCAATACATGCTTCATCCAAATTGTCTGAGTGTAGTTCATGAAGGCTACAACATACTTCGCTTCCACTGTAGACTGAGAGATACAACTCTACTTTTTACTCATCCATGAGACCAGTCTACCACCAAGGAAGAATGCACCACTGGTTGTGCTCTTCCAATCATCTACATTACCAGCCCAATCAGCATCTGTGAACACTTTCAAGTTGAAGTCCTTGCTATATGGATACCACAATCCATAGTCAGCAGTCCCCTTCAGATACCTAAGAATCCGCTTGACTGCAACCAAGTGGGATTCTCTTGGACTTTTTTGGAACCTTGCAGTAATGCCAACTGCATGTGCAATATCCGGTCTGCTATGCACTACATAATGCGACTTACCAATCATTGATCAGTATTCCTTCTCATCAACCAATGCAGAGTCATCCTCTTTGGATAGTTTACAACTGGTCACCATCGGTGTACCAACTGATTTGCTATCTTCCATGCCAAAGGTCTTCAACACCTCTTTGACATATTTGGACTGAGTGATAAAGATTCCATCCTTCATCTGTTGAATCTGTAGTCCAATGAAGAACTTAATCTCCCCTATGAGTGACATCTCAAACTCTTCCTTCATCTCATCAGCAAACTCATGACACATCTTGTCATCACCACCAAAAACAATGTCATCAACAAATACCTCATAGATCAAGATCTAATCTCCTTCAGACTTCAGGTAAATATTGCTATCGTAATGTTCTCTCAAATCCAATCTTCACAAGATGGGAATGTAGGCGCTCATACCATGCCCTAGGTGCTTCCTTTAGACCATATAAGGCTTTATGTAGCCTACATACCATGTCACTATCTTCAGATAGGGCAAACCCATATGGTTGCTCAATATAAACCTCCTCTTCAAGTACACCATTTAGGAATGCAGATTTTACATCCATTTGATATACTATGAAGCCTTTAAAAGCTGCATATGCAAGAAGCATACGAACTCCTTCCAATCTGGCTACAGGAGAAAAGGTTTCTCCATAGTCTTCTCCTTCTTCTTGAGCATATCCTTTGCACACCAATCTGGCTTTGTTCCTAATCACTGTGCCATCCTCATTCAGCTTTTTTCTGAACACCCACTTGGTGCCAATGACATTTTTATGCTCTGGTCTGGGTACCAAGGACCATGTACCATTTTTCTCTATCTGGTCAAGTTCCTCTTCCATTGCCTCGATCCATTCTTCATCTTTATGAGCCTCTTTGAATGATTTAGGCTCAAATTCAGAGATCATACATGAGTTTTCTCTTATCTTTCTTCTTGTAAGGATTCCTGCATCCTTATCTCCTATGATCTGCTTAGGATCATGATTTAGCTTGACATACCGAGGAATGGTCTTGATTGGTTCTTCTTGCTTTTCCTCTTCATCCTCATCTTCATCAGTATCAACATTCACGGGTTCAAGAACACTGTTACTGGTACTTGGATGACTAACAATCGGTTCCTAGAAGGTTGCAACCAATTCATTTACAGCTTTCTCACTACCGGTTTCCTCAGTTTTCTCACAGGATTCATCAACTCTTACATTGATACTTTCCATAATTCTCTGAGTCCTATTGTTGTAACACTTGAGAGCTTTACTCTTGGTGGAATATCTTAGGAATATTCCCTCATCGCATTTAGCTTCAAATTTTCCCTGATGTTCACTCCTCTTGATGTAACATTTGCTACCAAATACCCTAAAGTACCTAACCACAGGTGTCTTACTAGTCCAATACTCATAAGGAGTTTTGTCCTTACCTTTCTTGATGAGTACGTGGTTCATTGTGTAGACTGCAGTGCTCACCGCTTCTCTCCAAAAGGTGTGAGCTACCTTTCCTTGAATCAACATGGTTCTAGCTGCTTCAACCATAATCCGGTTATTCCTTTCTACTAGGCCATTCTGCTATGGAGTCTAGGGGGCAGACAATTGTCTCTTGATGCCAAATTCTTCACAATACTTGTTGAATTCACCGGAACTGAATTCCCATCCTTGATCAGTTCTAAGACACTTGATCCTTTTACCACTTTCCTTCTCCACTAATACTCTGAAAGCTTTGAACTTCACAAAGGCTTCAGACTTGTCTTTCAAGAATGTGACCCACATCATTCTTGAGCAGTCATCAGTGAGAATCATGAAGTACCTATCACCCTACACTCTTCTAGTTTTCATAGGACCACACAAATCCGTATGCACAAGATCAAGCAAGTTGTCAGCAGTGAAAGCTTTACCTTTAAAGGTTGAGGAAGAAATTTTCCCCAATTGACACTCTCTACACAAGGTATTATCCGATTTGCTTAGCTCCGACAACCCTCTAACTCCCTTGATCTTACCTGCCTTCACAATGTTGTCAAAGTTTACATGGCAGAGTCTCCTATGCCATATCCAGCTATCATCAAACTTAGCCATAAGACATGTACTTATATTTGCATTCAGATGAAATAGGTTACCTTTGGTCTATATGTCGGTGGCCACCAGTTCACCATCTTTTCCTTTGATTCTGCAAACTCCATTCTTGAATTCTCGAGTGAGGCCATTGTCATTTAGCTGGGCAACACTAAGAAGGTTGTGTCTGAGACCATCAACCCAGTACAAATTTTCAGCACTGCTCTTTCCATTCAGAGAGATGGACCCTTTGCCTTTCACCATACATGGTGCATCATTGCCAAAGCGAACCACACCACCATCATACTCCTCCAAGGATAGAGACTTGCTCCAGTCACTAGTCATATGGTGAGAACAGCCACTGTTAATGATCCACTCATTGGAATTATCAAACCGAGAGATAAGAGCCTTCTTGTCTGACACATCTTCTTTGACAACAACAAACACAATATCTTCATTTTCTTCATCCTCTGATTCTTCATCTGTGACACCTTCATCAACTGCCACAAAACAATTTCTCCGGTTTCCTCCTTTGAATTTCCTAAACCTTTCCGGTTTGTCCTTGATATCACCATTAGGATAGTTTATAGCAATATGTCCTATCTAATTACAAGAAAAGTATTTCAAAGGTAGCTTACCTTTATATTTACTAGTTCCTTTAGGAAGCTTCCTAACAAGTAGAGCTTCAAATTCCATCAGAATATCCTCATCATCCATTACTTTGCTCTATCTTGGTTCACCACTAGTGCTTGCTTCTTTTCCTTTCCTGGATGGTATAGCAGAAGCTCTGGAAGCTGATTCAGTCTTTTGAACACTGCCATCAAAACTATTTAGCTCGTAGGCTGTCAACTTTGCTATGATGGAGTCCAAGGATACCTTAGTCATGTCTATTGATCTCAGCTCTTGAATAGCATCAACTTGTATTGCATAGATCGGCAATAGGGATCTCTAGACTTTGCTTACCACAGTGGAGTCTTCTATTTTACCACCTGCACTCTTAATTTCTCCAATAACTGGTTTGATTCTTATTCCATACTGTTGAATGGTCTCACCTTCAACCATCCACATATCTTCAAACTTCCCTTTCAGGCTTTCTTCCTTAGCCTATTTTACATGTTCATCACCACCATAGATATTTTCAAGAGCATCCCATACCTCTTTGGGATTTACCTTGTCCTGAACATCAATAAACTCAATGTCAGATAGACTACTAATGAGAGCTTCCATGACTTGCCCATTTTCTTGTATCTCTCTCTTTTGGTCATCGGTGAGAGTACCAGTAGGGACAACATAGACGTTCTCAACATAACTCCTATGTTGAGAACCCATGCTTTTGATGAATATCTTCATCCTATCTTTCCATATACCAAAATTTTCCCTGTTAAACTTTGGACCTTCCCTCTTCATCATTTGTTTGGGATCTTTACCTCAAGCGGTTAAGCTTACAACACAAAGGACCTAGGGGAAGCTCTGATACCAATTGATAACTCAATGATGAACAAATAGTACCAAACCAGTACTGAGAGGGGGGGTGAATCAGTACAAACAAAATCCAGACCTAAACCGGTTCAACAACAATTACTCTAAATGACTGGCAAACAGTGACACCAATTTGAAATAGAGTGCAACCAATAAAACTCAGAACAACTAAAACAATCATAAACTGGTTACTCACTGAGTTTTCCACTCAACTCAAAACTACACTACCATTTCACTCTTATGTATGAACAAGTAATCTATCCTCACATCTTCACAATAGCTACTTCAACATGTTTTATTTACAGGCATAAAACATAGAACCATCATAAGCTTAACAAGCAATAACAAAGCATCACAAGATAAAAGCATCACATATTACAAACATATTTTTCACATGGAAACCCAACTAGGAAAAACCATGGTGGGGATGAATACCCACAAGCTTGTTGTTGAACTCTTTAGAAGTCTGCTCTATTAGAAGCCTTGTCCAGTTAAAGATATTACAAAAGGTTCTACTAGGAACCGATCCTGTTAGAGATCAACTGGTTAAGGGATGGCTACAATACCCGGTTAAGGGTTAAACCCTCTTAAGGGTACCTTGTTAGAGGATTTCAAGAACTCAATAGCTAAAGGATTTCCAGAGCTCTCTAGCTTTCCAAATCTCAATAACTATGAGTTACTCTATTAAGGGATTTACAGCAAGCTGATTAAGGCTACCATGTTAGGGGATTTTCCAACTGTTGAGGTGGTTAGAGATCAACAGGTATTACAATGATCTGGTAAAAACATTCAATGCCAATGCAAATCCTCTTAAGCTCCTCTTCACCTTCTACACTTACACTCTGCAGGTATCACTTCTCTCCTCTGGTCTGTCAAAGATCTTGTATCCCTTCTCTTGGATACTCACACCCAGCTTTTGCCAACAGCCTCTGAAAGAGTCACAACATCGACCTTATAGGACAACAGATAGGTTAGTAGCATAAACCCTGAACCCTAGACCTGTTAGGTTAAGGAATTCAAATGGTTCAATCCTGACCATTGATCATATTGTATTGAATGCAACAGTCTTGATCCAATCTCAAGACATTCTCCATCATTTGTTTTCCACCAATTTCATGGCGGCTGATAACCCATCACACGTTATCACCATTTACAGACTTCGCACATTCCCGAGGTAGATAGGAACAATCTCCTTTATGCAAGATCTTTCACGCGCACAAGGCTGACGTGGCAACATGATCTATTCTTCATTACAATGCTAACTCATCACACAATGTCACTGGTTGAGCCATACAGGCTTGGAGCACTTCAACCGGA
Organism: Cryptomeria japonica; assembly: GCF_030272615.1. Classification (NCBI taxonomy): domain Eukaryota; kingdom Viridiplantae; phylum Streptophyta; class Pinopsida; order Cupressales; family Cupressaceae; genus Cryptomeria; species Cryptomeria japonica. Next base: position 246,006,256 of record NC_081414.1, read on the forward strand.
AACCCTGAAGTTGAGACTACCAACCAGTAGCCATACATAGCTTCCATGTGCCAATTTCCATAACCATATGCCGATTCATCTTGAACAAGCACACCACTTCACTTTGACACAAATGTTGATTCATAGTGTTATATCGGTTCTCACATATGCTGGTTCATACCTCTTCAACATATTGACATCAATGACAACATACAATGTCATTATGTCCACATACTAGTTCACATAATGCCAACATAGATATCAAGTTGATATGAAAGAGAGTCATGTCATTGTTGTTAAGAGAATATTCAGATACTTGAACAGAACTATGGATTATGGTTTGTGGTATCTAAGGAATGATGATTTCATGTTATGTACTTACACTAATGTTGATTGGGTTGGTGATGTTAATGACCAGAAGAGTACCTGATGGTGCTTTCTTTTTGGGTAAGAAATTGGTTTTATGGGCTAGTAAGAAACATGATTCAGTGTCCTTATTTACTGTTGAAGTTGAGTACATTGTTGCTGCTGGTAGCTGCACTCAGGTAGTTTGGATGAAGAAAATGTTGAAGGATATCAGAGTTATCTATGATGAGCCTATTGTTATATATTTTGATAATTCAAGTGCTATTAATATGTAAAAGAATCTAGTGCAACATTTAAAGACTAAATATGTGTTAATAAAATATCATTACTTGAGGGAGAAAGTCAGTGAAGAGGAAGTGAAGTTGCAATATGTATCTACAAAGGAACATATTGCTGATATTTTCACTAAGCCTTTGCCTACAGGTACATTTTTCTACTTGAGAGATGAGTTAGGGGTATCCACCCCTCCTGATGAGAGCTAGATCTGCATTGATTTGCATCAATCCGATGGACTTCACAATCTTATCTCTTTATATGGATTGATGAGTTGGTACTTCTCCTATGGTGGAGTAGTATGGTTATGTGTTTAAGGGGGGGAGAATTATGATTTGTTTATCTATGAGGGAGAGTCTGCTTATCTGTTTTAAGATCTTTGGCATTGTTGTCAAAGGGGGAGAGATACATGTGAAAAAAATTTTTATCTGCTTGATCTTAGGGAGCATTTTCTAGAGATGTTTCTTTCTTTTCATTGATTGTTTTTCACATTCATATGTTGTCATCGATGCCAAAGGGGGAGATTGTTGGTCATTGTTGCTGCTAGGATATGTTGTTGTCATTGATGTCAACATATTCCTGCTTCGATAATTGCAGATTGGTTTATTGGGTTCACGGTTTGGTGTATGGAGTATTTTTAGTATCATATATTCTTTTATACTGGTGTTGGTGATTTAGGAAGCTTAATTGATTATATGATATGATCCAATTTTGCAGCTTGTTTATATGATCAGTGTTTTGTAGAGTTCAGTATTTCCTCCGATATATTCCGATGTGATTAGATCTTGATCTGAGATTTTTGGATATTGTTTGGGATGGTCTTGTGTATATTCATGTCAGATGGTTTGTGATTTGGTGCTCCACAAGTTTTCTTTCTTTATGACATTTGTTGTTGTTTGAGTGTTCTTGAATTTCAGACGTTGACAAATGAAGATTTCTTAAGTTGTGTTGGTGCATCTATTACTGATGATTCTAATGTGCTTGTTGGTGTTTAATAATTGTGTCCTATTTATCTTGATGATCTGCATTGATCGTTGTGCGAGGTTTTAGTGATCTTGTTGAACTGGTGATGTTCTTTGTGTTATGTGGTTTTCCTAGTGGTGTAGCGTGTTACGGTTGATCTTGGTGTCATTTCCAGTGGTGTTGCGTGTTTGAGCATTTGATTTAGGTCCATGTTATGTCATGTATATCATTATATTGGTCTAGTGGTCGATCTTTGTATCGTATGATATAATTTTGTAATTGTGAGTTGAGGGTTTAGCTGACCTTGTTATCAAGGTTGATGAATTGTATAAATAGGTTATATATTTATGTAAATTAGGTATTAAGGATTGTGTTTGCATTAAATCAAAGAGTGGTCTATGTGCAAACAAGGATTCATCTTTTGGTGTAGTGCATTAAGGAGAGATTGGTGTTGTAGAACAGACAATTGTGCTTAACCAGAATTGTTATCAGACATTTGGAGATGCTATTCTTTTAGTTCATTTCTTCTGGATTGTAGTCCAAATCTTGTTGTAAGTCAATGAGACTTCTCTGAGGGTTGTATCCTTCTGGGTCATTATCTTTTGAGCAGTGAGCTCTAGGAAGTGTGCCTAAATGTATGTGTATTCCCTAGTATAATATTTTCACATATTACTACAGAGTATCATCTTATTGTGGGTAGGTTCCCACCATGGTTTTTCCTTTAACTGGGTTTTCCATGTCAGAATCTTGGTGTTGTGTGTTGTGCTATCAATTTGCTTATCTCTATTATTGTTGTAGTTTATCAGATCTGTTCTATTGTTAAGTTTGTAGATACGGTGAAAACTGATTCACCTTGGGTCCCCCCTCTTGGTTTTCCTCCATTGTTGTTGCTAATAATAGTAAGAACAATTGGCCTTTTCCTTCTCAGGTTGTTTGCCTTTTGATGAAGAGGTCTAATTATCTTCTTTTGGAGTAGAAAAATTTCGATCTTTCTTTTTCTCTCCTTAGTTCTTTTGTTTCTTATCTTGCTTACTAAACCCTTTTTATCCTTTTGTTCCTTTATTTACAGCTAAGGCATGTGACTTAGAGGGTTTGATTGTACCCATTTGAACCACTTTGTCCTTCTCCCTAGTGAGATCTACACAACAAATTCATCTAGAGAGGGCATTTTAAATGTGGTACCTAGGGAATATTTTGTAGCATAAAATGTAGAAACAAATACTAAATAGTTAGGATCAATCTTAGAAAAAATTCTCAAGATCAATTGCTTACCATCTTTCTTAGTTCCACATTGTTCCAACTGCAATCTTACAAATTTGAGTTTTGTGAAGAAGTCTTCTATAGTGGACCAAAATTGGTTGGACTCAACCCTATGAGTTCATTCTCCAATAGACGACCTCTTAACTCATCATGCTTACCAAATAAGTTTTCCAAAGTGGTCCACACTCTATTTGGTGTAGTGGTAAATTCAATGTGAAAAAGAAAGTCAAGAGAGACTGACATACACAAAGTACCAAAGACTTCATCACATTTGTTAAACCATTTTATCTTTTTTGTAACATCTTGAGGTTCAGTTTTGAGTCTCATTGTAACACAATGATATCCATGTCTTTACAAATGTATTATAATAGTAGATTTCCATTTAAAATAATTATATGGTGTTAAAAGATGAACTATATATATGATATGTTATAAAGGTGTTATTTTTAGGGATATTAGGGTATTTATAAATGATGAAAACCATCATAAAATTGTAACAAAATTTAATATATTTTGATATTAAGAGTGTCCTATGGGAACATGCACAAACATAACAACAACATGGTGGACCAAATGAAGAACAATACGAGCCTCTCATTACGACTCTCAAGAGGTCCACTAGACAACACATTGTAGTTGTATTGTAAAGTCCTTTTATCATAACATACAAAAGTTTAGTCAATGTTAGGAGATCATGGGCTTCTCTTGAGATAATTACTTATTATGTTCTTGATTATGTCATTACAATGTAAATTTCAAGTGATAGAATGTTGGGATTAGCTTTCATTTCACCTTTCAAATCTTGATACATCATTTTGTTGTATTTAATAGTTATTGGTAGTAATTAATGTTTTTTCTCCAAGGATTAGGGAGAGAGTAGAATTGGATGCCCCACCTTGGTGGTAGGAAAAAAATCCTATTTTATTATTCTCTCACATGAAATTATAGTGTTATTTAAGTTAGGAGTTACTTCGACAAGATATTGGGAACTAGGGAAAGATTAGGATGTGTTAGGGGTTCTTCTACAAGTGAATCTTATGATAGATTTGGATGATCCTCTAATCAAGTGCCTAGGATTTGTATCATGGTTAATTTGACCGTTATGACACAATCTATTATTTTTATGACATATGAGGTGGGTGTATGTTAGTGTAGGTTTTTATTTCCTAGTGGGTTATCTATTTTTTCCCTATATTCCTAGGTTTTTTCTACACTTCTTTTAATCTCACTTAGGTTAATACATCATGCTTAATTAGGTGAGTGGTTATGAGGTGTCACCTTCCTACATGTGTGCATCCATTTTCTATCTTGGGAAGATACTTGCTATCTTTAGTCCAAGAGATGGTTGCTCTTGATTGGTCAGTATTGCCACCTCTTCCCTCTCCCTGGTCTATAAAAGCATGCTACCTGGCTTGTATTTTGTATCTCTTGATTTTGCATCCTCTTAATGCTATTTTGCTTCTAGCATTTGCATTACTCTCTTGGAGACTGACTCTGTGTTGCTACTTTGATTTCGTATCATTTGCATTCATAGTTTAGATATCTATTCATTTACACTAGTTTTTTGGGTTTATAATCTTTTCAGATTTTATCATGCTATCAGAGCTATTCTATGTGCAAGAGTAGATTTTAGTTTCCATATTTGAGAGATTCAGGGGGGGATAATAAATCTTATTATAGTTTTTCGCTGGGGTTTGCACATGTGTTTTATGAAATCTGGGTGATTGCAGCATTTCTAGTTATACTGGAAGCATCTGTGGCTATTCCAACGCATCCAGGAGGCTTGAGAAAGTCAAATCTAGCTTTCATTTCACCGAAATCAGAGATCGTCATACACAGTTGCAAAACTAGGGTTTCAAGATCAAATCTGACAACCATCTTGCATATTTGGTGTTCTCAATCAATATTGCAGGTTCCAACATTCCTTCTCTTGACTTTGGTAGCCGATTCAGCCTTTGCATGCTATTTTTTGGTTGTTGGGGTCATTTTTTCTATCTAAAGTCATTCTATTTACACTAGATCTACATCTTATATACATCAAAAAGAAAAATGCCTTCTGGGTTTTGTTCGCAACACCAAAAAAACCATCTGGGTATCTTTTAGTTTTTGCATGCAAATTGTATATTTTGCAGAAACGCACTCAAAAAGTTACATCAGGACCCCTCTCCATTGGCTATTGCATTTTTGAAGGTCGTTTCCAAATGCTTCGTTCTTGCTCATACGGATTCCATTTTCCACGAATTTTTTTTATTCTAGATATTTTGTCGTTCTTTATGCACTAGTGCAGCCCTTTTTTTATTTTGATGCAGAGATTTTTCTGAAATTGCAGATTCTCAGTTGTGACACTACATAGTTCTCATTTTGTGAACTTCGGAGGATCATAACTTTCACATACGACCTCGTATCAAGGTGATTCCCTTTTTGAAAGTGCATGATTTGTCATGTAGATTGCAGTGGTGTTGTTTATTTTTTTTGGATATTGCGTCAAAAGTTCATTCTTAGCATATGCTTTTCATGAGGATTTTGTAATGCATTGAAATCAAGACCACTTAGTATTTCTTGCTAGTGGTAGTTGTAAACGCACTAATATAAAGTGCCAAATCATAATTTATTGGGGGGGTCTTTGATTGAGTGAAAAAGGGGGGGGGTTGTCTCAACTGTGTTCTCTTCCTTTCGACATTTTTTTTTTCTGCACTTCTTCATCATGGATCAAACAATAGTGCCTATCCTAACTCCATATAACTTCTTTGAGTGGAAATCACGCATGACAATATACTTAAGGAAAGCTGGATTACATAGGATAACTATGGGGCTTGAAACTGAACCTGCTAAAGATGAAGATAAGCCTAAGTGGTTTAACAAATGTGATGAGGCATATGGAACATTATGTTTGTATGTTTCTCCTGACTTGCTCTTTCACATTGAGTCTTTAATTTCGCTAAATGAAATTTGGAAAAAGTTAGAAACACTATTTGGCACACAAGATTCAATGAGGGGTCATATGTTGGAAAATGAACTAATTAGTTTAAGTCCAGGCAATTTCAACACAATCCAGGATTTCTTCACTAAATTGAAATCACTAAGGCTATAGTTAAAACAATATGGAATTGAAAAGAAAGATGAACAATTAATTCTTAGTATTCTCTCTAAGATAAATTCAGAATATTTTGTGTTTGTTTCTACCTTCTATGCTACTAAGGGTGCACTTGGTAAACAATTTACCATGCCATCTCTAGATGATTCTTCTATCTCTCTCACTTAGGAACATGATAAGCTAATTCAGATGGGCACTCTTAAGTCCTCTAAGTCACATGCCTTGGCTGCTAACCAAGGCACAAAAGAACAGAAAGGACAAAGTAGTCATAACAATAGTAAGGATAAGAAACAAAAGAATAGCAAGGAGAAGAAGGATCGGACATCAGTTGCTTTAAAAGCAACAAATGAGACCCAATCTTCCAAGGGTGACAAGCCTAAGAAGGAGAAGGTCCAATGTGCCTATTGTAAAAGACCTGGTCATGATGAACATAAATGTCTGAAGAAACAAATTGATCAATTGATACACATTCTTGAGAAGAATAATATCAGTGTTCCTGAGTCAATTAAACAAAGTTCTAGTGAGGGGTCTAACAAGGCAAAAGAAAACAGCAAGGGGAAAGGAAAGGGCAAGGCCCTTGTTGTATTTGCTTCTTCACCATCCACTTGGGTTCTTGATTTGGGTGCTTCACACCACATGGCTTCATCTAAGGAAGAATTTGCATCTTTGGAGCCATGTACTATGCCTTCTATTTTGATGGGTGATGACACTCCCATTGAGGTGTGTGGGAGAGGGTCTATTGATGTGAGGGATGGCACATTTGATGATGTTCTTTGTGTGCCCTCATTATCAACTAATCTCCTAGCAGTATACCAGATCACTCACACAGGTTCAGGCAAGCGGGTTGAGTTCACTCCTAATTTAGTGGAGATTCGTGAGTTGCATAGTGATTCTACAGTTGCAGTTGGGAGAGCAGATCATCAGTCACGACTCTATCTATTTTCTCACTTTTCTCTTGATCCTCCTTTGAATGTTTTGCTCACTCATTCCAATGATGTGAGTAGATTATGGCATGAGCGGTTTGGCCACCTTAACTTCCGCTACTTGCAGCAGCTCAAGCAACAGAGTATGGTCACAGGGTTGCCTTCAGTTTAGTTTTCAAGTGGTGTTTGCCAAGGTTTCATACTTGGTAAGAATCCTAAGGAAAAGTTTGATAAAGGAAAGGCATGGAGGGCTTCACAGATACTGGAGTTAGTTCACATTGATTTGACTGGTACATTCCAGCATCCTTCATTCAGCAGGGCCACATATGTCCTCATATTCATTGATGACTTCTCTCGATATACTTGGGTGTACTTTCTCAAATAGAAGTTTGAGGTATTTGATCAGTTTCAGGACTTCAAAAATTTTGTAGAGAAGCAATCCAGGAAAGCCATCAAAGTTTTGCGCACTGACAATGGTGGTGAGTATGTCAACCATCGGGTTGAGAGGTTTGCACTTCAGAGGGAATTGATTTGCAGCATTCAGTTCCATACAACCCTCAGCAAAATAGTGTGGAAGAATGGAAGAATAGGTCCTTGAAGGAAATGGTGAACTGCATGATTCACTCCAGATCTCTTGCACCACAGTATTGGGTAGAGGCAATTAACTATGCATGTTATATCCAAAACTGTGTTCCTCACCGAGCCTTGAAGGGAGTCACTCCTTTTGAAGCTTAGAGCGGTCGGAAACCATAAGTTAAGAACTTATGAGTTTTTGGTTCTCCTGCATGGGCCCATATTCCTGTAGAGAAATGCAAGGCCTTGGATCCACATAGCAGACCTTACATATTTGTAGGTTATCTTGATGGTGTGAAGGGTTATCGGTTGCTTGACCCTACTACACATGAGTTGTTCATTGAGAGGAGTGTTCAGTTTGAGGAGGGTTCTTCGAGCTCACTTTCTACCACTTCTCCAAATCCTTCTACTTTGACATTGGAGTCACTTGGGATACATGACAGCTCCTTTCATGAGTCAGATTCACATGAGTAGTCATCTACCTCCACTTCTGATATAGAGAGCAATTCAGAGGACTCACCTCCTTCCACTCCTAGTCATCATTCAGAGGTTGATGATTCTCCTCCAGATTCTCCATCTTTCGGTCCACTTTGGGCTAGACAAACCTTGTAATCTGCAGGTGATTGGGTTGGGGATCCATCAGACACCAGGCGGACTCGTTCATAGTTCCAGGGTGCTCCAATGTTTTCATTGCTACTGCCTTAGATCCATAGTCTTTTCATGAGGCTTCTGGTATTCCTGAGTGGGATACAACTATGCAGGAGGAGTATAGTTCCTTAATGATGAACCACACTTGGGATCTCATCCCTCTTCCCAAGGGAAGAAAACTTGTTCAATATAAGTGGATCTATCGGACAAAATTTACAGTAGATGGGTCGGTTGACAAGTAGAAGGCTCGCTTGGTCACTAAAGGATTCTCCTAGGTTCCTGGGATTGACTACTCTAAGACTTTTGCGCTAGTTGCTCAAATGAATTCCATCTAACTTGTTCTTGCCATTGATGCAGCTAATCATAGTACACCAGATGGATGTGAAGAGTGCTTTTCTTCATGGTGACCTTCAGGAGGAGATCTACATGGAGCAGCCACAGGGGTTCCTTCAGGATTCTTCACTTGTGTGACATCTTCAAAAGTCTCTCTATAGCCTCAAATAGGTTCCTCAGGCCTAGTATGCCAAGATGGACTCCTTCCTTCTATCAGTTGGGTTCACTCGGTGCCATTCTGATCCCAATATCTATATTCAGCAACAGGATGATTCACTCCTATTTTTGGTTCTGTATGTTGATGACTTGCTGATCACAGGGAGTTCTTCATCCACTATTGGGGCTGTCAAAACTACCCTTCATAATAGTTTTTTGATGACTGACTTGGGCTTGTTGCATTACTTTCTCAGGATTGAGATCTACTAGTCTTCTTCTAGGATCACCATCAACCAGTCCAAGTATGCTCTAGATTTTCTCTCAAGGTTTCATATGGCTATTTGTAAGCCTGCTCCAACTCCCTTTCTTTCAGGAGTCAAACTTGAGGCTTGGTAATCTTCTCCACTTGTTGATGGCACTTTGTACCGACAACTTGTTGGGAGTCTCATTTATCTAACTCATATGAGACCTGACATTTCATATGATGTAGGCATGGTCTCTCGATTCATGAAGGAGCCTCATGAGCTACACTGGAAAGCAACCAAGAGAATCCTTCACTACATTCAGGGTACTCACAGCTTTGGGATTCACTACACAACGGGCATTGAGCTTGACTTGGTGGGCTACACAGATTCAGATTGGACAGGCAATTCTCAAGATCGCAAGTCTACTTCAGGTTACAACTTCTCACTTGGTTCAGGTCTTGTTTGTTGGTCGAGCAAGAAGTAGTCTACTATTGCTCTATCTTCTACTGAGGCTGAGTATCGGGGAGCTGTGAATGCCACCACTGAGGCCATTTGGCTTCAAAATATCCTCACTAAGTTTGGTATCCAAATCGAATGACCATCAGTCATATTTTGTGACAACCAGAGTGCCATTCAAATCTCACGGAATCTGGTCCATCATCAGTAGACCAAACACATCGAGATCCACATGCACTACATCTGAGAGCTCATCCATGGCCATGTCATCGACCTTCACTACTATTGAATTCTGAGCAAGTTGCTGATATCTTCACCAAACCTTTCACTGAGAGCAAGTTCCTTCATTTGCGAGCTTTGCTAGGGGTGTGGAATGCTTTATCTTATGGGGAGGCTTCTTCCTCTCACTTGGAGTCCTAACTCTCTCTACTCTTGGGGGGGTCTCTTTTCTCTCTCTTTTTGAGGGAATTTTATGTACATGGGTACCTCATCAGGCTTGATTTTTCAGGACCCATTTCTACATCCACTTAAGCTTCGCTTATGGGGGGGTGTTAGTGTAGGTTTTTATTTCCTAGTGGGTTATTTATTTTTTCCCTATATTCCTAGGTTTTTTCTACACTTCTTTCAATCTCGCTTAGGTTAATAAATCATGCTTAATTAGGTGAGTAGTTATGAGGTGTCACCTTCCTACATGTGTGCATCCATTTTCTATCTTGGGAAGATACTTTCTATCTTTAGTCCAAGAGATGGTTGCTCTTGATTGGTCGGTATTGCCACCTCTTCCCTCTCCCTGGTCTATAAAAGCATGCTACCTGGCTTGTATTTTGTATCTCTTGATTTTGCATCCTCTTAATGCTATTTTTCTTCTAGCATTTGCATTACTCACTTGGAGATTGACTTTGTGTTGCTACTTTGATTTTGTATCATTTGCATTCATAGTTTAGATATCTATTCATTTGCACTAGTTTTTTGGGTTTATAATCTTTTCAGATTTTATTAGTAAGGTGTGTATCAGAAGTTACTCACCATTTAGGGTGATTAACCAATTTTGGGAGGTTATGAGATTCTCCATGAAGAAAGTGGATGACTAGTTTTAGTTGAGTGGTATTTGCCAATAGTTTAGCAATACTATTCATCCAGTATCTTATAATTGTATTGCCTATATATTGGTGCCTTTGGAGGGTACTATTGTGATATTATTTTGTAGGTCATTGGAGCACAATCATGCTACCCAAATTAGATAAATTAAGAGATTTTATTGATGAAACTATTTTCAATATTAATATAAGATTGGGTCACTTTAGTTGTGGATATTTTTCTAGTGATGGTTTCTCTACATAGATACATTTTACTATCTTATATTTTTGTTACTATTAATTTTCATTCTATCTTACCATCTATCATAGTTAACTAGTTTGGCTACATTAAAGAACAACATTTCTCATTGATTATTTCACCATGTTTTTTACATAAAGATATGAGAATGGATCAAAACAATCAATTTATAAGAATTATAAATTGTACCAAAAATTTAAAAAAATTCAATGGCCTTAAAGGTTCTCTAAAACACTACAACCATAAAAAAAATGCTAACACTTAGGCCTAAGAAAAAGATTGAAAAGGGTTGGAAACTCAAGACATGTAATTTTATAAAAGGGGCCTAATAAAGATGATCTCGTGGTAGTTAAATTAATATGGGCCACTTATAGGATAGATAAATAGTGAGGATAGTAGACATGAAAATTTATAATTTTGGGTATGGGCACCAATATTAGCTCTAGTTGGGAATGAATATTCCTAATGGGTAACAAGAATCCATTGGTTCCAAGACGTAGACCATATAATACCATAGGAAAATAAGAGGGAGGGGATAAAGAGCACAAGAAAAAGCATACACATATGTATAGAGACTAGTACATTTGGGTCAAAATTTCGACGGCAAATCGTCGGCATTTCGACGCAATTTCATCGCACTACCGACAAAAAAAGTCATCGAAAACTTTTTGTCGGAAGTTCCGACTATCATTGTGGTCGTCACAATTCCGACATCAGCTCCAACCTTTCCGACAACCACCATGGATGCTCATACCCAAAAAGAATACCATCGCGATCTCGGCCTATCGTCGGAATTCTGACATCAAAGGGTAAAAATTCTGACAAAGGAGTGTCGTCGAATGCACAGCATCCTCATCGGAACTCTCCTGGAGGCCATCGTAATTTTAACCCTTTTGCGTTAGAATTACGACAGCCTCTAGGAGAGTTCCAACAAGGATGTTGTGCATGCGACGACACTCCTCTGTCATAATTTTTACCCTTTGATGTCGGAATTCTGACGGTAGGCTGATTTTTTGAAAAAAGAAATTTATAGAAAAAGATTGACATTCGTATCTGTCTTCTATCTCTCTTCTCTATCCCTCTCTACTATCTCTCTTCTCTCTTCCCTCTCTAGGTCTCTTTCTCCATCCCTCTCTTCTTCTCTCCCTCTCTACTTCTCTTTCTCTACCCTCTCTAGGTCATTATCTCTTCCTCTCACCCTCTCTCTCTCTCTCTCACCTCTATAGGTCTCACCTTCCATTCTTCCATCATTACCCATGTTGTCAAGTTGCAAGATATTTCCCAAAGTACTTGGTTGCTAGGGTTGATTTGTTTAAGTGTTGGAGTCGGAGTTAGATGAGACCTGCATGATTAAGATGTATTAAGTGATCAAGTCACCAAGATCTCAATTGTAAACATGACTAGGTTGTAGGGTTTTATGGTAGCATAGGTTAAGATTGAGGTATGGTGGTCAAGAATTACCTTCCAATGTACAAAAGACATCAAAATGATGAAGAATGAAGGCGATGAACTCATAGAAGTTTGGAGGAGATAATTTGACTAAGTTAAAATTTTGTTTAAGTCATGGTCATGATACTAGCTTGCTCATCAAGAGCAATTTGTGCGAATGAACCCTAGAAATGTACCCATGCTAGAGAAGCAAGAATTCCAATAAAACCTAAGGCAATGCTAGTAAGGGGTCAAAATTAAAGAATTAGGGTACAAAAAACAAAATTTGGCTAAGTCGAGATGTTGCTCAAGGATGACCTAAATCATGGAGTGTAAATCAGTCATGAAACATGAGAATGGATAGGTCTTGACCCAAGCAACGTAAGTCCCCCTTGTGATTCTAGCAGATATCACATCACAATCATTGATTCTATCTGCAATATAAAGTCAAAACCTAACTATTGGAATCTTGGAGTCATCCCATTTGATCATGTAGTTTAGCACTTGGGAGGATTTTGTTCAAGAGAGGATAGAATACTTAGTATTTTATTTTGTGTTGCATAGTGCATAAAAAACACATCAACAGAAACCATTGAAAGGTTTGGTTAAAGCCTTCGAATCACAATCTCTACAAGAAGCTATCAAGAGTGCCCAAAATTTGGAAACTTTAGTATCCAAGAACATAATTCATAAGGCACCACTTATAGAGCAACCAAAGAAGCCTATCAATGTAATATTTTATTTACCTTGGACATGTTTTATCCTAAGTGTGATATTCCACTATTAAAAAGCTTAATTAGGTAATATTTTTACTTAGGTAGAATAAGATAATGAGTTGCACATTCTCCTTCTTTGATTGAGATTCTACTTTTTCCTTGTCACAAATTTGGAAACTTGGATAAGCAATTTCTTTTTTTGGTTTTCTACCTCTTCATGATCCTCATGGATTTGGAATCTTGGAAGCTATATATTGTAGGTTTTTCCTCAATTAACATATCAAATGAAACTATTGTGAGCTTTCATATCTTAACATACCAAGGGATTAAGTTTGGGGACGACAGGGGGATGACGAAGGGGGCGGGGTGGGATGCAAATATATATACAACTTAAAAAATTAATTATAAAAGGATGTGTATAGAATAAGTATAACAACTGTAAATAAAACTTTGCCACACTATGTAAATTTTACAATAAACATTAAAAATATATCAATGATTGTAGAAAGAAGGTTTTGTAGAAAAGTGGCTAATAATTAAAGCCTGATGAAAGCATAAATCCATTATTGTACATTATGAAATGTCATCATGCAAACAAATTGTTATTTGATCTGAGACAATGAGTTAATTTTGCATATAGTGTATATGATAGAAAGAAAGCTAATACAAGTGCAATGCTTATGCTGTACAAAAACTAGTTGAAGAAATTTGATATCAACTTTCTCTCTTTTCCATCATTCTCATTGAATTGTTCTACCCCATGAACAGGAAAAGAGCCCTTAATGCCTCCAACACCAAGAGCCATGACATATAGACTAGTGTAGAGTATTATAGTTTGTCCACCTTCCACCCGCTTGCAAATCCCAGCTTTGTATGCATATTTCATGAACATCAGAATCTAAACAAGTCAGAAAGAATTTTTGTAAACTCTGGAAATAACGGTATTGCAAGTTGAATTCCACTATCATTTATGAGCATAAAACAATAGGTTCTATGTTACCACATTCTTTTATTTGTTCAGGGCTGATTAATTAGAACAAAAACATAGGTTCTATATGATCCTAGTTTTCTATTGTACAGAACAGATTTCTTATAGTTGTTTATTTTCCTGGTCCTTAGAGCTTAGTTTACATATTTGCATGCTAGCGAGAAAGGTTTAAACATGGGATGTCAGACGGCTGTACACTCAAATTATTGAAATTATTCGTCTTATAAGTGAAATCCAATGTTTGCTTTTGGATAGTTCTGTAATGACGTTAGTAAATTATTTGATTGCTTTGAAGGGTTCCTCTGGAAACGAGGAGTTCCACTGGTTTGTTTGTCAACTTTGCCTATTCATAACAATGTGCAAAAGTTATGTATAGCTTAGCACTGATACTGTTCTAATATTATATAACCTCCTACTGGTCACTCCCTTCTTTTGCATTCCTTTGATCACAAGGAGTGAGTGTTCTTCTATCTCTAGTCCCCTAATGCCAAAGTGGAGGCTAAAGCTTAATAATGCGAAGGGCTTTACATTCACTATCCATAATGAGTCCTCCACTTCCTGCAATACCTGGGTTGTCCTTTGGAGCAATGTCAAAATTGAATTTGAATCTGCCTTTCTGTTGTGGAACACATTTTCTATAGGCTTCTACCATGGATCCATTTATTAGGGGAATTAATGATCTCAGGATTTGAATGTCTATCCTATGATTTGGATAGGATTTAAGACTTTTAAGTATCAAATGCTTGGCAAGAGGTCAAGGCATTTTAGTTATAGTGTTTCTCAAGCTTCTCTGGAGAGAGTTTTACCTTACATGTTTGTGTGCTTTTGTTAAGATATCAGTGGTAGTAAGTAGCGTAGTATAAGAATTTGTAGGTCAATGAGGTTTCTTGAGATAAGAAAGAATTGACCTCATAAGAACACACTAACATAGAAGGACAAGCAAATGTCTACATCTAATATTTTTTATTAAAAAGGCATAATAGAAACTATCATTAAACTTGACTAAAAGATTGAATCAAACTAAAAAGAATTAAAATGGAAAAGGTGGGGTAAGATAATAATCTGAAGAGAACAGTATGCATAGTTAAGGCTTTGACCATGTCAATGTTAAAAAAAAAATTCATAAAATTCATAATAATGGTTTCAACTAAAAAAACAACCATGAACCATAATCGTCTTCAGTATGTCTCTATATTTTGTTGACAATCAGACATAACAGACAAAGTCACAAAAGCAAAACCGAGCTTCTTCTATTTGCAAGGAACTTCACTGTCTACAACCATTCTTTTTTTAAAGAACATTAAAAGGTAAGTATAATAACACACAATACTAAAAATAAGTTTTTGAGTCTATTTTGAAGATGTCAACCAAATTGAGAAACACATAAATTATAGATCACAAATTCAACATTTTTCTGAATGCTTACAGAGGACAAAAGTTGCAGCAAGGATTCTGCCATGTTTGGATTTATCCACAGGTTTGTTTCTTCAGTCCACATATTCCTCTAGCTAGTGTGCTTCACCTCCTTCAGATTTTTATCAATAAAACATTTTCATCAAGATAAAACTTGTAATCATGTTAGACAAGTATTGAAAGTATAATTCATAGAACAACCATTTCAACTAGGCTTATATAGCATATAGTCATAACTATTTCAATTTTATGTGAACTACACAATATCTATAATGCATAATTGGAGCTAAACCATAATAGGGCTTGGATGAGAAACATGATAGGGCACCCGAAGCTGTCCACATGCTAAGCCTAAGAGCAGATATACCATCCCTCTTGGCCCCATGTGGCAGTCCGCCATCCATATGAGGTGGTGTGCTTAGTGGGTAAACTTGTACTTGCCCTCCCTATCCATGTTGCCTTATCCACCCTTCTATGATTGAGACCCCTTTAATCACAATGGTAGAGGGTGATGGGGAAACCACAATAGGGTGTCCTGAGCATCCCTCCCTTCTAAGCCCAAGGGCAGGATACACCTTTGCCCCCCTTGGCCCACATGTGGTAGACACATCAGTCATCCACCATGGGGTAGTGTACTTAGAAGAGAACCTCGTCACAGTTTCCCCTCCTTGTATTCCCCTATTAGCCCCCTCATGATTGATTGCAGCAATTTAAGAATCAGATATTCAATATTATTTCTCATATCCGATGTAGGGGAGGCTATGTATCAAGTATAATATTGCATTGCATATTATTATCTATGTCTATATGAGAATAATTAATCATAAGAGTACTATTATGCTACATACCACAAATGGAGTAAGATTACTATTGCCTGTAGTAAACAATAATTTCATATCTGATCTGTTTGCCTAATTGCTAATATATATATTAGGAGTTGATATGCTCTTATGAGTGTTGATGTTGATTGAACTACTTTCCTTGATGCAGATGTAATTTTCAGGTCTAAAGAACCTACCATTGTGTCAAAAAGGCTCATAAGACCCCATTTTCATCTAAAACTTGTCTCTTTTGGTCGTAGAAGCATTTAAGGAAAAAAAAAATCACACAACCAATGATATGCCTATACCATACATATTTGAATAAAAATAAAAATAAAAATTCACAAGGTTTGGAGACCATTGAACAATTTGGGAGATTGCTAATACCTACACTCAATTTATAAAGTCTCAATTTGATGTACTTAATCTTCGAGAGGCCTATACAAAAGCATTTTGTAATTGCAAACTAAGATAAATTTCCATTTTTGGTAGTTTTCATTATGGATTATGGTATTAAATTATGACATTCTATTGTCAAGATAAATTCAGAGAACCATTTGTACTCAAAATAAGGGATAGTGAAAAATTACATTATGTAGGATCTCCTACCCTATCTCGTTGAATTCATTCCTACACCAAGTGACTATGAACAAAAGCGCAGGTATTTAACAACAATGACATGGTCCATGGACTAGTGATCCTCCTCTTGATACTCCATCTACAAATGAGAACATCTCTTATACACATTGCTACTTCAGAATTAAAAGTTGCTTCTTCTAGAACTTTCCATGATTCTTTGCAATAGGATTATATGTCTTCTAGATTCACCCCACTAGGACACATTCATATCAAGCATCTTTACTTTTTTGAAAAGTAGACCACATTCCAGATCTAGATGACACCATAATGACTTTGATTTCCTCTTGCAAGATATTCCTCCATCATGTATTGCTTCGTCAAAGTTCAAATTTGCTTCTTCAAGGGCTCTCAATGATTCTCTATATAGGATTCTTCGTGTCTATGAGATCCACTTCATTGGGAGGCCTACTTAAACATTTCACATCTATTTGTGGACTCTCACCTTTCAAACATTTCACATGTTATTGAGCTTCGCTTTGTTTCGAGAATAGTTTAATATTCTCTACTTAACAGGGCCAACCATGTGAAGGTGGAAGCTCATTTGGCCCCTTCCCCCCCCCCCCCCCCCAACATCACTCTAAATTCCTCGTTAACATCTAACATTCATTTTTTTATCCATTATTAAAATATAACATTCATTCATTATCACATAACGTTCATTAACACATAAAATTCATTAACTTTCATTAAAACGCAACATTCATCAATAATCATCAACACATAACATTCATGAACATTCATTAGCACATAATTACATTCATTAACACATAAAAATCAGTCATTATCAAATAAGGTAGATTACAATCATTTCTTTCTTTGTTTTTTCTTTGAAGCTATGAAAAGACTAAGTGGAACATCGGTTTCTTCATCATTTCCCCCATCTTCGGATGTTCTGCCCTCTTCTCATGCTCTTGATGTATGCCTAGTCCTATACAAAGGACGAGGATGCTGAACTAAAGGGGGGTCCTCTGCAATAACAAAGAATTGGGTTAAATTCAAAACATTTTTTTATTATTGTTACAAGTATTTCATTAATTTAAAGAACACAACTGTTACACTCTTTACCTGATGGGGCCACATCATCTTCCACATCATTTTGTCTAGCCTCAACCTCGACATGCTGAGCACCCTCTAGATCCTCTAGAGTTGAAATACGAAACGTTACATTAATCAATACACCAATTGCAATTAAATTTGTTTAAAGGAATAACAATGGTCCTCTTTACCTGATTGGGGAACATCACATTCCTGATCTTGTCTACCCGGATCATGCTCCACTTGGTCACCACCGACTACATGCTCTAAAATATTAACAATAAAGGTTACATTAATTACTACACTAATTTTCAATTTAAGATGTTTAATTGTATAAATAATTACATAAAAAAATTTGAATATCAAATGAATACCTCCACTACTAGGATGCACATCCGGACCTTCATGTATAGGTTCTGTTCCACGATTATCATGTTGCATTCCAATGTCATATGCAGTGTTATCATTGCTTGCTTATTTAAAAAAAATATAGTCACTTTATGTTGAAACTTAACATCAAATAGATTATTGGTTAGGTATTCAATTTGAAATAATTTTCATTTAGCTTAATTACCGTTGTGATAGATGCATCAGAATCTCGTGTTTGCCCACTCAATTCTCGTAGCCATTCAGCCATGGCTATATAGCCTTGCTGGTAGCCAATTTTCTTGTCATCTTCCATGGGCGCTCTATTGAATTCAGAGCCCTGCATTTTTGCTTAGTATTGTGAATTTTGCTTGTATTGTTTGATAAAAAATAAATTGTTTACAATTTATAAATATTTTGACGTGATACTTAATTTACTGATTCTTACAATTCGTGTAGCAAGTTTTATATAACCACTAGAGCCGAGTTTGTGTTGCCCATGCTTTTCTTGTCTTGCCTTGGTTGCCTTTGATGTGTCACTCAATCTATGAGAAGTTTGAAATATGTTAGATTATATAAATATAATGAATAATTAGTACATATTCACATTCTTAATAGTATCACATACCTTCTTCTGGCGTCTGGTGGTCTATTTCCTTTTTTCCTTTCAATTCTCTCCTTTGCATCCAAAATCAAGTCCTTCCACTCCCTCTCTGGAATCATGGGGGGACGCTCATACTTTACGTTCTTCTCTAAATGTGTCCTGTATTGGTCCCTCACATACTTTAGATATGTGCCAACTTTTTCTAGGAGCTTAGTCTTGTCAAATGTGTCATTTCCAAACAACCCTACCATACGGTTTGTGAGTTCATCTTTTAACTTTTTTTCTTGGTTATTCCACCTTTAAAGAAAAAACAAACCTGTTAGATTTAGAAAGAAACTGAAGGTACCTTTGATATAGTTCAAGAAATGGATAAAAGGAAAACTATTCTAGCAATGATATGAAATCAAAATAGTGGATAAGGGTTAGTTCACGTATGATGTTCCACCTTTTATGTATGGTGGGCCCAAATATCTGCAATGTAATGTCATTAAGATTTTTATAAAAAATATCATTTCCTGCAAAAAAAACATGGGATCATTAGTCCAAAATGAGTGATCAGTAAGTAAATTACAATTAGACTATATATAATAATATTTTTAAAGTACCTGAAACCTTCTGTATCTTCAAGGGAATCAATTCTTCATCACTGACCACTAATGTGGCCTGCAACGTTCCCATACTAGCAATACAGGAAGATCCAGGAAATGATGGTATATTATCAGCAGTACTCACCTCTGGTGCATCCTCATGTGCATCTCCTGCCATAGTAAATAATCCATTATGAAATGCCTCCAAGAAAGAACACTTCAAGGGTAATAAACACATAACGAAAGAGAGAGAAAAAGAGGGATCTACCACCAGTGGGTGGGTCAACATGAGCCGGTGCAACAGACGATGTCTGCATGCTACGTGTTGCCGACATTGCAGTCAAAAATACAATTGGGCTCGACCTCGGACCCATGTCAGCACCTGAAGAGTAATACATTAAATATGTAAAACATTAAAAAAGCAAGTTCACAAGTCCAAAGGAGTGGTTTTAATATATAGAACATGGTCATCACCTGAACTACTCGCAATACCCTTATCATTGCCACCAGGATGATGAGGCCCTATAAATTTCTGTAAAAACAACACATACATATTTTAGTTAATGACATAAAAGAGTAAAAAATATAAACCATTATTGAACTTTTGTTATGATTAAAGCTTTCATTACTGCTTACTTGCAAGTTTTCCATTGTCATCAACAATAGTTGCACCCTCTTTGTTATCTCATCAGTCTAAGGGCTTATGGTTGCCAAATCAACAATCTCTTGCCTAATTTTTCTAATATTCTTTTGAACAAATTGCATAGAGTTTGCGCTAAGTGTGATGTCATCAGTGCATAACACTGTCGAGTGCCCCACATCCCTATGGAGGTGCTGAGGTACTATAGGTTCCTTTCCCTTATCCCGAACATCCATCTGTGACAAGAATATAAATAACACTATCAAAATTACTTCAAAACACGCAAGAAAAGATCATAATGTAATAGTTTGCTTCTATCTATTCTGTAAAATTACAATGAGGTTTACCTGCTCCGTAGAAGTGTCGGGACCTACACCCCTATCTGTGCTATATGGTGGATCCATGTGGCCCTATGACAAAGAAAAAATATAAAAACATTAGTGAAATGAAACCAATAGACTTAGCAAAAAAACTTAATAATACAATGGTTTATTGGATTCATTAATTGGAAGTTGGCTTAAATGGTATATATATAGTATGTACCACCCCCATGATAGTAACTTTGTTTTTATCTATATGATTCAAATTGTAATTGATTATCAGCTCTTCCCCTGCACTTATTGATTTTATCGCACATACAAACACACAATTTCCCTCACGTGCCTCAAATATACAATTGGGTTGCTTATTAGTTGACCCAGGTCATGTACTATTTATAAAACCTGCAATATTCCCTGTTGCTTTTGGCCTTCCATCAATGTATACAACCACTCGTTTACTTTGATCATTATCTTTTTGTTGTATATAATTGGCTGATAGTGCATACCTACGCATACTTTTTTTATATCGAACAATCTACATCCAATCATTATAATTGTAACAAGGTCCAACAAACTCCATCAATTCAACAACTTTGTTGTAACAAACCTTTATGCTGTCCATGGAAAATAGGCCCAAACCATGTAACGACGAAGGTGCTATGCGATATATCCTCTCATTAACACAAAAATCAGTGTTTATTGGAGGAAGTTCCTTGGGTACACATTGTTTCAGTAGATGTTTGTACCTTAAGGGCACCTCAATGTCGCCTTTGGTCTCATCATCATAAGAACATGACCCCCCTTGAAAAAGAAAAAATTCCATGTGTTTATTGAATTTTCTTCTAATCTTTTGACCTCTAGTTGATCTCCCTATTTGAGATCTACTACATGTCTCACTTTCCTCTTCTATTCCTACATTTCCCTCACTCGAGGAAGACACATCTGACAAATACCTATTTGGTGATACTTGTGCACCATCAAATGAGAGAGTTAGTTGGTAATGAGAGAGATATTTTGCAAATGAGGGTAATATTGATGAAGAAGTCAGCCATAAAGTTGATGTTGAGATTAAAATTTGAGTAAGTCCAACTGGGGCCTCAAGTGTTGATAATTGTATTAGATTTGCTGCTAATGTTGAGGTTTGAAAAACTAAGGAAGTTTGTTTTTCTTGTAATTTTTAAAAAATATATTATTTCTATAAGGTGTATTGACTTATACCTGTCGATCCATGAGACTGTGCAGGATCCTCGTCAAAGGGTTTCAGGTTCCTGCACCAACAATTGAGCATCATAAGCATTACATTTGTAATTTTATAAACAATAAATACTGCAGTATCATAAGCATCATAAGCATCACATATGTATCATCATATATGTAATTGAGCATCATAAGAATCACATATGTATCATCATAAACATGTAATCCATCACATACGTATCATAAGTCACCATCCATCACATAGCTAATAAGTAGTCCACATTCCATAAATAAACACAAAGTTCAAAAAATGTCACATGTATCATCATAAGCATGTAATCCATCACATATGTATTTTAAATCACCATCTATCACATAGCTGGAGGTACATCATGAATTAATTAAGTAATGGCATTAGAATTCAAAACATATGAATTATTTATGTAACCATATAAGTCAAATCAATTTCTATCAAGATATCAAT